>NC_135727.1:10613747-11219247 GCF_964656455.1 Halichoerus grypus
GTGTACCTTAATTTTACTAGTAACGTGTACATAATATTACAAAACACATAGTTTCGGTGAATTTGTGTGGACAGCACAACTATTTTTGGAGTCAGATACTTTTGGTTCCAGTCTCTTGACTATGTGATGTTGTGCAAGTTACTTACCTCTCTATCATCACTTATTTCAAAGGATTATTTGCAGAGACTGAGAAAATACCTTCATGTATTCCTACCTTCAACAAATACGTAAGTGCCAACTATGCACCAGGTACTCTCTAAGTCCCAGGGATGAGGAAATAAATAAAAACAGGCAAAAGTTCCTGACTAAATATTCCTTGCATGTAACTTGGCCCATAATACAATCTCAACAAGCAAAGCTTTCTTATTCCCCTCTAGAAAGATTGTCTGTAGCTACATCATCTTATTCCTTAATATTTTTAAAGAATGGAGCCTTTACAAACCTGAGAGTCTTGTCCTTTTTCTGATCTTGATCACCTTTTCTTTGTATTTCATGTATATAAAGTAAACACATTCATAGGATATCATCTAGGTGTCCTACATCTTCCCACTTATTTCTGCATTTATTTTCTTAAAATTAACTTTGATCACATAAATGGTGTATCTTTGTTGAGGAAATTTTAAAATGCAAAGGAATTCAAAGAAGAAAATAAAAATTTATCTATTGTTTCACTATGAAGACCTTCTACTCTATTGAGATGCTACTCCTGGTATTTGGTGTATTTTTTCATCATCTTTTGAATTGCATTCATATTGGGCTCCATATTACCACTACTTTGTCTCTGCTATGCCTGTGTTTTAAAATGCCAGTAACATTTCTTACATATTTAGGCTTTGGTAATGCAGGCATGATTGACTCTATGTCTGCACAAACACATTCTCAATACATTGACCTGTCTCTGACTTCTTGATAATCAACAGCTCGTTGTATTTATATTATGTTTAGTATTTGAGATTTGAACAGATATTGATAATTTGATTAACACACACAGAATGAAACACAGATCTTTTTCTTTATAATGGGAAAACGGGAAATGAGTTTATGAAATGCAAGTCTAGCTTATTGACTATTTAGTAATTAATGTAAATTGAACCAAAATACTGGGTAATTTCAAATAAAAAATGGCATGCTTGATTGTGTGTGAGTATAGCATATAAGCTTATCCAATTCAAAACAAGTCTCATTTTGTTAACTCTCTATATTGAGTATAACTTACTTGGTTTATGCCCATCTGGGTACCAGCATCTTTTAACTATTTATCTCCCAAATTGTCAAACCTACAGAAAATTAAAGTAAATAATATTACTATAAAGAACTCTCACGAATCCATTAACCAGTTTCAACAATTACCAACATTTTACCTTATATCTCCTAGTCTCCCCACCTTTTTGGGGGAGAGTATTTTAGATTCTAGGCATCACATCATTTAACTTACAAATACTTCTGTATGGGTTGCTAACTTCTAAAGACTTTTTTGGCATACCCATTATGTCATTATCACATCTAACAAAATAATGCTTAAAATCGTGTAATATTCAGTTCATGTTTAGATAGCCATAATTGTCTCATAATGTCTCTTTACAGTTGGTTTGCATTTGATTGTCTTGTCTCATTTATTCTGAAATAGCCCCCAAATACCTCTTCATCATGCAATTAATTTATTAGAGAAAATAGGTCCTTTGTCTTGTAGAATGGCTCACATCCTGGTTTTGGCTGTTATTTTGTGGTATGTTTATCTTGTATTTTCTGCAAACTATGAGTTAGATCTGGAGGCATGATTAGATTCAGGTTAAATTGTATTTTATATGAGTGCTTCATATGTGGTTTTGTGTACTTTCTCTTGCAAGAAATCATGAGACAATTAAGAGCTGGATGTCTTATTTTTAGTGATATCAAGATTCATCTATGCCTTCAGGTATATCAGCCTGATCTCTCCAAAGTAAAGTTTCCATCAATATTTCATCTGATGGTTTTAACAACAATGATGATAATGGCTTTGCTCCATTATGTTATTCAGGGTTGCAAAAGTGTTTTTCCTAATACCATCCTTCATTCTGCCTTTATTAGCTAGAATCCAGTTGTAAAAGATAAATGTGTTTTTTCAACTATTTGGATACCCTGAGAATGCATGAGAAAGGTAAGGTAAATGTTAACTTCTTTCCCTCTATCGATTTGTATAGTAATGAGTTGTCTACAGTCTCCAATGGTGTCCAATGAGTTATTAATTAGTATTATGAACTCAAAGATGTTTATGTATTTGATGTTTATCAATATAATACACTTATTATCTTTCTTGATAATCAAGTTGTCCCATCATGGATCAGTAGAAACCCATTAGAGTTGGCTTCTGTGGGAAACAGAGTCTTAACTCTAATAATCTACCTGATCTGAAAAATTTAGGTATCAATATTTAATTATACTCATGGAGGAATTGCATTCATGGAGGCTTTTTGACTCAGGAGTTCCGTGAAGATTACAACAGTATCAGTTGAGAATATAGAGGGAGTTCTAATTCTCATTCCCTGGTTCTTCCTCAGTAAGGAATTGCTGTAAACCTTAATCAGTATGACTAAGGGAAGGGTTATGATTTCATAAGGGCCCTACCTAGTCTGTGTGTCCTGTTGCTCCTGTCCTACTCATATTTAGTAATGAGGGTTTCCAGGGATATTATTGCTAAGTCTATGTTTTTATTTATGTACTGGCTAGGAATAGAACTCTTAAAATTTGAGTTTTTATCAATTGTATAAAAGGCTTAGTTCCATCTCTGGAGGTATACTGCTGCAGCTCTGTATTTCAAATCAGAATATTAAGTAAACCATATTTGTACTTTTTTGGTAGCTCCACTACTTTCTATGTGACCAGAGTTTTTTTGAATTTTTGCAATTGGAGGCAATTTTTTATCTTTTTGGTGAGAAAATGTCTTCTACTATGAGCTTGATGTAAAGACAGGTTTTCCATGGGTTTGCTGGCAGCACAATTCAACAGCTTTCTGCCATCAATTATCTATCATTAATTTAATCCACTTATGATTCATAAATGCATAGATTGCAAGTTCACATAGTGTTATACCTACATTTATTTAGGCCATCTATGTATATATGATTTCACTGTAAAATTCACTTACTTCATCTGGAAATCCATTTCTAATAAATTTTTTTTTAACCCGAAAATGGTCAAGACCAGAAGTCAAAAAACTAGAGCCCATGGGCCAAATCCAGCTACTATGTGGTTTTGTTAAAAAAAAAAAAAAAGTTATATTGGAATACAGTCATATTCATCCCTTTACATATTATCTATGGCTGCTTTGATGCTGCAAGGGCAAAGTCAAGTATTTGTGACAGAGAATATATGGCCTGCAATGCTGAGAATATTTACTATCTGGACATTTGTAGAAAAAGTTTTCTAACCCCTGCTCAAGACTAATGAAATTTACTCTGTGTGTATTCATAACAACACTTTTCTCAGGAAGCTGCTATGGAAATATCACTAAAAAAGGGAAAGGGAAGTTATTTTCCTCAAGTACAATCCTTGCAGTGTTGGTTAGGAAGAAGAGACTTTTTTGTCTGTTTTGTTTATTGCTCTATCCCCATTTCATAGTAGTAGATCAATAAATATTGGTTGAGTGGCGAATACATGGCTGGATTAGAGTTTAATGTCTTTAGTAATTAACCAAACACAAAAAATCTAATTAGATTCCTATTTCTATAGCTGTAGTGATTGTATGACTCTCATAGAAGACTGCAAAACTGATTACAAACTAAGCAGCCTAACATATATTAATAATATTTTGTACATAACTCTTTCAGATATCACTTATTAAATACTAACTTACTTATAATGAAGAACAGTTGAGGTTAGGTATCCATTTTCCTTGTTTGTGTTTCTCGTGAAAAGTTGCTTTTCTGAAACATTACTTGCATCTCTAATAATGAAGAAAACTATCTGAGTCTATTTTTTGTAACCCATTTTGTGAATTTTAAAGGAGAGTTTATGAATTGATTCCCATTTTTTCTGCTTGATAGACATTACAGTTAATACGGTTGGTGGTTGTTTTGAGATCTGTGAGATTTTTATATATATATAAAGAATCTCATGCAAGCACAAAGAGCAATTGGTTTTTTGGCTCTGACAGTTCAGAAGATTAAGATCTGAATCCTAGAACTTGGGTAGCTTAGTTCAAAGTAGCAATTCTGAATTTTCCTTAGGAGCTTTCCTACAAAGTTAGTTATCAAGAGAATAGCTTCATTTCCTGTGAAGTTGTGATTTTTTTTTTTTAGCTCCACAATGAAAAATTTTTGGAAACACTGTTTCACATATTTTGTCCAGTTTACCTTTGTTTTAATGTAGTCATTCTGCACTTCCTGTGAGAATTCATCAGTTTATTTTCAGTCAAATCTGAGACATATATTCAGTGCTTGCCTGATGAAACCTGGATTTAATTTATGGGTCAGTTCACCATCTTGAGCCAAAAGAGCCTATGGTAGATCTTCACATGGATGTGTCTTCAATGTTTACAGTGTGTTTAATAGATGTCACTCAAATCTTATCCTGTAGGTGGTCTGTGATTGGCTTGGTTGTGACAGCCTTTATCATCCTGTTGACAACTTAACCCCTACTTAACTGGCTTGTCTCTCTTAGGAGAATTTTTTAAAGCTCTTCTCAGTGCCTATCAATTTACAACCAGGTAGTGTTATAGACCTCGATATTTACCCTGTGTGAAGTTCATGGTTCTAATGTATATGCTATAGAATGTAGAGACTAAAAGTACCCAGGTTTTGAAGATTTGTGACATTAGACTAGTCATTTGAGCTCTTTAGTCTCGGTTGCCTCACCTATAAAGTAGGGTTTAACAACAGTAACAAACTCACACAGTGAGAGGATAAAAATAAGTTAATACAAGTAGAAAAAGTCACTTGGCACATTTCTTGGCACATAGAAATCACTTGATAAGTGTTAGTTATTATTATTACTAAGCTACCCAAATATTTATTGCCTGTATACAAACAACCATCTTTGTCCTCTGATCCAAAACATACCTCAGCTATTTCTTCAAGTTGTCAAATAAGGATTTCTCACAAATCATCACAAGTAAGTCTGTCTGGCAGCTGTATTCACTACACAGTATCCACCTTGACCTTGCTTTCTTGTTCTGTTCTCTACTTTTTTTATTTATATATTTTTAAAGATTTTATTTATTTGAGAGCAAGAGAGAGCACAGAGGGAGAATGAGAGGGGGAAGCAGACTACCCATTGAGCAGAGAGCCCAATGCGGGGCTCAATCCCAGGACCCTGGAATCATGACCTGAGCTGAAGGCAGATGCTTAACAGACTGACCCACCCAGATGCCACTGTTTCCCACTTTTTTAATCCACTGCTTGAAAAGCCTCCTAGAGAAATTCACTGATGACACTAGCTTCCACGGACATGTCTATGTCCATGTCAAGCATTGTCATCTCAGGAGACTCCCACAGAATGAAATCCACAAGATGCCCATGTATTGTTGGGTTCTATGCTGGGTACTCTGTGGAGGGAGATCAATTCTGAGATACATTTTTTATTTTAATTCCAGTATAGTTGACATACAGTGTTATATTAGTTTCAGGTGTATGATACAGTGATTCAACACTTCTGTACATTACTCAGTGCTCATTATGATAGGTATACTCTTTAATCCCCATCACCTGTTTCACCCATCCCCCCACCCATCTCCCCTCTGGTAACCATCAGTTTGTTCTCTAGAGTTAAGAGTCTATATCTTGGTTTATTTCTCTTTTTTTTCCTTTGCTCATTTGTTTTATTTCTTTTTTTAAGTTCTTATTTAAATTACAGTTAGTGAACATACAGTGTAATATTAGTTTCTGATATACAATATAGTGAGTGAACACTTCCATACATCACCCGGTGCTCATCACAAGTGCCCCACTTAATCCCCATCACCTATTTCAGCCATACCCCCCACTTCCCCTCTGGTAACCATCAGTTTTGTTCTCTATATTTAAGAGTCTGTTTCTTGGTTTGCCTCTCTCTGTCCCCACCCCCTTTGCTCATTTTTTTGTTTCTTAAATTCCACATATGAATGAAATCACGTGGTATTTTCTTTCTCTGACTGACTTATTTCGCTTAGCATTATACTCTCTAGCTCCATCCATGTCATTGCAAATGGCAAGAGTTCATTCTCTTTGATGGCTGAGTAATATTCCATTGTATATATACACCATCTCTTCTTCATCCATTCATCTGTTGATGGATACTTGGGCTGTTTCCATATTTTGGCTATTTTAGATAATGCTGCTATAAACATCAGGGTACATGTATCCCTTTGAATCAGTATTTTTGTATCCTTTGGGTAAGTACTTAGTAATGCAATTGCTAGATTGTAGGGTAGTTCTTTTTTATTTTTTTTAAGATTTTATTTATTTGACAGAAGGAGAGAGAGAGAAAGAGTGAGCACAAGCAGTGGGGAGTGGCAGGCAGAGGGAGAGGGAGAAGCAGGCTCCCCGCTGAGCAGGGAGCCCAACTCAGGGCTCAATCCCAGGATCCCGGGATCATGACCTGAGCCAAAGGCAGATGAGCCATCCAGGTGCCCCTAAGTTGATATGCATCTTTTCCATTTATTTTTTACAAATATTTTGAGGCACCCAGGTGGCTCAGTCAGTTAAGTGTCTGACTCTTGGTTTCGGCTCAGGTCATGATCTTGAGGTTGTGAGATCAAGCCCCAAGTTGGGCTCCATCCTGAGCGCAGAGTCTGCTTCAGGTTTTCTCGTCCTCTTCAGCTCCTCCCCACACTCGCTCATGCTCTCTCTTTAAAATAAATATTTAAAAAATATATATTTTTACCACATATGTAAAGTGTTTATAAATAATACAAAGTATTGTTTCATATTTTTTAAATGCACAAAAATGTCATACATTACATATTACTTTGTGCATTTTTAAAAGGATTTATCCAGGTTAAAGTATAGATAGATAGATGATATATAGATAGATAAATAGATATAGATCTACTTCATTCTTTTTAACTGTAATCAACTGTGAATAATATTTATGTCAGTCTCCTTGTAGAAGATTTAAAACCATTAGGTGTTGATTGCTGAAATTAATATGTAAATTTAATGCAATTATTATTAGGATCCCAACAGATTTATTTTGGGAAATTTATGGAATGATCTTAAACTTATATGATTTTATATGCTCTAAAATTGCCAATAAAAATACAGAGGTGAAAATAATTTCCTTAATACATACAAGAACATAATATAGAGTATAATTAAATAGGTTTTGGTAAAGAAATAGAAAAAACGTATCACTAGAACATACTAAGAGTACAGAGATATATGTTAGTATATATGAGATTTTAATATATGACAGTTGTAGGTAGTTCAATTCTATCAGAAAAGAATTGTTTAACAGTCCTGGTACAATTGGCAATCCATCTGGAAGATAAAGAGTGGGTTTTCATCTTATACCCTCAAATAAATTCCAGTTACATATGTAATTAATCCATAAAATCTTGTAAGAAAATAAATGAAGTTAAATGTATAATTTGGGATTCATGAAAACTTCTTAACTAAGACTAGAAACCCAAAGGCTATGAAACAAAAGATAAACATATTTGACAATACAATTAGAAATTTTGGTTGCAGAAACGCCACAAACAAAATTCATAGACAAATGATAGATAAACAAAGCACAATAAGAGGGGTGCCTAGGTGGCTCAGTCGGTTAAGTGTCTGACTCTTGATTTCGGCTCAGATCATGATCTTGGGGTCCTGAGATTGAGCCCCGTGTCAGGCTCCACACTGAGCAGGGAGTCTGCTTGAGGATTCTCTCTCTCCCTCTCCCCCGACTCACTCTTTCTCTCTCTCAAATAAATCTCTAGAAAAATAAATAAAACACTATAATATACAGAGATCTCTTACAAAGTGATATGGAAAAGATAATATGAAAGGAAAATGGGTAAAAAAACATGATTGATACTTCATAAGAGAGCAAATCCAATGGCCAACACATACATGAAGAGATAATCAAATTTTACTTGTAGTTAGGAAATCCAAATTAAAGTAACAATTAAATACCATTTTGTATCCATTAAGTGGATAATAGTAGAAGGATTACCCTTTGATAGTAGAGATGTGAAACATTACAAATATTTTATTTTTTTAAATTTTATTTATTTGAGAGAGAGAGAGAGAGCACAAGTGGGGTGAGGGGCAGAGCGAGAAGCAGACTCCCTGCTGAGCAGGGAACCTGATGCAGGGCTCAATCACGGGACCCCGGGACCATGACCTGAGACGAAGGCAGACACCCAACCTACTGAGCCACCCAGGCACCCCGTTCTGGTGATTTATATTTATACTTGCATTTATATTTGCTTTTATATATATTTACATTTATATTATTTATATGTCTCCTTTTACTCAATCTCACTAGTGTATAAGGGTGTAAGTAATAGGGTGTTCCTTTTTAGTATTGGTCACAAAAACCCTGAAAACAAAGTAAAATGCCCATTAATAGAAGAATGATCAAATAAAGTATAATACATCCATATGATGGGATAGTTTATAGTCAATAAAAACACTGAAATAAAGCTATTCTGGTTATACCTCCTCACATAAATCTCTCATCAGACTTTCTCCCTCTTCTACCATTTACAAAGCAAAAACATATAGATGGAGATAAGCTGGTGTGTGTGTGTTGCGAGGCAGGAGGAGATGTTCTATGGTAGCAGCAACTAAACAACAATCTGGACTGAGGCTGTGAAATCTCACCTGTTGGAGCCAAAATGGATATTGTCTATTCAAGTGTGGTCCCTTGGAGGTGGTTGTATCTAAGGAGTTTCAAATTATTAGGCATAACTCTGGGAATCCTATCAAATATTGTTAGCAGCTATCACACAGGAATCAAGAATCTGGTCCTCAAGGAAAAAGTGTTCAGGGTTTCTGTAACCCATAGGGAATTGGACTGTCAGAAAATAAGGTAGGAATAGAGACCAGATTAGCTAGGTAAGGATAAGTACAAGTTACCTCTAGGTGTATCCAGAATTGTTGAGGGTTCTCTCTGGGCATATTAGATGATGGCATATAATGGTGAAACAGATTTCAAATGCTGCCTGTTACTTGGGTGTAGGTTTCTGATGTTTCCCATATGGACAGATTGATTTCAGGAAAGCCTCAATTGAGAATGTCTGGGGAAGGCACCAAAGACAATCAGATTAAAATAATATGAGGGTAGGTTGAGCAAGGCAGAGGAGAAAATTAACTAGATACAAAGAAGTAGCGTGAATTGATGACCCACTTCTTCAGTACTAGTGAACAGCTTCCAACAGCAGGCCTTGACTCTTTGCATTTAAAGCATATTTGTATTTGGGTTTTGAATTTTGGGGGAACATTGTATGCATTTTCACTTTAGCATGTTTGTGTTCAACTTCCTTTACAGTATATGGTTAACAAGGCTTCTGGACTAGTCAATATTACCATACAGTTTTTTAGGCAGAAAATTCTTAGAGCAAGTTAATTTCATGTTGGAAAGCTAGTACAATTTTATAAATTAATAACCAACCAATTCACAAGGTTATTATGGTTTTCTCATTACCCTAAGGAACCTAAGTATACTGTACATATAAATTATGTACTTCAAATCTTGGACAGACTGTCACATAAAAAGTATATAATTAATTTATGAGAAAATTTCGACAGTAATCAAATAACAAGGCACAAAAATTAAAATAGTAATTGCATTACCCTTTTCATCTCTTACGCTTTTTCTTTCTACTTCTTTTACACCGTGTCTGCTTTTGTCTGGCTGCTAACAAAAATGGGCACTTGTAACATACAAAATACCAGGTTCTAGGAATATAATATAAGTTCAAGGGAACTTATGTGCTGCTGACTTTATATTTCTGATACCTAAATTTTCTTGATGTTGGCCTGGCACTGAAATACTTTGGAAAAGGGAAACATATGAGAGATAGAAAGTTGGATTATTTCAACTTTTGAGGTAGTACTCAAGCACTTACACATTTCCAAAGGAGATTAGTTACAGATGCTGAAGAAGGAAATGCATCTTTACACATGCCTTTGCACTGGAGCCCTCTGACTGAGATCTATAGGATTAAGAAATTTGGAAGTGCAAACATTTTTAACTTTAATTTCTTTGAACTTTTAATTTGAGGAGATTTCATTTTTGTTCTTTAATTTCTCTTTGGGAAGGAAATAATTGAGGGGGGTTCAGAGTATTCAAATTTGGGGCATCCTTTATGTTGTAATGATTTGGGCTAATTGCATAATCTCTGGTGAGTTATATTAAACAATGCAGGTAGGCATAATTTGAAATGGAAAATAGAATAAAGATAAAATATTCTGTCTAGGGTACAATGTAGCCTTGAAGTTAATTTTATTAATGTCTTATTCTGACCCATTTTGTAGTCCTTCTGAGGACAAAGATTTGAACTGTCTTCACAGCTGGTCCCAGAAAGATACATAATAAAGAAGTAGTTGATACTAGCTAGAGATGCAGGAGTAGGGCTACCTCATCAGGGTTGGAGCAGTACTGCCCTGATATATACTAGTTTACTTTCCCAAGGGGAATGGCCACACCATATGCCTCATTACTAAGTTCAATGGGTTAAGACAGTGGTTTTCATCCGTAGCTGCACATTAGAATTATCTGGGGAATGTTTAAAATGCTTAAACTTTATGCTAGAGCAATTAAATCAGAATCTCCGGGTTGGGGTCTAGTATTATTAAAAAGCCCCTGGGTATTTCCAGTATGCATTTGTCTTGGGTTGAGTTACCCAGGAAACACACTCTGTGACAGAGATTTGCATATGAGGAAGTTTATTGGTAAGTACTCTCAGCAACAATTACATGTAAGACAAGTAAAGAAGGATTAGGCAGATGAAGTTGAACTTTAGGGGCTATAACTAAGGTCTCTGCCATAGTCAATGCCACAGGGAGGTCTGGATCTGGGATGGCCCTCCATATTTGTCTCAAATTGAGGCACAGTATCTGAACACCTTTATACCCTTACATCTACCCAACTTTGGATTTGGGTTCGCTTCAGGGAATGAGTATAACCTTGGGAATGAAAGCTCCTTCCCAATGAAAGGAATTACCAGGAGATACTCAGCTCTAAGCTGTCAGCAGCCAACACTACACATATAATCAGATTCCAGAGCCTAGCACTTCCCAGAAGATGAAATAGTGGAGTTAACCTTTCTGGCCCCATTCTAAAAACCCATAGCCCAGGCCTCCCCAGCTGAATAAAAGATATGTGTCTGACTGGTGAAGACAGGGAGGTCTGGTCCCAATAACCAGTGGGACTATGTTAATCAGTAATGGAGTCACAGGGGAAAAGTCAAGCATCGTGGGCATGTCTGTCCCTCCTTCTCTCTTACCTTAAATATGGATGTCCTTAAAAAGTATGTACTTTGCTTCCTATCTACCATGTGATAATGCAAGCCTGCTGTAGGAGTTGGTCCATACCCCACAACCACTATCCATCTTTTGTGCATGCATGACTGGTTATGTAAGTTCATATCAGGAAGAGGACATTCTGCACTACATATTTAACTGCATTGGAGTTGCTATATTGTGACTCCAACCATATATTAATTCTTCTAATATTTCCCAATTTTTTTATAAGCTGGAGAGGTAGAGAAAAGAAACTAGTCTTCCCCAAATTGTTTCCTCAAAAAGTTTAAGTAAATAAAACATACAGAAACAGACAGAAAGAATTAAATTTTTAATGAATGAATAATCAAGACAATTTGAGATAGAGTAAGGATAAAGTAAGGAAAACTTCTGCCAAGTATAATGATGAAGAAAGAAAACAAAAAATATATAGAAATTAGTTTTTTTTAAGATTTTATTTATGTATTTATTTCAGACAGAGAGCACTCAAGAGAGAGCACGATCGGGGGAGGGGTAGAGGAAGAAGCAGACTCCCTGCTGAGCAGGGAGCCTGATGACTTGGGGCTCGATCCCAGGACCCTGGGATCATTACCTCAGCCTAAGGCAGACACTTAACTGACTGCGCCACCCAGGCGCCCCTAGAAATTAGTTTTTATGGCATAATCACAGAAATGGAAATGGAGAAGGGGAGGGAGAGAATGCTATGTTCATTTATATGCTTACAAATTATAAAATCTAACTGAAGTGAATAATTTTCTAAGAATATGTAAGTGATTAAAAATTCTCAAAAGGTAGAAAATACTGATACATCAATAACTATGGAAGAAAGTTTAAAGACATTTTTAAAAAACCCTGAAACCAGAAAGTTCTAGAATAGACAGTTTTGTGGGTGATTCATTTGTGCTTTGCTCTATAATTTACTTGAAATCATAGAAAAGTACATAAAATTTCTCAATTTGTTTTCAAATTATAATACAAGCTTGATATTAAATCCTTTTAAAATAAGCACACAAAACTAAAGACCACTTTTAAAGATTTTATTTATTCATAAGAGAGAGCGAGAGTACACACGCAGGGGGAGGAGCAGAGGGAGAGGGAGGAGCAGACTTCCCTCTGAATGCAGAACCCAACATGGGGCTCTATCTAAGAACCCTGAGATCATGACCTGAGCCAAAACCAAGGGTCGGGTGCTCAACCAACTGAGCCACCCAGGTGCCCCTACTACAGACCACTTTTAAAGTAGAATCCTAAATAGAAAACTAGAAAATACAAATTTATTATTAATAAGATTGAAAATATGTGATTCTTAAAAAGCCAGCATCATACTGAAACCATAGAGGTATTTACATTAACATCAGGATCAATATAACGATATCTTCTATCAGTTCTAATATTTAGTGTTATTCAATAGATTTTAGTCATTGAAGAAAGATGGAATATGGAAGAATAGAAAAAGAAGAGATGAATTGAGAGATCATATAACTAGTGAAGCTAAGATAACCAATTAAAATTATAATACTATAAAAATCAGTAGAAATGATGAAAGCTCAGTAAAGTCATGTCATATACCGAAATAGACACATATCTATCACAGGGATATATCTATATCTGTTTGGGATATATGTATATATTAGAGATAATGCATACAAAGATACAGATTATATTTCTATAAATATAGGCACACATATATACACATCCATCCATCTATCCATTCTTCTATTCCTTTGGATGCAACTTAGTTCTGTGGTCATGCTTAACTGCTTAACTGGGAATATGTAATCTAACTGTGGGCTTAAAAAAGGGGAAGGTGGATTTTAATGGACAGCTAACAGCTTAAACACATGTGATTATATAATATATATATATATATATATATATATATATATATATATGAGAGATAGGCAATTCTATGTGGGCCATAATCTTTTAGAACATGTAAGAAAATCTTATTCAGAGTAATTACAAAAACATTAGAAATGAACTTAATAAAAGCACACATTTATTTCTCTAAAAAAAGCATATAAGTGGATATAAACAGCTTATTACTCTGAAGAAATGAATAAAGCAAATGTATTAATTATCCCCAATTTAATTCATTGGTTTAGTAACAATCCAGTTGAAAATCCCTTGTATTTCTCTTAATTTGACAAAATTATTCTAAAATCTATTTGGAAAAAAAAGATATTTATAGAAAAGAAAAGTAATAAAGTGGCACTCAGTCTACGAGATATTAAGGAACACAGTATAGTTTACAATATTCAAAATGTTGTAAAACAAAATGTGATATTGGTACAAGAATTGACAGGGTCATCAAACAGAACATACAGACAAGCAACTAATATTTGATATCTCAAATTTATCTGCATTTGTCTAGTCCTTATCTGGCTATATATCTGTACTGGTTAGGCCCTTAACATGTGCTAATTAGTTACTCTATTCATCAATTTATATGTGATATTACAGTTGGTTACGGTGTAGTAGCAAATGGACCCAGGCATATAATAGCTCAAAAGATAGTTTGTATCTTGTTTATATAATAGTCTTAAGTAGAGCTTCCAGTTTACTGGTTGCTCTAGTCTGTATAAGTCATTTAGTGGTCCAGGCTGACAGAGGTTCTGCCTTTTTCAAAATATGACATAAATGGCTTCCAAGGTTCCCATGATTACCACCAACACACATTAGCCAGAGGCAGAAGGAGCATGGTGGAGGTTTAGGTGGGCCACATGTGGAAGTTTCATGTATCACTTCCACACCTGTTACTCTGGAAACAACTTAGTCTCATGGCCATGCCTAAGTGGACGAGCAGCTGGGAAAAAGTAACCTAACCGTGGGCTTAAAGAATGAGAGGGTGGATTTTGTTGGAAAGCTTGTAGCTTCTGCTAAACACGTTATCTCCCTTTTAATCTACATATAACATTACAATCCAGGACTATTATTATTCCCATTTTATATGCAAGGAATTAAGACACAAAGAATTTAGGGATCATGTCCACAGTCACATGACTATTAAATGGTTGGCCTAGTAATCCAATCCAGTTTACCAACTCCAGAGTCTATGTACATCACCATTACCACTACTACAACTGCTACTGTAACTACCAGCACCCCCACTATTGCTACACACACACACACACACACACACACACACACACACAGGTACACATGTGTGCATAAATTAAGTTTATGAGAAATTATTAAAAATCATAAAGAATTAAGGCCTATTCAGTAATTAATTAAATGAACTATTTGAAAACATAAATATAGATAATTCTTGTACTTCATAACAAAATCAGGTAGATCAAATAATTTAATGTGGAAAATCAAATCATTTAAAACTAAAAGGACAGAGGCGCCTGGCTGGCTCAGTCAGTGAAACATGTGACTCTTGATCTCAGGATTTTAAGTTCGAGCCCCATGTTGGGTTGTAGAGATTACTTAAAAATAAAATCTTTAAAAATAAATAAATAAATAAATAAATAAAAGGATATATTAGTGACTCTTGATCAGCTCTCTGGAATTTTATTTTTTATTTTTTATTTATATTTTTTAAAGTTTTTTTTTTATTCCAGTTCACATACAGTGTAATATTAGTTTCAGGTGTACAATATAGTGATTCAACACTTTGATACATCACCCGGTGCTCATCACAAGTGCCCTCCTTAATCCCCATCATCTATTTAACCCATCTCCCCACCTCCCCTCCGGTAACCATCAGATTGTTCTCTATAATTAAAAGTCTGTTTCTTGCTTTGACTCTCTCTGTCTCTCTCATCTTTTGCCTTTGCTTGTTTTGTTTCTTAAATTCCACATATGAATGAAATCATATGGTATTTTCCTTTCTCTGATTGACTTATTTCACTTAGCATAATACTCTCTATCTCCAGCCATGTTGTTGCAAATGGCAAGATCTCATTCTTTTTTATGGCTGAATAATATTCGTCTGTGTGTGTGTGTGTGTGTGTGTGTGTGTGTGTGTACCAGATCTTCTTTATCCATTCACTGATCATTGAACACTTGGGCTACTTCCATGCCTTGGCTGTTGTAAATAATGCTGCAATAAACATAGGGGTGCATATATCTTTACAAATTAGTGTTTTCTTATTCTTTGGGTAAATACCCACTAATGCAGTTGCTAGATGGTAAGGTTGTTCTATTTTTAACTTTTTGAGGAACTTCCATACTGTTTTCCAGAGTGGCTATACCAGTTTACATTCCCACTAACAGTGCACAAGTGTTCCTTTCTCTTTTCTTTTTTTTTTTTTTAAATAATTTTTTAAGTAGGCTCCATGCCCAATGTGGGGCTTGAACCCAGGACCGTGAGATCAAGAGTCGCATGCTCTACCGACTAAGCCAGCCAGGTACCCCAGGTGTTCTTCTTTCTCCACATCCTTGCCAACACCTGTTGTTCCTTGTGTTGTTGGTTTTAGCCATCCTGACAGGTGTGAGGTGATACCCATTGTAGTTTTGATTTGCATTTCCCTTCTTTGGAGAAATGTCTGTTCATGTCTTCTGCCCAATTTTTAATTGGGTTATTTGGTTTTTTGGGTGTTGAGTTTTGTAAGTTCTTTACATATTTTGGATACTAACCTTTTATCGGATATGTCATTTGCAAATATCTTCTCCCATTCAGTAGGTTGCCTTTTAATTTTGTTGATTGTTTCCTTTGCTTTGCAGAAGATTTTTATCTTAGTGAGGCCCCAATAGTTTATTTTTGCTTTTGTTTCCCTTGCCTCAGGAGATAGATCTAGAGAAAAGTTGCTACGGCTAATGTCAAAGAAGTTACTACCTGTCTTCCCTTCTCGGATTTTTATGGTTTTAGATCTCACATTTAGGTCTTTAGTCCTTTTTGAATTTATTTTTTTGTAAGGTGTAAGAAAGTGGTCCAGTTTCATTCTTTGGCATGTAGCTGTCCAGTTTTCCCAACACCATTTCTTGAAGAGACTTTTCCCATTGGGTATTCTTTCTTGCTTTGTTGGTTAATTGGCCATATAATTGTGGGTTTATTTCTGGCATTTCTATTCTGTTCCATTGATCTGTGAGTCTGTTTTTGTGCCAGTACCATACTCTTCTGATTTCTTTAATCAAAAAATCAGCTTTGTAATATAAGTTGAAGTCCAGAATTGTGATGACTCCAGCTTTGCTTTTCTTTTGCAAGATTGCTTTGGCTATTTGTGGTCTTTTGTGGTTCCATACACATTTTAGGATTGTTTGTTTTAGTTCTGTGACAAATGCTGTTGTTATTTTGATAGTAATTACATTAAATGTGTAAATTGCTTTAGGTAGTATAGACATGTTAACAATATTATTCTTCCAATCCATGAGCATGGAATGTCTTTCCATTTCTTTGTGTCATCTTTCTTTCATCAGCATTAATAGTTTTCAGAGTATAGGTCTCATACCTCTTTGATTAGGTTTATTCCTAGATATCTTGTTATAGCTGTCTAGAATTTTAAAATGTAATGTGAAGTATAATTTTAAATATATGTAATAAATGGCAAAGGAAAAGTTTGTTCTTTTTGACTTTTAATTAAATTTCAGTTACTTTTTGATGAATTCTGTGGAGGTGTCAAATAGGCAGTTGAATATATGAGTCAGGAGTTCTATAGAAAAGTTAGGGTCTGACAGAAATACAGATTTAGGAGTAAATTTATAAATTTAAATTTATGAGTTATATATATGTATATATAACAAATACCTTTATAAATAAACTGTATTTAGAGGTATGGCACTGCATAATTTTACCAAGGATTAATGTGTCAATAGAACAGAGAAGATGGTCTGTAAATATCACTGAATGTAAGGAGACCTAACACACTGCTGATGAGAATTCAAAATCTACAGTTTTTCTTTAGAGCTCTTTGACAGTCTGAATCAAAGGGTCTTATAGTCCATATTTATTGGGGCACCTGGGTGGCTCAGTCGGTTAAGCATCTGCCTTCGGCTCAGGTCATGATCTCATGGGTCCTGGGATGGAGCCCCACGTCGGGCTCCCTACTCAGTGGGGAGCCTGCTTCTCCCTCTCCCTCTGCCCCTCTCCTGCTTGTGCTCTCTCTCTCTCTCAAATAAATAAATAAAATCTTTTTAAAAAGAAAAGAAAATCCCATATTTATTGATGCATTAAACGAAATTCTTTAAATATTCTCAAAAGAAATATACACTGAAACAGTCAAATATTTATATATAAAGATGTATTTTGTGGCATTATGTATAAAAGAGAAAATAGGAACAATCCTAAAATCCCAGAAACTGGGGGATAGTCATAAAATATGAAATATTTGGCGTCAGTGAAATTTTCTTAAATATAAATTTTAGTTCACATACAATGCAATATAGGTTTCTGGAGCAGAATTTAGTGATTCATCACTTACACACAAAAATATGGAATGCTTCACGAATTTGTGTGTCATCCTTGCGCAGGGGCCATGCTAATCTTCTCTGTATCATTCCAGTTTGAGTGTATGTGCTGCCAAAGAGAGCACTGGCCGCAATGAAATTTTAATTAATGTTTCAAAAATATTTAAGGATATGGAAAAATAAAACAGAAAAAACAAAACACAGCTTCAAGGAACTGATCATGTAGTAGGGATACAGGTACATAAATAATTAGTTTAATGATTAAGGGCAGAGCAGAAGTGTCTACAAAATGCAGAAGAAACAGGGTGCCTGGGTGGCTCAGTTGGTTAAGCGACTGCCTTCGGCTCAGGTCATGATCCTGGAGTCCCGGGATCGAGTTTCGCATCAGGCTCCCTGCTCAGCGGGGAGTCTGCTTCTCCACTCTGACCCTCCTCCCTCTCATGCTCTCTGTCTCTCATTCTCTCTCTCGCAAATAAATAAAATCTTAAAAAAAAAAATTCAAAATACAGAAGAAACAAAAGAGTAAATGCTTAAATATGTCTAGTGTGAGGGTGATTGGAGGCAGTCTCTCAGAGGAGATGGCCTCTAAATTGAAAATGTGAAGGGTGAATAGGAATGGTTTGAGCAGAAGAAATAATATGTGCCAAGGTAGAGAGTATAGAACAATATGGTATATTGATGAAACTTTAAGAAGCTCAATATTACTGAAGCAAAAAGCATAAAAACAGGTGAAGATGAAGGAAGGGAGGCAATCAGGGGCAAATCATACAGTGCATAAAGTATCATACAAAGATCTAGAATTTATAACAAGGTCACTGGGGTGTAGGGTTAGTGAAACATTTTCAGTAGGGACATGACAAGTCAGATTTAAGTATAACCCTAATCTCCACACATTGCAAGGAAGTAAATACTTCTTGAGAAAATTAGACATAAAATCAAATATCCAATTTGACATATTCTTGCTATACTCCTGCCTCTTCTCCCACAACGCACTGTGTTCTCTCCCAGCTGTCTCATCACACCTGCTTCCTGTCCCCTCCAGGATCTCTGCAATAATGTCTATTATCAGGAGCAGAACTATGTTGCATAGTGTCCTCCAAGTAAGGCTGTTGTGAAGCCCATCCAGGGATGGATGTTGGCGATATAATGTGTCACTGCCCTCCGGATGCAAGACTGAAACTAACTACTGCTATGGTCCAAGTTCATATGCCCAGAACTAAGGCAGTAGCAGTAAGTAAGGCCTGAAAAAAGGAAATGGATTGAAGAAATACATATATAGAGAAGGTGGAATGGATTGGATGGCTAGTAGACTGAAAATCAAGGAGGGCAATGGTAAATTTAGTTCTGGACATATTCTACCGAACAGCATTTAGAGCAGTGGTTTCCAGACTTGGCTGCACATTGGAATCCGTGGTGGAGCTTTGCAACAGTACATTTTCTAGAACATCACTCCTGAATTTTTTGGTTCAGTATTCCTGGGGTGTGAAACAGGTAGCAGCACTTTAAGTAAGCTCCTTTGGTGATCAGAATGCACAACCCGAACTGGAAATTTTGCTGTAGAATACTGCTCAATTCAGAGTTAGTGGAGTATTAACTAGCACATAAATGGATATAGAAAAGATGTCTTGGTTATGGTCCCATGGCTCCTGTTATTGCAAGTGTATTTAGTAGAAATCTGAATATTCCCTTCCATTGCTATTCTGAGCAGATGTTCATTCCTCATTCATGAGAAATTAGGGTTTGAATATCCTGCACCTGTTGCCAGATCTTACCAATGGCAGATTCTCAACTTCTTTCTCTATACATCTATTAATCCAGTTCATAATGATTTCTTTTATGTTTAGCATGTGCTTTTTCTGGCACAGAAAGATGTCCTCTATATAAGCCTAACTTCCCACATACACAAATGATTCTATTAGTTACTCAGCAGGTGTCTAAGACAATGGTTTTCCACAGGAGAACTGTATCCTGAAGATTAAACCATTTTGCCTTGAAAAGTGGCCAGAATTTTATTCTCAGTTACTAAAAACCCCGTGAAGAAGCTGTATGTATAATGCACACAGTGTGACTCAGATCACTGACCATGGAGAATATTGGGTAAAAAACAAACATACATTGATCTGTTGTTGATACTGTTCCCAAAAGTGGCGCTTCACCATATGAAAGATGTTACCGCTTTGGATAGGTTGAATTGTTAAATTTGCTCTTCCCAGACTTTTTAGTAGAGCTCTACTTACTTTTGTCAACTGTTCACTGGTGTGGTCACTAGATGTTTTCTTACATGGTAGCAACTCTGAGGATTAAGTAACCTCTCTAGACACTAATTAATGGTGGATACAGAGGTAATTACTGCACTTGTATTTTTAAAAAATAAACTCAATATTAACACATCTTACCAATAATCTTAAACTATATCGAATGCTGATCGAAACCTCACATGTTGCAATAGCACTGCCAACACAAAACAGACTCCACTGAAGTCCTTTCTCTTGGACCTGTTGGTAAGTTGCCTTTGTAACTACACCCTGGCAGCACGTGCTTTACTACCTTCCTTGGTAGTCAGAAATCAGGGGGAGTAAGCTCATCTGGACACTTCTAGATTTCTAACAGTTTTGTTGACAAATGAATTCACAACTGGATTTGAAGGGCATTGTTCTTAAAAGAAAAGGGGTAGCACGAGGGAGATCTCAGTCATGGTGAAATAGTTCTGTATCTCAACTAGGGTGGTGCTTTTACCGATCTACATAATGTGATCCAATGACATAGAGCTATACTCACACATCATATCAGTATCGATTCCCTGGTTTTGATACTATACAATGTAGAAGATGTAGCTATTGAGGGAGACTGCGTGAAGGATACAGAGGACCTGTATGTACTATCTTTGCACCTTCCTCTGAATTTATAATTATTTCAAACTAACTTGAAAAGAAAGCTCCTTGTCAGAGTCATTTTCCATTAGAAAGCAACAAGCCCAAGCAGTGTGGGAGCCTACCTCTTCTAGAACTGACGTCGTCTGCTTTGCCTGCATCTCGGCTACCACATACCAATAAGTCTGTCGCTTCACTCAGTTCTTTGCCTGGTATTTTGTTGATGCATAGCCTTCGCAATTCAGGCCCAATTTCTGCTTTTAATATCGTTTCTTGTTCAATCCATAATGCCTCACAGTGTCTGGCATGTGACAGGCATTTTGGCTGAATGAATAAAGGAAGGAAAGATGGTCTTATCTATCCTCCTAGAACTCCGAGTTCCTTGAGGGCTAGAACAACAGATTCATCTATATCAGCAAAACATCTAGCACAGTAGGCATTCAGTGAATGTTTTAGGAAGTAATAAATGGAATGTTATAAAATCAACAAGGATTATTGTTATTAACATTTTAAAGGCTCTAACCATTCTCTGCTAAAAGGAAGTTTTCATAATTTCCCTCAACCTCACCTTTCTCTTTAAGATCTTTTATATTTTTTTGAGCATAACTGAGGGCAACCTATTTTTAGTGAGGTAGTATTCTGTATGTATGCCTATAAAGTGGTAGTTTTCTAAGATAGAGAATTATATTCAAAGCTGTTCTTGCAAATCACATCCTGCAGAGATTCTAGATGGTTGTGGCACCAGCTCTGCTACTTTTCAAAATAAATTAGTGAGGTACTTGGGATCCAGGAGAAGACTGCTTGTTAACCGGATGCTGCAAAAATGGGAAAAATAAGGAGCTGCACCCGAAGACCAATGAGCTGCTGAGGCCTTGGGCCCATACCTTTCATTCCTTCATTACTGGCCCATTGGCAGTGTTTGATTCTTCAAGAAAGCAGCCTGTGCACTTTGGTGCTGAGCAGCGGGTAAAAAAGACACAGACATGGCAAGTATCTGATGCAAGTTATACCCTAATTTCCTAGACATTTCCTATTTATTCTCTCGTTCCGTGAATATTAGACAAGGCCCCTTGGGTGCAAGTGACAAAAAACCTAACACAAACAGGCCTTAAAAATGGAGAATTTGTGAGCTTATGTAAAAAAGTCCCGAGTGAGACTTGAACTAGGAGCCAAAACACTGTTTGTTATCCTGGCTTGATGTATCTCCACTCTTAGCTCTGCCCTCACCTGTGTTGTCTTCATTATTGGGCTTTATCCAGTGACCTGCTGAATCTGCCCAAATTCAAGTATAGTAGTAAAGAGAGTATGCTCTTCCCAGGAAATTCAGTACAGATCCAAGGATTCACTCTAATTGGACCAGCTGAGGTCACATGTTCACTCATTAACTCATCACTGTGGCTAAGGGTATTCTGTGAATCAGTTGGCCAGGCCTGGGTCTTGCACTCCACGCTGCTGGAGTCAGTTCAGTTCCAACCGAATGAAAGGAACACAAAGTAAAATATCAATTCCGGAAGATATGGTGGGTACCATTACTAGAAGAGAGAGGTAAGAGATGCTGGCAAGCTTCTGCTTTTGAGCTATTGCCTTCTACCATCCCTCCTCATGTCCTCTTTTTTTTTTTTAAGATTTTGTTTATTTATTTGACAGAGAGAGAGAGCACAAGCAGGGGGAGCTGTAGAGGGAGAAGGAGAAGCAGGCTCCCCACTAAGCAGGGAGCCCGATGCGGGGCTCCATCCCAGGACCCTTGGATCATGACCTGAGCCGAAGGCAGACGTTTAACCAACTGAGCCACCCAGATGCTCCTTCCTTTTTTTTTTTTTAATAGTTAAGAGATTTTATTCTAGTAGCTATAATTACAGTGCTTGTTTGTCGAAATGAAAACTGAAAACAAGTATCCAAAACAGTTGATTACTAATCGTGTATTGGAAGCAGTAAGAGGTTCTGTGACACCAAATAAACCAGTTCTGAGGATTTCCCCAAGATAAAGTTTAACAGCTCCAGCTTCTTCAGTGTTTAGCAAAATGCAAAAGAAAACAGGAGAGGTCATCGATTCTAGGGCAAGTCTGACCCTTGCAGGCTGAGGGAGTGAAAGCACGTGCAGACGTGGCGGGGGGTGGTGAGGGGGTGGGGGGCGGGCTGAGGCTCTAGGGTGCCTGGCCTGCCCACCCTCACTCCTGTTGGTCAGACCCCAAGCATCCTGGAGCAAGCCAGAGTGCCCACACAGACCCAAGGGAAGGCCAGGGTCCCTCTGAAGGGTCTGTGAGCAGTGGCCACAGCCCCCAGCCTGTCTCCTGGGCAGCTGTGTAAGCACAAGTACAAGCACAAATGCTAGGGGATGTGGGATGACCCGAGACAGAGCAAATCACAGGGACCCTATCGTGACCATGCAGAATGGACCGTGGCTGGTTGTGCCCCATCTCATGTTCCCGACGGGAAACGGACCACTGGTGGACTAGACTCTGGCCACTGCTGCAGAACCAACACTAGGCACGTTTCTCCCTTCTGTGGGTTCACTTGTTCTCCTTATCTTGCATTTGTAACTATTTTTAAAATGCACTGAGTTTGGGTTAAAAACCAACCACCAAAATGGATCTCAACACAGATCTAACGCCTGAGGAGGCGTGCCAGGCTGGTCCGACACAGCGACTTCCGGGGGCCCCGTGTGCCTAACATCCCTTCTCAGTATTGAACATGGGTTGATTCTCTCTTTACAATAAAAAAAGCTGAGTAATACTGCATAGGAGTACCAGAAACAGCCTCACTGGGAACAAAAACTGTTTACATTAAATAAAAACCCGGCTGCAGGCGGCGTCTGCACATTGACAGCCTGGCGAAGCACGCTGTGACCCACCGTGGAGACAGCTTCTGGCGCTCACACCGCAGGAGAGTAAAGCAGGGTGGAAGGGAGGCGGTGGGGCGGGGGCGGCGGCTCACTTCTGGTTCCAGAGCTGATTGGACAGCCAGTCCAGTCCCTCCTAGAGCCCGGGCCCGCTGGTGGCACAGGTGGCCTGAACGTACCAGTTCCTGTGGCGCAGGGACCATGGCCCCAGCTTGTTGGTGATCTCAGCCGCGTTCATGACGTTGCGGAGGTCCTGCTCTCTGTCGTTGCCACCAACCGCGAAGATGAGACCTTGTGTGTTCTGGAAGCAGTGGCGCCACAGAGGCTGGATCTTGTCCTGGCCGCCCACGTCCCACACAGTGAAGCTGATGGTCTTGTCCTCCACGGTTTCCACGGTGAAGCCTCTGGTGCGAACAGTGGTCACGGTCTCACCCAGCTTCAGTTTGTACACGATGGTGGTCTTCCCCGCAGCATCTGGGCCCACCATGAGAATGTGCATTTCTTTTTTGCCAAAAAGGCCCTTAAAGGTGTTCTAGAAGGTATTTCCCATGCTGTAGATGGGGGGGGGGGGGGGACAACACCAGCCAGAGAAACCCTCAGAGGTCGCGGTGAGGCCACTGCTCTGAGCCAGGCGTTTGTTTCGCTCCCACCCCTCCTCGTGTCTTCTTGTCAAAATACTATCTGTCCTGCAAGGGACTGTCCAGTTTAAATGTTACTTTCTTTGTCAGTCCTTCACTCAGTCCTTGGTCAAATGAATTTCTCTTATTGTCTGTGTTTCTATAGTACTTTGAACCCCTGCTCTAGCATCCATTACAGTCTGTTTGGTATCCTAATGACCTGCATTTGTGTCTTTATTTCCCTAGGTGACCAGATTTTGAGGGAAGGTACTGAATCTGTTATAGCTTTGCATTGCCCACAGAGTACCATTGACTTTGCCATAGCCACAATATATTCTTGCTGCATTATTGACTCGAAATTAATTTGAATAATTGATCTTTTCCCCCCCATTTCAGCATGCTATATCAGTGGTCTGTTTTCACTCCTGCAAAACTGCTCTGGGGCATGCATTTATTTTTGAAGTTTTCCCACTTTTTCTTCAACTTCAATAAAGAAATTTATACTTATTTTTATTCAAAATCATCCTTTAATTGCTAGTTTGTCTATGCTAAGTTTGGGTTTGAGTACATTTCTGATTGTCTTGAGACTGGGGGGCCTTGACCCTCCCTTCCCATCACTTACATCCTTCATAGCTTTTATATCAGAAACCAAATCTATTATGCATGGTATGGCTTTAAGCTATATAATCAGCCAGAATTAATAACAATTATAACAGGGTCTTTCTATTGCAAATTAAATTCAGCATTTTATAATTCACCAACAAAATCTGATTGACATGAGAACTCTTCTGACCTTTTAGAGGAGTTGATGTTTAAAATGGATATATAATGGGTGCCAGGGTGGCTCAGTTAGTTAAGCCTCCTACTGTTGCTTTCGGCTCAGGTTGTGATCTCAGGGTTGTGAGACTGAGCCCCACGTCAGGCTCTGAGCTCAGCATGGAGTTGGTTTGAGAGTCTCTCTCTGCCCCTCCTCCTCTACCTCTCTCCTGGCTTGTGCATGCTCTCTCTCTAAAATAAATAAATCTTGAAAATAAAAAAGTAATAAGAAAATAAAATGGATAGATAATGATACATCTTCTCTGCTAGTAGACCTGCAAAGACCAGTGGTTAATCCTATACAAATTAGATCAATAGGTTGAAAATGAGAAAATATTCAATGTAATAAAGCTTTACTGAGCACCTGCTGTGGTTTTATGCCCTTTGCTTTGTGTGGATGATGAACAGATGAATAAGACATAAAATTCTCATGGTACAGGCCTGTGCACAGACCCTTTTTTTTTTTTTTTTTAAAGATTTTATTTATTTGAGAGAGAGAGAGCATGAGCAGGAGGGAGGGAGAAGCAGGCTCCCCACCAAGCAGGGAGCCCAACGTGGGGCTCAATCCCAGGACCCTAGGATCACGACCCAAGCTGAAAGCAGACGCTTAACCGACTAAGCCACCCAGGTGGCCTGCACAGAACCTTTAAAAATAATGTAGTAAGGCCAGTAATCAAGTTCCTCAGACTACTCCAGGAGGATGGAGAAACAGAACTTAACCCAGATCAGGGACATAAGGTAAGAATTTATGAATGTAGTTAGTTATCTAGTGTTTCCAAATATCTTAATGTTTGCATTGTATAGAGAGTCTGTGGCTTGGAGAGGTTCAATAGCTTGGTTCAGGGTCACATATGGAGACTGTTTGGCATCCATAGACTTGCATTTCCAGTCAGTCTCAATCTGCCCTATTAAATATTATTGTCCTTCTCACACCATATATATTATTGCCTAGAGTTAATGAATCACAACCACAGCAGAATCTTTCTATAACACAATACATTTAAGAAAAAAGATCTTTAGAGTAAAGTAACTAAGAAACTTAAAAAAATATTTTATTTGTAAGCAGAAATGAGTTCCACACCTACCATATCACTGAGGAAACGAGTATGCATTACACTGTGTCTATGCCGCATGTCAAAATTTGGCAGAGTGCATACAAACAATAAAGTTTCGCAGTTAGGGTCCCTTGATTTTGGAGATGGCAGTTAGGAATAAAATACATATACGGACTTCTATGTCACTCTGACTCAGGAAACAAATGTGATACGGTAATTTTCCCCAAATTTCATTTAAAGTGTTGACAAACTCACTCTTCCAAATAAAATGAGCTGAAGTTGATTTGAAAGGCTTGCACATTCCAGTGCTCCATAGTCAGCCAACCTCAACCCATCAAGATAAACATAGGGTACTGCATATTTAAGATGAATTATATGTCTTGGTGGGTAATTTTCAAGCATATATGAAAGAGATGATATTAATAATAAACCAAGCCAAAGAATTGTTTATTTTTCAGTGAAAACAAAAATACATCATTTAGAGTTGTCAGTCCAAATGTGTTGGTTTCTTTGGTAGTTATTTCTCCCCTGAAGTATCCTCTGGGATTTTACTGAATTATATGACTCTTGTGTAGAACTCTTGATATACAGTTTCCTAGAGAGGGAAAACCTTTTCAACTAATGAAACTGTATATTTTATGATTATATATACTCAATCTAGGAAGATGAAAACATAAATATAGCTTCAAACAAAAAATGTTCTTGGATTTTGAAATTGAGTTTACACCAGGCTTCTATACAATGAAACACCTTAAGTGCAGTTATTCTTTTATTTTTTATTTATTTATTTTTAAAGATTTTATTTATTTATTTGACAGAGAGAGACACAGCGAGAGAGGGAACACAAGCAGGGGGAGTGGGAGAGGGAGAAGCAGACTTCCCGCTGAGCAGGGAGCCTGATGCAGGGCTCGATCCCAGGACCCTGGGATTATGACCTGAGCCGAAGGCAGACGCTTAATGACTGAGCCACCCAGGCACCCCTATTCTTTTACCTAATCATCTCTTTCCATCTTCCATCTCCCATACATCTAGTACACATTTTCACTTGGATATTTCACAAGTACAGTGTATTCAAATCCAACATTACCTTACTCATAAACTCGTCCCTCCTGTGTTCCCAGTTCTGTATGTGACACCACCATTGACTCATTCACTCAGGAGTAATATTTATGGGTTATCCTTAGTATTATCATTAGTTTTACCTCCATATCCGTTAATTACATCTCATTAATATCCCTAAATACACTACGAGTGCCTTATTTTATTTTTTTTAAAAGATGTATTTATTTATTTGAGAGAGTGTGCGTGTGCGCCCGAGTGGGGGGAGGGGCAGAGGGAGAGAATCTCAAGCAGACTCCCTGCTGAGCATGGAGCCTGATGAGGGCTGGATCTGAGGACCCATGAGATCATGACCTGAGCTGAAACCAAGAGTTGGACGCTTAACCCACTGAACCACTCAGGCACCGCCACAATGGCCTTATTTTAGACATTTATTATCTCTCAACTGGATTGTTGTAATAGTCACCTAGTTTGTTTCTTTTTGTTAATCTTATCCTTAAAAACCCTCTTATTCTCACTAAAATCTAAATCTGTTTTTATCATTCCCAATGGTCCCACATTGTCTACAGGAAAAAATTCCAAACCCCTTAGGATGGCATTTAAGACACTTCATGATCTGTTGTCACACCAGTATCAATGAGGAGGTATATTAAAAACTAGATATATGCTTTTACAATAGCACCAGAAGTTTCCTCCTTCAGCTAGTTCTTTATTTCTCCTTCCTTTTAGAGATAAACTTTGTAAGAGTTGCCTATATTTGTATCTCCATTACCTTATCTGTTTACTTTTTTTTTCAATCTGTTTACTTTTTAAACCACTTCAGTCTTTTCCTATTTCTTCACCATCAGTGTTTCCACAAAAATGTCTTACTTCATAGTTACCATATGACCGCCATATTTGTCCAAGTAATAGTTTCGGTCTTCTTTTCACCAGACAGCTCTATTACATATGACAGAATTGACTGCTCATGAGCACTCCTTTGGATCCTAAGAAACCTTTGGATCCTTCTCCTACCTTTCTACTTGCTCTTTCAAAATTCTCCTCTGAGGACTCATTATCATTTAGCTGGCCCTTAAATGTTGGAGTTCCTCTGGGATCTCTTTTTTCCCCCTTCATGTCTCACTGTTACCATAGACAAAATCATATACTCCTTGAGTTCAAATATAAGCAGATGACTCATAATATTGTATCTCTAGCACAGACCTTTGAGTTCCAAAACTGTATATTCAACTCTCTACTTGACATATATACTTGAATATAGAATATGCACTTTAAAAATCAACATATCCAGAGGTGCCTGGGTGGCACAGTTGGTTAAGCATCCAACTCTTGGTTTCTGTTCAGGTCTTGATCTCAGGGTCGTGAGTTCGAGCCACTCAATGGGCTCCATGCTCAGTGTGGAATCTGCTTGAGATTCTCTCTCTCCTTCTCCCTCTGCCCCTCCCCCACCCTGTGCTCTCTCTGTGAGATAAATAAATCTTAAAAAAATACATAAATAGGGGCGCCTGGGTGGCTCAGTTGTTTAGTGTCTGCCTTTAGCCCAGGTCGTGATCCCAGGGTCCTGGGATCAAGCCCCACATCGGGTTCCCTGCTCCGCGGGAAGCCTGCTTCTCCCTCTCCCACTCCCCCTGCTTGTGTTCCCTCTCTCACTGTGTCTCTCTCTGTCAAATAAATAAATAAAATCTTTAAAAAAATACATAAGTAAAAATACATAAATAAAAATCAATGTATCCAAAAGTGAACTTATCATTGTTCCTACCAAGCAGCTCCTCAGCCTATATTTCTTGGCTCAGTGAATGGCACTAATTATATACACAGTAGTCCTAGCCAGCAATCTGTGCAACATCTCCCAACTTCCTCTCTCTGACCTTTTTTTTTTTTAAGATTTTATTTATTTATTTGAGAGAGAGAAAGAGAAAGAGAGAGAGCGTGTGCTCACACGAGCCAGGGGAGGGACAGAGGGAGAGGAAAAGAATCTCAAACAGACTGTGCTGAGCTCAGAGCCTGATATGGGGCTCGATCTCATGACCCTGAGATTATGAACTCAGTTGAAACCAAGAGTCAGGCTCTTAACTGACTGAGCCACCCAGGTGCCCTCTTTCTGACCTTTTACATCCAAATAATTACTAAGTCTTGAAAACATAAACACCTAAACGTTTACCTAATATCTCCTGTCTACTATGTACGTACCATCATCCTTATTTTCTCTTGCCTAGACGAGGACAATAGTCTTCTAACATCTTCCTGCCCACATAATTTGTTTCTTATGTTAATTCTCTATCCTGTAGTATATTTAGTGCTTTTTTTTTTTCCCCCCTGGCTTCTGAGGTACTATTTTCTTTTGGTTTTCTTACCATTTTTGCTTTTTTCTTCTTAGCTCCTGTGCCAGCTCCCTTCGATCTCCTCCTCTATTAAATGCGGTGCTCCTCAGTGTTCTGTTGGAAGCCTCTTTTTCATATAGCACTCTCTCCTCGGGTGATGTCTTCTCTCTTGGCTTCAAATAACAACTAGATGTTTTAACTGTTAGAGTCCTATCTGCAGGCTAGTTTTCTCCCCTGAGATATACTTGAATTTTATTCTGGACTTCTCTGAATGTATGTCCCATAAAGCTTAGCAAATCTGGTCCTCACCCATCTATCTTGGCTATTGATGTCATTCTGCCTACGATATTATTTTCCCTTATTCTCTGATGGGCGATGGTCTACTTAGCTTCAAAATCCAGATAACATATTACCTTTTATCTGAAGTCTTCTTTACCTAATGCTTTCCTTGCTCTCTGTCCAGTTTGGGTATGGTTAAATTTCTTTCCATATTAGTCAAGACATTTTTGGTCACTACTGACAGAAACTTAATTCTAACCAGCTTAAAGCAAGCAGGAGGATTTATTCTAAGGCTCATGTAACCATGGAAATGGCAATGGTTCAAATGGCCTCCAGGACAGCTGGAGGAATGGACTCCAAAATCACCTAGATTCTCCCTCCATCTCATCTCTACTTCTCTTTCTGTGTTGGTTTTATTCACTCAACCAGATTTTCTCCACACTGTAGGAAACACATCCACCAGCAGTTCTGCATCATACTCAGAAGGAGACTGGATCTCTTTTCCCCTGTTGCATTTTGGAAAAGAATTCAACTTAGGATTCTGTTTGGCTAGGCTTCAGTCATGTTCCTAACCCTGGATCAATGACATGTAGTTGTGAGTCAGAGTATTAATATTTGCCCCACTTTGATCAGCTGCACAAAACCAGTTAACCATGACTGAAGAGAAAGGGATATGAAAACGGAGGGTTTCACTAGAACTTCCTGGTTGAAATGGAGGTGCATGGGATTTGGGGAAGAATTTTCTATATGAAGGGTAAGGGTCCTGGCATACAAAATAACTTTCTACTAATCTTATCTAGTTTTTAAAGGTTAGTTAAGTGTGTGTGTGTGTGTGTGAGAGAGAGAGAGAGAGAGACAGGTGAGACTGTTGAGGGTGCATTAATTTAATGAAATGCATATAGGTGCTATTCATTTTTTTTTTCTTTTTAAGTTTTATAGTGGGTATCTGTTTTCTAAAAGTTTCTAGTAGCTTTATTTAGAGTTTTTTTATTAAATACTGGGGGAAATTCCCTTTGTTCTGGAAAAGTTAAAACACCAGGCCATTAATCATGTACCTTTCACTGTTCTCTGGGGAGGTATAAAGATCCATTAAACTGAACAAGTTCGTGGGTTTTGCTTGTTGGTTAAGTCCTATAATCCCCCTCTTTACCTATATGCTTAAAAACTGCTAGGATAGGGTTAGGTAAATTTGTATAGAATGGAGATTCAATGGCAATAATAAAAACATTGGAGTTGCAGCAAATTGGGCCAAGCATAAGACTAGCTTACTGCTTTCATTTTGGTGGTAGTACCTTGGCTTCCCTAGTGATTCCTGTGGCAAATGGAATTCTAAAAGGATCTGAGGCCAGTGAAAGGGCATTTAGAGTTCCCTTGGTGTTGGTCATTGTGTAAATAAAAGGGTTTATCTACATCCCTGTTCTCTATTGACCCATCCAGGTGACTGAGAAGAACTACATCCAGTAGCAATATAAGCTACCTTTAGTGACTTTAAAAGTGAAATTTCATATGTCAAAATATGACCCATACATACAGATCTCAGTCTCATTCCTGGTCTCAGCATCTTTCATTGAGTGCATTATCTGCTATACTGAATTCCTGTCTTTCCCTTGACTTCACAGTTTGGTTTTCTGATAATCCAAGCAAATGAAGTAGAAAGATATTGATTGAATGAGGTTTAATTAAATGATTGAACCAATATTTATCCCTGATTTTTTCAAGGTTTCTACATATATGGTTAGGCATGCCTTCAAACTCTTAGGCAAGCAGTTGACAATTCTGTCTTAGGGTTCTACACAAGTAGGAAGTGAAAGCTAAGATCAGTCTGAGGTGAAAGCTTTGAGTGTGTTCATATATTCTCTGGCCACTCATACAACCTTACGCATGTGCACTGACTTGTAGATCCTCAAAAAAAAATGTGTAGTTTTTCAAAGCCCTCTATGGATATCTCATTTTTCAAGTATTTCTTTTAACTTTTGCCCAGTCTCTTTGTTTGTCCCAACTGATATCACTACTTAATATAGCTGCAGTATTAAACAATTGCTGCTGGTTGTTTTTAAGAAACACCCTGGGGATAGGACTTTTTCACCTGAGAGAACTCTGAATCATATCAAATAAAGACAAGTATGGTAAATGCGGCTATTCCAGGGAACTGCCAAACAGGTCGAATAGTAACAATTATTTGGGGATTGGGTGATATGGGGAGTTCCAAACACATTCTGCACCCTACAGTGACTGATTTTAAGAACTGTTGTGGTTGTGAGGCTGTTAGTGTTCAAGTCTGTTGTGGAGCTTGGGAGAGAGGGATGGGAATATGACAACTAAAGTCCCGTAAAGCTCACACTTTCTGCTACGATTCAGCCATTTTTCTTCAATAAACACTCCTTGAATTGTTGCAAGCCTTTTGTCAATTTCTGTACTTTGAAAGAGTGTATTTTGCAATTTTTGCTAGTATTTTCCTTGCTTTCCTGGAAGAATAAATATTTGGAATTCCTTACTCTGCCAATTCCAGAAATGATTATATTTTAGATTTCAAATCAGAAGTTCTGATGTTTTACATGTGTCACTTCCTTCATAAAGGAGGCTTCTTTGGCGACACTCAGTTGAATCCTGTTCCACCTTCATCTTTGTTTATTGTCTACATGCATTTACTTCAGATTAGCCTGCAAATGTGGTGGCATGTTGGGGAAAATGCACTGCCATTCCATACTCTTATTCATTTTTATCTGCAGAATGTGAGGAGTAGGTGCTCTTGCAGGTGTCTTTTAACTAAGATGTTTTGATTGACTTTTTGCTTCTGAAGCTTAATCTACCCTGCAGAAAGCTTAGGCTTGCCAAAGTCAGACCTATAGGCCTGATTATGACAAATAGCAGAACACTTTTGAAAAGGAAAAGTGAGAGAGCAGTGAGTGGATGCCCTAATGAAGTTCTATATTTATAAGAAGGACACTTTATGCCCCCTATACAGGCATGACTTTTGGTAATGTCAGTGATGACATATCCACCCCATCCATTAAGAGTAGAACAACTTCAGACACTCACTTTTTGCCTTTAAAATCAGTGACTCGGTTCTTATGGCTGACAGCCTCACAGGGACAGGCAATTAAGTCCTCTGATGAGTGGCTCCAATGGATTTCAATGAAGCACATACATTCCCAGGAGGAGATTTACTAACCCAGCAAATTTGGCTTTGAGAAAGTGGGTTAGATTCTGTCAGGTGAGAAAGTAGTACTCGAGTACCCTGTAGGATACTGGGTTGAGGATAGACTGGGGAATACATGAATTTTTCTCACCTTCAAGCGTTCTGGGGAAATGGTGTCACACTTGCCAAAATCAGCTAATTTCTCCCCAAAGAATGTATTTTTCATGTTAGAAATACTCCTTAAGCTAAAGTGATCCAAAGGTTCATTAGGGAAGGGGGCAGCTGTCATGTTTAGATCTGCTAGAGCTGGCACCAAGAAGACAGTTTCTCTACCAACTGGCTTATGGAATTCCTGTTCATTGGAAGCCAATGATTTTATAAGCTTAAGAACTAACTCCATCCCATACCCAGGGAAAATATCCTCTAGGAACAAAGTTGCAACATGAAACAAGATAAAGTCCTTGGCTTATGGGTCTTGCATTATAACAAGTAAGACAGTGAATACATAAACAAATAAATACATATCAGTTCTACGTACTGAGGGAGAGGGAGAGCTAGCACTGAAGTATTGAGGTGTGGTGGTAAGGAGGGAAAACTTAAGGACTGATGAGCTTTGTTCACGTCTCGGGGTTTTCTTTTTTTTAAGATTTATTTATCTTAGAGTGAGTGAGAGCACATGCACTTGCATGAGCAGAAGAAGGGGCAAAGGGAGGAGGAGAGGGAAAGAATCTCAAACAGACTCCCCACTGAGTGTGGAGCCTGATGCAGGGCTCAATCTCACGACGCTGACATCATAACTCTGAGATCATGACCTGAGCTGAAATCAAGAATTGGATGCTTAACCTACTGAGCCACCCAGGTGCCCCTCAAGTCTCAGGGTTTTCTGAGGACATAGTCATGGAAATAGCTTTAAAATGTGAGGGAAATAGATAAGAGAAGGATAGAAAGAGCTTTGAAGAAGTACCTACAGGGACTCTGTCCTTAGTTTAGTGTTTAAGACATACAAATAAAACACTCACTTTTATTAAATCAAATTTTTGACTGCAGATATATGTTCTTTTGATAGTAATACCTCTTTGAGATTGAAACATAGGAACATAGGAGACATGCAACATGGTATGACGTGTATGCATGTGTGTTCACATACATAAACCTTAATTATAAATCTTAAATATAAATCTAAACATATATCTCCATCTCCATCCCTCCATCCATTCATTTACTATGAACCAGGGGCTATTCTCCAAGCCCTTTACATGGATTGCCTCATTTGACCCTCAAAAATTTCCTATGAGGTTGTTTAATTTCCCCATTGTTTAAGTGAGGAAACAGATACAAAGTGATTGATAGTTTCTTAATATGCTGTAGGAAGGTGTACCCAATACTTTAAGCTTTGGGTATCAATAATACACAGTGAGATTGTTCTCTTGTTTTCATTGTTGTGTTTGTCAAATTTTGCTGTCTGTGAATGCTGACTTCATTAAAAACTGGAAGCTTGAATTCTTTTTCTATATTTTGTACCTGATTAAATAGCCGTGGAATTATCTGTGTCTTCTCTGTTTTACAAAATTCATCTGTGAAATTATATGGGTAAGAAATTATGGAGAAGGTTTGCTCTTTATAAAATGTTTTCAGTTTCTTCCGTGGATATTGGCTAGTAGATTGCTTACATATTATTATCAAGAATCAATTTTGGTAATTGTTCTATAAAGTCATTTAACCCAAAATTTTATGTTTATTTGCATAAAATTTTTGCAGATTATTCTGTTACACTTAAAACATTATTCATATGTAAAATTACTTTGTGTAATTTATAATTTTCTTTATTTGTGATTTCTCAATTCTTTACTGATTATAATAGCTAGTGCTTTCCATATCTTGATTTTTTTCACACAACGAACTCTTGGAAGTATTTAATTGCTCTACCATTTTTTGATGTTCAAAATCATTAATATCTGGGGCGCCTGGGTGGCTCAGTCAGTTAAGCATCTGACTCTTAATTTCGGCTCAGGTCATGAGATGGAGCCCCGTGTCAGGCTCTGCACTGGGTGTGGAACCTGCTTAAGATTCTCTCTCTCTCCCCCTCTCCCCACCTCCTGCTTGCTCGCTCTCTCTCTAAAAAGAAATTAATATCCGATTTCCCATTATTAATCATTTATTTCTGCTTTGATTAACTTTGTATATTTTTAGTGATTGAATTTATTCTGTTTTATTTATTTTCATTCTTTCACACTTAATGGTGTAACTTTATATGAAGATGTACCTTTCTCTGACATGGTTTTGGTCAGATCCTGCAATGCATGTTCTTTTCATTATCACCATTTTCCAGATGTTCTGCAATTTTAATTTTAATTTCCTATAGGACATAAAAACTACATAACATCTTCTTCCTTTTTTTTTTCTTTAACATATAATGTATTATTTGTTTCAGAGGTACAGGTCTGTGATTCAACAGTCTTACACAATTCACAGCACTCACCATAGCACATACCCTCCCCAATGTCTATCACCCAGCCACCCCATCCCTCCCACCCCCACCACTCCAGCAACCCTCAGTTTGTTTCCTGAGATTAAGAATTCCTCATATCAGTGAGATCATATGATACATGTCTTTCTCTGGTTGACTTATTTCGCTCAACATAATACCCTCCAGTTCCATCCATGCCGTTGCAAATGGCAAGATTTCATTCCTTTTGATGGCTGCATAATATTCCAGTGTGTGTGTGTGTGTGTGTGTGTGTGTGTGTGTGTGTGTGTGTATAGCACATCTTCCTTTTATTTTAATTTATTTATTTATTTATTTTTAATTTTATTATGTTATGTTAGTGCACATTGGTTTTTGATGTGGTGATCCAGGATCCATTGTTTTCGTATAACACCCAGTGCTCCATGCAGTACGTGCCCTCCTTAATACACATCACCAGGTATAGCACATCTTTATCCATTCATCTGTCGATGGACATCTTGGCTCTTTCCATAGTTTGGCTATTGTGGACATTGCTGCTATAAACATCAGGGTGCATGTACCCCTTCAGATCACTACATTTGTATCTTTGGGGTAAATACCCAGTAGTAGGAAGGGAAAAATGAAGGGGGGAAATCGGAGGGGGAGACGAACCATGAGAGACTATGGACTCTGAGAAACAAACTGAGGGTTCTAGAGGGGAGGGGGGTTGGGGGATGGGTTAGCCTGGTGATGGGTATTAAAGAGGGCACGTATTGAATGGAGCACTGGGTGTTATATGCAAACAGTGAATCATGGAACACTATATCAAAAACTAATGATGTAATGTATGGTGATTAACATAACATAATAATAAAAAAAACTACATAGCAAAGAATTTGTGTGCTTGTTGTTGCTTGTAATTTCCCTATGAATATTTCTGGTCTGTTTGTTTTCATTTTTATTACAGCCTTCTAGTTTTATAGCTCTGTGCTTGGATAATCTGACTCGCACATTTTCTACTTTGGGGACTTTGTCAGAGTTTTATTTATACCTTAATATGGTCAATGTGGGTGCTTGATAGAGAGTTTATTCTCTAATTACACAGTAAATTGTTGCTTATATCTATAAATTTAATCTTATTAACTATTTAAAATTACTCTGCATTTTTGTTTTTTGCCTACTTGATTCATCATGAACACATGAGTAAAAGTCTCTATGACAATTATATTTCCATTTCTCCACATATTATTTGTGAGAGTTTGGTCATGAATTTTGATGCCATGTTATTTGTGCATGATGTTTCAGGACAAGTAAGCTCTTCATTGTGGAGTTTATCCATTTTCAATATAAAAATCTCTTTAAAATCTCATTAAATTCTTTCTCTTACACTTCACTGATATTAATGACATTATTTTGTTTGCTTTTTCTTTTGTTTATATTTGTTTGATACACACACACACACACACATATACACCTTCCCTTATTTTTAAATTATCTGAATTTGATTTGCTTTCTTTGTATTTAACAAGGGTAGAATTTTATTTTTTGATCCAACTGGATAATCTTTTACTTATAATTGGTAGAACAAATAATTTTTTGTTTCCGTGTATTTTATGTTGTATTTTGCTTTTATTTTTTTCCCCTATTACTATATTCATTTATTTATTTAGCCTTGTGCTGGGCCCTTTTTGAAGTTCTCCACACTACTAGGCAAAATCAATTCTAAATAGTTATATAGTAAATACTAATAGCTACATAATTTTACCTTTTTTTAAAGTTTTTATTTAAATTCCAGTTAATTAACATACAATGTGATATTAGTTTCAGGTATACAATTTAGTGATTCATCACTTACATACAACACTCAGTGCTCATCACAACAAGTGAGCTCCTTAATCCCCATCACCTAGTTCACCCATCCCCCCACCCACCTCCCCTCTGGTAACCATCTGTTTGTTCTCTCTAGTTAAGAGTCTTTGTCTTGGTTTGCCTCTCCTTTTTTTCCCCCTTTGCTTTTTTTAACTCTTTTATCTCTGTTGTAAGGGTCTCACTGATGTCTTCTATTCTTTCCTCAAACCAAGTGAGTATCCTTATGATTGTTGCTTTACATTCTCCATCAGGCATGTTACTTACATTTATTTTGCTCAGATCTCCAGCCATGACCTTGTTTTGTTCTTTCATTGGGATAAATTCCTCCATCTTGGCATTTCGTTCAAGTCCCTGCCTTCTCCTCTGTTAGAAAAGGCAGTTATGTCTCCTGCTCCTGAAAGTAATGGCCTTATAAAGAAGAGGTCATGTAGTGTCCTGGGCCTGGGCTTCAGGGAGTGTCTTTGGTATGTACTGTGTATGCTCTGGTGTTGTGTTTTGGCTGCTCTATCCTTCAGAGCAGTCGTCTACAGAGGCTCTCCTTGACTGCTGTGGGCAGTATTTGGTCACTGGCCTGAATGTGGTGAGTTTTAGCTAGGTGTGCTCTGGTCTGCTTATGAAATGAGACCTTACACCACCTCCACTAGAACTGAGGCCCTGCGATCCCTCTGGTCAAGAGACATGGTGTGGGCAGGGTTTTGTGCTGGTCTTCTGGGGAGGGGGCCTGCCTTGCTGGAACTGGGGCAAGCTTGACTGAGAAGGGCAGTCCTGCCAGAGTGCAGGAGGGTGGGGCTTGGTCTAAGCAAGTTAGGCAGCCATTGTAGGCCCTGCACTGCTTCCTGCTGGTGGTTCTGTGTTTATGCTGAGGGGCAGGGTAGGGAAATGCCTCCAGTCAGTCCCTTCATTCCCAGAGAGGCTTCACTCAGGGAAGTGCTCCAAAAAGAGCAAATAATCACTGTGTGCCCCCCCACACACACGCTTTCTTCAGATCGCTGTTTCCATGCCATCTGCCACCCTCCCCCTCCACCCCAGCCCACTGGGTTTTTTGCCTGCTTGCTCTGCAGGAGCAGCACAGTGCCCTTCAGGTTCTATTCCAGCCAAACCTGCTGACCTTTAAAACTCCAGGCTTTAATCCCCTCAGGTTGTCTCTTTGACCTCGGCTGCAGCAACTTCTTGCTAGACATATCTCCAAAGGCAAGAGTAACAAAAGCAAAAATGAACCATTGGGAGTTTATCAAGCTAAAAAGCTTTTGTACAAAAAAGGAAACAACCAACAAAACTAAAAGGCAACCAACAGAATGGGAGAAGATATTTGCAAATGTCTTATCAGATAAAGGACTAGTATCCAAAATCTACAAAAAAAAGGTATCAAACTCAACACCCAAAAAACAAAAAAATCCAATCAAGAAATGGGCAGAAGACATGAACAGATATTTCTCCAAAGAAGACATACAAATGGCCAACAGACACATGAAAAAATGCTCAACATCATTCACCATGAGGGAAATACAAATCAAAACCACAATGAGATACCAGCTCACACCTGTCAGAATGGCTAAAACTCGCAACTCAGGAAATAACAGCTGTTGGTGAGGATGTAGAGAAAGGGGAACCCTCTTACATTGTTGGTGGGAATGCAAACTGTTGCAGCTGCTCTGGAAAACAGTATGAGGTTCCTCAGAAAGTTAAAAATGGAGCTACCCTATGATCCAGCAATTGTACTACTAGCTGTTTATCCAAAGAATACAAACAGTGATTCGTAGGGGCACCTGCACCTCAATGTTTATAGCAGCAATGTCCACAATAGCCAAAATATGGAAAGAGCTGAGATGTTCATTGACAGATGAATGGATAAAGAAGATGTGGGGTGTGTGTGTGTGTGTGTGTGTGTGTGTGTGTGTGATGGAATATTACTCAGCCATCAAAAAGAATGAAATCTTGCCATTTATAATGACATGGTTGGAACTAGAGGGTATTAAGCTAAATGAACTAAGTCAGAGAAAGAAAAATACCATAGGGATTTCACTCATATGTGGAATTTAAGAAACAACAGATGAACATAGGGGAAGGGAAGGAAAAATAAAACAAGATGAAAATTGAGAGGGAGGCAAACCATAAGAGACGCTGAACTACAGGAAACAAACTGAGGATTGCTGGAGGGGAAGTGGGTGGGGGGAAGGGATAATTGGGTAATGAGGATTAAGGAGGGCACTTGATATAATGAGCACTGGGTGTTATATGCAACTGATTAATCACTAAATTCTACCTCTGAGACTAATAAAAAAAGATCCCTGCTAGTTGCAAGAACTCATGATATTCAGCCTCTCTCATTTTCCAAGCCATTGGCTTTGGGGAAACATTCTCCTTGTGCATTCCCCTGTGTGCTCCTCTCTCTTCCTCTCTCCTTCCCTCTCTCCCCCTTCTCCACGACCACAGTTCCCTCCCCGCCTCAGCACCCATGATCCATTTCCCCCTAAACCATGTCTCCATACTTCCTACCTTCTTCATTATGGCCTTTTCTCTCTCTTTAGTTGTGCAGTTTGTTCTGTCAGTCTTCAGATCAATTTCTGGGGTATTTAGGATAATTTGATAGTTACCTGGTTGTGTTCATGTGATGAAACAAGCCTAGAATCTTCCTACTCTGCTGCCATCTTCCCTCCTCACACCTGTATTTTGCTTTTAATACTTGTTTTGACTGTGTGATATTTGTTTATTATTTTATGTACTTTAGGTGATTAATGTTTAACTTCTTTTTATTTATTATATTATTTACTTTTTAACTTTTAATAATATGCTTATTCTTGTATTTGAGTTGACAGCTTTGCACAGCCAATTGACTCTTCTATAAAAGTTTAAAAAGTTAGCTCATTTCCACCTCTCCTCTTCCTCCACTAGTATTCTAGTTTTTGCTATTTTAACATTATTTTTTTAAATTACCAATATTTTTAGCACTTGTCATTGCATTGTTTTGTTAGTATATTTTCCATTGTTATTTGTCCTTTATTAAATATTTAAATGGACCAAATTCTCAATGTCTGTCTTTCATAACCATAACATTTTAAGTGATTTCTTTATTTTTTAATTAATTTCTTAATTGGCTTGATTTTTTTTTAAGATTTATTTATTTATTTTAGAGAGAGAGAGAAAGAAAGAGTGTGAGCAGGTAGAAGGGAAGAAGGAGAGGGAGAGACTCCACAAGCAGACTCCCCTCTGAGCATGGAGCCTGATGCGGGGCTTGATCCCAGGACCCTGAGATCATAACCTGAATTGGCTTGATTTTTTTGAGCTACTAATCCTTGAGTTCCATTTCCATTTGAGAATATTTTTCAAGTACTTTTTTACTTTGAGAGTTTTCAAATTATAAAATTATGGAGTTATACTTCTCTTTCCAAGGAATTTTGTATACTTTGCTCCATTGGCTTTTTGTATTAAATGATCCTGTGGAAAGCTCTAATACTATACTTATTTTCCCCCTTATATAACTGATTTGCTTTTTTTCTGCCTAGATACCAATGGGATTCTTTATAATTAGCATTTAGTGACTTCCCCAGGTTATGTTGTAGGGTTGATTACTTCATATTTTTTCCCTAGAACACTGTGTGTCATTTTGACATTTAGGTTTATGCCTTCTATTTCAGGAGATTCCTCTAGTATTAGAACTTTGAATGCTGGGGCGCCTGGGTGGCTCAGATGGTTAAGTGTCTGCCTTCGGCTCAGGTCATGATCCCAGGGTCCTGGGATCAAACCCCGCATCAGGCTCAATGCTCAGTGGAGAGTCTGCTTCTCCCACTCCCTCTGCCCCTCCACCTGCTCATGCTCTCACTGTCTCTCTCAAATGAATGAATAAAATCTTTAAAAAAAACAAAAGAGAACTTTGAATGTTGTTTTTTGTTCTCTTCAATCTCTCAAGAAGTGCAAATTCCATGAAAGCTGACTTTTCTTTGTCAACTGTATCTATCATGTACTCTCTTCTTGCTTCTGTCACTTTATTCTGTATGTGTTTGTGCTTTGTGTTTGTGGAGTAATTTCTCAAGCCTGGCCTCAATAGCTTTTCTAATGTCTTTTCTACCCCTTGTAGTTTCTACTGTTTTTTAATTCCTGTGATAATTTCACTATTCTAGTAGATGTGTCTCCAGCTCTTTCAGGTCACTTTTCATAAGTTTTTTTCTTTAATGAAAAGTGTCAATATTTAAAATTTTTTTTGTAATTTCTCTGCATAGTCACTTACTTAATGAATATTTGTTGAGAGCTCATGACGTGCCCAGTACTATCTTAAATGTTGGGGTATTGCAACAGAAATAACTACCTGCCTTCATACAGCTTCTATGCCAATGGGAAGAGCCAGACAAAAAACAGGATACATAAGTAAAACATAGTATATAAAATGTGAGATATAAAAATACAGCAGGTGGAGTGGAATATAAAATATTGTGGGGGACAGTTGCAGTTTTAGATTAGTGGTTAGGGGGACACCTGGGTGGCTCCAGTTGATTGAGCGTCTGCCTTCAGCTCAGGCCATGATCCCAGGGTCCTGGGATTGAGTCCCACGTCTGGCTCCCTGCTCGGTGGGGAGCCTGCTTCTCCCTCTCCTTCTGCCTGCTGCTCCCCCTGCTCTCTCTCTCTGTGCCAAATAAATAAATAAAATCTTTAATAAAAAAAAATATTAGTGGTTAGGGAATGTGTTGCTGAAGTGTTGATATTTAAATAAAGACATGGGAATGTGAGGGAGTATGGAATGCTGCTAATGAAGGGAAACTGTCTCAGGCAGAGGGTAGAGACAGTGGCAGGGTTCTAGGTGGAAGTTTGCTTGGTGTGTTTGTAAAACAGAGCTACTGTAACTGGAGTGGAGTGCGTGTGTGTGTGTGAGAGAGAGAGTGGTGGAGATGTCAGAAAGCAAGGGTAGGGGGCAGGTTATGTTGGGTGTGTAGATCATTGTAAAAACTTTTGGAATGCAAAGAGGAAAGTTAAAATTTTGATCTTTTGATTAATGTTATGATAGAAGGGACACAATCAAACAAATATTTAACAGGATCATTCTAGTTGCTGTGTGGAAAACTAACTAAAGGGAGGCCAAGGTAAAGGCAGAATGACTAGTAATGAGCCTTTTGCAGTAATCCAAGTAAGGGAATATGATGGCAAAGACCAGGGTGGTTGTGGTAGAAATGGTGAGAAGTGGTCCATATCTGGATATATTTTGAAAGCAGAGCTAGCAGGATTTATAGATGGCTGAGATATAGAATGAGAAAGAGAAGAATCAAGAAGGGATAGCCAGGTATTTGGGCTACGTAACTGAAAGTTGTCATCAGCTGAGGTGGAGAATACTTAAGGAGGAACAGGTTTAAAAGGAAAGTTTAGTAGCTAAATTTTGGACTTGTTAGGTTTAGTATTTCCATCAATCAAGTGAATGAAGATGTTAAGTAAAAAATGTGATATAAGAAGCTAGATTTCCAAAGAAAGGTTTGGACTAGAAATACGCATTTGTGAGTCATCAGTGTTTAGATCATCTTAAGGATGAGATAACCAAAGTAGTGAATATAGATATAAAAGAGAATAGGTAAAAAGTTTGAGGCCTATTGCAACCTTTAGAAGACCAGGAAATGAGAAAAGAGCAGATAGACTACAAAGTTGCAGCTGGGTAAATATAGTGTGCTGAAAGCCAAGTGAAAAATGAATTTCAATGAGGAAGGAGTAGTCAACTGTGTCAAATGTTTTTGATAGATCAAATAATATGAGAAATGATCGCTATATTTAGCAACATAAACTTCCCTGGTGACCTTGATAAGTGTAGTTTCTGAGGCATGGGAAGAGCAAGCCTGACTGGTTCAGGTTCGAAAGAGAATAGGAGCAGAGATTTTGGTGATAGTGAATCTAGACACATGTTTTAAGGAGTTTGCAGTAAAGAGAAGGCAAGATATGTACAAGAGATCAAATGGTATGTAGAGTCAAGAGAAGCTTTTTAAGAGGGGACTATTTTTCCCTCTGTTGTATATTCTTTATTGTCTTTGATTAGGATTTGTTCCTTTTAGAGGAGGCATCTATTCAGGGGTGCAGTGATCCTTACTGTTTGTTATTCCTGTTATATTGGTGTCACTTCTACTTGAGCTTCTTTACTTAAACCCTGTGGGGAGAGCTAAGGAGAGTGACGTGGGGTAGCAGGTATCTTTAATTTGGTCATGTGTTCTGAGAGAACCTTGTCTGTAAATATTCCTCCTCTCCCAGGGATATATTTCTCCTTTTTGTTTATTTTTTTGTTATTTGTCTCTTTGAAATAAGCAAATCAAGCAGGATAATTGTCATTGTGACTGTCCCTGTATCTCATTGTTTTTTACCTGGAGATTTACTGTTCATTTTTTCTGCTCAGTCAACCTTGGTCAACAATTACAAATCTGATTTCACCTTCTACTATGTCCTCCATCCTGTATTATCTCCAGGACTTTTCTACAGATTTGAGAACAGGTTGCCAAAAAATAAGGCAGGAATCACAGTACAGTTTCTCATTTCACTTCATCTCCCCCTCCACTGTGTGATTTAGAAAGGAGACTCACTGGAGATACTCAGTTTTTGAGAGGGTCGGTCTTTATCTCTGGGCCTCATAATTCTAAATTTATTTTTAAGATTTCATTTATTTGTCAGAGAGAGAGAGAGTACAAGCAGGGGGCGAGGGCAGAGGCAAAGGGAGAAGCAGGCTCCCTGCTGAGCAAGGAGCCTGATGTGGGACTCGATCCCAGGATTCTGGGGTCATGACCTGAGCCGAAGGCAGACCCTTACCTGACTGAGCCACCCAGGCGTCCCATGGGCCTCATAATTCTAAATAATGGATTGTGATTAGAATTTTCTGGAAGTTGGGACACCTGGATGGCTCAGTCGGTTGAGCATCTGACTCTTGATTTTGGCTCAGGTCATGATCTCAGGATCATGGGATCAAGCCCCACGTCAGGCTCTGCACTCAGTGGGGAGTCTGCTTGAGGATTCTCTCTTTTCCTCTCCTCCGCCCAACCCCACCGTGCATGTGCACGCTCTCTCTCTTTCACAGATAAATAATTTAACCTTTAAAAAAAAAAAGAATTTTCAGGAAGTTACCTTGTTTTTAGAGAATTCCTTATCCAGCTAAAGATTGTAATAATATTTATTCATCGTTGTTTTCTTCTTTGAGTTGGTCTAATTCCATTTAAAATATTTTTATTGGGGGGTGCCTGGGTGGCTCAGTTGGTTAAGCGACTTCCTTCGGCTCAGGTCATGATCCTGGAGTCCCTGGATCGAGTCCCGCATCGGGCTCCCTGCTCGGCGGGGAGTCTGCTTCTCCCTCTGACCCTCCCCCCCTCATGTGCTTGCTCTCTCTCATTCTCTCTCTCTCAAATAAATAAATAAAAAATCTTTAAAAAATATAAAAAAAATAAAAAATAAAATAAAATATTTTTATTGGGGTAAAAGAATCAAATTTTCCATTTTAACAATTGTTAGCTATACAGTTTAGTGGCATTAAGTACATTCACACTACTGTACAACCATTACTACCATCTATCTTCAGAACTTTTTCATCTTCCCAAACTGAAATTCTGTACCTGTTAAATAATATCTTCTCATTTCTCCCCCTCCCTAGCCTCTGACAACTACCATTCTACTTTCTGTCTCTAAATTTGACTACTTCATAGAAGTGGAATCATACATTACTTGTTCTTTTGTGTCTGGCTTATTTCCCTTAGTATAATGTCTTCAAGTTTCATAACAAATATCAAAATTTCATTCTTTTTAAGGCTGAATAGTATTTTGTTATATCTATATACCATATTTCATTTAATCATTCATCTATCTATGGACACTTGGGTTTCTTCTACCTTTTGGCTACTGTGAATAATACTGTTATGAACATGGGGGTACATATATCTGTTCAAGTCTCTGCTTTTAATTCTTTGGGGTATATACCCAGAGGTAGAATTGCTAGATCATATGGTAATTCTATCCTTAATGTTTTTGAAGTACTGCTGGACTATTTTCTACAGTCTCAGTTCTTGCTGTGCATCAGAATCCCCTCTTGAGCTTTAAAGAATACATATGTTCAATCTCTACCCCTGGAGACTCTGATTCAGTGAATCTGAATATATATCTGACTCCTGGGGTTTTTTTAGAATTCAGATTTTAAAAAATACTAGTGACAAGTTATTAAGAGGTAGTTTTTAAAGAGTGAAAATAAAAGAATATTGAGCAAAAAGTTAAAGTCTCCTCTTAACATTTGGAGTATATTCTTACATATACATTTGTATACATACACATACACATTTTTGTATTTTAAAAAAACATAAATGTGATCACACCATACACAGTTTCTACAATGCACTTTATTGTCTTAATAATTTATTCTGAAGATCTTTTTATTTCCATACACATAGATCTAGATCAATCTTTTTCAGCACATGCAAAATCTTCATGGTATAGATGCATTATTCATGTTTAACTGTTTACCTACCTGTAAACAGTTAGGCTTTCTCATTTTTTCTATTACAAACAATTTAGCATTTAACATACCTGAATGCATAATTTTTGCATTTGAGAGATACAAGGTTTGCTAAAATTGGAATAGCTTGGTTAAAGAATATGGACATTTTCTATGTTCATGGATATTTCCTGACTGCCCTTCAAAAAGGCAGTATCAATTTAAGTTCCTGTCATTAGCACAGGAGAGCCACTTTCCCCTGCTCTCCTCCATATTGTGAATTTGTCTCTGGATTGTGAACTTCTCAAGTGTTTCTTAGGTTTTTTTCTCCCTCTTAAGGTGCTAGAGGATGGGTAGAGTGGGCTTGAGTTGGATACTTCCCTTCCCATAGTTAAGTTAGGTTCAGATAATACCCCAACAGGTTAGGCTCTGGTTAACTACTTCTCCCTGAGGGCTGGCCTTGGAAGGCATATTTCAAAATATTTCCTTTCCCCCATCCCTGCTGAAAGCATGAGATAATTTTTCCCCTGATATTTACTGTGGGAATCTGGTCAAGTTCCTGGAAGTAAATCCCACAAAATTGTGGTGATCCCCTTATAACTGGATCCCCCTGGAGTCTTTTTTTTTTAAGATTTATTTATTTATTTGGGGTGGGGGGACGGAGCAGAGGGAGAGAATTCTTAAGCAGACTCCCCGCTGAGTGAAGAGCCTAATGCGGGGCTCCATCCCAGGACCCATGAGATCATGACCTGAGCCAAAACCAAGAGCCAGAGGCTCAACCAACTGAGCCACCCAGGGGCCACCCTCCACTGCCCAGTCTTTAACTATCAGAGTTTCCATACTGAGCCTCCAATAATTCGACAGTTACAGTTCAGGTTTTTCTGCCCAGGTACTTGTTCCCTGTGGAAGTTTCTACTCATGTGTCTGTGTTCTGTTAAGCCAGGACTCTCTACAGTCTCCTGTCTTGCTCTCCAGTCTCAGAAGCACTGGTTTGCCCTGTGTCCTCTTCTCTCTTATGATCTTAGAAGAGTTATTGATGGGGTGCCTGGGTGGCTCAGTTGGTTAAGCATCTGACTTTGGCCCAGGTCATGATCTTGGGGTTCTGGGATCAAGCCCGTCGTTGAGCCCTCCTGGCATGCCCCCCCACCTCCACCCCACCCCTCCCCAGGGGCTCTGTACTCAGCGGGGAGTCTGCTTGTCCCTTTCTCCCTCTGCTTCTCCCCCTGCTTGTGCACTCTCTCTCTCTTAAGTAAATAAATAAACATTTTTTAAATTAAAAAAAAAAGAAGAGTTATTGACTTTTCAGTCTGTTCAGCTTTTCATCTGTTGTTAGGACAGAGTGATGACTTCCAGGCTTCTTACATGTCGAACTGGAAACTGGAAGTCTTTCTAATTCCATTTTATTTGGCAGATATTCTTCATATTTTATGTTTGAGGGAGTAGCTACTTCCTAGTTTCATTGCCGTTTTACTTTTTTTTTTTTTCAGCTTTACTCTTTTACCCCCATCAGCCTGTTTCAAATAGGGGATGATATAAATACACTTTTCCTCTGCATTGTTTTAGAAGCCTCACAAAGTATCTTTTAAAAATTGGAAAGTACAGGGTGGATGTATCTTTTCACTGAAAATACCTTTATGATTTTCATAATCATCCTTTTATGCCATTCTATCAATAAATATTTATTGAACAGATATTCTAGGGCCAAACCCTGCCTTAAATGCTGACTAGTTAGAGCAATAAGAGTTTGTCCCTGCCCTTGAGGAGTTATTGTTAAATTAGAGTTAGAAAAGTCTGCCCGAAAATTTTACATAAATTGGGTGTGTTCTGTGAAGACAGTTAGGATTCATATGGGCACAAAAAGGAAAGAGGACCTTCGTTGCATAGGAAGGCACCAGGTAACTATTTTAAAATGTTGAATTAAATATAAGCCACAGTTGGAATCATATTTGATAGAAGATGTAAAGAAAGATTATATTATTGCCCATTATAGATGGGGATAGAGGATGATCATGGGTTCTAGAGAAATTTATCATGAACAGAGATGTGATTTTAGGATTCATGGGGGCATATTCAGGAAAAAGCCAGATTGATTTAAAACTAAGGTATTTGTAGAGGAGGAATGAAAGATAAGACTGGGGTAATTACTAAGAACCAACAGTATTGCTCTGATCCCATCCTGCTAAAAATCCATTAACCTCTATGAAATGTTACAGTTCTCCCATAAAGGAAATAGAGCACCTACACTGATATATGTAATCATCCACTACTGCTGACACCAATTACTGAAAAGCTATAATGATATATCTTTAAACCAAACTCAGCCTAACAACCTCAAATCTGGACTTTCTCCTCTCAGTAGGCTAAGCAAATTCTAAGACCTTACCATTGCTCCTTCCATGCCCATTGTAAGGGCAGATACCCAGAATTCAAGTCTTTTAGGTAGCCCAATGCTGAGTCCATTGCCTTTTATACACCTTTGAGAATATGTCTCTAATGGACCTTAGTGTCAGTCAACAGGACCTGTTTGAGATCATTAACCTCCTTCTTGCCCACCACCTGCTGAGGATGAGTCCAAGAAGAAATTGTCATCCCTGCATGAACAGTGTTGGACCTTCACCCTTTACCTAATAGCTACACTTAGAGCATAGCAAAAGGTCTGCATCCCTGCCCCTTTCTACTTTTCAGGTGTCACTCAGAAGACACAACAAAGGATAAATCAGGAAAACTAAATATTTCATATATGCCACAATAAATCAGGTGATTTTTATGGACAGAAAGAAATTGGCACTAGATGCCATGGGGAGAAGATTTTAATACTTCATGCACTCCTGTTTTAATCAAATGGAAATTGTAATTTATGTTTAGGAACTATAAATATTACATTCTAGTTGATGTTGATTTGCATTTGGTTTCTGAGCAAATACAGCAGAATTATAGGAAACTGCAAAAAAAAAAAAAATCCCCCCAAATCTCTGCATTTTACATAAGAAGGCATTTTAATTGACTCTATGCTAAGATTAGTGGTTGACTATTACTGTAATAGGTTAAAATTTAAAGCCCTGAAATTCCAGAATAGGTGAAGTATTTGTATTTGGGATGTTTTCAGCTGTTAAAAGTCCAGTCTATTAAATTATATAATTTCTTCCACACCAAAGAAATATTAAAAGGCCACTTGATGATAACGATGTATAATAGATTCTTTGAGCTTAGTCATCAGAGTAAATATTATCCAGCAAGCTAAATAAAAACATCTTGACTTAATACAAATTACTCTGAGTATTTTGGGGACTGTATGAGAATTTTGAGTAGTTCCATTCCCATCTCCCAACCTGTGAACTTGTGTGAATGAATTTACCCCATCAATCTATTACTTGACTTTGTTCATTAACCATTATACCTTGAAGTCACCAACTCACAGTCTAGGCAATGCATAATTAAACCAGCAAAGTTGTAAAGAATGTTGAACATAAGAATTACTGAATGAAGGGTCCAGATTTTTATATGTGTGCACAAAACTTTAAGATTCTGTATTTTAACTCTGACATGTTATTCTCAGTTTATGAGGTCAGATCACTTGGGAAATGTGCTGGAATATGTATGCTCTAGACTGTATGTAAAAGAATGCAACAAATTTACAGTTTTACCAGTTGCTCTTTTACTCTTTCACATTTATTATTTTTGCAAATTACCAAAGTGATACATATCATTGTGAGAAAATCCAAAAGGGTATGATATGAAATGAGAACTAACCCCCCTTCCATCTCATCTCATTCTAGTGAAACTTTGTAATTGGAAGTTACTATTGTTAATGGCAAGTTCTGATTATCCTTCTGCAAGGTTTTCTATGCGTTCTTTTTTCTATTTTCCTATCTTTCTTTTTTTTTTCACTTTTTAAAAATCTTAATACATTACGGGCACCTTTCTACATTGGTATAGAGAGAATTACCAAATTCTCACTCATATTCCTTATTATGTGTATTAATATTTTACTTGTTTTCCTTTTGACTGGAAGTTGGACTGTTTTTAATTTTTATTAAAACCAATGATCCATGTAAGTATGATCTTGCATAATTTTGTGAGTATTTTTAAAGTATAGTTATTTAAGAGTAAAATTGCTATGCACAGTGAAAATATTTATGAATACTGCTAAATAATCCTGTAAAAGCTATGCAGATTTACATTAGTATCAAAAGTATATGTGGGTTCATTTTTCCTACACTCTTACCACCCAATGTATATTATAAATCTATATTTTTTGGCAAATCTGAAGGTTAAGAAATTATAACTATTTTAATTTTAACAGTATTCGGCTACCCTCCAAATGATTGCTAGGCATTTTTATATATTCTTCAGTCAATTTTTGTTCATACTGTGTGACTTGTTTCTTTTATTTTATAGATGATCTTTATATATTGTGGTTTTCTATCCTTTGTTACATATGTTTCAAATAGATTCTTGTATTTGTTTTTCTCTCATCATAGTTTGCAGATTTTTTCAAACCAAGATTTGTAGTCTATCTTATCAAATCTATCAGTTTCTTTATTATTTCTGAGATTGTCATGTCTTGCTTGGGAAATCCTTTCCCACAGCATAATTAAAATAAATCTATATATTCTTCTATTACATTTATATTTTTAAATATTATATTTTAATCTATCTGGAATCTTTTATGTGAATGGTATGAGGTAAATATACAACTTTTCTCCCTTCTTAGTTGTGTAGATGTAGTTGATTTAAAATAATATTCTTATCATATATTAAATTCTCTAATATTTACTAATCCATTTCCATCTTCCCTGATCTGTTCCAGTGGTCTCATTTATTTATTCATTCATTCCAAAGTATTTATTGAATATCTAACACTGTTCTAGGCACATGGGATATGTTGGTAACAAAACTACATATATGTAACATATATGTTTTTAAAAATATTGTTCTGATCACAATATGGAGAAGATATTATGGGAAGAAAGACCAGTTAGGAAGCCATTGCAGGATACTAGGCTAGAGATGATATTGGTTTGAAGTAGGATGTTTCATGGTTTTTTTTATTGTTTTTTTTTAAAGATTTTATTTTTTTATTTGACAGAGAGAGACAGTGACAGCAGGAACACAAGCAGGGGGAGTGGGAGAGGGAGAAGCAGGCTTCCCGCCGAGCAGGGAGCCCGATGTGGGACTTGATCCCAGGACCCTGGGATCATGACCTGAGCCGAAGGCAGACGCTTAACTACTGAGCCACCCAGGCGCCCCTAGGATGTTTCATGTTAAGCCAAAGAGAAGTATATTAATTGAAGTGAAACTTAGTAGGTAAAATAAATGAGACGTGAGGTGGATTACAATGGGGCTTGAAGATGAATATGACTTCTAGTTTCTGGCTTGGTGATCACTGATATAAAGAAAGTAGAAGAGGACCAAGTTTGGAAGGGCAGATTATGAGGTATGTTTGAAATATGTTGACTTTGAGGTACTTACATGTATTGACTTTTTGATGCCTATTAGATATCTAAGAAGGTATTATACAAGAAGTTGAAATTTCAGGTTTGGAGTTCAGAGGAGAAGCTGGATGGATAGATCAATTTGTAAGTAGCCTACAAACAGGTAGTAATTGAGATCATGCTATGTATGAAATTTCCTAGGGAGAGTAATTAGATAAATAAAAGGAAAGGGCCTTGGTCTCAAACTTGAAATCTTCAACAATTAATGATCAGATAGAGAAGGATGAAACTTTAGATGAGACACTGGAGTGTTTAAAGGGGTAGGAATAAAATTAAGAATGTTGGTACTGTGAAAGTCAAGAAACAAAGAATAGTTTAAAAACTGAGTATCAGATGTTACTGAAATACCAACCAAAGGGATAACTGAGAAATGTCCATTGGTTTTGATGGCAGAAATGTCATTGGTGACCTTAGAGCATTTTTGGTGGATTATTCGTGACAGAGTCCATATGAAGTGACTGGAGGATTGAGTAAAAGATGAGGAATTGGAAATTTTTTTTGAGTTTTTTGAGAAGTTTCACTGTGAAGGAGAGGAGAATAGTGCTGGTGGTAGGAAATGTGAAATCATTATTTACTTTTTTCCCCCAAATAATGGAAAGACTGTCAACTTATCTCAGTAGTGATATAAAAAAGTATAGCTTAGATATTGGAAATAACAAGAAAAATAAAGCATTATTTTATTACATTTTATGACATTAAGGGAAGGAAGGCAACCAGTTATATCTGGATAGACTCATACATTCTAGAAATTTTTATTGAGCAATTACTCTATGATAGGCAGTGTTCTAGGTGTTGGGCTGTATTAGTGAATAAAACAGAGAATCCCTACCCTCTTGGCATTTATTTTGTAGTTGGGAGACAATAAAAATCACCAGTAATTAAATTATTTAGCTGGTATAAAATGGTGGCCAGTGCCATGAAGAAAAATAAGATTGTAAAAGATGGATAAGGAAAGCCGGATTGGAGACTATGGTTATTAAAATGGTAATCAAGTTGAGTGTCCAATTCTTGGTTTCAGCTCAGGTTGTGATCTCAGGGTCGTGAGATAGAGCCCTCTATCGGGCTCTGTGCTCAGCACAGAGTCTGCTTAAGACTGTCTCTCCCTCTCCCTCTGCCCCTCGCCCCTGCTCTCTCTCTCTCTCTCAAATAAATAAATAAATCTTTAAAAAATAAAATGGTAGGGGCGCCTGGGTGGCTCAGTCGTTAAGCGTCTGCCTTCGGCTCAGGTCATGATCCCAGGGTCCTGGGATCGAGCCCCACATCGGGCTCCCTGCTCTGCGGGAAGTCTGCTTCTCCTTCTCCCCCTCCCCCTGCTTGTGTTCCCTCTCTCACTGTGTCTCTCTCTGTCAAATAAATAAAATCTTTAAAAAAAAAAAATAAATAAAAAATAAAAAAAAATAAAAAATAAAATGGTAATCAAGAAAGGCCTCACAGACAAGGTAACATTTGAACAAAGACCTAATAGAGCAGGTAAAGGAGAACATAATGAGACTATCTGGGAGAGGAACATTCCAGGAAGAGGCAAGAACATGTTCAAAGGCCTTGTGGTGGAAGTATGCCTAGTATGTTTGAGAAACAGTAAGCAAGTAAGCAATGCAATGAACAGGGAGAAAACTGGTAGATGATGAAGTCATCGTGTTGAGTCTCGAGGCCATCTTACAGAGTTGGCTTTTATTCTGAAGGAGATGGGGAGTCATCAAAGAGTTAAAGCAGAGGGGTGACATGATCTGATTTATATTTTTAATAAGATTATGATGACCAATATGCTGAGAATATATTGTATGGGGGCAAGGATGGAGTCAACCCCATTTAGGTAGCTACTGTGAAAATCAAAGTAAGAGATTGTAGTGGTATGGAGCAGGATGAGAGTGGTGAAAGTATTGAAAACTGGTTCAATTCTGAATATATTTTCAAGTAAAACCAACAGATTTGCCTTATAGATTCAATAAAGGATGTGAGAGAAAGAGATGACTCCAGGAATTTGGCCTGTTCAAATGTAATGATGAAATTGCCATCAACTGAGATGGAAGGAATTGCAGGAGCAGGTTTGGAGTGAATACCAGGAACATTCTTTTTTTTCTTTTTTAAGATTTTATTTATTTATTTATTTGTCAGAGAGAATGAGCACAAGCAGGGGGAGCGGGAGGCAGAGGAAGAGGGAGAAGCAGGCCCCCGGCGGAGCAGGGAGCCTGATGTAGGGGCCCGATCCCAGGACCCAGGATCATGACCTGAGCCAAAGGCAGACGCTTAACCAACTGAGCCACCCAGACACCCCAGGAACTTTCTTTAAGAATGTGAAGTTTATGGTGATTGTTAGTACAGATGACAAGTATGTAGTTGGATGATATAAGAGTGAAGATTTCGCTAGAGGCTGGGTTGTCAATAAACGTTTGGATTTTTCCAGTGTACAAAATTTAATTACGGTCATAAAATTTTATGAAATCATCAAGGAAGTTAAGTACTTAAAAGTATTTCAAGACTGGGACACTCCAACATTAAGAGAACAAGAACATGAGGATGAAAGAAGATAGAGCTTAAGAAGGAGTGCTTAGAGATGTAGAAAGATAACCAAGAGTATTGGCTCCAAAAACCTGGTAAGAAAGTGTTTTGAGGGGTGCCTGGGTGGCACAGTCTGTTGAATGTCTGACTCTTGGTTTCAGCTCAGGTCCTGGTCTCAGGGTTGTGGGATCAAGCCCCATGTCGGGATCCATGCTCAGCGGGGAGTCTTCTTAGGATTCTCTCTCTCCCTCTATCTCTCCTCCCCAAAATAAATAAATAAATCTTTAAAAAAAAAGGAGGGGCGCCTGGGTAGCTCAATTGGTTGGGCGTCTGCCTTCTGCTCAGGTCATGATCCCAGAGTCCTGGGATCGAGCCCCATGTTGGGCTCCCTGCTCAGCGGGAGCCTGCTTCTCCTTCTCCTTCTGTAGCTCCCCCTCTTTGTGCTCTATCTCTCGGTCTTTCTCTCTCTCTCTCTGTCAAATAAATAAGTAAAATCTTATTTAAAGATCAAAAAAATAAAAAATAAAAAAGGAAGTGTTTTGAGGAGGGGACTTTTTTTTTTTTTTAAAGTTATCAGCTTTTACATGCTGCTGGGTCAAGTATGTTGATAATTGAGAATTGACCACTGAGTTTAGCAACATGAACATCATTAGTGATTTTGGCAAGAGCTTTTTCAGTGAGTTGGTAAAGATGCAAACCTGACTGGAATGAGTTCAAAAGAGAATGAAGTAAGAGGAATTACAGATAGTGATGGGGCCAGAAAAATGTGGAGATATCTGGAGGGAGAAGGAGAGTCAAGAAAAAATATTTTTCTAAGGTGTGAAAAATGATAGCTTGTTTGTGTCCTGATGGGTAAGTCTGATAAGTAGGGAAAATTGATAATACAGGGGAAAAAAGGAGGGATTTACTGGAATAGTCACCTTACTTAAGTGAGAGATGATAAGATCTAGAGCATAAATGGAGGGTTTGGCTTAAAAATAAGCACAAATATTTTATCCATATTAATAGGAGAGAAATCAAAATATATGTGCTCAGCTTCATGGAGAGATGAGATTCAGGATTGTGGAAGTCCTCTTCTGATTAGTTCCATTTTCTCAGGAAAGAAGTAGCAAGGTCATGAGTATGAGGTTAGAAGAGTAGGTATTGGGGCGCCTGGGTGGCTCAGTTGGGCGCCTGCCTTAGGCTCAGATCATGATCCCGGGGTCCTGGGACTGAGTCCCACATTGGGCTCAGTGCTCAGCATGGAGTCCACTTCTCCCTCTGCCTGGTTCTCTTTCTCTGTCTCTCTGACAAATAAATGAGTAAAATCTTAAAAAAAAAAAGAGTAGGTATTAGAATTTTAAAGAGGGAGCCAAGAAGGTATAAAGGGATTATCGAATGGAGTAGAGAAATGAGTGGAGTAGAAAATGTGATAATGTTCTAAGTTAGTGTTAAAGACTCATTTGAGGTGAGTTGTCACAAATTTAAAGTGAGAAAAATCAGCATAGTTATGTTTTTCCACAGCCACATTCTGCTGTAAATGTTTAGACAGAGTAAGTGGTGATCTGGCTTACCAGGCTTGTGAATTTGCCCTGAGAATACAATGAAGCAAGAGAAGGCTAAAAAAAAGTTGCAGGACTATGTAAGAAAGTCATCATAGTGATGGGCCATGGAATTTAAAAGAGGGTAAGGAAGGGAAGGAAGGAAGACATTAAAGGGTGGAAGGCAGTGAAAAAGTGTTAGTATCAATGAATTGGAGATACTGGTGAGTCAAAGGATCATTGACGTCAGGGAGCTGAAATAGGGAGAGTCATCTTGATAGTTGGAAGGTCATGGTCGGAAAGCAGGATGCTTGAAACTAGTATTATGGAGGAGTTGTATTGATTGATAATGACAATATATAGAGTGCAACCATGGAGATAAATGGCTAAAACAGGGTTGAGTAGATGAGGAGAGAAGTCAAAAAATTACAGTTTATTAGGATTATCATCTGTGTGGATATTGAAATCACCAGTAGTTGTGACAGAAGTAGTGTTGGAGAAAACATCCAAGAGCCAAGAACAACACTCTTCTAAGGCTAGAGGAGGGGCGCCTTGGTGGCGCAGTCAGTTGAGTGACTGACTCTTGGTTTTGGCTCAGGTCGTGATTTCAGGGTCATAAGATTGAGGCTGTCATCGGGCTCTGCACTCAATGGGGAGTCTGCTTGAGATTCTCTCTCCTTCTTCCTCTGCCTCTCCTGCTCATGCTCTCTTTCTCTAAAATAAATAAATCTTAAAAAAAAAATAAAAAGAGGAAAATGACCTAGAATATCAGCAGGTGTCTGTTATAAGGAAGGGCAGAGGTGGTATAGCCTGATGAGTTGAGATTAAAAGTTCAGGGGTTATGGGTGAGTGAAAGGAATAATAATCTGAAGATGTCAAGGAGGAACTCACTTTCTGACTTAAAGGTATAAGAAGTGTGAGCGAGAGGGGCCCCTGGGTGGCTCAGTCAGTTAGGCATCCAACTCTTGATCTCAGCTCAGGTCTTGATCTCAGGGTCATGAGTTCAAGCCCCATATTGGGTTCCACACCCCATATGGAGCCTACTGATAGATAGATAGATAGATGATAGATAGATAGATAGATAGATAGATAGATAGATAGAAAGATGGAAGGAAGGAAGGAAAGAAAGAAATAGAAAGAAAGAAAGAAAGAAAGAAAGAAAGAAAGAAAGAAAGAAAGAAGAAAGAAAGAAAGAAAGAAAGAAAGAAAGAAAGAAAGAAAGAAAGAAAGAAAGAAGAAAGAAAGAAAAAAGAAAGAAAGTGAGAGAGAGTACAATCACCAGAAAGAAGGCTATAAGGGCCATGGTGTCATTAGGGGAGAGCCAGCTTCTCTTTAGAGCAAGAAGCTTAAGGAAACGTACACAGAAGAAGTTAAAGAAAAGGGGGATTTTTGCTGACGATATACATTGAGATCTGGGAGGCGAAGTTGTATGTCTTCAGGAGTTCAAAGGGGGAAGTAATAGGGGTCAGAATTAGGGGTTTACTGAGAAATATAAGCATTAGAATCCAGGAAATTAAGTGTCCTAGGAGATGTGGCTGCTTATTGGAACTGACATAAATAAATGAAGAGTATAGTAAGATTAGTCCTGGTTGTCTAAAGGCAGAATGATGGGAGTAGGGGAGGGATGAGTGTCTTACTAGGAGCATACAGGAGGATGTTACTTTTTATGTAACTTCTTTCAATGGAAATTTGGAGACTAGAGGAGGGGCAGTCTTCTCTGGAGCACATAGTGATTCAGGGCTTCCTCTTATATAAACAATAGGAGGAATCCAAGGACAAAATGGTTTAATCCTGAGATTAGTAGCTCTGGGGTTCCCTCTGGTTTCCTAAAGATGTATGCAGGTGGTGTGCCCACAGGGTGAAGGTAGTGTTTGCCCTTGACTTTCAGATCATAAAGGTCATAAAAAAGGTAGTTATAAAAAAAGAAAAGGTTGGGGCGCCTGGGTGGCTCAGTCAGTTAAGTGTCTGCCTACAGCTCAGGTCATGATCTCAGGGTCCTGGGATCGAGCCCCACGCCAGGCTCCCTGCTCAGCTGGGAGTCTCCTCCCTCTCACTCTCCCTCTGTGCTTTCCTTCTCTCTCTCTCTCTCTCTCAAGTAAATAAATAAAATCTTAAAAAAAAAAAAAAAAGAAAAGGTAGTTATAATTCAATGACCTGAAACTAAAAAAGGAATAAATAAAGCTATAGTAAGGGAAGGAGGCTGGAAAAATGCAGTTTGGCTATCTAAATTATAACCATTGTAAAATTAAAAGAGAAGGCATTAAATGAAACAAATGAAGCTTCACAGGAAGATCTCTAATTTAAAAAGGACTTATGTAAAAAATACAAGGAGAAGCATGCAACCAATGACAAACACAGGAGAATTCCAGAAAGGCTAACTTCCAAGAATTTCTGAATCCATGGAAGTTCCACATATGAACAGAAAGTTCTCTGTAGAAAGACGTGGACGAAGAGGAGATATAGTGATGGTGTAGAGTCAACGCACTCATGACTTGGAACAGATTGTATTTATTTTCATTTTATTTTAGCAAACGCTGAGTTCACTGTGGTGGTGGCATTTATTCATACAACAACTATCTCCCGAGTCCCTAACATGAACCAGACACTGTCTTTCAACCTGAAGATAAATTGATGAACAAAACATACCTAAGCACTGTTGTCCTAAAGCTTACAGCATAGCACAAGAAACAGATCTTTATCAAGCGTAGAAATAAATATTAACTTACAAAAGAGCACATTTTGACACAGGCTGTGAAACAGATAATCATTAGTGCTTTTTAAACTTTCTACCTGGGGCGCCTGGGTAGCTTAGTCTGTTGGGCATCTGCCTTCGGCTCAGGTCATGATCCTGGGGTCCTGGGATCGAACCCTGCACTGGGCTTCCTGCTCGGTAGGGAGCCTGCTACTCTCTCTCCCTCTGCCTGCAGCTCCCCCTGCTTGTGTTCTCTCACTCGCTTTCTGTCAAATAAATAAATAAAATCTTTAAAAAAAATAATAAACTTTCTACCTACCTTCATCACAAAACACCTTTGGGACCCACCCAACTCACCTGGGTAGTGCTTCACTGTACAATTAATTGGCAACTAGAGGGCATATCTGAATCTTCAGAGCAGGCAGAAGTAGTTAGAAAAAGTTCTTTCCTCTGATGATTCTGTACTCCATTTGATGTGTGCCTCCACCTAGAAGAAATATTATGCTAAGCGAAATAAGTCAATCAGAGAAAGACATGTATCATATGACCTCACTGATATGAGGAATTCTTAATCTCAGGAAACAAACTGAGGGTTGCTGGAGTGGTGGGGGTGGGAGGGATGGGATGGCTGGGGGATGGACATTGGGGAGCATATGTGCTATGGTGAGCGCTGTGAATTGTGTAAGACTGATGAGTCACAGACCTGTACCTCTGAAACAAATAATACATTATATGTTAAAAAAAAAAAAAAAAAAGAAGACAGTAAGAAGGGAAAAATGAAGGGGGGGAAATCGGAGGAGGAGACGAACCATGAGAGACAATGGACTCTGAGAAACTGAGGGTTCTAGAGGGGAGGGGGGGCGGGGGATGGGTTAGCTTGGTGATGGGTATTAAAGAGGGCACGTATTGAATGGAGCACTGGGTGTTATACGCAAACAATGAATCATGGAACACTACATCAAAAACTAATGATGTAATGTATGGTGATTAACATAACAGAATAAAATAAAATTAAAAAAAAAAAGAAATATGCACTTAATAGTCCTAGTAAAGCAGAGACAGGGGCTTAGGTTTTCAGAGAATTATATTAGAATTTGTTTGGTTACAAGTAATGGGTCTGAATTAAAATGAAATCTATTGGTTCAAGTAACTGAAATGTGCAGGAATTTTTTTTAAAGGACTAAAAATAAATGAAAAAATATCAGCTGGGTCTAGAGCTAGATGTTCAGATCATGTCTTCAGAGATCTCTCTGTTTCTATCACTTGACTCTGTTTTCCTTAGTGTTGGCTTTACTCACTGTCGGCTCTACCAATTTGTGAGACACATGATCACCAGAAGCTTTAGGGCTGTATCCTAACTGTTTGGCAATTCCAGTGAAATGTATCAGCATCTTTCCTGTTATTTCAGCCTAAATCTCAGTATTATCTTTGGCTCAGACCAGTTTGATTGACGTGTCTATGTCCAAAACAATCATCACTACCACCAGGGTATAGGATATGCCAATTGGCCAGATCATACACCCACCCCTTGAGTTGAATAATGGGTTCTGTCTCATGGGAAACCCTAAAAACTGATGTGAAATGTCAGTTCTCCAGAGTGAAACTGAAGTTCTATTATTAGAACAGTGGGGAATGGCTGATAAATAGGCAAAAACAATTGATGTCACTTATAGAAGACTTCCACAAAGTGATGGCACTAGATCTGGGCTTTGAAAGATGGCTAGGAGATGGGGAGAGATGAAAGGGTCATTCCAGATTCAGGAAACAGCATGGGTAATGGCATGTGAACTGAAAAAGCACAGAGGCTTCCAGTTCAGTTCAGTGTACTAAGCATTCACATCCACCTTCCTTCCCTCCAGAGACACTACACATATGAATTAAAGAATGCAAAAAGCAAATGTGGTGGATTAATTTCATTAATGGTCTGAATTCTTCCCCCCTTTACACTCCTTGCCATGCAATTTTGGAGTGCCCTCTTGCTCAGACTCTGGGAAAGCCAGAGTGTGATTTCTTTTCACAAATGGGATGTTAGTACATGTGACACCAACAGAGGCTGGAATAGCACTTACGAGCTTGAGTTGGCTTGCTCTTGTCCCTCTGCCTTTGCCTTGCAACTGTGTCTGCACTGGCCTGCTGGAGAGATGGGAGAGGTTCATAAAGCAGAGCAGAACTGCCCCAGCTGACAAGCAGTCTACTCCAGATGTGTGCGGGAGTCTAGCCACAATTAGTACCTAGGGCACCTGAGGCTGACTACAAATGCATGAGAGAGCCCAGCTAAGATCAGCTGAACACCAGAGAAAAATCAACTAAATAAATGTGTACAATTGTATGCCACTGAGGTTTTGTGTTTTGTTGTTATACAGCGTTATCGAGTTGATAGATAACTGAAACAGGAATGCGTTGGTAAGAGGGAAGAGAATGGGAAGGGTACTTGTAATGATTAAAGTATTTCAACCAATTTCTAGAAGACTAAAAATAGAAACACATTGACAAATGAACTTGAATATAAGAAGAAACAGCCTAGGGAATGACTATACTGACTGCCAACTGATTTTCTAGGTCTGGTCTTGGAGTTGACAGGTACAGGTAACAGGATTTATTAGTAGTGCTGAAAATGGGGGGATTCTTTGAAAGTGTTTATGGCATAACTTTGAGAATTGCCGTTAGTGTCAACTCCCCTACCCATGCAGAGTGATGAGAGGCAGAGTAACAGGAAATCCCAAATGTATTTTTAAACACATGATAGGAATGTTCTTCTCTAGGGAGATTGCACGTTGATTCTACAACGTGGGGATGCTAGCCAACAGAAATGAGGCCACGAGAAAGAGGAGGACGGGTGGAAGGAAGAGTGGAGGATGATAATATCAGTTTTACATAAGGAGTTTTACATCAAGAGCTACTGTTAAAGGTGATGGAACAAAAAACAGAGGCTAATGCAGATAATGTGGATTAGAAAAGTGACCAGCACAATAAAACCACCCATATTTTGGAGGAAGACGGAATGAAAAGGTTTAGGTGGTGTAAGTGAATATAGTCTTCATTTTTTCAAATTGATAAATCAAGAACTAGTGATGTAGAGATATTATTTAGTACAATGGAGGCAAGCATGAGAACTAAATACAAATGTCTAACAGATTGCTCCTAGAGCAGATCTAAGAACAGAGAGGTTTGGGGTGAGAGACTTTAGTTTCCACTGTGAGTTCTTTGATCTCAGTTAATTATTTTTTTAATTTGTTTGTGTGTGTGTGTGTGTGTGTGTATAGAACAGAAACCATTCTAGATATTTAAAGCAGGAATACAATCAATACAGGAAAATACATGCTTACACATTTATATTTAGAAGCTGAAGAACAGAAGTTGAGGGTCTGCAACAGGGCTATTGATTTCAAGGTTGCACCATCATAACTACAATCCAGAAGTCAAGGAGCTGTTGCTATTGCTCCTGTCACTACTGCTGCTGTAACTATGCTTTCTCATATCCACAGAAGTGTTGACTGGATAGAGTGCCCTGGAAGTTTCTAGTGAAGAGGACTTATATAGTGTGATGTGCTCTTGGTGTTTGCATGGAGAATGGAGTTAAGAGTCATGGAGACCACTGAAGAAATGGTTTAACTAGCTCATGCAGGCAGTCCTCCTATGAGGGAGAAACCTGATGCTCCACTCATGACAACTGCATTCTTATTTCCTTCCTTGTGTACTAGTACAGTCATTATGCAGGACACATTTTTATGATACGCTAAATCAAAATTACTTCTGCTTCTTGTCTTATGTGGCAGTCAGAAAGAGAGAAGAGCACAGATTTGGATTTTGACCTTCTAGTCACTAGATGGATGTTTTGGCGAGGCTGTCTACTCCAGTAAAACTTTGCTAAGCTCACTGTATGGTGACAGATGGCAGCTACGCTTGTGGTGAGCATAGCATAACATATGGAGATGTTGAATCTCTATGTTGTAAACCTGAAACTAACATTACATTGTGCGTCAACTATACTCAAAAAAATTTTTTTAAAGAAATTACTAGGGGGCACCTGCGTGGCACAGTCAGTTAAGTGCCTGGCTCTTGGTTTCAGATCAGTTCATGATCTCAGGGTCATGGGATCGAGCCCCGCCTCAGCTCCACACTCCATGTGGAGTCTGCTTGAGATTCTCTCCTTCTCCTTCTACTCCTCCCTCTCATGCTCTTGCTCTCTCTCTCTAAAATAAATAAATAAATCTTTATTTAAAAAAAAGAATCAATCAGAGAAAGACATGTATCATATGACCTCACTGATATGAGGAATTCTTAATCTCAGGAAACAAACTGAGGGTTGCTGGAGTGGTGGGGGGTGGGAGGGATGGGGTGGCTGGGTGATGGACATTGGGGAGGGTATGTGCTATGGTGAGCGCTGTGAATTGTGTAAGGCTGTTGAACCACAGACCTGTACCTCTGAAACAAATAATACATTATATGTTAAAAAAAAGAAGATAGTAGGAAGGGTAAAATGAAGGGAAGGAAATCAGAGGGGGAGACAAACCATGAGAGACTGTGGACTCTGAGAAACAAACAGGGTTCTAGAGGGGAGAGGGGTGGGGGATGGGTTAGCCTGGTGATGGGTATTAAAGAGGGCACGTTCTGCATGGAGCATTGGGTGTTATACGCAAACAATGAATCATGGAACACTATATAAAAAAATTAATTAAAAAAATTTTTTTAAATTACTAGACCTTAAGATAAGTATACTATACATAGACCTTAGGGTAAGTGTACTATACATTTCTTTAAAAAATTTGCTAAGGAGAGCACCTGGGTGGCTCCATAGGTTGAGCATCCAGCTAGTTTCAGCTCAGGTTATGATCTCTTGGGTTGTGAGATCAAGCCCCTTGGGAGTCTGCTTAAAGATTCAAGCCCTCTGCCCCTCCCCCCACTTGTGCGTGTGCTCTCTCTCTCTCAAATAAATAAATAAATCTTTAAAAAAATTTGCTAAGGTGTCTTATACAGGAGAGTCAGACATTTACAAGGTTGATGAGGCAGTGCCTTGTTCATTTACTATCATTCTGTGTGTGTGTTTCCCCACAGGGAGGAATGTACCTGGCATAGCAAGATTCAGACATTCCTGGATCCTTGACCATAATACTACCTGAATCCCATAAAAAGTCATGTTTTTATTTCTCATAACTACAAAATCCTAATCAAACTTTGCAGTACACAGACAGACAGCTGGGGAGTGATTCTCTATATGTGATAAAGGCATATGGAGATGGAAAAAAAGGCAGAACTGCCCAATTCCTTAATTGCTTTTACATTAAAGAGAATAATCTTAAAACTGGATAGAGTGAAACAACATGGATAAAAGGGATGGAAGTAGGGGTACCTGACTGGCTGAGTTGAAAGAGTATGGGACTCTTGATCTTAGGGTTGTGAGTTTGAGCCCCGTGTTGATGTAGAGATTACTTAAAAAAATAAGCAAGTAGGAATTAAAAAAAAAAAGTTTTTAAAAGGGGGGGATGGAAGTACAAGTAAGGAATTTCTTTTCTTTTTTTTTTTTTTTAAAGATTTTATTTATTTATTTGAGAGAGAGAATGAGACAGAGAGAGAGGGCATGAGATGGGGGAGGATTAGAGGGAGAAGCAGACTCCCTGCCGAGCAGGGAGCCCGATACGGGACTCGATCCCGGGACTCCAGGATCATGACCTGAGCCGAAGGCAGTCGCTTAACCAACTGAGCCACCCAGGCGCCCTCTTTTCTTTTTTAAAGATTTAATTTATTTATTTAGAGAGAGAGTGCATGTGTGCTAGCGGGGGGAGGGGCAAAGGTAGAAGGAGAGAGAGAATCCCAAGCAGACTCTATGCTGAGCCAGGAGCCTAATGCGGTGCTTGATCTCACGACTCTGAGATCATGACGTGAGCCGAAATCAAGAATCAGATGCCCAACCGACTAAGCCACCCAGGCACCCCTACAAGTAAGGAATTTCTGAGTGAGTATCCAGACTCTATAAAGGAGTTAAAGGCTCTATATACAGACAAATTACAGAGGTCAAAATAATAACCAATTTTACCCTTGAGAAGCTGTAGAAATTAAAGAATAACCAGGAGCCTGGGATAAATAAACACTGCTTCCTTTATTAAAAAGGGGAAAATGATGGAGTCTAGAAAACAAAGATCAGTAAGTGTGAGAGCAATCTGTGGCAAGATTTCAGAATGAATTATTCAACATATGGTTAAATGTAGCAATCTAACATAGCACTTAAGAGCATGGATTCTGTCGACTATCTGGGTTCTCATCCCTGCTCTGCCATACACTGGTTGTGCGACCCTGAATGTGCTGCTTATTCTCTAAGTGCCTCAGTTTCCTCATCCCTAAAATGATGATAATAATTCCTATCTCATAGGGTTGTAGTGAAGATACAATGAATTAATAAAAGTGCTCAAAACAAGGGCACCTGCATGGCTCAGTCGTTAAGTGTCTGCCTTTGGCTCAGGTCATGATCCCAGGGTCCTGGGATCGAGCCCCACCCACATCGGGCTCCCTGCTCAGTGGGGAGCCTGCTTCTCCCTCTCCTCCCTGCTTGTGCTCTCTCTCGCTATCTCTGTCTCTCTCTCTCTCAAATAAATAAATAAAATCTTAAAAAAAAAAAAACCAACAACAAAAATGCTCAAAACAATACTATATACTTTTATATAATAATAATTACATGTTACTATATTTAGAAAGCACTTGGAGAAGTGATGATCACTAAAACTCAGTTTGAGCTAAGAACAATGCATCCAAGCTAGTTGTACTTCCTTTTTGATAGCATTTCCCTATTTTAAAAACTCATGTTATTTCAATAGGGCATTTGGGGGGTACCTGGGTGACTCAGTTGGTTAAGCCTCCAACTCTTGGTTTCAGCTCAGGTCATGATCTCGAGATCCTGGGATCAAGCCCTGCATTAGGCTCTGTGCTCAGTGCGGAGTCTGCTTGAGATTCTCTTTCTCTCTCCCTCTGCCCCTCCCCTCCTCTCTAAAATGAATGAATAAATCTTAAAAAAAACAAAACAAAACAGGGCATTTGACCTTATCCCTCATTTCATCCTGAGACCTGGACCCATGGTAGAGGAAGTGGATGTGGAGTTGAACAGCAATCAGATGTCATGAAAAGAACATGGGTGTATGGATTAGATTTGAAACCTGAGTCTGCAACTTCTCATTAAAAAAAAAAAATGTTTTTAAAGATTTATTTGAGGGTGCACATGCATGTGCGGGAGCACAGGGCAAGGGACAGAGGGAGAGGAAGAGAAGCCGACTCCCCCCTGAGCATGGAGGCCTATGCAGGCTTGATCTCATGACTCTGAGATCATGACCTGAGCTGAAATCAAGAGCCAGTTGCTTAACCAACTGAGCCACCCAAGTGCCCCCCAAATTTTTAAAAAGATTTACTTATTTATTTATTTTAGAGAGAGAGAAAGAGTGTGTGTGTGTGTGAGCAGGGGGAGGGGCAGAGAGAGAGGGAAAGAAACAGACTCTCTGCAGAGCATGGAGCCCTATGCAGGGCTCCACCTCAGGACCCTGAGATTATGACCTGAGCTGAAACCAAGAGTCGGAGGCTTAACTGACTGAGCCACCCAGGTGCCCCTCAGTAAAATTTTGAATAAATTATTTAAAGTCTTTGACATTCAGCTCTATCATGTATAAAATAGGGCTAATCATATGTACCTTGCAGGGCTATTGTAGGGATTTGTTGTTCATGGATGGTGCATCAAGTGGGAGTTTGGTTGGGATAATTGCAATAGCTCCTTCTATCCCTACATTTTTTTGTTACCATCATCTGTATTGAATGAATTGACAGTGCGGGGCATATCTTATTATATATAATAATTTCTATGAATGAGTTATTTGGCAACATTTTGTGAGCTTATTATCTATATCACCCTCCTTCTCCTCCTCACCAAGAAATGTCTCTACTGAAGTGAATATTAAAAATTCATGGACCTTTCAACTGGTCACAATTCCCTGACTCTGTGAGACTATTGCACTGCCTCTTTCTGGTGATAAGGAAAAGACCATTATACATAGAAGAAATTACTCCAAGCAAATAATGTACAATAGTTAGATAATTATAGTGAGAAGCAAATTGAAAAGTCAATTTTTATAATTAGCCTCTGATAAGTTGTGGCTCAAAGATTTTCATGCAATGGAGAACTTTGTATGTGGCAAGACTTATTAAGTTGATATCCCTCTTTAACCAACATCATACATCAGGCACTTTCAGATTAACACAAGTTGAAATAGTTCAAAGAAGCATTTCCACTTCATATTGTTCATCCGGGTGATGAATTTTTAAGTACTGATCACTAGGCCATAGATCGGGTGATTTGTATTTGGAATATGTAAGAGACAAGAGACTTCTAGCTGATGTTTTTAAATGCGATGACCTCTGATACATGTCACCCATTGTTCATCACCTATGGCACGCATCAGGCCTGTGACGGGGAGGAGTCCTCATTGTAGATTCAAGATAGATGTTGTTTTTCATTTTGACTGTGTGAAATGTAACTTTGGTCAGTCAAAATCGTAGAGCACTAAAATAACTTACAGAAGTTTAGATCTTTCAAGATAAAACTGATCCTGCTGCTGAAAAGGAAAGGGTAAATAATATTTTTGCCCCCTTTTTTGGCCTGGAATAGCCGATGAAATGTCCTCATTGTTTCTCCCTTTACTGTGCCCAAATAGCTACCTTTATATAGCCAAAGGAGAGTTGGGCTCTGATCTCTTGGTGCAGACAAAATTCATACCTTGTCAGTTTTTTCTTACTTCTTTAATCAATACCACTTCTATACAGTCACTATTCGTATCTGCTACATGTCACTCATCTTCTCCTTCACACCCTCTACTCCTGTCGTACCAAATTAGCTGTTCTCTAAATAACTCATGTTCTTTCATTGCCCTGTCTCCTCCTTTGTTCATGCTGTGCACTCTTCCTGAAAGTCCTTCCCCTCTGGGGTTGTTTCTCTACACTACCTTGTCCAGCCTGAGTTTGAAATGAGAAAAAGAAATGAGAGCATCTGTTTATATTAGCAGTGATCATATGGCACATTAAATCTTTTCATTCACAAGTAAAGCACCCTAGGATTTTCACCCATTCTTTTTTTTGAAGATTTTATTTATTTATTTTTGAGAGAAAGAGGGAACACATGAGTTGGAGGAAGGAGCAGAGGGAGAAGCAGACTCCCCGCTGAGCAGGGAGCCCGACGTGGGGCTCGATCCCAGGACCCTGGGATCATGACCTGAGCCGAAGGCAGACGCTTAACTGACTGAGCCACCCAGGCGCCCTGGATTTTCACCAATTCTTAAATACCATATCATTCCACCACAAAACATACACACTCCGATATGAGGACAACAGCTGAGTCAGGGAGGGTACACTGGGCAGATGGCTAGACTCACTTGCTAGCTAAGCAATGGGTCCTTTACATAAGCCTCGCAGCACATTAAGTCAAATCCTGGCCTCAGCAAAATTATACACATGATAGATAGAAGGAAGGATAGTCATAAAGCTTCTTGAGTGATAAACTACTTAATTTTGAGCTACATCATTGACCTAATCTCCCAACTTGGAACAGGGCAAAAGGAATAGAAGGAATAACAAAAGGTTTGGAGAGAAAATAAGTAAAAGCGACCTTGGCAGGGCAGGACGAATTTGCAGCCAGGTGTTGAAACAAATAGCACACAGCTGCACATCTATTTGGAAATGATTATGCAAATAAAATGAGGAAAACTACTCTTGATACACCCTGAGTGGTACCTCATTGTGCTCAGTGTACTCCTACCAGAGTCCTTTCCAGAAACGGTACTGACTCTCGCTCATTTCCACAGGCTCCAGTCCACTGGGGGACCACAGATCTCTCTGTTCTGGCCACAGCACTCCGGCTTGGTTCCGAGTAAGGAGCATAGGGGAAATGGTGGTTATCCAAATTGCCCCAGCTGCCGTTCCTGTCACAATACAGTATGTCTTCACAGGGGACTTCACAGACCTGTCACTCGTATAGTCTCCCTTGCAACTGTGGGGAACTCAGCCTTCTGGGAATGTCCTCTAGTGAGCGAGGTAAGCTTGTAAGGTAATAATATATAGGACACGGAAGGAATTACAACCTAGATTTCTGCTGGCTAGGTATCTTCAAGTTCTCTAGCCCTATAGGGTTACCTTTCCCTTACATAGTTAATTTAAAAATGCTACAGACTCACTTATAGAGGAGAACAAAGACTCCATCCTACCAGTACTTCAGAGGGCTTACAGATCTCCTAGTTCCTCACGTCTTGCCACATTTTCTTGCTTATGTTGAATTCTCTGTCTTACCTAAATCTCGTTTCTCCACCCTGTATTGATCTGGACATGTAACCTAACTAGTTGCAAGATTAAGCAAATTTTTTAAAAAGACATCCAGTTACTGGGGTGCCTGGTTGGCTCAGTCAGTAGAGCATGCAACTCTTAATCTTGGGACTGTAAGTTTGAGCTCCACATTGGGTGGAGAGATGGCTTAAAAATAAAATCCTAAAACAAAACAAAACAAAACAAAAAAACCTCCAGTTACAGACGTCCCGTATTTTATCTGGTAACCGTAAACTTAACATCTTTTCTCTTGAGTCACGCAAAATACCTCTCTCTCAGAGACAGGTGTGCATAGCATATAGAAGATCCATGGGTAACAGAGGGGAGTTACAGAACAGCAAAGTTTACTTAAAATCTGAATTATGCATTTCTGTTTTTTAAGTGCCGTGGCCAGTCTGATTATAGCAAAGCTTGCACTTGATGACTTGGCTCCTCAGCATCCCTGTTTTCCTGCCTTGTTGCTAAACCCTGTCTGTCCCTCTTTCTCCTCTTAATTATCAACACTAGCCCATTCCCAAGGGTCATAAGGTGGCTTGGGGCTGCAGAGGGGAGCCTTGGCTTTTACACATTAAGTAACCATCGAGTTATTTTCCCAGATAAAAACATTATACTCCTAAGAAGGCAGCTGATCAGCTTTAAAAATATCCTTTTTTTTCCCCCTCTTCTCCATTATATAATTAAACAACAAAGGGAGGAAAATGCAACACGATGTGTGACAAAGTATAGAATGAACAATGAAACAGAGCGGGCCTTCACAGCAAAACTGATAGGACAGTCTGAGCTTAAGCACTGAAAGATAAGTAGGACCTTCCCGAATCCAGAGTGGATACGTGGCCTCCCAAGCAGCTTTACATTTTTGTATTGAGTTCTCCTCGTGGGAATTGATCGAAGTTGCCAGAGAGTTACTATTCTTTCCACTTCATTTTGTTTACGTTGTATGTGAAGTGAGTATTTAAACATCCTTGATTGACTTGAGGAAAGGAAAAAATTCAAGGGAATTGAAAATCAAAGGCACCATTTAAAGCGTAGCAGTTCTGTTCTTGCATGTTGAAAACAGGGTCTCAAGACAAAGATTTTCTGGCACAGAGCACCTTAGTTCCAGTTCTTTGGGGGAGGAAGTGCTTTCTCTTTGGATGAAGATGTGCTCCCAATTACATATGTGGGTATGACAACCCTGAACAGCCAAAGTTGATTCTAGACGGTTGAACTCAATAATACGGAGTCAAATCCATGGTTCTGCAATGTCTGTGAAAGGCGTGTCTTTTTTTTTTTTTTTTTAAAGATTTATTTATTTATTTATTTGAGAGAGAGAGAATGAGAGAGAGCAAGCACATGAGAGGGGGGAGGGTCAGAGGGAGAAGCAGACTCCCTGCCGAGCAGGGAGCCCGATGCGGGACTCGATCCAGGGACTCCAGGATCATGACCTGAGCCGAAGGCAGTCGCTTAACCAACTGAGCCACCCAGGCGCCCGAAAGGCGTGTCTTGAAGGCTACTCTGTAAAAATTTTAAGAGCAATGTGGATTTCTATAGGTCTTAAGGATTCCAGGATGGGTAACCTGAAAACTTCCCCTAGCAGCCACAGATCAATCCAATTGGACAAGTCTTCCCAAAACAATCTTCCTGCTTCTTGCTCACAAGAGAGGGCTATCAGTTTTTTCTGCTTTGGTATCCTGAATACTTAGAACAAAAGTAAGCCATAACAGAATCACAATCCTATAAAAATACAGGGATCGATATTACATGGAAATTCCTAATAAATGAGCTTCATACAAAAAACCCATTTACCAGCTACGTCTGATCCAAACTCCAAAGGTAATTTGGAATCACATTAGTTATTTTTATTCCATTAGTAACATGTTAGAGATACAAACACCCTCAGTCTTTCCTGTTTATTAGACTTTTAAACTTGGACTTGATACAGTAGTAACCTCAAGATGTGAATTTCACCAACAAATAATTAATATATGTTAAACTAGACAAAGCAACCATGCTAAAAGGAAGTCAATAATATGCTAATTTAAAAAGACTTTTTGCTATGCCTGGAGAGGAACCAGAAATTAGATTTTAGCTTCATGGGAGAAGAGAAAAATGATCAACAGCTAGCCCCTCTACCTCTTCCTTCCAACTTCTCATTCCAGAAAATGAATTCTTGTTGAGGAGGGAGGTTTATTTCACTGGGTGTTCTCTGAGCACTGACTCAGTGCTGGGCTTGTCCTCAGTATGGACTCAGAGATGAATGTCAGGCTTCCTTCCTTTAGGAACTCCCAGTCTATTGAGGGAAGTAGACACATAAACAGGCAATTGCAATATCGTGGTAAAGAAGTGACCGAAGTGTGTATGGAAGGGATAGGCAAAGTACACTTCATCATATATGTAGAAAATCAGAGATGCCTAAAAAAAAAAAATTAAGATTCTGAATCTGTCATGGTGAGGAACCCACTTGCTTTGTCCTTAACGATTGGTATGGGCCACTAAAAATAGTAGGTCAGCCCCTGGCAGAGAATAAAGAGATTTGAAGGGTGTGGTATTTTTTTTAAGATATATATATATATATATATATTTTTTTTTTTTTTTTAAGATTTTACTTATTTATTTGAGAGAGAGACCATGAGAGAGAGAAAGCATGAGACAGGGGAGGGTCAGTGGGGAGCCCAATGCGGGACTCAATCCTGGGACTCTGGAATCACGACCTGAGCCAAAGGCAGACGCTTAACCGACTGAGCCACCCAGGTGCCCTTTTTTTTTTTCTTTTTTCTTTAAAAAAAATTTTTTTTTAAATTAATCTCTACACCCAATGTGGGGCTCAAATTCACAACCCCAAGATCAAGAGTCGCATGCTCCACCAACTGAGTCAGCCAGGCACCCCTCTTTTTCCTTTATTTCCCTATTATTATACACTGTGGTGTAGGACAGAAGGAAGGTCAGGATGTTGGGCACTACATAGGAGACATGGTATAAATAAAGCACAGAGGAAGGACTTCGGATGCCATGTTCAGGAAACCAAAATGGGTTAGTTGTTGGTGGGTCATGACATGAAAAGATAGGCAGTGGCTAGGTTTTGTAAAGCCTTAGATACTACCTGTGTAGGCCAGGCCAAAGCCTAGACTTTATGAGTCAGGGATCAGCAAACATTTTTTTTTAATTTAATTTTTATTTTTTATTTTTTTGCAAAAGGCCAGATAGTAAATACAGCTTTGCTGACCATACCTTCTGTCTTGCAGTTACTCAAAAGTGGCAATGAATAATAAGTAAATGAATGGTCATGGCTGTGTTCCAATAGAAACTTACTGGCAAAAAAAAAAAAAAAAAAAGAAGGCAATAGGCTAGATTTGACCCAGGGCTCATAATTTACCCGCCCTTGATCTGAGTGACAGGGAACCATTGGCAGGTTTTAAGCAGTGACATGCCCTTTACGTATGAGATAGAAATTTCTTTTTTTTTTTTTAAGATTTTATTTATTTATGTGACAGAGAGAGATAGTGAGAGCAGGAACATAAGCAGGGGGAGAGGGAGAGGGAGAAGCAGGCTTCCAGCCGAGCAGAGAGCCCGATGCGGGGCTCGATCCCAGGACCCTGGGATCATGATCTGAGCCGACGGCAGACACTTAACGGCTGAGCCACCCAGGCGCCCCAGTAGTTTCTATTTTTAATAAGCTTTTCCAGTGAATCTGACATGTATTTAGGTTTGGTAAACAAGATTCTGCAGTTTGGGCTCTACATCAGAACTGCTCCATAGAACTTTCTGCAATAATGGAAATGTTCTATAGCTTCATTATCCAATAGAGAAGCCCCTAGCCCCATGTGGCTATAGAAACAGAGCTAGTGGTACTGAAGAACTGACTTCTAAATTTAATCAAGTTAAATTTAAATAGTTATATATGGTGAGTGGTTGCCCTGTTGAACAGCATAATTCTAGGCATTGGCCAACATTTGGATTTAGACCCAATTCTACATAGAAGCACAAAGCAAAGAACTATGCTAGGAAACACCTGTCCAAGTGGTATTGGGCATCAGCAATAAATCTGGAAGAGACTGCAAAGCAAGCTCTGAGGACACCTTAAAATTGTTCATTTCCATTCTTACTCATTCTGTTTCTATTTTGTCTGTTAGAAACTATGACTTGATTATTTACTTTTATTTTGATTTGAAGTGTGAGGTAGAGATCCAACCTACTTTTTTTTCTAGATACTCACCCAGGGGACACCAAACCATTTATTGAGTAATTGATTTTTACCTACAAATATGGCAATGTATCATTAAAAAAGTTCTCCTGTATGTATTTGCATATACAGCTCAATTCTGTACTTTATGCTATTGAGCTATCTATTCATGAGCCAGGACCATACTCTTTAAATCATTAAAAGCTTATAATATGTTTGAATATTTGTTAAGATTAGTTCTCTTCTGGGCGCCTGGGTGACTCAGTCAGTTAAGTGTCTGCCTTTGGCTCAGGTCATGATCCCAGGGTCCTGGGATCGAGTCCCATATTGGGCTCCCTGCTCAACGGGGAATCTGCTTCTCCCTCTGCCCCTTCCCCCCCTGCTTGTGTGCGTGTGCTCTCTCACTCTCTCTCTCTCACAAAAATAAAATCTTAAAAAAAAAAAATCAGTTCTCCTCTTCCTTCTTTTTTTTTTTTTTTACATTTTTTAGATGCATTATAGAATCTACTTTTCTAGTTACCTCTTAATTTGAGAAAAGCAATGTGTTTATGCAGTATGTTTTCCTAGTCAAAAACATGGTATATCTTGGGGCGCCTGGGTGGCTCAGTGGTTAAGCGTCTGCCTTCGGCTCAGGTCATGATCCCGTGGTCCTGGGATCAAGCCCCACATCTAGCATTAACTAGACTTCAATATTTGTTTACAGGATTTTTTAAAATGTGAGGCAAAACTTACATAAAAGGAAATACAGTCATCTTAAGTGTTTGACAAATCCAACATCTGTGTAACCAAAACTACTATCAAGATATAGAATATTACTGTTAAACTGTGAATGATTTAGATTGATTTTCAAAAGTTATACATACCTTGATTTTATGAGCTAAATCCTACATGGTCATTAGGTATTACACTTTTTACATATTATGAGATTTGTTTTGCTAATATTTTTGAGCATTTTTTGGGGGGGTTCTGTTCATGAAGAATATTACTTGATAATTTTCTTTTGTTGTAATGTCTTTGCCTGATTTTGGTATTAGTGTTATTTTGGTCTCATGTCAAGAAGCCATGTTTTCTCCTCATTTTTAGAAGGAGTTTTAGCAAGATTGGTTTTGTTTCTTCCTTAAATGTTTGATAGGTTTTGAAATAATTTAGGTCTCGGATTTTTTTGTGAAAAAGTTCTAATAATGAATTCGTTTACTTCATACATGGAAGGCTATTCAGATTTTCTGTTCCATCAAGTGTCAGTTTTGTTAAGTTGCATTTTGTTTGTCAAATACCTTAGAATTATTTTATGTCTATAAGATCTATGTTTATAATCCCTTTCATTGCTGATGTTAGTAATTTCTTTCCTTTGTTTGAGCAATCTGTGAGTTTTACTTTAGATCTTTTCAAATAACCATAACCAATTTTTTAAAATTTGTTTATTCTTTGAGAGAGAGAGAGAGCATGAGTATGAGCAGGAAGGGCAGAGGGAGAGGGAGAGAGAATCTCAAGCAGACTCCATGCTGAGCACAGAGCCCGACTTGGGGCTTGAGCTCATGACCCTGAAACCAAGAGTCAGATGCTTAACCAACTATGCCACCCAGGCGCCCCTTAAAAAAGCTTTGTTGAGATATAATCCACATACCATACTTTTCACCTATTTAAAATGTACAATTAATGTGTTTAGGATATTTGCAGGAGTGTGTAGTAATAAACACGATCCAATTTTAGAATATGTTCTTTCTTGAAAGAAATCCATAGCCATTAGCCATCTTTGTTAATTTTCTCTATTAGTTACCTGTTTTCAATATCATTTATATATGCTGTTATCTTTATTATTTCCTCCCATCTATTCACTTTGGCTTTACATTGCTCTTCTTTTTCTAGCTTTTTAAGATGGAATTTTTACATCATTGAATTTAGGCCATTATTTTCTACTATAAGCATTATAATTATGTATTTTCTTCTAATGCTACATTATCTGCATCCTACATATTTTGATGTGTTGGGTCTTTATTATCATTTAGTTCAAAATATTTTCTAACTTTGTTTATGATTTTTTCTATGATCCATGGATTATTTAGAAGTGTGCTTTTAGATTTCTTACTTTTATTTCTAATTTAATTAGGTTATAGTCAGAGAACTTACTCTAGATGATGTTGATCTTTTTAAATGTATCGAGACTTTTTTAATGGCCAACACTCTTAGGGACTGTACCATGTGTACTTGAAAGCAGGATATATTCTGCAAATGTTGGCTATACTGTTGTATAAATGTCACCTAAGTCACAAAAGGTGATAATATTGTTCAGCTCTTTTATGAGTTCTGAGGGCCAGTGGAGCATACACTTGTGGTCCCACAGGACTGTATATATTTGCATTCTGTGAAAGCTGCTGCCTGAGGGTCTAGCTTCCAATCAGCCTGAATCTGGGTACTGACTGAAATCCTCTCTTTTGGGACACTGACTGATCTTGACACACCCCCAAATACTGGGAGCTATTAAAAATAGGCTGCTTGAACAATCACAAAGGTTTGAGAGATAACCAAGGACTAGGATAGGGTTGAACTATAAAGTTCATCTCTTATACAAGGCCAACCCTTCAAGACACAGAGGTGGCTCTTTCATCTAATGCATATAAACCAATACAGAGACTCAAGCAAAACGAAAAAACAGAGGAATATATTCCAAACGAAAGAACAAGATAAAACCTCAGGAAAAAAAAAAAAAAAAAAAAACCTTAATGAAATGAAGATAAGTAATTTACCTCATAAAGAGTTTAGGGGCAGCTGGGTGGCTCAGTCTGTTAAGCATCTGCCTTTAGCTCGGCTCGTGATCCCAGAGTCCTGCGATTGAGCCACGTGTCGGGCTCCCTGCTCAGGGGGGAGTCTGCTTCTCCCTCTCCCTCTGCTGCTTCCCCTGCTTGTGCTCTCTCTCTCTCTGTGTGTGTCAAATGAATAAAAAAATAAATCTTTAAAAAAAAAAAGAGTTCAAAGTAATAGTCATAAAGATGCTCACCAAATTTGGGAGAAGAATGGATGAACACAATGAAAGCTTGAACAGAGAGAAAATACAAGAACATTCCAAACAGAAGCCACAGAACAAAGAATACAATAATTGAACTGAAAAATACACTAGAGGGGCTTGCCAGTAGACTAGAGGAAGCACAAGAAAGGATCAGTGAACTCAAAGACAAAGCTGAAGAATTCCTTCAAACAGAGCAGCAAAAAGAAAAAAGAATTTTATAAAGTGAAAATAGCTTAAGAAATTTATGGGACAACATCAAGCAAAGTAACATTCCCATTATAGGAGTTCCAGAAGGAGAAGAGAGAAAGGGGCAGAACTTATTTGAAGAAATAATGGCTAGGGACGCCTGGGTGGCTCAGTCAGCCAAGCATCTGCCTTTGGCTCAGGTCATGATCCCAGGGTCCTGGGATCAAGCCCACATCGGGCTCCCTCTGCCTGCCATTGCCCCTGCTTGTGCGCACGCTCTCTCTCTGTCTTTCTCTCTCTCTCTGTCAAATAAATAAAATCTTAAAAAAAAAAAGAAAGAATGGCTAAAAACACGTATTTGCATGGGATTTTCAAAAGTAGTCACTTGTCTTTATTTTGTATTTATTTTTTGGAGAGAGAGAGTACACACGCACAAGCAGGGAGAGGGGCAGAGGGGAGGGAGAGGGAAAGGGAGAGAATCTCAAGCAGAGTGCCTGCTGAGCAGGAGCCCATCGTGGCTCCATCTCATGACCCTGAAATCATGACCTGAGCCAAAACCAACAGTTAGACACTTAACCGACTGAGCCACCCAGGCACCCCTTTTGTTTCTTTTAATTTATTTCATATGATGGTGGTTTTCTAATAATTAACCTCTATTTTGTATGTTTGTGCTTTCTTTATCATAAGTCAGTTAATGATTTATTGTTTTACTGACTTTTCTAAAATAGCATGTCTTGTATTTAATTATTGCTTCGTTTTTCCATTTTCTGTTAATTTAATATAGAACATTATATTTCTTATATTATCCTTTCTTTTCTCTTTATTTTATATCTTTTGTAATTGTCCCACAGTTCATGAATATTCTGATTTTCAGTCTGTTTTCTCTGTGCATTTAAGTTTTGGAAGCTTCTAATGATATTTCTTTGAGCTCACTAATTCTTTTCCTGGCCAAGTTGTCTTTAATGAGCCCATCAAAGGCATTCTTTGTTTCTCCTATCATGTTTTTTTTTAATTTCTAGCATTTCCTTTTGATTGTTTCTTAGAATTTTCATCTCTTAGCTTACATTACCCATCTGTTCTTTTTTTTTTTTTTTTTTTAAGATTTTATGTATTTGAGAGAGCGAGCAAGCATATGTGCGTGATCAGGAGCGGTTGGAGGGTAGAGGGGGATGGAGGGGAACAAGCAGACTCTCATTGAGCTCGGAGCCCCATGCAGGGCTTGATCTCATGGATCTCAGCCCAAAGTAGGGCTCGGATCTCATGACCCTGAGATCATGATCTGAGCTGAAATCAAGAGTTGGCTGCTTAACCGACTGAGCTACCCAGGGGCACCCCTATATTGTTCTTGCATGTTTTCCACTTTGTCCATTAGAGCCCTTAGCATATAAATCACAGTTTTTAAAATTCCTGGTCTGGGGGTGGGGCACTGTCTGAAGTAAATAAATCTTTAAAAAAAATTCCTGGTATTATAATTCCAACGTCTCTGCCATATCTGAGTCTGGTTCTCATGCTTGCTCTATCTCTTCAAACCATGTCTTTTGTGTTTTAGTATGCCTTGCAATTTTTTTTGAAAGGCAAACACATTGTACTGGGTAAAAGGAACTGAGGTAAATAAAGATTTGGAATGAGAATTTATGTTTATCTAACTAGGAGTTAGGCTGTGTTTCCTATTTGCTGTAGCGGCACTTGTCAGAGGCTAAAATTTCCTCTGCTGTTCTCGTTTTTTTTTTGTCTCCCCTGTTGTCTTTGGTTTCCCTAGAGACTTCTTAAATAAAATCTGACACATGTAATTCCTTTAGTTGTATTCCTTTGCTATTATACAGGAGTTCTATTGATGTGGTGATAAGGAATGGGACAGGTGAAGCATTCTATAGTTCTATGATTAAGTATCAGTCTTTTAGTAAGCCTATGCCCCTGGGCTATGGTTTTCACTAGTACTTCTCAATCGGCCACCCCCTCTTCCCAAGACAGGAAGACTACTTGGGGCTAGAGTCAGGCATCACCCTTTCCTGTATAAAGGCTAGAGCATGCTGCTGCTGTTGGGTATTTCCTTTTCCCCAGATCAGTTAGGCTCTTGTAAAATCCCAATAGGTTAGGCTCTGGTGAAATTGTTTTTCTTGAGGGGAGGCCTTGTTAAGAACAAAATGCTCTGGGCATCTTTCAAAATAGCTACTTTTCTCCTCCTCTTTCCTGAAGCAGGGGGGATTTTTCTCCCCTCTTCACCCTGAGAACCCGGTAGGGTTCCTGGAGGTAAAACTCACAGAAGTGTAGCCTTCCCCTGTCAGATTTTTCCACACTGAGCCTCCAGCAATTCATCAATTATAGTTTAAGTTTCCCTGGACTGGCTCCAGCAGCAGGCTTCTCCTCCTGACCTTATACTCTGGTAACCTTTGATTCTCTGAATCTGCCTGCCTGTCTTTCTAATTTGGGGTGTGTGGTTTGCCCTGTGACATTATATCTATGATGGATCTAAGGAGAGTTGGTTTTCTGTTTGTTCCGCTTCATCTTGTGAGGATAGGAGAAATGATTTCCAAGCTCTATACGTGCCAGACCAGAAGCTGGAAGACCACCTCATTCTTTGTTTTTATTAATATTTAGTTTTCCTCTGGCACTTCTTCAGCTATATCTCCATATGTTCTTTTATGTAGCATTTGTATTATAACTGCACTCTAAGTATTTTGTAAGTCCAGTGTTGTTTACTAATTTGACCCAATGCTTAAATTAAAAAAAAAAAAAAAAATCCAGTAACTGGGAGATACTAGCTACACTATTTTTTCCAGCTTTATTGAGATATAATTGTCATATAACATTGTGTAAATTTAAGGTATTCAGTGTGATGATTTGATATGCATATTTATTGTGAAATGTTTACCACAATAAGATTACTTAACACATTCTTTACCTCACATAATTACCATTCTGTTGTTTTGGTGAGAACATTAAAGGTCTACTCTCATAACAACTTTCAAGTATACAATACAGTGTTATTAACTATAGTCACCATAGGATCCCAGCACTCACTCCTCTTATCACTGAAAGCTTGTATTCTTTGACCAACATCTCCTCATTTCCCTTACTCCTAACCCCTGACAACCACCATTCTATTCTCTTTCTATGAGTGTGATGTTTTTAGATTCCACACATAAGTGAGATCATACACTATAGCATACTATAGTATTCAAAACAATGATACTAGCTTAAAAACAGACACACAGACCGATGGAACAGAATTGATAGTTCAGAAATAAATCCACACATATATGATCAACTAATAGTTGACAAGAGAGACAAGAATGCTCAATGGGGAAAGGATAGTCTCTTCAATAAATGATGTTGGGAAAACTGGATATTCACAAACAAAAGAATGAAATCAGAGCCCTATCTTACACTACTCACAAAAATGGACTCAAAATAGATTAAGGACTTAAGTGTAAGTCCTTAACTGTAAAATTCCTAGAAGAAAACATAGGGAAAAAGCTCCTTGACATCAGTGTTGGCAATGATTTCTTTTGGATATAACACCAAAAGCACAAGTAACAAAAGCTAAAACCAGCAAGTGGAACTACATCAAACCAAAGGCTTTTGCACAACAAAAGAAACAACAAAATGAAAAGACAAACTATGGAATGGAAGAAAGTATTTGCAAACCATGTATCTGTAAAGGTTAATATCCAAAACATATAAGGAACTCATACAACCACCTTCCTCTAATATCCCCACCTCCCTCTACTCCCGACCGTCACCTTTGGTAACCACAAATGTGATCTTTTTTTCCTATAAGTTTTTTTTTTTTTTTTTAGCTTCCACATAAAAGTGAGATCATGCTGTAAATTTCTTTCTGTGTCAGACTTATTTCATTTAGCATAATACCCTCAAAATCCATTCATGTTGTTGCAAATAAATAATTTCCTTTTTTATGGCTGAATAATACTCCATTGTAGATATACATACCTCTCACATTTTCTTTATCCATTCTTTTGTCGATGGACACAAAGGTCATTTCCATGGCTTGGCTATTGTAAATAATGCTGCAATAAACAAATACCTCTTTGACATCGTGCTTTCATTTCCTTTAGATATATACGCAGAAGTGGTGTTTCTGGGTGTTATGGTAGTTCTATTTTTAATTTTTTGAGGAACCTCCATGCTGTTTTCCACAGTAGCTATACCAATTTACATTCCTACCAATAGTGCACAGGGTTCTCCTTTCTTCATATCCTCACCAACACTTGATATCTCTTCTTTTTGATGATAGACATTCTAATAGGTATGAGTTAATATCTCATTGTGGTTTTGATTTGCATTTCCCTAGTGATTAGTGGCGATGAACACCTTTTCATGTATCTATTGGTCATCTGAATAACTTTGGAAAAATTTCTATTTAGGTCCTTTGCCCATTTTTAATTGCATTATTATTTCTTTTTTTTTTTTTTTGCTATTAAGTTGTAAGAGTTCTTTATGTTTTGGATATTAACCCCTGATGAGATATATAATTCACAAATATTTTCTCCCATTCTATAGGTTGTCTTTTCATTTTTGCTTCTTTTGCCATGCAGAAGCTTCATAGTTTGATGTAGTTCTACTTGTTTATTTTTGTTTTGTTACTTGTGAATATTATACTGATCTCTTTTGTGCCTTTTAATGTACTTAAATCTGTTACTTTTTTTTTTTTTAAGTAGGCGTCAGGCCAGAGGCGCCTGGGTGGCTCAGTCAGTTAAGCATCTGACTCTTGGTTTCAGCTCAGGTCATGCTTTCAGAGTCATGGGAACAAGTCCCACATCAGGCTCCACCTTACTCTCTCTTTCTCACTCTCTCAAATAAATAAATAAAATCTTTAAAAAAAAGAAAAAAAGGTAGGCTCTAGGCCTAACATGGGGCTTGAATTCACAACCCTGAGATCAAGAGTTGCATGCTTTACCAATGGAACCAGCCAGGCACCACTCTGCTACTTTATTAAGATATAAGAAATTTCTTTGATTTTGACCATAGAAAGTAAGTACATCGGATGCTTATAGGACGTCCAGTCTTTCTCTACTTCTTTTCTTAACTTTTGTAATCATATGTTTTTGATACTTTCAAGGGTTTATAAAATAGGCGCTTTTCTAACCATTGCCACTTGTCATCTATAGTCAGTGATCACTGTTCCTCCTACTGTCATAGTTTGTGTATTCATCACTTGTTTTATCTGGGGTTACCTTAAAGTAGTTTCTTCAAGGAGGATTCATGGGATTTATATTCTCTGGGTTATTTTGTGTTCAAAGGTATATTTTCAGGGCGCCTGGGTGGCTCAGTCAGTTAAGTATCTGCCTTCAGCTCAGGTCATGATCCCAGGGTCCTGGGATCGATCCCTGTGTTGGGCTCCCTGCTCAGCGGGGAGCCTGCTTCTCCCTCTCCAGCTTCCCCCTGCTTGTGTTTCCTCTCTCTCTGTCTCTTTCTGTCAAATATATAAATAAATTCTTTTTTAAAAAGTATATTTTCTGTTGCTTTATTCTTGAAATGTAAATTGTCTATTTATAAAACACTGTACCTAGTTTTCTTTCTGCAGGATTGTTCTATATCTAGTAAGTTTGACTATCTTTGTGAAAATAACAAACAAAAAACCTGAGGGCAGTGTGATTTATTTTCCCCTTAAGAGTAAGTTGAATTTTTATCTCTTGCCCAAAGAATGATTAAAATCCATTAAATTATTAAGGATATTGTAAGATGTTAACTGCTCTGTTTCATTTTTTTATAGACCTAGTATGCCCCTTTGGTTTAGAGATTCAAGTCTTGTTTTATTTCTAGAAAGTTGTCCTGACAATTTTTTTATTTTATTTTTACAGTTTTATTTTAAAATAATACAAATTTTGCATATCATGGTGGTTTTAACATATGTCCTTGATTCTCTGACTCTCCTCCTTTCAAAAGGTAAGGCTTACCTAATTCTAGTTCCCTTGACTTTGGGCTAGATTTAGTCCCTCACTTTGAGTGAACAGAATGTGGCAGAAGTGATAGTGTATGGCTTCCAAGACTAGGGTCATAAAAGGAATTGTTCCTTCTGACTTGATTTTTTGGGTCACTCACTCTGGGGAAGGCAATCAGCATGTTGTGAGGGCAAACAACCCACAGATAGTATCACATGGGGAGTCACTGAGACCTCCCAACAACAACTAGCATTAATTTTCCATCCATGCAAGTGAGTTACTTGGGCAGTGGGTATTCTAGGACATTTCAAGCCTCAGATGGCTTGAGTGTCAAATGCCATCTTAACTGAATTCCTTAGAATTCAAATGCCCCTGAATTCAGCATATGGAAACTAAGGAAAAAAAATGTTCATTGCTGTTATAGCTACTATGATTTGAGAAAATTTGTTACACAGCAAGAGAAAAGTGAAATATATATGTTGGATCTCTTCAGTCATATATATATTTCTACCATTCTTTTATTTCCATTCTTGTTTACAAGCTTTTCTTAACTTTGTTCTATATATCTCTTGCCTTATTTTCAGTAATGTCTATTATCCTTTGTGCTGCTTCTAATTTCAGGTTTTACTTTTTTTTTTAAGATTTTATTTATTTATTTGCCAGAGAGAGAGAGTGAGCACAAGCAGGGGGAGGGGCAGAGGGAGAGGGAGAGGTAAGCTCCCCGCTGAGTAGGGAGCCTGATGCGGGACTTGATCCTAGGATGCTGGAATCATGACCTGAGCCGAAGGCAGATGCTTAACCGACTGAGCCACCCAGGCACCCCTACATTTTACTTTTTTTGAAATATAATTGACATATAACATTGTAATCGTTTTATGTATACAATATAATGATTTGATATATGTATATATTACAAAATGATTACCACAGTAAGTTTAGCTGACATGCATTACCACATGTAGTTAGAATTTTTTTTCTTGTGATGAGAACTTTTAAGATCTACTCTCTTAGGAACTTTCAAATATACAATACAGTAATTTTTTAAAAATTTATTTATTTAAGTAATCTCTATACCCAACATGGGGCTCGAACTCACAACCCCAAGATCAAGAGTTACATGCTTTTCTGACTGAGCTAGCCAAGTGCCCCATACAATACAGTATTGTTAACTGTAGTCACCATGGTATACATTACATTCCCAGGACTTATTTATTAATATTTACTATTTTTCTTTTATTTCTCTCCTGAATTCTTCACTTCATTTTTCATTTTGTTTGTTATTGTTGTTAGTGCTGTTGTTGCCTCACCATATTTCTTTGAGTTACTGTATTTCATCTTTAAGTTTTTTTTATAAAGATCATTGCACTGATATTTATTTTTTAATTTTTTTAAAAGATTTATTTATTTATTTTAGATATAGAGTGCGTGAATGGGGGGAGGGGCCGAGGGAGAGGGAGAGAGAGAATCCCAAGCAGACTCCCCACCGAGCAGGGAGCCCAACACGGGGCTCGATCCCACGACCCTGAGATCATGACCTGAGCCAAAATCAAGAGTCAGACACTTAACTTACTGAGCCACCCAGGCACCCCTGCACTAGTATTTAAAAAAAATTCTTGTGGGGGTACCTGGCTGGCTCAATAGGTAGAGCATGCAACTCTTGATCTCAGTGTCATGAGTTCAAGCCCACTCTGGACATGGAGCCTACTTGAAAAAGAAAAAGAAATTCTTGGGAGTATGCTTGTTCACAGTTTTTATCAGCTTCATGGCAACATTTTATTTTTGTTGTTGAGTGTTCTTTGCCTAATATTTGCCCTTTAAAAATCTTTGGTTCCTCCCTTTACATTGTATATTTGTCTAGGTACAATTTGGACAGACTATATACAGGAAATTCATATAGAAGAGGTAGGGTTCTTTTCATATTAGCAAGGTTTCTCCTTCTCACAGTTTGTGAGCTCCTGGTTTTTATTTCTCCTCACGATTTGCACCGAAGGGCAGTGGGCAAGGCAGTCTCCCCTCGGTCCATTATTTTACTGACTCACGGCTTTTTATTAATATGACCGCCTGTTTCGTTTCTCATTTACCCCCATTTCTACTTCCCAGAACCAAAAACAGTTTAGAGAAATTATCCTTTGGCAGCTTTTGATTCCATTCCAGTTTTGCAAACCGGAGTGTGGATAGATTTTATACCTCTGGGTATACCACATTCAAAGGAGAAGTGTGCTCTGCATATTTTTCTTTTGGGATCTGCATTCATGGGCTTACTCTGTCTGCATCCTTCCTGCATACTGTTTGACCTTCACTACTTTTTGGCAGTTATTCCTTCTGTTTTGTATTTTGAGGTTTCAAAAATGTCTTCATTTTTTTTCTGAACATGTGCTTTGTATTGCTATTTCTCTTTCATATCTTGGCTTTTGGGTGATTTTTGAAATAAGTGGGGAACACTCAGATTTTATCTGCTGTGTTAAATCTGGAAGTCTCTCAACTGGGAGCCTGTCTTAGACATATATTGTTCTTTTATTGACTATAATTTTGATGTTCTAAGAATTCCTATAAAACATAATTAAATAAACAAGTTGCTATGTTGACAGTAGCTAGGCTACATATTTTGTGGGGCCTAATGTGAAATAAAACTGTAGGGCCCCTTACTCAAACAGCAAAAAAAAGCGTTTCTTTTGCTGTCTCTTTCAACCTGTCCTGGTGCTTTTTATTGGCATTTAACAGTGTATTGCCTTGGGCATTATGATTCTAAAGAGGTGGGACAGACTCTCATAGGTGCTTTGTGACTTGATGCACAGGCTGTTACCGAAAAACCCATTAGGCTGCTCATCGCTAGAAAAGCCAATACTCAAGAGATTCAAGAGATGAGTTTTTTGTTTTTGTTTTTGTTTGTTTATTTGTTTTTTAGAGAGAGAGAAAGAGAGCACACTCATGAGTGGGCAGGGGAATGGGCAGGCAGGGGGGTGGGGAGGGGCAGAGGGAGAGGGAGAGAGACTCTCAAGCAGGCTCTACACCCAGCACAGAGCTGGATGCGGGGCTCAATCTCACGACCCTGAGATCATGACCTGAGCCTGAAATCAGGAGCCAGACACTTAACCAACTGAGCCACCCAGTGCCCCTTCAAGAGATGAGTTTTGATTGGAAAGGAATATGAGCTTTATTCAGGAGGCTGGCCAGCTGGGGAGAAGGCAGACTCTTGTCCAAAAACCAACTCTGAGGTTTCTGCCTGGCCCAAAGATTTTTAAAGGAACTTTAGGGCAGTAGCGATCCTGGATGGCTCAGTCAGTTGAATGCCTGACTCTTGGATTCAGCTCAGGTCATGATCTCATGGGTCGTGGAATCAGGGCCTCGCTTGGGGCTCCATGCTCAGGGCGGAGTCTGCTTGAAATTCTCTCTCTTCCTCTTCCACCCCTCCCCTCGCTTGTGCATGTGCTCACGCACTCTCTCTGTGTCAAATAAACAAATAAAAAGAAACTTCATGGCAGTTAATCAGTAAAAGGGGAGCACGGTGGTCTGTAACACTTCTGATTGCATGCCGACGCCATGGCTCCAGCTACAGACATTCTCATGGTGCTCAGAGGTTGTGTATTGGTGGGGGGTTGGGGGTGGTTGTGTAAGAGGGTTTGTTTCCCAGTGTTTCTAGGAAACAATGTATGATCTATAGATATACAAAAAGAGGTTTAGTTAATTAGTCACAGGGGCTAAAGGTGCTTGCTAAAACTTAAGACTACTAAGTTGGCCTGACGGGCAGAGGTGGAGGCTTCAAGGCATGTGCACCCAAAGCTGTCTCCTGCCTAGGCTCTGGCCCAGGGCAAAGGGCGATGGTAGTTGCTGTGTGTCGGGGGAGGCAACGATGGAGAACCTTTCCTTGTGGGGTGGGTGTGATAGAACCAAACACGAACTGGGACTTCAGCCTGAGGAAGATCCTCCACTGTCCCATCAGACTGTCTTTACAAAACACAAATTCAAAGATCAAGGAAGAGTTCAGAATGTTGACTACAGAGCATTAAACCCCATCTGGGATGTGCTTTCTGAGTATGGGGCCAGGTGTGACCGTACTGGTTGCACACCCTTGAAGCCTGCCCTGTGTTCACAAGAGAAAGTTTCAGTATGGGCACAATAAGCAATTTGTTGGACCTCATGGGCTTTAGCTACGAATTATTAGCTATTGCCAACACACCCAAACTCCTCTAGATACATACTTTTAAAGAACCTTTCCTTTTTGGTCCTGCTTACCCACTTCATTCTCCTATAGCTTTTTTCTGTTGTCTTTGCTTTGTTCAAAACCCATGCATGTATTAATCATAGTCAAGCCCTAGAGTCAGGAAATCCATAGGTACTGAAGTAACCTCTTCCTAAACCCCAAACTTAATACGAAAGTTAACTCAAAATGGACCATAGATTTCAAATGTGAAACATAAATCTATAAAAATTTTAGAAGACCACATAGGAGAAAATCTTCATGATCTGTGGTTAGGAGAATCGTTTATAGATATGACAAAACCATGGTCCATCAAAGAAAAAAATGATACATAAGCCTCAAAAAACTTGTACCTGATGAAAGACCCCATTAAAAGGATGAAAAGATAGGGTACAGACTGGGAGAAAATATTTGCAAATCACATATCTGACAAAGGATTTTATCTACAAAATATATTTTAAAAAATCTCTAAATTCAACAAAAAGAAAGGAACAATTAGAAAATGATAAAGACATGAAGAGACATTTTGCTGAAGGGAATATATAGATGAAAAATAGGCACATTAAAAGATGTTCAATATCATTAGCTATTAGGGAAATACAAATTAAAACCACAATGTGGTATCACTACACACCCATTAAAACAGCTAAAATAAAAAATAGTGACAAACAAAATGTTGGCAAGGATGCGGAGAAAATGGATCTCTCAAATATTGCTGGTGGAAGTATAAAATGGCACAGACACTCTGAAAAAAAAAATAGTTTCTTTTAACAAAACAAAACAAAACGAAAAAACAACTAAGCCTGCCACTAAAATATGACCTAGTAATTGTACTTCTGGGCATTTATCACAGAGAAATGAAAACCTATGTCTATACAAAATCTTGTATACTACTTCTGTTCATAGCATCCCTGATTGTTATGGCCAAAAATTGGAAACAACACAAATGTTCTTCAACTGAAGAATGAATAAACAAATGGCACATTTATACAATAAAATTCTATTCGGCAGTGAAAAAGAACAAGTTCCTGGTGCAGGCAGCATGGAGAATGAAGTGGGTAAGCAGGGCCAAAAAGGAAAGGTTCTTTAAAAGTATGTATCTAGAGGAGTTTGGGTGTGTTCGCAATAGCTAATAATTTGTAGCTAAAGCCCATGAGGTCCAACAAATTGCTTATTGTGCCCATACTGAAACTTTCTCTTGTGAACACAGGGCAGGCTTCAAGGGCAAAGTTATAGAGATGGAGAAGAAACTAACGGGAGCCAGGTGTTTGGGCTGGGGGGAGGGTATAATCATTAAAGGATGTATCAGTCAGGGCTCTCCAGAGAAATACAACCGAAAGGATATGTGCATATGTGTGTGTCTGTGTGTATACATCTATATGTATGTATGTGTATATGTGTGTGTGTGTATATATAGATAAGGTAATGTTTGTTATGAGGAATTGACTTGTGATGATGGAGGCTGAGAAGTTTCACAGTCTTCCATCTGCAAACTGGTGACCCAGGAAGGCTGGTGGTTTAATTCAGATCTGAGTCTGAAGGCCTGAGAACCAAGTGAGCTGATAGTGTAAATCCCAGTCCGAGGGCGGAAGACTGATGTCCCAGCTGAAGCAGGCAGACAGGAAGGAAAGGAATTCTACCTTCTTCCGCTTTTTGTTATATTCAGGCTCTCAGTGGATTGGTTAATGCCGACCCACAATGGGGAGGGCTATGCTCTCATTCGATGGATTCAGATGTTAATACCTTCTGGAAATATGCTCACAGACCCAGAAATAATGGCTAACCAGACATCTAGGCATCCCATGATCCAGTCAAGTTGACATGTAACATTAACCATCACTAGGGGGTAACATGAAGAAGCTTCTTTGTGGTGATGGGACAACTCTGAATCTTGATTTTGATGATTACTTGAATCTACACAGGTGATGATAATATTTCATCAAACTACACACACACACACACACACATACACACAAAGTGCAGCTGAACAATGGTGAAATCTGAATAAAGTAAGTACCCGAGTTAATAGTAGTGTGCCAACATTAATTTCCTGGTTTTGACAATGCATTATGTTTAGGTAAGATATTAGCTATGGGGGAAGTTGGATGAAGGGCACATAGGAACTCTGTACTGTTTTCAAAACTTCTTGTGAGTCTTAAACTATTTTGAAATTTAAAAGTTACAATAAAAATAAAAGAGGAAGGGGGCGCCTGGGTGGCTCAGTAGGTTAAGTGTCTGCCTTTGGCTCAGGTCATGATCCCAGAGTCCTGGAATCCAGTCCGGCATCAAATCTGCTTCTCCCTCTCCCTCTGCTTCTCCCCTTCCCCCTGCTCATGCTCTCTCGCTTTGTTCACTCTCTCAAATAAATAAATAAATAAAATCTTAGAAAAAAAGGCAGCTATTGAATCTACTATGACATGGTTAAGACACATGTCTTACCAAAGCCCAAATTTTTCTTAAGGTGAATTCAGTAATCAAATCAAACATGGACAGTATGCACTCTGAGCTTTGGGAAACCCAATGCTGTTTCCCTAATTTACAAAAATATATTTGTATTCCAGTTTGTTTCCCCTCCACTCAGGTCATTTCTCTAACTTTCTGGACTCTCACCAAGGTAAAGATCATGCCATGTGTTTTCCATTCATATGTTTGTGATAAAACATAGGAGTCTGATATCTACAATCACAGTTTAGCAAGACTCATTAAATGTTATTGTAGGTGGCAGTATTTAGGAGGAAGTTATCAAAAACTTAAGCAATAGCTGCATGTATTCCTCTCTCTTCTTCTTCCACAAAGGAAAATAGCTTTCCATTTACTGTCTAGAATAGTAGTGGATAGGGTATAGATAATAAATTCCTTTAGGCAAATATTAGCAAGGGATTTCACACCAAACTCTTCTGTATGTTCAGCTTATATTCATATTCTAGGAGTTAGCACTACAGTGAATAGTAATGGGGATTATCATTTATTGCTTGCTTATTTTGTGCTAAGCCTTGAGCTCAATGCTGCAGGTACTAAAAAGAATAAGGAACGGTTTTTACCCAAGAAGCTCCTATTCTAATGCAGAACACAAAAAGATGAAATAGTCACAGCCAATGTGAAATTATCTTGATCTTAGAACTCCATTAGCGGTTCTTTTTTCTGTGTTTCTTTGTTCTCATCTGTAAAATGGGGGCACAAATAATACCTATTTCACAGGTTTATTAAGAGGATTTAAAAAAATGTATAGGTTCTGGAACGTAGTAAGTGTTCAACAAATGATGGTTATTAATACTCTTATGTCAAGAAGTGCTCGGTCATCTCCCAAAGCCTCACTTCAGGACTTGGGTTCCAGCCAATCTTATAGACCCTCTCTTTGCTATGAAGAACACGTTTTATCATTGGGCAAATCTGGAAAACAAATCCCTGGTCCAAATTTCCTGATTCTAAGCACAACTTCTCTTAATGTTCAGAGGCAGAGACCTTTGAAGAGATGAAAGGAGCCCTGAAGGAGACAGTAGAGCATAGTGATTGAAAGCACAAGCATAGGAATCAGCTTCATGCCCTGTGATCCTGGACAAGTAGTAGTCTGTCTGAATCTGTTTTCTCATCTGTAAAATGAAGACTTCAATATTGTGATTTATATCTGAATGACCAAATATATGTTTCTTATAAATATTTGGTCTTCATTCACGGTTTCTGGCTCCCAGCTCCTAAAACCCTTGGAATTTCCTAAGTGATGAGAACTTTAAAGGTGTCTTGTTATGTTAATGAGGTGACTTTTAGAAAGCCCCTGGGTAACCTAAAGATGGGGGCTGGTTGCCAGGGGAACCAACCAAGTGATTAGAGGGTTGGAACTTTCAGTGCCACCCCCTGACCTCAGGGGAGGGGAGAGGAGCTGGAGGTTGAATCAGCCAATGGCCAATAATTCAATCAATCATGCCTCTGTTTTGAAGCCTCCATAAAAACCCAAAGGAGGGGTTTGGGAGGGCTTCCGGTTGGTGAACACGTGGAGATTTGGGGAGAATGGCGGCCTGGAGAGGGGAGGGAAGCTGCGTGCCATTTCTCCAGACCTCGTCCTGCCTAACTCTTCCATTTGGCTTTTCCTGAGTTACATCCTCTTATAATCAACCACTGATCTGGTAAGGAAAATGTTTCTCTAAGTTCTGTGAGCTGCTCTAGCAAATTAATTGAACCTGAGGAAAGGTTTGTGGGAACCTGATTTATAGCCACTTAGTCCCAAGCACCTGGGCTTGTGATTGGCGTCTGAAGTGGGGGTGGGCAGTTTTGTAGAACTGAGCCCTTAACCTGTGAGGGTTTGACGATCTCTCCCCGTGGATAGTGTCTGAGAATTGCATGGTGTTGTGTTTGGGGAACTTCCCCCATCACGTTGGAATTGGGTCCAGGCACCCTAAAAGAGTTGGTATCAGTAGAATGACCATAATGGCATTTACCTCATAAGGCTGTTGTGGAGCTTAAATGACACTGTCCAGGAGGAAGACTTTCTTCTGCCCTTCAAGGTCCTTCCAGCCAGACTTAGAATCAAATTGACATGAGACAGATTAACAGGAGAAAATCAAATTTAATAGGCATCGGTACAGGGAATCCACGGAGATTCCGAAGACAATGAGGCCACATGCTTATTTGAACTATGTTAACTAAGGAGAGGGGTAGAGGCCTGAGGACACAAAGGGGAGAAAGCTCTTTAGCAAGAAGGTAAAAGGAGATGTTTGGAAGAACAAAGTTGCCTTATTATGCAGATGAATACCTTAGGTAAAGGGGAGTCTCAATAGCTCTCTTCCTGTTACCAGCTCTCCTTTCCATTGTAAATTTAGGCAGTTGTAGGGGAGGCTGAGAACTTTTCCTGCATCTGCCGGGTTTTAATTACTTTTAACTCAAAATAATCTTTATGCCCTAGTGGGCTAACTTGGGGCAACCTGCCTTGGGCCCCTACAACACTATGTTCCTAAAGTGCTTGCCCATTTCTGACATATAGTAGCTCTCAATTCCATGTCTTCCTTACCAGCCCTCAAAGCAGAGGAATTTAGAATTGGTCCCAGTTCAGTCTCTCCGTAGCCAGAAATACTCTCCTGAATCAAAGGTAAAACATATTATTCCTATGCTGTTTTTTTTTTTTTTTTAAAGATTTTATTTATTTATTTGTCAGAGAGAGAGAGCACAAGCAGGGGGGAGTGGCAGGCAGAGGGAGAAGCAGACTCCCCGCTGAGCAGGGAGCCCGATGTGAGACTCCATCCCAGGACCCTGGGACCACGACCTGAGCCGAAGGCAGATGCTTAACCCATTGAGCCACCCAGGTGTCCCTGTTTTTTTTTTTTTTTTTAACCTCCTTTGTACTAAAATCACATTCATTAGTCAGATTTATGAAATGCCATAGCACCTAACAGAGTACCTATTGCTCAGTAGGGTTGCTTTTTAAATATCTAACTGCTAATGTATTACCGAGGATGAGTACATTTATAACATAACCTGAAGGTTAACGTGGAGTGTGTTAGAATTGAGAAATTTGTAAAGGAATCTTGCTTAAATGCTATGTCACCAGTAAACTAAGGCCAGTTTCCTAGATCATTCCTCCCACATTTCCACTAATAAGGATTAGCCTGCTTTCTGTTTATTGGCAATGCCTCCAAGACTGCCTTTCCTGTCTATGTTAAGCATGGTTACCTGCAAAAAAATGTGTTCCCTGGTTGGGGGATCAAGGATGAGAGAGAATAGTTTATCCTGGTCGAATGCAGCTCTAGGAGTTTATGAGGGGAAGATGAGATACATAGATACAGAGAAAAAGGGAGTTGCATGTTTCTACTCAGCAGGCTGATAATGTTAGGGCACAACCACACAAGTTGTCTTTATGGAGATTTAGCAACTAAACCCAATGGGATTCTGTCCTCAAGGATCAATATCTACCACTGCATTATCCAGGTATGTGCAGTCGACTTAGACACATAAGTTGGAGCTCTGGATCTGCCATGGCATTTCAGCACTCTGAACCTTGACTGACTAATTTTACAAAGTTTCTGAGAAACTTTGGGTAAAGCACTTTAGACATTAACTTGGAGAGCACATAATTTCGAAGTGCAGTCTACCTATTAACATAGCTCATCCAACTTTGTGAAAGGGTGGGGTAGAATCACCTGAGAATTGAATCTCTCTTCAGATTTCAGTCATAACTAGCTTTGAAGCCTCTCCTTCCACTCACCGAGAGGGGACAGTGCTCACTGCACAGATTTTCTACGAAGAGGAGAGTCTACCTGTACAAATCATACCCATGTTGTGGTAGAGACAGGCAACAATGCAGGTCTCTGACCCCATTCCCAATCTGGGCCCCCAAAACTCACAAATCCTGAAAGGGAATCTTCTAGAGTTCAATGTGCCAGTCAAGGGACAGGGTCTGGCCCAATTTAATTATCTTCTTTGCTTAGCATTTGGTATTGCATACACAGTTGAAAACACAAGAGATGGTGTAAAACGGAGTATCTGTTAAAGGACCGTCCTGCTCATTAGGGCAAAATCTAAGAAATAACTGAGCATCCTGACCTGAGGGGCTACAAACACAATGGTGTTTCTATCCTACCGCCGTCAGAACTTCCTAGCCCAGGCTGTCTCCAAAATGTATTGTTTCCAAGGCAGTGTTGTATCAGGGCATTTGGAACTTGAAACATTCAAGGGAGTTTTATCCACATAAATAATTTTTTCCGAGAGTTGAAAGTAAAAGCAAGGAGCTCGGGAATATCCTTCACAAATACAACTGTGTTGATAGGGATTTAGAAGAGTCTTGAAGTTGTCTTTGTCTTATGAGGGAGAGTGGGTTGAGGGAGGTGTAGGGGACAACTCATGATTATGATAATTCCTAAAACTGCTCTCCAAAAAGGTAACCACTAGAAACATATGGCTATTTAAATAAAAATTTTCCTCCCTCTCACCAGCCCCATTTCCAGTTCTTACTAGCCACATCAGGATAGTAGCTACCATATTGGACAGAACGGATAAAGAACTTTTCCATCGGCTCAGAAAGTCATACTGGACAAATCTAAACCTCTATGGCAGTCTACACTGAGGTTCACAATATCCAATGTTTAGAGGGTCCTAAATTACATTTTCTTTTGTGTATTTTTTGCTGTCAAATTTTTAACTAGCTTTCAGGACTTAGCTCTAATGCTGCCTCCTTTTAGGAACATTCCCTGACCTTCCTGGTCAGAATTGAGAATATGTATACAATGACATTTTAGAATTTGTTCAATTCTGCTCTGTACTATAATTGGTTATGCAGATGTCTGTCACCCCTACTATGAATAGAAAGATCCTTATTTTTTTCAGCTTTATTAAGGTATAATTGACAAATAAGTATTGTATATATTTAAGGTATACAAAGTGATGACTTAATATACCTACCTATACATCGTAAAATGGCTTTTCACAATCCAGCTAATACATCCATCACTTCACATACATTTTTTTACCCTGTGGTGAGAATACTTAAGATCTACTATTTTAGGGGCAGTCCAAGGTAGCAGCATAGGAAGATCCTGAATTCACTTCCACCTATGGACATATCAAGTCTACAGCTACATATGGAACAATTCCTGAAAAAGACCTGAAAACTAGCTGAACAGCTTCTTCACAACAAACAATAAAAAGGCTACGTGGAGACAAGTAGGAGACGCAGAGACACAGTCTCTCCAAAAAACCCATCCCAGCATGGTGACCTACAATGGGGGGGGGCAGGATCTCACAGATCCAAAACTTCTCTATGAGGAGTGGGGGGTTTGTGCCCCACATCACGCACGCAAACCCTTGGGACCTACACCAGAGAGACAAGCCCCCAAGACATCTGTCTTTGAAAACCAGGACTTAAGTCCAGGAGACCCAAAGGACCATAAAGAACTGAGATACAGACTCACTTGCTCTGGAGCCCAGCACAAAAGCAGCACTTTGAAAAGTTCCCAGGCACTCTGTAAAGGAGGATTATTTGCTAATCTTAGTGTCTGCCAGAGGGGACCCGTTGGGACTCTCTCCAGGGATGGAGGCCCTGGTAGGTGCCATTTTTGCGCTCTCCCTCCGTCTTGCTAGATCTAGTGCTAGCGAGGGGGGGCAGGCTCTGCACCCTCCTGCTGTCTTGCTACACCCCTCCAGTACTTCCCAGAAAGGAGTTTACATACTCTTGTCCATCAATGAATGAATGAATAAAGATGTATGTGTGTGTGTACACACACACACACACACACACACACACACAATGTAAGACTAGTCAGCCATAAAAAGAAATAAGATCTTGCCATTTGTGACAACATGGACGGAACTTGAGGACATTATGCTAAGTGAAATTCAGTCAGAGAAAGACAAATACTGTATGATATCATTTATATGTGGAATCTAAAAAAACAAATGAATAAATAAAACTCAGATACAGAGAGCAGAATGGTAGTTGTCAGAGGGGAGGGGGATCAAGGGTGGGTGAAATGCATGAAGGGGGTCAAGAGGTACAAACTTCTAGGTATAAAATAAGTAAGGTATGAGGATGTAATGTAAGCATGTCATGATAGTCAATAATACTGTAATGCATATTTGAAAGTTGCCAAGGGAGTATATCTTAAAAGTTCTTATCACACAAAAGAATTTCATTTTGTAACTTTGTATGATGATGGATGGTAGCTAGACTTATCGTGGTCATCATTTTGCAGTGTATACAAATATCAAATCATTATGTTATACACCTGAAACTAATATAATGTCAATTAGACCTCAATGAAGAAAGAAATACTGAGGAAAATAAAAGATCTCTTTTAGCAAATATCAATTATATAATACAGTATTATTTTTTTAAAGATCATTTAATTTTTTTTAAAAGGTTTTATTTATTTATTTGAGAGAGAGAGAGCATAAGCCAGGGGGAGAGGCAGAGGGAGAAGCAGACTCACCGCTGAGCAGGGAACCCGATTCGGGGCTCGATCCCAGGACCCTGGGATCATGACCAGAGCCGAAGGCAGACATTTAACCGACTGAGCCACCCAGGAGCCCTGGAAATTTGTATTCTTTGACCAACATGTCCACATATACCCCACCACCTAGTTCCTGGCAATCACCATTCTGCTGTTTCTGCATTTGACTATTGTAGATTCCATAAATAAGTGAGATCATGTGATATTTGTTTTTCTGTGCCTGGCTTATTTTACCTGGCATAATAATCTCCCTGTTCATCTATGTTATCGTAGATGGCAGGATTTCCTTCTTGTTTTTTTTAAGATTTTATTTATTTAAGAGAAAGAGACAGAGCACAAGCAGCTGGAGGGGCAGAGGGAGAGGGAGAAGCAGACTCCCCGCTGAGCAGGGAGCCTGACACGGGACTCGGTCCCAGGACCCTGGGATCATGACCTGAGCCGAAGGTAGACGCTTAACAGACTGAGCCACCCAGGCGCCCCTCCACCTTTTTAAAAATATTTTATTTATGTATTTGAGAGAGACAAAAGGATTTCCTTCTTTTCTATGGCCAAATAATATCTGTGTTCTCTTGCATCTCATTGAGCTTCTTTGAGATAATTATTTTGAATTATTTGTCAGGCAATTCATAGATCTCCACTTTTTGTGGTTGGTTGCTGAGAAGTTATTAGTTTCCTTTGGTGATGTCACCTTTCCCTGCTTCTGTGTGATCCTCGTAGCCTTGTATTGGGATCTGAGCATTTGATGGGTAAATACCTCTTGCAGTCTTTATGGACTGGTTTCAGCCCATAGAGACTTTGTCATGTCGGGTTCCTGGACTGATGGGATTGTCTCTGGCATCATAGTTCAGCAGGGTCTGGCTGGGTAATGTGGTTGCTGCTGGGTCTACAGCGGGGTCCGTGTTTGTCAAGCCTGTTACCAGGGGCTTGGGTGGGCATGGATCCTGTGTGGTCCCTGAGTGAACAGGACTGCCTCCAGGACCTTTGTCAGTAGGGCTGGCAGTGGAACAGAGGTCCACATCAGGGGCTGAGGATCGCAGGCCTCTTACCAGGTGTGCAGATGTGGATGTGTCTGACTCCTGCCGGGTCTCTGGGAGGGCTGCGTCTGGGCCACTGGACAGGTCCCTGCGTGGGTAGGACTGCTTCTAGACTGTAGCTGAGAGGGACTGGGGTGAGTTACAGGGCCACTTCAGGATTCTCAGTGGGATCGAAGTTGGTAGGCCTGTCTCCAGGGACAAGGATGTCTTCTGCTGAGTCCCTGTGTGGGAAAGCCTTTTCCTGTACCCCAGCTGGGAGGAGCTGGAGCTAAGTTAGAGGGACATTTCAACTGGTTACAGTACAGCAGACCTGCCTCTGGGGGCACAGATGGGTGTTTATCCTGGTGGGGCCCGGGGCTGACAAGACTACTTTCAAACTATGGCTGGGACAGGGCTAGAACTGAAATGCTGGGCTGCTTCAATATCCACAGTAAAATTAAGTTGGCAGGCCTGTTACCCTCCTTCTAGGTCCCCTAGTGGATGGTACTGATAGCAGGACTAAGGTCAAATGTAGTTGAAGCCGAACCCAAAGGCAGATGGGTCTGTTACTGGTTCTGTAGCTTGGGACCACAGTGGGTGAACCGGCTACCTGGGTGTGGGCCTGCCTTCTCAAAATCGCCCTGCTCAGTCTTGGGCTCCACTGGTGTTTTGTATCCTCCTATCCGGTTCCTAAAGCTCCCACAAAGATACTTTTTTCTGTGGATGGCTGCCAAGTTATTGTTGCTGTGGTGAGGGATAGAGGTGGGGAACCTCCTATTCTACCATCTTGCTGATATCACTCCAAGAACCTTATTCTCTAAGAGCATCTTGTGTATACACCCACACCCACACACACACACACACAGGTTACAATATTTAAATCAGTGGTTCTCTTATTTTAGCATGAATAAGAATCAGAAAGCCTGTTAAAACTCATCCCCAACTTCAGATTTTTTTTAAGATGTTTTTATTTAGTTTAGAGAGTGCGTGTGTGTGCATGAGTGAGGGGAGGGGAAGAGGGAGAGAATCTTCAAGCAGACTCCACACTGAGCACGGAGCCTAAAGCGGGCCTCACTCCCACGACCCATGAGATCATGACCTGAGCTGAAACCAAGAGTCAACCCTCAACTGACTGAGCCACCCGGGCACCACCCCCCCCAGTTCCAGATTTTCTGATGTAGGTCTGGAGTAAGTCCCTTGAATGTGAATTTCTAACAAGTTCAGGGGTGCTGGTGATGCTACTGATCCAGGGACCACACTTTGAGAACCATCAGTTTAGATCACTCTTCTAATCCCCAGGCATTGCAACCCAGAAGTGTTCTCTAAATATTAGCCCTGAGCTGTAGCTTTAAAATTGCTGGCTCTTTCACTCATTTGGGATGATGAACAAAAGACTTTAGGATTTTTTTTTTTTTTTTTACTAATTGTTTGATGAAGAAAAGCACTGCTGAGTCTTGGGGACAGAAAAGCTGGCTAGAGGAAATGACTCCTTATAAACCTAAACCTAGTTCAAATTGGAGAGTCCTATGTAGATTGGATAGGATTTCTTTGCTTCCAACATTTAACTTAAATCACTTAATGCAAATCTTAAATTGGTCAAGCTCTGACTTGCTTTGAAGTAACCCTTCCTTACAAACAGTAAATTGTTGGTGTCTGGCTCCAGGATATAACACAGCAGATCAAAACTTCTGCATAAATCAGAGGAGACTCATACCAATATTCACATAAGAATTAGCAGAGTAAAAATAAAAGCCAAGTGCTTCATTGAGTTATGTGTCACTTTTTTGAGTTTCAACCTTTGGAAACTCTTCCAAACCATAATAACCGAGAAAGTGTTGCATGCAACACCACAGCATTATGCACAACTGATTACTCTATCATGCAAAGAGTTAGCACTCTCCATTATCTTATTGCAGATTTGACTGATTATTTTTACTTAATTGGCTAAATTCATCAATGGCTTGGTATTTACACACAATTGGTTAAGCAAGTGTATATGAAAATAATGGAGAGAGGGGAAGTACTTCTTGCTGAGCAACTTCTATTTAATCAAGCACAATCCTCTAGACAATTCATATCTATCAACTCATGACCCTCATGAATTTGCATGGTTGGGATTATTATCCTTTCATCACATGAGAAAACAGAAACTCCGATGTATTACATAATTAGATCACGTTTATACAGCTAGTAAGTGCTATAGCATTAAGTGAAGCGAGGTTTCTTCAATGCCAAATCCCTTGATCTTTCCTCTCTATTGACATCTCTACAATATATTCAGTAGAATGGGTGTTAACGATAGGGAAAAGGTTTGTTGGCCAAATAAGTTTTGAAAGTGTTGTATATTATGACGCCCCCCCCCCTTTTTTTTTAGATTCTTCATGCTCATGTATTTTAAGCATCCTGAATAGGACTTTCAGTAAAGAAACCGTATAGCCAGGAGTTTCTCAAATTTAATTGATAATGGAATCTTTATTCCAAAGAAAACATTTTAAGAAATGCTATTTCGTGCTAGCCTACCTACCTAAGGATAGAACAAATACTTATTTTTAACTCCAATTTCCCAAATGAGTGTCAGAAGTAGTTGATGGAGAAAGTTCCCTACTTCTCATTCCCCAATTCCTTCCGCAGTGAATACAGATCTTCACTTAGATTCAGGAGCAGAGAACTGGACTCTACCAGTTGGCAGGATTACTGTGTTAACAGTTGATGGATATGTTTCACCTATTCTCTTCTAAAGCTACCTTCCTTATGTCTGAAGTGTTATAGTGGACTAGAGCCTTCTCTCCTACTAGACCACTCTGGCTGTCTTGTTCTCTCTTCTCTCTTTGCTGTGCTAGGCTTTGATAAGGCCACAGAATTTGAATTTGGACTTAAATCACGTTCCTGCACTCCCTGCATTGGGGTTTGGATAAAAGCCAGGCTCACATTACACTGGTAGCTTACTTTCCTTTGCCACTGAATCTGGTACTTGGGTTTCTGTCAGGGAGTCTGTGGGACAGGGGTGGTTATGGTGGCGTATTGAATTTTAATACTCCTAGGTCCTTAATATTGTCAAAAGCTGTTCTCTCTCTCTCTTTTTTAAAGATTTTATTTATTTATTTGAGAGAGAGAGAGCACGAAAGGGGGAAGAAAGAGAGGGAGAGGGAGAAGCAAACTCTCTGCTGAGCGCAGAGCCCAGACAAGGGGCCCCATCCCAGGACCCTGAGATCATGACCTGAGGCAAAGTCAGATGCTTAAGTGGCTGAGCCACCCAGGCACCCAAAAACTATTATCTTTTACATGGTTTTATTTTGCATTTTAACCAATGTCTGTGGGAGCTTAAAAAGTCCTTCCAGATATTTCTACAATTTGCAGTGTATAGGGGAATAAAAAGAAAAAAAAAACATTCAACTTCTTAAATTACTAATATGCTTTTTTTCACTCATTTTATATTATTTTACTACTTATTTATATTATTACTTACATATGTATATATACACATGTAGAGAGAGAGAGACAGCACATACACATCTATGAAGTACTATATTGGGTATAGAATATAAAATAGTAGTACCCTTGTCCTCTAGGAGTTTATGTCCACAACGTCAGATAATTATATGCCCTAGTACAAACAGCCAACCTTTAGTCATGCAGCCCTAATTCAGGCATTTCTCCATTATATGACCTTGGGAATACTACCTAACCTTTCAGAGCCTTGGTATCCTCTTCAGCAGGGGTAAAGTTTAACACTTCACAGGGTCATTGTGAGAATTAAATGGGGTGGTATCTTTTGTGCTTTGCAGACAGAAATATGTGTACCCCATGGGTGTGAAGCAAAAAGCCAAAGGATAACACACTGGGGGCAAATGTCTCCCTGTGGAGTCAAGTTTACTTGAAAATTGGAGGAAATAATTTTTTGAATAAAACAAACATGAATATATTAAGAAGTAGAAAGAAGAATCCATGTGAGTTTTTAGGGGCCCATGTGAAGCTTCAATCACATTCTATTCTTGTAGTGGGCTGCTTCAGGAGACAACGCCAGGAGCCCTGGAGGGATGTGCGTTCACTCATCTCTGCTCTAGGGGAATTTCAGTGGGGGAAAATTCTGAAATGCAATGAAATCTGTGAAAATTTTCCGAATCTGTAAGCACTTAGCAATGTTGTAATTACTCATATTCAGGGAGTATGGGAAAGTGAGGGAAATAAATGCAAAAGGAGACTCCAGGGGCATATAGGAGAGGGTGGAGGAAAGCAGTAGTGCGGCCACAGGCTGCCCACAGCAGAGTTCACAGGAGATTGCTCTTGGGACAGTGGTAGGGGAGAGGTGTGTTCATGTCATTTCCATACAGCAGTGATTCTCAAACATGAGTGCACAGCAGAATCATCTAGAGGACTGGTTAAAACAGATTTGGGGAGTCCCACCCCCAGAGACTCTGATTTAGTAGGTGTGGGGTGGGGTTGAAGTATTCGTATTTCTAACAAGGATCCAGGGAATGCTTATGCTGTTGGATCAGAAAGAACCACTGCTTTTGAACAATGTTTCCTAACTCCAGCAACCTTAAAAAAATATACAGTGATGTCTGGGTCCCGCTCCTGTATTTAATTGATCAGATTATGAATATTACAAATAATGCAAGGAGTTTCTACTCTTCAGGTGGAGTTATGGTGACCCACCCTTCCGGTTTGCCCAGGACTGAGGTAGTCTCCTGAGATGGGAGGATTTTCAGTGCTAAAACTGGACAGTCCCCCTCAAATGAGGGCAGTTGGTCAACCTAGCTATGGAGTCAAGGTCAACTAGATAAATGACTTGCTTCATCTATCTTGCGGAGGTTGGTGATAAACAGTTTATCTTGCCATTATCTTGTCCTTGCTTCGCACAAGGAGTGGATACTCAAGAACTAGTTGCTTGAATCCACTTAACATTACAGAGGGGAAAAATGATACTCTTTTTTAAAATTGAAGTATAGTTGACGACAGTGTTTTATTAGTTTCAGATGTACAACAAGTGATTTGACAGTTGTGAACATTACACAGCCCTCACCACCAGAAGTGTAGTTTTTCGTAGTATGACGATGGTGCTTCAGAGACAACATTGTGAAAAATGGAAAGAACATAAGCTTTGGAGTGAGACAGAATGGGGCATGGCAGATGCTGATTCCCACATGAATTAGCTGTACAATTTTGGGCAAGGAATTGAAAATATTTGAGACTGTTTCTTTTTATGTAAAGTGTGGAAATAATAGCTCACAGAGTTTTTGGAGGAATCCATGAAATTATTGATCATAAACTTATCTAGTATAATAAGATCTCAGTTAACATTGGTGAGCATATATGGGTGTGTTTCTTTCCTTATTTACTGAACGTGACAATACAAATATGCAGAAACCTTTAGGGAGTAGTAAGGTCTCTCTAGTTGGGAAGAGGTATTCTAAGATGAAGGCTCAACCTGAGTAAAGACTAGCAGCTCTAAAATGGCATGGTCTTTTGGGATTAAATGGAGTGCTGTGGTCTGAACGTTTGTGCCCACCCCAAATTCATATGTTGAGATCCTATCCCCCAAAGATGATGATATTAAGAGGTGAGGCCTTAGTGAGGTGCTAAGGTCATGAATGGGATTAGTGTTCTCACAAAAGAGGCTCCAGAGAGATCCCTAGCCCTTTCCACCATGTGAGGACACATGATCTTTAAGTCCAGCCTCTAGAACTGTGAGTAATAAAAATTGTTGTTTATAAACCACCCAGTTTATATTTTGTTACAGCAGCCTGGACAAGAACACAATTATATATCATCAAAGGTAATATATAATTTAAATGACACCTCAGGGAAATGTGCTAATCTGAATTCTTGACTTCCATTTTCAAAAATAACAACTTAAATCACAGTAGTGTACTTTGGCATCATGGCAACATTTATTTCTTAAAAATTATTTCTTTAATTATTTAAAAATTTACCTTGAATTAAGGGAGACTACTAATAGACTGCAAAATACAGCAATGCCTACCAAATGCTATTTTGTAAACATAAATCCAACGTTTCTTTCTTATTTATACAAAAACTACAAACTATAATCTCATGTCAGATTCTCTAATTTCCTTTTATTAATCATGCTTTTGTTTCTAATAGTGACAAATTTCACATGAAAAATGTTGGTATCTCAAAAGAGTGATTAAGACCATCAAGTGCATTCAAGCTATTACACATAAATAAATGGAACATCATTTGGTCATCATTATTACAAGAATGTCAAAATAGCCTGAATACTGTGCTATCCTGTAACTGGTTGTTAAGAGTGTGAATTTCTAATTTTCTCTGTTTCATAAGATTTCCTGGATCTTATTTAGAAATTACTGTGGTCATTGTCAGTTCTCTTGGAAGAAGAAAAGCAACACAATAGAACTGATTAGTGTGCTGAATGCAGATGCACCTGTAGTGTAGAGGAGGTGGAGGGGGTCACTGACAGAAGTTGAGTCATTTGATGTGTTCTCTGTCTTGATGTGTGGAAGGAAAGATACAAAAATAACTTAGGAACATAGGCATGTACAGAAAGGGAGTAAAAAGAAAGAAATGAGGTCAAGGAAAGTTTGGGTCCTGGCCAAGAAAAAGAAAAGATAGCAAATTGAACAGTGGGAATCCACCTTGAAGCAATTGTGCAGAAAGGTGAATAGTGCAGTTGGAAACCATAGCCCTTAAAACATCACAACAGTTCTAATTAACTCCAGGAGACAAACAAAAAGTTACTGTATTCCAGATGTCTTATGAGGAAGTAACCATCTTTGAATCCTATTTAATTTTGGCCACCATGTTATATATAAGATTTTAATCAATGGGATGGAAAATGTAATTAGAAGTTACAAACTACTAAAGGTATAGAGCCATCACAGTCCCTGGTGCCCTCACTAGACAATAAATGAGTTAGAAAGAGCCAGCTAGGACTTAGTAATGTTCCTGGCAGATTGAAGTCCCAGGAAACCCCACTACATGGCTTATTCACTCTGTTTGTTTGTTTTAAGGAGGCTCCATGCCCAGTGTGGAGCCCAGTGAGGGGCTTGAACTCACGACCCTGAGATCAAGACCTGAGATCGAGAGTTGGACGCTTAACCGACTAAGCCACCCAGGCGCCCCCTTAATTCACTTTTTGAATATTAGGGTGTCTATCTCTGTCAGATTGCTTATCCTATAGTCACTGTCCTTGTTCCCACTGGTCAGTAAGTTTGTTAAGTTCAGGCGAGGAATCCTGATGCCCCATCGGCAGCCCTAAAGAAGTGGAGCATCAGTAGAAGCAGTTTTGTGCATGGTAGGGGAGAGTCACTTACTACAGTAACCAGAGTTCTAAGATTGAACTCCAGTAAGGTATAAATAGACTTTGCTATATGTATTAGTTTCCTCAGACTGCTGTCACAAAGTACTGCGAATTTAGTGACTTAAAACAGCAACAGATTTATTCTGTCACAGTTCTTGAGGCTAGATAATCTAAAAATCAAGGTGGTAGTAGGGTTATGCTGCCTTAGAAGCCTCTGTGGGAGGATCCTTCCTTCCTTCTTCCGGCTTCTGGTAGCCTTTCTTGGCTTGTGGCAGCATCACTCCAGCCTCGGCCTCCGTCAGCACATGGCCTTCTCTGTGTGTCTCAGAGTCTGTGGCTCTTTTCCTCAGAAGAACACCAGTCATACTGGATTAGAGCGTGCCCTAGTGACCTCATCTTAACTGGATTATGTCTGCAAAGAGTATTTCCAAACAAGGCCACACTCACAGGAACCAGGGTTAGGACTTCAACATATCTTTTTTGGGAACACAATTCAAGCCACAACACTCCTTCCTTTAGAAGCCATGTATGACTATATGGTTTCAGAGGTGAAATATTTTGGTTCTGGACAAACCACAACATTTGCGAAGCACAATCAATACAAGTGGTCTGTAATGGGATTTGGAGATAGTTCTAATAAGATCACCTTTACATACCGTCTGCCTACATGGACCAGATTTTAGCATCGACAAATTGAGTTGCCACGGAGTGAGTATTGTCTCTGAGAGATACCTTCTAAAGCCTAGCAATAGTTGTAAGAGATAGCACAGGCCCTACTGAAAAAGTGCCAGGTTATCAGCATTCTTAATAAATTCTATATGAAATACCCCATATCAAGCAATATTAAGAAATAATCATCATGACTTAGTAGAACAATTATTAAAAATCATTAAGGTCAAATAATTCTATAAATACTGAGTTACACTCAATAATTCTAGAAGCTGCTCCTTGACTCAAGTAACTACTTTTCTTCATCAGAGTGGTTCCCCAATCCTTTTTTTTGAAGTATGCAAAAAAATTTGCTTTGAATTTACACAAATTCTGACCCTAAGAATTTTCTCTGTTTTATTTTTATTTTTTATTTCTCTCTTTATTTTTAAATGATTCAATGTTTGATGGAGTCCTTAACAAAAGGAAGGCTCAGAAGAAACTGTTGATTTTTTTTTTTAAGATTTTATTTATTTATTTGAGAGAGAGAGTGCATAGAGAGAGAGCATGAGCTGGGGGAGGGGCAGAGGGAGAAGTAGAAGCAGGCTCCCTGCTGAGCGGGGACCCTGATGCAGGGCTTGATCCCAGGACCCCGAGATCATGACCTGAGCCGAAGGCAGACGCTTAACTGACTGAGCCACCCAGGTGCCCCAAGAAACTGTTGCTTTTTAAAAAAATTTTATTTATTTATTTGAGAGAGAGAGAGAGCGAGCAAGAGAGAGCATGAGCGGGGAGGAAAGGGAGAAGCAGGCTTCCCGCCAAGCAGGGAGCCCGATGTGGGGCTCAATCCCAGGACCCTGGGACCATGACCTGAGCCAAAGGCAGATGCTTAACCGACTGAGCCACCCAGATGCCCCGAAACTGTTGATTTTTGACAGACATTCTCCATAGTGAATATATGCATTCCTCTGAATAAATTGAATTGAGACTATCCGAAAATTCTGGAAGTTACTGCATCTCTGAGAACTCCTAAAGCACTGATTGAGGACTGGAGTGAAGCTGTATTTGTTAGGAAACAAGGACCTCTTGTTTTAAGTACTGAGATTGTTACTGTCCTTCAGAGAAGGTCTTTTTGAAGTGACACCAGCCAGGGACATGCTTCAAATATCCTTTATGTGTCTTGGTGCTTTGTTGTTAGGTGAATACTGCAAGATAATTGTCTTCTCGATGAATTGACTCTTGGCATTTTGTGAAATGCTTTTCTTTGTCATTGGTGATCCTCTTCATCTTGAAGTGCTGTGTCTGTCATAAATATACCCATACCAGCTTTCTTATGCTTAGTATTTCCATAAGGACAACTCCTTTCATCCTTTTATTTGCAACCTATATGTTTATCTTTAGTGTGTGTGTGTTTTGTAATCATCATGTACATGCGTTCTGGAAACACCATTCCTTTTGATAGGTGGATGATGGTTTACAATTAGGGTGTAGAGGGAAGAAGGTAACATTGGAGACAAGACAGTAAGGAGGATATGGAAATGGGGGGGAGGAGGATAAGAATGAATGGGGGTCAGAAATAAAAAGTAATGAAGGGAAGGAGGAATGGTTGGGCCAAAGAGATAGGAGATAGCACTTATAGGCCTAAGGGAAAGGGAATGCCATGATTGCATTGTAAGAGGTCCTATTGGAATTATCCCAATGTCAGTGAGTTTCAGAAGAGTCACCAAAGCCTGAGAACAAAGCAACAGTTGTCAAATAAAAATAAAAACAGCATTTTAAAGAGAGATCCTAGTTCATTTTTGCAGCACTTGCTGAGGTTGAAAAAGCCAGGGATTCGCATGTATTTGAAGAGAGTTGTGGATGTGCTCTCGGTGAGGAGAGGAGCAAGCTTCTACCTACCTCAAGTCAAGTGAGGGGTGCCTCAAGACTGTGACCTGTGTTCCCTGGAGTTTTCAGGGATGCAGGGACTGTTAGGTGACTCACCTCTGAGAAGCTGGAAGTAAAAAACATATGGCTTAAACTCCTGTATTTCTGCAGGTTATAGATGCAGGGCTGCACAAGGAATGGCCTGTACTTTCAGAGTTTGTTGCTGTAACAGATGGAGTTTTATTTTTGTGGGCCGGATGCAGAGCCCACAGGAAGGGAGACAGACTAAGTTGTCTTAGGTAGGGCCTCTGCCTGAAAAGGCTATTGGATAACGAGGTGATCCCAGAAGAGGGGACCACCAGACAGCAAAGAGATCAGAGAAAATCCATGTGCGTAATAGCGGTGAGCAAATCAACAAAATGAAAACAGACTCCCATCTTCACTAGAATTTGAAAGTGACTGCAAAACCAGTCGGGGCTGCCCAACTCTGTTATCCATAGGTGTTAAAACCAGTTATAAGAATGAGTTTGAAGCAGCAAGTGGAAAGAAAGAATGAAGTCACAGTCTGCTTGCATCCTGCATACACTTACAGGTTTCTGACTTGGATACAAGCTAGAAACTGAGAAATACTGTGGGATGGCTGCCACTCACAAGACGGACCCTAGAGTAAAAGGATGTGAAGTTGAGGAGAGTGTGTGTGTCTGTGTGTGTGTGTGTTTGTGTGTCTGTGTGTGTTTAGCCGATAAGTTCAGTTTCCTACATCTTGACTTGGAACAGGCTGTGGACCACCCAGGACCAGCTACACAGTTGTAGAGGCAGATGTGGAGCTTAGGAGAGAGCTCTGGCTCCATAATTTAGAGTTTGTCGTTACTGTATTTGTAGTCACTGAAATTTGAGGAGCAGCTGAATTTACCCATGTCAAGTACAAAAAGTGATAAAAATAAAAAAACAGAGAAAAACTCTTAGGAGTGGCAAAACTTATTTAGACTGATAGAGGAATAATAATTCCAGAAGAGGACTAAGAAAGAATGGCCAGAGGAGCAGAAGAAAAGAGTGATTTTTCAGTAGTTGGAAGAAAAATGGAACTTCAAAAAGAAGAAAGTGGAAAACATTCTCAAATACCTCGGGAGAGTCGTTTAAGATGAGGCCTAGTAAGCTGTTAAACTGGGACGTTAGGAGATCAGCATCATATATCTCCATCAAAGTGGTTGGAGTGGAGGCAGGCAGAATGGACATATGACACAAGAGTGATTCTCAATCTGGCTAATATGGAGCATTTTTTTTTAAAAGATTGATGTATTTATTTGAGAGAGAAAGAGAGGGAGGGAGCATGACTGGGAGGGGCAGAGGGAGAGGGAGAGAGAACCTTAAGCAGACTCCAAGTTGAGTGTGGAGCCGGATGTGGGTCTCCATCTCAAGACCCTGAGATCACCACCTGAGCAGAAAACCAAGAGTTGGATGCTAAACCGAATGTGCAACCCAGCCTATAGCCCTAGCAGCCTGATGGCAGTGCATCTCGTCTGCTCTCGGAAGCTAAGCAGGGTCGGGCCTGGTCAGGACTTGGATGAATGTGCAACCCAGGCGGGGCACCTCAGACCTTTTTTTCCCTGCCCCTGGACCATTTTTTAAAAAATTTTTACGTATTTGACATAGAGAGCACAAGCAGGAGGAGCGGGAGCGGAAGCGGGAGAAGTAGGCTCCCTGCTCAGCAGGGAGCCCGATGCGGGGCTGGGTCCCAGGACCTTGAGACCATGACCTGAGCCGAAGGCAGACACTTCACTGACTGAGCCACCCAGGCGCCCTGCCCCTGGACCATTTTTAAAGGAATAATTATCGTGTAACTTAAATTATTTTTAAGTTGTATTTTAATATGTTACTTAAATATTTCCAAACCGAAAATCCATGCGTAAGCTATTTCCAAAAAAAATCTATTTAAACCATAAAAACACAATTCAAATAATGTAATGATGCTGTTTTCCTGAAATCAAAGTATACCTCAGAACTAAAATACAGTTGTTAATACGACAAAGTACCTTGTCAGATTTTTTGGCTTTGTAATGCTTCAGTTCTTCCATGACTTTTCTCCTTTCACACTTTTGTTTGCATGGCACATCATGCTCTGATTTGTTCTTTGCAGAGCCAGAACTCATTATCTGTATCATAAAGCTGTTCCTTTCATTTGTACTGGACAACAAAAGGGGGGTACTCATTGGCATCAACTTGATTGAAAATACAATCGCAAACCTAGCAGTGACCTCCTTTAAAACTAAAACACCAACTGGGGCCCTGCAAGTTCATATGTTCTAATAAGGTAGACCTCCAAATGATCCAAAATGGGCTTGTATTACTTAGAAAGTTTTGGGAGAGTCACACATGGGCATGCACATAATCTGATAGATTAACCTCTTCAGGCTAATCCTGAGACTATGTTCCCAGGTCCTGGTTTAAGAAGCAAGGCATTATACTATTACATCCATATATATATCTTTCTTTCTAAACTGTAATTTATGATGATAGAATTTGTTATTAATCTTTGTATCCTGCCCTTAGTGATTACCACAGTTTTTGACGTAGAGAGATATTTTTGATAAATGAATGGATGAATAAATAAATGTCTTTCTGTTTCCTAATATGAAGCATAGCGATTAAAGCAAACACATTAGTGGGAACCACTTCCTTTTAGCAACATTTTTTCCAATCATTTTGGTCCTGAATCAACTCATTAAGGCATATTCAATAAGAAGACAATAGGGACGTGAAACGATAATCACAGACTACAGTCATATCCCCATGACTCGGGGCGAGGCCGCTTCCAGTGGGCACTTCTGATTTAGGTGGCGTCCCAGTGTGAGACGCCCCGGTTGTTTGCTGACACATACATGTGCAAGCAGCATTCTGAAGCATGGCTTCACAACCTGGAACAGCACTCTTCATAGCAACAACCTGAAAACTAGTTGCCCGCTGGCTGAGCTTTTCCCAGCTGGAAGTTGCTTGCACGTATATTAAGCTGCAGCCTGTTGATGCTTTCACAGATTACTACGAGCATCTAAAAACCTTTGGCAGAGGGGCACCTGGGTGGATCACTGAGTTAAGCTTCTGACTCTTGATTTCAGCTAAGGTTTTGATCTCAGGCTCATGAATTCAAGCCCTGTATTGGGCTCCATGCTGGGCATGGAGCCCACTAACTAACTAACTAACTAAAATAATAATAATAATTAAAAAAACTTGGGCAGAGGTGGAAGTTGAAGAAATAAATGACCCACATGATGATACATCCTTGCGAAGGCTCCCAGAGGTTCACTCGCAGTAGGGTCACCATTCTGGAAATGAGAAGCCCTTCGTGTGTTTCAATATGGCAGTGGGTTCCAGATGGCCAGTTCTTTTTTTTTTTTTCTTTTTTCTTTTTTTCTTTTTTTTTTTAAGGTTCAGATGGCCAGTTCTCTTTGGCCTCCTTTCCTGTGTGCTCGGTCCTAGTTCAGGGCTTTTGCTGATACTTCCTGCCCCCCTCTCCCTTTTTATCCTCCCCGCCCTGGCTTCATATATGTCCACCTGGAAAGGCTCCTGTCATTTCAGGTTTCTTGCTTTCTTCCACATTCATGGTCCACCTCTTCACAGAGGTTTTCTCAGACTATCTTCAGCTCCCTAACTCTCCTTCCTCAGTTTTAGGTAGAAGTTTCTTGAGTGGTAACCTGGAGTGAGAGCAGAAAATGGGCTTTGAAATGAAAGAGATAGGTGTTCAATTTCTAGCTGCAATAATTACATTTTGTGACACTGAGGAAGTGTCTTAAAAGTGTCTTAAATTCACATCCTATCTCCTTATCTAAAATTTTAGAGTAACAGTCTCTACCTCCTATGATTGTTGTGAGGACTGAATGAAGTGATAGATGTGAACTGTGCAGCTCAGTGTGTGGCACGCAATAGACGTTCAAGGACGGCTATCTGTAGCTTTTGTTATTTTGTTAGTCTATCCATTCAACCCTTCAGAAATGGGTAGTACATTTAATTGCTAAACGGATCTCCTCTCCAGGCTTCTAGGTTAACATATAAGTAGGTAGTGATCTGGCTGAGAGCAAGAACTGTCTGATTTTTGCATCACCCGTACCTCCGCCTGTTGTCTGAGACATACAGGTACATAGTAAATATTCACTGAATGCGTGGATGCAGGCATGCATGAACTGTGGAAAGTGATTCTGTCATTTATATCTGTGTCTAAACAACTAGCTAGGGGCACCTGGGTAGCTCAGTCTGTTAAGCGCCGGACTCTTGATTTTGGCTCAGGTCATGATCTCAGGGTTGTGAGATCGAGCCCCACCCATGTGGCGCTCCTGCTGGGAGTGGAGCCTGCTTAAGATTCTCTTTCTACCTCTCCCTCTGCCCCTCCCCTCTGCTCTAAATAATTAAACCAACCAGCTAGCATTGTATGTTGGTTGGAGCATTCCTCAGCATCTGTTTCCTATGTCATATCAGTGTTAGTATCTTATTTGTTAATATATATGTATCTTTTTTTTTTTTTTTTGGTGAGTATCACACAATGCAGAAAGCTATATTCATCCACATCTTTCCAGAGAAAGGGCTCACTTTACTATTCTGTTGTCTTGAGCTTCTGCCAGTTCTCTCTCAATCCCTTTCGGTTTATCCTGCTTATTTTTCTCTTCAGCTCTTTCTCCTCCCTTCCTCTTCTGCCTGAGGTCTCAGGTAACTGGCGCTTGGCCACGCCCAGGAACCCGGTGGAGTAGCATGATGAGCCAACAGAACTGCACGGGGGTGCACCATCTCCTCCGTCTGTTCATTTTTCTTAGTTTCATGGATTATCACCTTATTGGAAAATCTCCCCGTTCCCAGTTCCCCGTACTACTGGGGATATCTGAAATAGACATCCTCTGCTGTAGAGTGATAGTACTATAAGTAATTAACATAAAGCAATCTTAGCTCAGTATGTAAAGCTGCCAACACCGACCTTACCCCTGTGCTGTCACTGTTGGAATTTTATGAGTATTGAACGTGACTCAGCCTGGCTGAATACCTGGGAAGTCATTCCATTTGGGCTGCCTCCATGTCTCTATAAGCTCTTCTGATGTCTAACCCCCATTCCTCTAAGGTTATTCTACATTCCACCCAGCTGGGTCTCCAAGACCACACAGAAACCTGCCACCATCCCAGCTATGAGTCTGGCTCACCTGGGAAGAAACCAAGACTTACATGCTAGAAACTGAACACTCCCTTACTTCTCCACATGGAGGTGGACTAATATCCTTTCATTAGAAGTCACCATCTTTTATTTACACATCATTTTCAGATGTGTTTTTCTGTTTCTAAGAGGAAGAATAATCACTTCCAGCCTTCTTTCTTTCCATGGATGAGTAGATTCTTGTATGTAAGTATCTCTGACAATACCATTACTGTAACTTGATTGTTCAGTTTCCTGATAACCACTAGCTCATCACAGCCCCTAGTTACTGGTGGTAGAACTTCAGATTCATTCTAGATTATTTCACATCCATACTTCCCCAACCATCCAATCAGCTAAATCCTGTTGCTCCTGTCTTTGAAATATCTTTCATGTCAGTCCCAGTTATCTCCTTCCTTTCTATTCAAATTGCCACTATCTTCCCTCAGACAGATCTCCCTTTTGGACTAACCAGCATCTCTTTCTTCATTCTCATCTCCTTAGACCAATTCTCATGCTGTTTTTTTTTTTTTTTTAAGATTTATTTATTTATAGTGTGTGGGGGGAGGTAGAGGCAGAGGGAGAGGGAAAGAGAAAGTCTTAAGCAGACTCCCCAACTTGGGGGGCTCGATCTCATGACTCTGAGATCATGACCTGAGCCGAAACTAAGAGTCAGATGCTTAACCAACCAGCTGCGACACCCAGGCGCCCCTCCCCCATGCTGTTTTTAGAATTGTCTTTATAAAGCAAAGGTTTATAAAACAGACATCTCAAATTCTGTTTGTCAAAATTTGTCAATGACTCCCAATTTCCTTCAAAATAAACTCCAAACTTCATAGCATGATATTGCCAATTGGATCCCAAACCACTTTTTAAGTTTCAAATCCAAATTCACCCTCTGATTTTTACATTTACACCTTACAAAATATTTACTCTCTGTGGACCTTAAACACTTTTCTGCCTTAGCATTTCTGTTTAGACTGTTCCCTCTGCCTGGATGGCCATGTGCCCCATTTGGTTTCTGCCTACTAAAATCTTCTTGCAGGCTCAGATTTAGTGCTCTGGTCTCTATTCAGAATTAATCATTCCGCTTTCTGCACCCAGAATGCAGTCCTCATACCTGGATTTATTTATTTATTTATTTATTTTTAAAAAGATTTATTTATTTATTTATTTGACAGAGAGAGACACAGTGAGAGAGGGAACACAAGCAGGGGGAGTGGGAGAGGAAGAAGCAGGCTTTCCGCTGAGCAGGGAGCCCAATGCGGGACTCCATACCAGGACCTGGGATCATGACCTGAGCCGAAGGCAGACGCTTAATGACTGAGCCACCCAGGCGCCCCTCATACCTGGATTTAACATTTACTTCATTATGTCTCATAACATTTATTTCATTATGTCTCATTTATCTACGTGTCTTCTAGACGCATGAGCCCCTAGAGGGCAAAGACCATCTCTGTACACTTACAGTGCATAGAACAATGACTGGTACATTAAATGAACATAAGAAATGTTTATCACATTTAATCAGATAACGTGTAACATTTTCAACTCTATTGGAAAACATAAAGGGTTCTTTTTTACATGCATTCATGCCAAAATCTGTTCAGTTGTGAATTGCTAGTCTGTCTAGTCTGAGAATAGAGCTTCTGGCAAAATTTGTCTGCAAGATCAAATCTTCTTCTCGGTATCAAAAAGCTCTCTCTTGCTCTCATTGGATTCGAAGCACTTGGGGTCATATATAAGAATCTATATTTTTTACATTAATAATATCCTGACACCCTATGGCAGTGCTAGAGTGGGATCTCTTTTAGACCAATGGACTGTGCATTCAGCTAAGCTACTCCTGTGCCAGAAAATAACGAGTAGCAAATCCATTACCAAGCAGCATGCCCTGATTTCAGAAGTTTAAGAAATTGAAACAAAGAGGATTTTGGAGCGAGAGAACTGAACTGTAAGGAAAGAAAATGCAACATCTCGGGCATCTCACCATATGATTGAGACAGAAAATATATTTAACATCACATTCTTGAAGACACTGAAATAGATTTTTAAATTTAAGTCATGCATTTTAATCACAGGTGGGGATGTGTACTAATTCCTGTAGAGTAAAACAAAACAAAACCCAAAGCATAGATTAAGTGTTAAGAGTTTCCTCCTTATATATTTATACAGATACAAATGGATCATATCAGAATTTCCACGTTTTAGTACTTTAAAATGCAGACCTGACTTTTGCCTTTAATAGAGAAACACAGTTGTTAACTGATACATTTAGAGAAACTTGACTCATATTTTTGGGAAAAAAATATCGGAGTCTCTAAAGCATCTGAATAGATTCACTCAGTGCATATTTATGGAGCTTTGTTTTAACAACACCTCACATTTCCGTAGATTTCCAGTTGCCAGAGCTCTTTTGCATTTATCATTCCATTTGAACCTCAGAATAACCCTGTGAGAAAGTATTATTATCCCCATTTTCCAATGAGCTCATTGAAAATCAAAGAATCAAAATGATTCTTCTAAGCTATTAAATGGGAATGGAAGCCATATATTGTAACTGATAGTCCTATGTTATTTGTAGTTTGGTCTGTTCTGCTTAGCTTCATACAACGTATCTGGTACTCGGTTAGGCACTGAGAAGGATACAAAACTTGAGAACAAGGACGCTTGCCTTCAAGTAGCTTATATTTTTTTCACTTGATAAAATATATTCAATTGATTAGTATTTGTGACTGTATAAAAGAGTAACTGTAGGTAGAAAAGAGTGGGTTGGTAGGGATATGGAGTAATTATCCAGCTAATTTTAATTGACTTGCCTTAAATCTTCTAGGCCTGCATGCGTACAACCTGGATAATAATTTGGTTATTCAAAAAATAAAGCAGGACAAATCAACATGGGCCTGGCCAAGAATAAGGGTCATTTAAAAGTTATTAAAGGGCGTGAGTAGACTTACCCTAACCCTATTTTTTTTTTTTTTTTTTAAGATTTTATTTATTTGACAGAGGGAGAGTGAGCATGAGCAGTGGGGAGAGGGAGAAGCAGGCTCCCCGCTGAGCAGGGAGCCCGACGAAAGGCTCGATCCCAGGACCCTGGGATCATGACCTGAGCTGAAGGCAGATGCTTAACCGACTGAGCCACCCAGGCGCACCCTGCCCACCCTACTTCTTTTTATCTCTGATGTGCATCCCATCCCCAGTCCATACCTAAGCCTCACTCTCCTCTCAGCTTTTCCCTGAGCTTCACTTCAGCAGCCTATCCCTTATCTCATCCATGTCTAAGCATTTGTGTAGGTCGGTGCCGGCGATAGGAGAGTTTGAATTTGTGTAATCCATGTATTTGGTTATTTTTCATAAAGTTAAAAAACAGACTTGCCGAAATGTACGTACTCGCTGAGCTGAGTGGTTCTGGAACGGGGGATCTCACGAGGTTACAATTAAGCTCCCTTCTGGGATGCAGTCATCTCCAGGCTTGACTGAAGTGGGTGGATTCAAAATGGCACACTCACGTGGCTGTTGGCAGGAGGCCCTAGTTCCTAAAACCTACACCACTTGCTTGTCTTCACAATATGACATTTGCCTTCCCTTGAGCAAGGGATCTAAGAAGGAGAGTGAAAGCAAGGCAGGCAGCACAATGTCTTTTAGAATCTAGGCTCAGATAGCACATCCTTCTACCACATTCTATTGATCCCTCATCTCAGTGCTGGTACAGTGTGGGAGGGGACAACACAAAGTTGTGAATGCCAGGAGGGAGAGGGTCATTGGTGCCATCTTGGAAGCTGGCTATCACAAGGGCCCAGGTACTCTCAAAATCACAGAACAATAGGTCTGACCTTAGAGACCCTAACACTCTGATATCAGAAAAGCTTGGGTGAGGAAGAGTAGGAAGCCTTTTTGAGACCATCTAAACCTTGTCCTTCAGTCTGATGCTGAGTCCTTCAATGAACTTTGAAACTGTTACCATAGATCAGGGGTCAGCAGACTCTAGCCTGGGGGTCAGATTGGCTCTGTAGCTTGTTTTTGTGTGGTTACTGAGCTAAGAGGTGTGGGGTTTTTTTTGTTGTTGTTGTTTTACAGTTGGAAAGGGCTAGAAAATAAGTGTGTACGTAGATGCATGTGACAGAGATCATATGTAGCCGGCAAAGTTTAAAATATTTACTAAGTGGCCCTTCAAAAAAAAATTGCCAGTTTTTTCACAGATCATCAAAATGCATATATGACATCTAATAAAAAGTAGAGATTTAAACTCTGCTACCTTGTCTGGTAGGAGATATGTATGTGGACCAAGACGTGTCTTTCTCCGCAGCTAGATGGTTAGATCATCATGGGATCCTAGACCCTTACTAAAATGGTGAAAAAGGTTTCAGAAGCACTATATAAAACCTCTATATATTGTATCCTGTTTTTGGAGATACAGAACTTATTTGAATAATGCTCTGAGAATCCCTTCAGTAAGTCACTTATGACTACTTAATCCAGCAACTTCAAGTCCAAGTTTTCGTGGACCACTTTTATTTACATGTTAACATCTACTGATGCCATGTGTGTAACTAGCGTATACCTTCCCCACTGCCCCACTTCAGGGAACTCTTAAGAGGCTTAGTTCAAACCTTGCTCATGTTAGGGTAGGTGTAGCTTGCCAGCATCATTCCAGATGTCCAGAAGTCCCCTTTGGGCTTGTAAGGATCCTGGAGACATTGTCTTGGGATATCTTCACAGGGAAGCTGGATATATGGTCTGAGCCAAGATTCCTGAGACGGGCTGTTGAGGACACTAAGTCCTGAGTCAAGTTCCCATTCATGTAACCTAACTGATAGCTGACTGGCATATCTCTTAAAAATGGGACAATAATAGGTTGATCAGACCTCTCATTCAACTGGCCTCCTGGTCACTTGTAATGCTGCTCTGTTGCAATCCTATGTTCCCGTTTTCAGGCCATTTTCATTTTCTTGTGAATGGGACAGGGATCTATTCTTTAATAACGTCTCAGCTGATTCAGATGTAGGTAGATTCCTGACCAGCATGTGAAAACACATAGTTTTCAACAAACTGCTTCATTAACAATGCCAGTTTTTGCTGATTGACAGCATTCAATTCAGTTTTTGGCCTTTTTTTCCATTCTAATACACATAATAATGCCATTTACATGTATGGCACATTCTCCTAATAAAGGAAGTATATTTGATTGCAATTGCATAAGTGTGCTGATATTTTAGGGATAACCTGAATCTACTCTAATTCATTTAAAAATGGAAACCATTCTCCAAACTTGAATGCTATAATGCTTCAGAAGCATGCAGGAATTGACCTGTATATCCCAGGAAAGCTGGACATGTGAGCATCTCTTCCGAATTGCATATTCCCTGACTTCACATGAGTAGCCTGAAATTGACCATGGGAGGAGTATTTATACCGCAGAAGTAAGCAAATGCTACAGGTCAGGAAATTTAAAAATGGTGATCACCGCACCACTGTCTGAGGTGCATATCCAAACGAATTGTGACACCGTGTTCTGTTAGGGCACTGAGGTGAGAATGTATGCTTCATTCTGTTTGGGTTTTTTTTTTTTTTTTTGCAGTCAAGTACTGTAGCAGATCAAGAACACATCAACCTCGGTACACATTCTGTTTGCCTTCACTTTGTGATGTTTTGGCATTTATTCTGAGATTCAGATTGACAAGATAAAATGTGCATGATAACATGAATTCATGGGATACATATGTGGGTACTGTGGATAGCTTACTGGAATGATACTACACAGTATGTGACACATGGTAGGCCCTTAAATACACAGCAGCTATTGTTAGTCTTCTCTCTACTGCAGGAACAGTGATGTCACCTGGAGCCTAAGCTGGGCTTCAGTATCTATGTTTCTCCTGAAATGTCCTCATTGTTTCCCGCACTGTCCTGCATCCGTCCACACGATTCATTCTAGGGCCTCCACATTTCAGACTCTAGGGCCTTTCTAGAAATGCTAACTCCCACTCTAGGGCCTCTCTAGAACTGCTAACTCGCAAGTACCATGTCCATCTGTTCTTAGATCATCTGCAAGACATTCTGTTCCCTTGTAGTCTGGAATGAGGAGTGAAGGTTGGAATGAAAGTAATTTCAGGGTGATAAACTCCATTGAATTGGTTTTGCCTTAAATGCTATCCTGTTCCTGCCACCCATAAGTTCTCACAATAGAAAGGTACATTGGAGAATAGTAACAGACAAGGCACTTTAAATATGGTGAAGAGGCATATTTTCAAATATCTTGAAGGCTCTCTTGGGAAGGTTTTGAATTACATATTTACAGATCCTCACATCATGAGCTGACCCTGGACACCTTGACAATCCACACAGAATTTTCTGTTGTTGTTTTTTTTCGCCCTTTTTAACCACAAGCTACATCCTTGACCCACCTCTACTAGCTCACCCACAGGTATTTGCTGTTGACTGTAACAAGAATTAATTCTGTTACATTCAATAGGCATTTGCTAAGGGCCTGTGTGCATTTTTAACTTCAATTTCCTTTTTGGAAAATGCAAATAAATTATTTTAGGCTTCAGGGAGATTATTTGAGATGTAATTGTTATTTTCCAGCCTAGCTGTGCTATTTATTTTTATGTAACTATACAAACACAGGTGTGTATTTGCTGATATTTTACTTATTTGGATGAGAAAATTGGAATCATTTCCAAAATAGCAGGGTTTTACAAGCTCTTGGGACCAGGAACTGGGTCTTAGTCACCTTCCTGTTTCCTCATAACTGAGCAGAGTGCCTTGTACAAGAAGGTGCTCAGTAAATGTTGCACTGAATCATTCTCTGTACCTCAGGTGTCTACAGTGAAGATGCTCTCTTTACCTTGAAACCCATCATCTGATGTCCCAAATGCATTGTCATCATTTGAGACAGAGTGAAACTTCATGTTGAGGTTCTTGAGTGTTTCACAATGTTATTACACGGGAACGTTTATATTGTTTGATGTTTTCAGTACTTGCCTGGCTTCTCATACCTGTACACCACTATTATAGGCAGATAAGCTGTCTCCTTACCTGATTCTGACCCTGGGAACATGAAGCATATTAGGGTCATCTGCTTTAGTAAAGATTGGCTCAGTATCCATGCATGGTCATTCTTGCTAATGCCTTCAGTTTTCTGCCCATACTCTCTACCTGGGATATAATCTTAATTAATTATTCTCTATGGATTCCTGTTAATGAGTTCCTCTGGGCATGGGTCCCTCTCTCCCTCCTTCCATTTCTCCCTCTCTCCCTTCCTTCCTTCCTTCCTTCCACAGACTATTCTGGAACACCTGTATGTGTCCAGGGCTTGTGTGAAACACTGGGAATTCAGTGACAAATAACAGCATTGACATCATTGAGGAACCACCAGCCTAAAAGAGAAAAACATAACAATTAACTGGTATAACATTGACAACTCACTAACGTGCTTTCGCAGGAAGGAAAATGTGTCGGGAAAGTACTGGTGTTATTATTTGGCACATGTATTAGTGTCAGTTTTCTAGGGTGCCATAGCAAAGTACCACAAGCCTGGGTGCTTTAGACAAGAGAAATGTATTTCCTCATAGTTCTAGAGGCTAGAAGTCTAAGATCAAGGCGTTGGCAGGGTTGGTTTCTTCTGAGGCCTCTCTCCTTCGCTTGTAGGTTGCTTTCTTCTTCCACTGTCTTCAGATGTTCTTATCCCTCTTTCTATGTCCTAATGTGTTTTTATAAAGAAACCAGTCATATTGGATGAGGGTCCCTCTAGCGACCTCATTTTCACTAATTACCTCTTTAGAGGTCCTGTCTCCAAATGCAGTCCCGTTCTGAGATACGAAGTTAGGACTTCAACATATGAATTTTGGAAGACACAGTTCAGCCCATAACAGCACGCTGAAAATTCAGCATCTGATAAATTATATAACCTGCCAAGGTATCCTGGTAAGGAGTAGAAATAGGATATAAGATGATTCTAGAACGCAGATTTCTTCTACACCTCTGTCCTACCTTTCCAAGTCCCTATTACAAGACTACTGAAACTGGATCTTGCTCCTTATACTCTGTCACTTTTTTTTTTTTTAAGATTTATTTATTTATTTATTTGACAGAGTGAGAGAACACAAGCAGGGGGAACAGCAGAGGGAGAGGGAGAAGCAGGCTCCCCACTGAACAGGGAGCCCTATGCAAGGCTCATCCCAGGACCCTGGGATCATGACCTGAGCCGAAGGCAGACGCTTAACAACTGAGCCACCCAGATGCTCCTCTGTCACTTTCTTTTTGATAGGGTAGTTTGAGCCCCAGTGTTTTCTAGGGCTTGAGTTTCTGAACCCATCAGAATCTGACTTGGCCTATCTGCTTATAGCTTCAGTGTTTACCAACTTCGCTCTACTTGTAACTATCGTCCTCTATTGCAGATCAGACTTAGGGTCAGAGGTACTTACTAGGGTCAGAGGTACTTACTGCTTACCAGCAGACAGGTACTTCCCCCGCTTCCCAGCTTCATCGCAGTTAGGTAGGGCCACATTGTTGGCTCTAGGCTGTGCTCTATCAGTGGAAATGATGTGGATCATTCTGTGCCTATTTTAAACCTGTATTGCAGGCTCCCATGCTGCTTTCTCTTGTTCTAGAGACCTGTAAGCTATATATTGAAATGATAACATTATAAGATCAGATCTGCCAGGATTGCTGAGTACCTGCACTGAGATTTGAGGAAGGAAGAAACACACCTCCATTGTGTTAAGCCAGTGAGATTTTTTTTTTTGGATTAATTTATTACCACAGCATGGACTCATCCTGACTTAACTTAGCCCAGTCAGATTGGAATTGTGTTATCTTTCTGTATTCCCTTGAATCACTGACCCACAGAGTCTCTGAGGTTACTCTTCTTTTTAAAAAAAAATATTTATTTATTTATTTTTAGACAGAGAGCACATGTGAGTGGGGGGCAGGGGCAGAGGGGGAGAGAATCCCAAGCAGACTCCTCACTGAGTAGGGAGCCTGACCTGGGGCTTGATCTCTCAATCCTGAGATCAGGACCTGAGCCAAAATCAAGAGTCAGACGGTCAGCTGACTGCACCACCCAGGCGCCCTTGAGGTTACTCTTCTTACCTAGAGAGAGAGCACTTACATGCCTTCCCTGAAGGAACTGACTTTCTGAGCATACATTCTTGTTCTTCGCCGCTGTGCGGTATCCCATCAGATCACTCTGAAGTCATTGGACTGCCACTTCCAGCCCTGACTTGGTTGGCTGCCACCCAAGGTCTAGTTCCGAGAGTAGGACTCCCCTAGTACCTAGATGCTCTGTCTCCTGAATCCTGCATCTTAGTGGAGTTCCATTTTGCTTTTAAAATCAGGCAAAAATCTGCCTGGAAAAAGCTGCAGAAAGAATATTCCCAGTTGTTAATTTAGTGAGAGTGAAGTTATGTCAGCTCATTGAAATTTAATTGCTAATGGGTTATAAGATCTTAGGAACTACAGGCCCAGCATCTGTCTCTTTTTAGTGTCTCAATTATCACCACAATAATTTAATGGCATCCTGTTGAAGAAGCATCGTTGACATGCTAATGAATGGCACCCTGCTCATTTCCATGAACTTCACATTCCCTAGGTGATCATTTAAACCAGGCATTTTAGATTTCCATCATTACTTGGCCAGACAGACTGGCTTAAAGGTTGATAGATATATATATATACACACACACACACTTAACACTAAATTGCAAGCGTCTTAAACTGTAGTCACTTAAAATTTTATAAATATGCACAAAACTGAGATAATCCATGGGAACCTTAGTATCTACTTTATTATCTAATTTAATCCTGACCTATTGCACTTAAGGTTATCTACTTGGCTGTTTCATCAGTGTTTAATGACTGGCCCCCCTCTGTATTATTTTGCTTTTCCAATTAATTGTTTATTTTCTTTATGTTTCATTTTAATGTTTTCAGGTTGTACTAAATTATTTGATTTTTATTTATTTTGCTTAATTCATTCCACATGCAATTACACTACACTCTGCCTTTGTATTGAACGCTGAGTAGTATTAGCCTAAATTTCTAGCCACCTTACAGCCTTTTTAGAAGGAGGGAAGATCGAAATAAATAAACATAAATACATTTAATTTTCACTTCGCTAATTCCAATAACATAGAAGCTGTTGCAATTTAAATTGAGATTTGTAACTGGCCTAAGAATGCACAAAAGCAATTTTTTCGAGGTTTTTTTACTTGACATATTTAATGAACATAAAAAACGGAGATGATCTGCTTAGAAAGCACTAGGCATTTTTTTTTTCTTTTTTTTAGCACAGTTGTACATCTCAGTTGCCATTGGGATTAATTTAGCATGGATTTTAAAAGTCTTTGGAAAATTGAGACTTGTGGTCAGAAGAGAGCAAAAAAGAACAAGCCACAAACTGAGGGAGTTAGGTTGGAAAGAAAGAAGCATTTCTTGATGGTGAAGTTCACTTAGTTCTAGCAGAAATTGCTAAAGGTTTGGGAATTTCCTGCCCAGCAGACCTTGAAAAAAAAAGATAAATACTAATTTGTCTGGAAATATTTCCATGACATCCTGTCTGAATTTGGTCAATTAGCTGATTAGATGTCTCCCCGTGATTGGGCGCAGTTGCTGAAATGGTAAACAAGAGAGAACTGCTGTCACCGGGGATGTTTCGACCTTAATCAGCGAGCTTAATGTGAACTGTGTGTGGAGCATGTTTCACCTTCACACAGTGGCCCGAAGCCTGTATATCCTGGCAACTCAGACTCATGATGTGAAGAACATGAACTTTATTATCTGGAGGGCATCCAATCTGAAGAAAATCCATTTCTTCGGACTCTCTAAGGCAATGTAAAGTAAGAGCCAGGCAGTTATCTAGAGAGTTTTGGAGAGTTCATGAAGAACCCCAAGCTGCTTCTCCTCCATGGGTGACAGAAGTTAAAAGTGGAAGAGAAGGAGGGGGGTTCATGTGTTCACGGCTCTCCTGGACCCCACAGATCGCTGTGTCAAAGTTGAATACTGCAGCTCCTTGGACCACAGGTAGCAGGCTAGAAGACATGCAACCCCCCCCGCCCCCCCCCGCAATGGCTCCTTAGATTCTAGGGCAGACTTCCCCCACGCAGCTACCCCGTGTTCCCCCTTTCCGGGGAGAAACAACATTGAATTCATTCTTCCTAGGCCTGGTAAAGAGAGGACAATGAGTCCCTCAGTTTCAGCAGAGGAATCGAATGGGGTATGGAGAAAATGCTAGATGCAAAAGCATTTATACTGGAAGTGCAAAATCAAAATCATAGACCAGGAAAGTAGTTGTCAGTAAAACACACTTTACCAAAAAAGTACCAGTTAGCTACAGAGGAATGATACGAATGTTAAGTACAAAGAATTGTGTATGTAACTAAGCTTACCCGACATACATATGATTTGGGATCGCCACCGGTCATGGCAGTTAAAGAGGAGTGCTTATGAAGTACTTAATTCTATTTAAATAAATAAATACTATCTACCTACCATATATAAGGTAATATATAATAAGCTGTCAGGGCTACAGAGACAGTATTCCAAAGGGATTTAGAATTTGGCAGGGGGAAGGAAGGAACTAACTGCACCTTTCATCCAGTATTTCATCTAATCCTTGCAAGTAAATAATGTCATCCTCATTTCCCTAGCGCATAGAGGAGGAAACTGAGGCTCAGAGATTAAACAATTTGCCCAACGTTATGCTTTAGTATGTGTTTCAGGCAGGATAACATGCAGATTGCAGATGACTATATCAGGAATAATGTACCTGATCTATTGGGAAAATAAATAAAACAGATAATTATGCATTCCGTCCCCTTTAACATACTGATTTAGCTTATTGGTGCAGTCCTTAGCCCATCAAGGTGTGGGATTTTCCTGGCCCTATGTCTGGGACTTCAGCTGGTCCCAGTTTTCATCTCAAAAAAATTCCTCCTCCAGTTTTCCTAATCTTGTTAAATGACAACTCCGTGATTCCAGCTGATCAAACCAAGAGGCTTAGTTATTCCTGACTCTTGTCTTTCTTTAGCACCACATATTCAGCCAATTAACAACTCATGGCAGTTTTACCCTCAAAATAAAATATATTTAAAATGTGAGGCCTCTTACCTGCTGGCAGTGCTCGGTTCTAAATCAACTGCCGTCTCGCGTGTCTTTTCTCTTACGATCGTAATGGGCTCTTCTCAACACGGCTGCCTGAGTCACCCTGCTGACAGGTTATGCCGTGTGTATTCTCTGCTCGAAATGTTCCATCAGTGCACCATCTTATTCAGAGTCAAAGGCAAAGTTCTTATGTTGTCCTTCAGGGCCATCCCACCATCTGGCCCTGCTCCCTCTATGACTTCATTTCTTACCACCTCCCTTTCACTCACTCAGTGCAAACCATACTGTACACCTATCATTCTTCATATATACCAAACACGTACTTACCGCCTGGTCTCATGTTCTATCTCCCAGGAACACTCTTTCGTCCAATATTTTCCTGGTTTTATGCATATCTACATAAAATACAAATTGACACAATCTATTTGGAGGGAAGGATGTATGAGATGCCTTAATATTCATATCATCTGAACCATCAAGTTTTACTCGAAGAATTCCCTCTAAGGAAAGAACACATTATAAATGTAAAGATTTATAGGCAGAGATACATAAGTAGTACAATATATTTGTGAGTACTATCGAGATCTAGGAAATGTAAGTGCCAAAATGATGGGATTCTTTAAATAAATTATGACACTTTGATACCACGGACTACTGTTCATCCATTGAAAATCATGTTGTAGGACAGTATTTGTTGAAAATATTCCAGCAGATTACAATTTTATAAAATGACAAAAATATGTCTGAGCCAAGCAAAGGGGCAAACCAGCAAGGTAGTGCCTTAGGTGTCAATATATATGGGACACTAAGCATCACTGGGAATATAATGAAACAGAGAAAAGCATGTTTATCAGGGCATCTTTGAGGATGAGGACTATTTTGAGAGAATTGATACTTTAGTGTGGCAGTTAGGGTGGGTCCGGAGTATTGGGATTCCCAAGATCATGCTCCAGTACTAACACATGGCCATGAAATTTCCTTTTAAGTAGAGCAGGCCTGATAAACTAAGATTTTTGTTTGGCTCCTCGAAGTGTACAAGTTTAGGGGCCTGAGTAGTGCAAAGTGTAGATGAAGCCTGATCCATGACCTTGAGATCTCCTTGTCTGATCTTCTCTCACCTGATCCTTACACCCTCCCTTCTAAAGAAATACTGATATGAAGGGGGTACCCAATGATTTACTTGAGCCTGCGATACCCAGGAGTCTCAGCCATCTTGATGTATACATGTTACGTGATAAGTTCTTAGGATTCTAGGATTTCCATTATTTTTAGTTGAGCTTTTCAGGTTTGTTCCTTTAGTGTTTGACACAGACTAATTTTGAATTGAGGAAGAAAACTATTATTGAAGCAAAGAAAATAATTGTAAATTTTATAAAGATAAATCCAAATCATGACAGAATTTGCAAAGATAGATTATTCAACAGTGTTTACAGATGCATTGGAGGAAAATAGGGACAGAGAAGAAGCCTTTAGATTTGAGGGCAGAAGGTTGAAGGCAACCTTGAAAAGGTGGACAGCTTAGTGGCAGAAGCAAGACTGTGATACACTGAAGGCTAGAAGGTAAAATAATTTTAACAAAAAATGAACAAATGAAGGGCACCTGAGTGGCTCAGTCGGTTAAGCATCTGCCTTCGGCTCAGGTCATGATCCTGGGGTCCTGGGATCGAGCCCCATTTCGGGCTCCCTGCTCAGTGGGGAGACTGCTTCTCCCTCTCCCTCTGCTGCTCCCCCTGCTCTCCCTCCCTCTCTCTCTCTCTCTCTCAAATAAATAAATCTTAAAAAAAACGAACAAATGAATTTCTAAGCAATATTGAGGATAAAATTGCCTTTTCTGAAATATTGCTGGATGGGTATTTTAGATCTAGGAAGAAATAAATAATAACTGACAGTTTATCCAACAAACACTGATTATACCTGCTGTGTGCCTGGCATTTTATAAAACCATTTACAAATAATAATTAATTTAATCCTCATGCCTCATAACAGCAACCATATGAGGTTAGGCATTATTATCCATATTTTACACATGACAAGCTGAGATAGGAAGCCAACAGCATGCCTCAGCTAACACAGTTAGTACATGGTAAGGACAGGATTTGAATGTAAGTCCTTTAAACAGTGTAACTAGGCCCTTAACCATTACACAGAATTGCTTCTCCAATATGGTTAAAATGAACAGGGATGGGGCGCCTGGGTGGCTCAGTCGTTAAGCGTCTGCCTTCGGCTCAGGTCATGATCCCAGGGTCCTGGGATGGAGCCCCGTGTCAGGTGGGAAGCCTGCTTCTCCCTCTCCCACTCCCCCTGCTTGTGTTCCCTCTCTCGCTGTGTGTCTCTCTGTCAAATAAATAAATAAAATCTTTTAAAAAAAATGAACAGGGATAATAGAGAGTCTGGCTCTGGGAATACTGTACACAGAGAAAACAGGATTGTCAGTAAAAGATCAAAAAAAGCAAGACCCTGTGGGACTGAGACTATAAAACAGGGTACAAATGTCTTAATGCCAGAGTGACTTGTGAGAAAGGCACATTTTCAGAATGGGGTGTGTGCTGGGCTGGTGTCACATCTAGGGAAGAAGAATTGAGCGGGAATTTCTAAGAAAAAAACACAAGGCAAATCCATAGAGTGATGGCTTGCTGGCCAGGCAGGACAGAAGCAAAAGGTCATCTTGTGCAGAGATTCAGGGATGGAATTGTGTCGGACTGAGAACACTAATTGAAAATGGGAAGAAAAGTACTGACAGGCTTTTGACAAACTAGAAGAAGTTAAATGAATTTCCATTGTAATATGTTTATATACCCTCAAAAATGAGCTCTTGCACTTTCTAAGAGGTTCTTAGTGTACCCACATGGAGGTTGAAGACAGCGCCTAGTTCCAGGGGTAGTTGTCCATGCACAAGTCTGGACGTGCAGTATCAGGATCACTCAGGAACTTGCTAGAAATGCAAACTATTAGTTGTCACGGTCCTGCAAGACCTATGGAGTCAGAAACTGTTGGAGTGGGACCCAAGAATCTCTGTGTTAGCAAGCCATCCAGGTCATTCTAATGAAAATCAGGTTTGACACCCAACGGTCTGGAAAAGCCATGAATCCATTAGCATGTAGGGAATCCTGGAGGAGAGTAACTCACCCGTCCCCTCAACCTACCCGTCCCCTCAACCTACCCGTCCCCTCAACCTACCCGCCCGAAGTCTTTATGCAATCTAGACCTGGAAGGGAGGCCTGCTGGAAGACCGATGCCTGGCCTGGCTGAATCCAGATTCTGGAAAAGGACAATGAAGAGATGAAATAGATACAGCTGATGAGGGATGGGGAAAATTTTAGTGCAGCTGTGTTGAAAGAGCCACATTAAAATATGTCTTTTTTTCCTTTTACACACAAGTAATGTGCACTCATTGTTTACATCTTACCTCCTTGATGATCCTCACAAAATGTCACAGACCTCTAGTACAGGTAGAACTCAGGGATGAGAGGAGAGCTGAGGATGTACATTGCTTGTGTTCCTTGATAAGAAAAACGTTTTCACAACTAACCGTAGCTGTTTTGACTCAGCCGCATCAAAATCATCATGGCTAATTGGCCGTTTCAAACCGCCATGTTTTCAAAGCAGGATCTCGGGATCCAACAAATAAAAAATACTCACTTCAGAAAGGTGAAGTTGGCTCATTGCAAGAATTCAAGTAAAAGAATTTTCAACATAATTAAACCCCAACCCCTTTTGGCAACAGGACCCAATTTGTGTTTTCCAGTGCTAGATTAAAAATAAAAGAATATCCTGCATTAACTGTTACCACTATTCTGAACATGCCAGAAGATGATATTATAATAGACCTATCCAGAGGTTTGAGATGAGAGTCTTCTCTCAGGGTCAGGGGTATAAATCTAGCGCAGGTTGATTGGAGAGGAGTGAAAGTAATCACTACTGGAGGCTCTCTCTGATGGATTAATTAGCTGTGAATAAAGCGGTGGCTTGCCGTAAACTATTTTATAAGCAGTTTCTATTCGATGGGTGATCAGTTGCATACAAAAATCACTTCTTCAGGTAGGACCAGTGTCCCTCTACAGGAAGGTGACGACATCAAGTGGCAGACTTTCTTAAACTTTGCACTGCAGCTTCCTAAAGGCCTAGGAGAGTCTGGGTATCGTAAGCTAGGGGTGTCCTGGAGTTTTCCACATCAGTCTGCCATGAACAAAAAGCTTCTGTCAATCTTTTTTATTTTAAAAATTTAAGAAGAGATTGCCTTTCACTTAGAAATATATCCATGTTTATTTTGATCTGAAAATAATGATTTAACTCTCTACCATCAAGAAAAATGGATACTTCAGAAAGATGGATTACTTCTGTCCTGTGGCTCAGGATATATTATTATATTTCCTCATAGACCCAGGGTTAAAGGGTAGGAAGAAAAGTGGGTCTGAGCTTTAGTGTTTGCTAATGATTTGGCGCAGTTTTCCTGATCTGTTTCAATGTCTGCGAATAAGGAGATGCCAATAATTCCTCTACCATCGTAATTGTTACTATGAAATTTTAAAATAATATGCATAAAAACTATTTTGTAAATTATAAAGTACTGTAAAAATATCCAGGGCACTGTGAGTCTGATCATGGATATCCAGATACTGATCAGCTTACCAGCTCTATCTGATGTGTATTGGCTATCAACTGTTTGGTTGTAGAAGGAAACATAACTGAACAGAGCAAGATGCCTGTGGCTAATTTCACATTACTGGTTATTTACCAAGATATAAACAAAAGCAGGAGTATAATTTAGTCTAAGCTTTCTCCCACTTAAAAGAATTCCCTTTTCTTTCTTTTTTCTTTTAAAGATTTTATTTATTTAGAGAGAGAGAGAGAAAGCATGCACATGAGTGGGGAGAGGGACAGAGAGAGAGGGAGAAACAGACTCCCTGCCGAGCTCAATCCCAGGACCCCAGGACCCCAGGATCAGGACCTGAGCCGAAGGCAGACACTTAACAGACTGAGCCACCCAGGTGCCCCAAGAGTTCCCGTTTCAACATCAATTCCAGCTCTTACTTGATCATTTCTAGTAACAGGAAGCCCACCACACATCAGGACAGCCCATGCTAGCTTTTCTCATCTCCAACTTTGTTAGAAAGTTTTTTGTTTGTTGTTTTGAGATCACTCAGTGTTAGGGCATGGATGGTGTCCCTCTCAAAATTCATATATTAAAGTCCTAATTCCCAGCATCTCAGACTGTGGCTATATTTCAGCATAGGTGATTAAGTGAAAGTGAGTTCACTGGATTTTGACTGGACAAGCAGCTACTGCCACACACGTGATGTCCATTAATCCACACATGACCTTAGGATTCAATACCAAGATTATTCTCTGATTCTACACAAAGAGCTCCTTTGTAAAGAAATTAAGGAACAGGTCCGAAGTCGTATGGATCTATGAAATGGTTGACCTAGCAATTCAACCTAGCTTACTAACTCCAGAGTCCGCACACCTCACTATCCCACACTACGCCCACCGCTGCTGCTGCTACTCCTCACATCTACTACACACATGGAAGTAAGCTTCTTGAAACCAGAGATAATGTTTTATTCACCCCCGAACGGCAGTGCTTGGTATAAATAATGCCATTGAATGAATGAATGAGCAAATGAGTGCTAATTAGCTCACTCAAGCAGTTAAAAATACACTTGACTGTCATTTAGTTTGTTTTTCTCTTTTGTTTAGATGTATATGAAAAGATACTCTCAAATCACTCATTCACACTAAGGGAAAAATATATGCACACATATATACTTTTCTACTATATTAACCAGTCTAGTAATCTAATATTGTTAATGTGACCTGGTATTATTTCGGTTTTTTAAAGATTTTATTTTTAAGTCATCTCTACACCCAACGTGGGGCTCAAACTCACTACCCTGAGATCAAGAGTTGCACACTCTACGAACTGAGCCAGCCAGGCGCCCTTGGTATTAAGAACCTATTCTAGCTGCTACTAATATCTGTTTTATTAGGGTTACCAATTTGGCAGTCTGTCTGGGATTTTTCTTTGCATTGATATTAAGATCATAGGTCTGGAATTTCTGGGTTTCAGCATTTTGGGGGAAAGAAGAGATTAAATAATGCCTATCTTTAGTCTTTTGTCGATATATGCAGGTTTATTTATTGGGCGGACCAAGGATAGAGGCCACTAGTAAAGCAGAGATAACAAAAGTGATCTTAGAAAAAAATCTGTATTTCAAAAGGAAACACAGCACCAGAATTGGTTACCAAGAAAAACCCCAGGATTTTGTTTTGTATTTCCTTAGTAATTATTCTGTTGTCCAGTATCTGTTTTATTCTCATTACAAATGGGAGCCGTGGGCATCATAATCTCAGCAGTTGCTTACAGCCTCTAAAAGTCGGATCCTGTCTTCCCACTCTCCTTTTATTCCACACGCCTCTTTAAGTACCACTGATAAAGATTTTGTTCACATGTGAAATCTCCTCTGAGGAGCTTGATTTAATATATCTGAATTAGGATACTTGAATGTATTTCAAGTTTTGACAGAAAGCACTTGAATTCCAAGATAAACTCTTTCTCCCTGGAAGTGTTTTAAATCGGTGTTTTATTGACAGGTCCTAATTCTAACTCAACATCACACTGCATTCTTTGTTGTTTTGGTTGTCAATTTACAGCATTTATGCATTTGATCAAACTATGTGATTCAGTCATGACATGAAGATAATTAATTTTGGAAATTTTTTTCAAATCGTAATCTAGAATCTGTGATCTATTTATTCAGCGTTCTCTAAAGTTCCTTCCAATAAACAAACATTTTTCAAACCAAGAAGAATTATGCTGAATTTGGGGATGCAAAGATATTAACTAGAAAGCAAACATAGGTTTTAAAGTTTTTAAATCTTTTTCTAATAAAGCCCGTCATGAAGTTTACTTCTAACTTTACTTTTGACATATAAATTACCAATATGAAAGAAATAGAAGGCCAACTAGCTGTATATTTTGAATACAAATGTGTCCCAAGTAAGATGGAATTAAAGGAATATAAAAGAGTTGAAAGATGTAATAATAATAATGATGCTTTCTTAATAATACAATATTAACCTTTGTGTTCCACAAAAATTTGAGCTCTACCTCATTTAAAATTTAAAAAATCCATGTTTTAATCTCAGTTTACTGATCTTGAGGTGATTGATGCCACTCTGTAAAAATATAACCTTCACAATACTGATGCAGCATCAGATTTTAGTTAGAATTTGTCAGAGACACATCTTACTGTTACAACTGACATTCAGAAACATCATCTGGATATTCAAGATAAGAGTACGCGCAAAAGTGCACTACAATGCAAGTAGGAGCATGTCTCCTGCTGACCTCAATTTACAGTATTAAATTGTAAAATCCGCGAATGTTGTGCTTATAAAATTCCTAGTGTTTAACATTGTTAAAACAACTAGGATGGGGTCAAGCAAGTATCACTGAGAATGGCATCATGGTAGCAGACCTTTTAAAGGTCAGTCGTTTAAGGAAATAAGTCATTTAATCAGAGAAGATCAAGAAATACTCTATTTTTTAAATCACTCATTTACTTTTCTAAAGCATCACGAGAGCCGCAACAGCATTTGGAAAAGTATGAAATGTCCTAGAGTAAACAACATTTACATGGAAATTTTGACAACCACTTTAAACTAAGAAAATCCATTGCTGAAAATAATTATTAAATACATATTAATAGTGTATACATAAAACAAGTCTGATAATGTATTCAAGTGCTGTAATTTGCAAAATAAAGTGTAATAATATTTAGACATAATTTTTAGCTGACTATAGACATTATACGCAAGTAGCTATCCTTGATTGTATGCTAGATAATCTATGATGTGGCTTAAATGATTTGCATGGCAGAAATGGCCTCCTGTTCCATAAGCATTCCACTCCACATCAGGGAAGCCATCCGAGCAAGAGTAGCTCCATGTTCTAGTAATCTAATCAAGGCAGAAGCCTTTCCTTAAAAAGAAGCAGGATGGGGCGCCTGGGTGGCTCAGTTGGTTAGGCAACTGCCTTTGGCTCAGGTCATGATCCTGGAGTCCTGGGATCGAGTCCCGCATCGGGCTCCCTGCTCAGTGGGGAGTCTGCTTCTCCCTCTGACCCTCCCCCCTCTCATGCTCTCTCTATCTCATTCTCTCTCTCAAATAAATAAATAAATTCTTTAAAAAAAAAAAAAAAAAGAAGCAGGATGGGTTCATTTCCTGATTGTTCTTTTGTTCTGTTGTCATTAACCATTCGACTTTTATTTTGTCACACACAGTCTTGGCTTTTTTCCCTTCTTAAAAGGCATGGAAATGCTCACAATTTGCATTTGCATAAGAGCACGGAATAGTCTATAAAGTCTGTCTGCATTTTGAGATGACATGACCACATCATCAGTGATTAATGATGAGTTAAAATGTTAAGGCCATTTAGATTAAAATACAATTAACCTACGGCAGCATTCCATCTGCTTTTTAGATGATAGTATAATTCTTATTCATATTCACAGCTGGAAAGGGGATTCCTGTCCAAATGTAACCACCATGATAGACTTTTGATTTCAGATACATATTCTATTTTCACAGCATATTAGGTAAGACATGTTTTTCCTTGGCTGGCAGATTCCCTTCCCTTCCCTGCCTTACCCTCCCCCCACTTCCCAACCCCACCCTGAGCCGAGAGTTGCCCAAGGAATATAATGGCCATATTTCTCTCCATCAAAATATTACAGATACCACTAATACCCTATGTAACTTCCATCCCCATCCTGACTTTCATTCTCTCCCAACTCCCCATACAGATAAACATTAGTATGAATTTGAAAGGCATTCTTCCACTCTTCAGTTTTTACATAAACCACCAAAGAAAAGATAGAGTACAGGTTTTTCTTTTTAAAAATTTCATGTAAGTGACAAGCTTTATAAGTCCTTCTTCAGCTTACCTTTTCAAACTCATTAATATGTGAGATTCATCTTCGCTGAAGTGCATTCTACTGTATAGCTATGAAATTAAATAATATTGTATGAATATACAGCAAGTTGTTGATCTAGTTCAAGCTGATGGGCATTCAGTCTATTTCCAATTTTTAACTATGGTAAACGATTCTAAAATGAATAGTACTTGTGTTTCTTTTTTTAAAATTTTATTGTTATGTTAATCACCATACATTACATCATTAGTTTTTGATGTAATGATTCATTGTTTGTGTATAACACCCAGTGCTCCATGCAGAGCGTGCCCTCTTTAATACCCATCACCAGGCTAACCCATCCTCCCACCCCCCTCCCTTCTAGAACCCTCAGTTTGTTTTTCAGAGTCCATCGTCTCTCATGGTTCGTCTCCCCCTCCAATTTCCCCCCCTTCATTCTTCCCCTCCTGCTATCTTCTTCTTTTTTTTTTTTAACATATATTGTATTATTTGTTTCAGAGGTACAGATCTGTGATTCAACAGTCTTGCACAATTCACAGTGCTTGCCATAGCACATACCCTCCCCAATGTCTATCACCCAGCCACCCCATCCTTCCCACCTCCCCCACTCCAGCAACCCTCAGTTTGTTCCCTGAGATTAAGAATTCCTCATATCAGTGAGGTCATATGATACATGTCTTTCTCTGATTGACTTATTTCGCTCAGCATAACACCCTCCAGTTCCATCCACGTTGTTGCAAATGGCAAGATCTCATTCCTTTTGATGGCTGCAAAAAAGTACTTGTGTTTCTTTGCCCTGTGTGGGAGAGATTCTGTAACGAGGAATTCCTGGGTTGTACAAGTGTGGACATTTTCAGCTCTTCAAGGTATTGATTGCTAAATCGCTCTCTGGAGTGGGTATACCAATTCACGGTTCCATCAACTCTATATGAGAATGCCATCCCCTCACACCCTTGCCAAATTGCATGTTATCATATTTAATTTTACTTTAGATACTTCTTTATTATTTTACTTGTAATAAGCATATGAGGGTTTTGGAATTCACGTGTGCAAAATAAAATTTAGGGTAAGAAATGCTCATGCCATTTGAACAGAAATTTTGTATCTGAAATCTGTCTTAAGAAAATATTGGAAGGGTACCTGGGTGGCCCAGTCGGTTAAGCATCTGACTCTTGATTTCGGCTCAGGTCATGATCTCATGGATCCTGGGATCCAGCCATACTTTAGGCTCTGTGTGCAGCAGGGAGGCTTCTTGAAGAGTCTCTCCCTCTGCCCCTACCCCCACTCAGGCACACATGCTCTCTCTCTCACTCTCAAATAAATAAATAAATCTTAAGGAAAAAAGAAAGATTCTCTCTCCCTCTCTCTGTGCCCCCCCCTTCACAAATGCACACGTTCTCTAAAAAAAAAAAGATTGGAAAATTGAGGTTGAAATGTTAAGAGTTAGATGGATGGCAAAGGTGACACTGGAGGAAAGAGAAAAGAAAAAGGATACAGCAAAGAAAGAATGACAAGGTTTTAAAAATTGCACATATAATTTTTGAGGTATTTATATGAGTAACATTTTACCAGTACAAATTTAAATTTAGAGAATGATAAGCATTTATTTAATTTGACAGTGTTAAAAAGAACCATGAGTCAGTGAGAAATAATACTTGGCTACCTTTTAAAACAAAGTGAGAATAAGAGACTTGCAAAGTAAACCTAGGAGGTAACAGAATTGTAATAAAACCTCAACTTTTGAAAATGAGAAGCCTTGGTTCTCTTAAATAATCAAGGGCATGACAAAGTCAACATAAAGCACAGGAAATTACTCTGGTAAAACTCAATATCTTTGCTCTCCTAGCAGATTACTCAGAAGGTAAAAAAAGACCCTTTATAACCTCTCATTAAGAGCAGACTGATAATCCACGAAAATGTCATTTTTGCAAAGAGAAAACAAAGTTTGTTTTATACACAGTATATTTGACATTAAACGTCTTCGTTTTCACATTATAAAATGTTTTATTAACAAAAACCCAAACCTCGGGGCGCCTGGGTGGCTCAGTCGTTAAGCGTCTGCCTTTGGCTCGGGTCATGATCCCAGCATCCTGGGATTGAGCCCCACATCGGGCTCCCTGCTCAGCGAAGAGGCCTGCTTCTCCCTCTCCCACTCCCCCTGCTTGTGATCCCTCTCTTCTGTCAAATAAATAAATAAAATCTTAAAAAAACAAAACAAAAACACAGACCCAAACTTTGAGAAACATGGGGCATTATAAAAACTAAGAAACTCACTCATGAAGCACTGCTTGTGTGCACCACAGATTCCGGACTTTTCCCAAGTAACATTCTATGTTATCAGTTTAGAAACAGAGCACTAAATTCAGAGGGTTCATATTTCTCACTGCTTGAATTGTTTTGTAAGAAATACGCATCGAAGCAAATTATCAACCACTAATATTTACAACAGCAAAAATAATGATAACAAATTGCATTTTGTCCGTGTTTCAAAGAATACTTAACAGGTCACTGTCATTCTGTGTTATTATTGGTCTTGTGTCTTGCACATGGTAGATTCCTAAGAAAAGTCTAATGGCCAAGAACGGCAAGTGAATTATGTAACCACTTCAGTTATAACATGTGCCAATTTTAGACAGAAACTTTAGATACAGAAACCAAGTATGATGACAGATGGTATGATAACCCTAAAAAAAATTCCCAAGACTGAAAGTATTTGTTTTCCAGGTCTTTTATAAAGATCTCATAAGTAAACTGATTAACTCATAGCCAATTTGGCCAAGACAAAGTTCCTTTTCTGTGAACCTCTTAACTTTTTAGTAGCCATTTAGGTTTTTTCTTAGATATTTAAAAATATTTTCGGGCCAAACTACTCTGTCTTTCTTAACAAAAGCATACTTGGCATACCTTGCATAAAAGTCATTCCCCTTTTCCACTGTTGTTTCTAATAGTCTCATTTACAGATATTGATTATAATTTTTACCAGTTAGTAACTTCTATTTTACAGAGAAAACTAGAAGAGATCATGATAAACTCATACACCAGCATTTTGTAGTGGTGTAGCTGACAAGCAAAGTTTATGAATGTATTACTCATAGTTTTTATTTTTATTTTTGAAAGATTTTATTTATGTATTTATTGGAGAGAGAGAGAGACCATGCGCGTGTGCATGTACCTGCGAAAGCGGGAGGAGGGGCAGAGAGGGAGAAAGTCCAAAGCAGATTCCGAGCTGAGTGTGGAGCCCAATGCAGGGCTCTATCTCACTACCCTGAGATCATGACCTGAGCTGATAAAGAGTCACTAAACCAACTGGAGCCATCCAGGCGCCCCTTACTCATGGTTTTTGTTTTTTTTTTTTTTTTAATATTTTATTTATTTATTTGACAGAGAGAGACACAGCAATAGAGGGAACACAAGCAGGGGAAGTGGGAAAGGTAGAAGCAGGCTTCCCGCTGAGCAGGGAGCCCCGTGTGGGGCTCGATCCCAGGACCCTGGGATCATGACCTGAGCCGAAGGCAGACGCTTAATGACAGCCACCCAGGAGCCCCAGTTTTTAAAAGTATATACTTCCTCGTAGTGTAATCTCTCAATGTGGCAAAAAGAACTTGTTTATTAACAGATCCAAATATATGTCGCCTCTCTATACCATATAAAATAAAAAGTTATATAAATTTAAACTTATGCTTGATAGTTAATGTTTCAGTATTTTATCTTAGAAATGGTCTAGGTATTTAATAATACATAATATTTAACTTAATTTAGCATAAATCTAAAGTTACCAAAAGGATATTCAAAACCTTTTTTAAGCTGACATATTAAACATAATTACCATTGAAATAAATTTTGTCAGAAGAATGAGTCAGTTTACTTAAACACAAATGTACATTTTTGATAATCATAAATATATAGTAGATGAAATGCTAACTTATTTGACCAGTAAACCTGAATTAAGTTCTGGAAGAATAAGCCCAAGACCAACTATAATAAAAATGTATCAATTTAATGTTGATAACAGAAGACCTAGCTGTTTTTATTAAGCTAACAACATTAAACTAGTCTTACTTGCCAACAATTTACCTAAATTTTGTGAACTTTAATTCTTAAAACATTTGGGTTAATTTTTATAAGAATGCTTTTTTTTTTAAGTTTTTTTTTTTTTTTAAGATTTTATTTATTTGAGAGAGAGAATGAGAGAGAGAGAGCACAAGAGGGGGGAGGGTCAGAGGGAGAAGCAGATTCCCCGCTAAGCAGGGAGCCCGATGTGGAACTCAATCCCGGGACTCCAGGATCATGACCTGAGCTGAAGGCAGTCGCCCAACCAACTGAGCCACCCAGGCACCCCCCGCTGTTTTTTTTTTTTTTTTTTTAGTAATCTCTACACCCAGTGTCGGGCTCGGACCTACAACCCCAAGATCGAGAGTCACATGCTCTACTGACTGAGCCAGCCAGGCACCCCAGGATGCTTTTTTTAATATGTTGGAAATATTAGAAGTTCAGTTTTACCAATTTCTGAGAGTTTTAATATACATACACACAAACATAAACATGCAGACAGATACAAATAGTTTATAGCTTTAACACAGAAATACAAAACTCACCGGTTTATATAAAAATATTGGCTCTCATTTTGGCCTTGCTTTTATAATTTAGTGGGATTGTGTTTCTGGCAGATGGGACAGGTTGAGGTTACCTGCTCAATATGAAGGCTAAAGTGTTCACAACCACATTTGTGGAGGACACCAGGATTTTTTTCCTCTGGGGTGTAATCTTATGGAGACCGTGGACTGATTTTTGGGTGAGGGACTGAGGAGACACCAAACAGCCCTGTGTCTCCAAGGCACATCTGAGGGAGTGCAATGTACAGTCTATTTCAAGTTAGGTTTAGGTGGTTTTATCTTTAGGTGGTTGCTTTTGGTGTCTCTGAGAACCTCAAGAACCCATGATGGGGGATAGAGAGACAAAGTTCTCATGACTGTCAGGAGTTGAGGGGCTGGGGTGGGAAAGGAAAGCTATGGTCAGAGTGGATAGAAGGGTAGAGGAGGTAGGGATATTGAATGAAGACAGATCAATAGATTCAAGGTAGCTAAAGAGGTTAAGGGGGGTAAAAAGAAGAAGGACGAGGGGTGATGAAAAGGGCTGAAATGAGCCAGTTTGAGTAGAGCCCATTTCTCAAAGAGGCTATTGAAGTTCCAAATTATCCTTTGTGAAATTTTGCCATTTTTGGAGACACTGGACCAAATGAGTTGATAGAGTGGAAGAGGACATAGTCAGCATTGGAGGGTTAGGTGATATGCCTTGTGAAGTAAGAATCACTCATGGGATTAGGTTAATACTCAAACACAAGAGACCTCACAAAACAGCCCTGAATTCAGTCTTGCTCAGTGAGGAATCATGTATTAAAGCCCCCCTTAAAAAAGCCAAAAAAACAAAAAACAAAAAACCTTCTGTACAGGAATTAAGCAGGAAAATACCAGGAAGAACCCCCATTTAATAAAATCAAAATCAAAGTAACCCGTTATTATGCAACAACAAATGTCTGGAGAACTGGATGAGGACTTGGAATTTAACTTGTGAACCCTATTTCCCCAACCAGGAAGGACACAAAAAGGGTTTGAGAACCTGGTATAAATGCCTGAGTGAAGACAGCAGAGTCCAGAGGGTAGTAGACAGCACTCGATTTAAGTCATGGCACCAGAAAACTGTCAAACAAAACAAATCTACACTTAGATCATTAGGTAAGAAAAGACTTTATTCAAAAGGACTATTGCAATAGGGAGAAGGTTCCAATCGCAGAAATATCCAAGTGTCTCAAAATCAAACACAGAAAGGCTTCTCTTTTACACAGCGGGGTAAGCAGTGTAGATAAGGAGAGGCTGGGAGTGAGGGAGTGACAATGTTTGAGTGAAAGGGTGGATTGCTGTGTGTCAGCTGTTCCTCATTAAGCTAATAAAGGGGGCATGATCTGCATTTTCGGGTTTGCTCAGGCTTGGGGAAGAGCCAAAGTTCAGGGGCCTGTGGGGACAAGAGAAGCCTGACTAATGTGGGGTCAAGGCAGAGCATGGAGTAAGAAAGGGATGATCTTGAACACTGGATCAGTATTAAATTTGTGTTGTTTTAAACTACTGTGCTTGTGGTAATTTGTTAGAGCAACAATATGAAACTAATACATGCATCTATTAGAGAGGACAAAGGCTGAAAATAAAATATCTAAGTATCCATCTCAAGAAGTTAGGCAAGTGGCTGCAAATGAAATCTAATGAAAGCAGAAAGTATTAAATAATAAAGATAAAGGAATATACAGAATGATACAAAGATATTATGACTAATATTTAATACTTTTGAACTTTGAGATAAAATGGACAAATTCTTAAACCATGCATGCAGTGTATTGAATAAGATGTAAGAAATAAGAAATCTGAATTTCTAGAGACATTGGATTTGTTATTAAAAATATTCCCACAAACTAAAGCTCAATCTCATATGGCTTCATTAGTGAATTCTTTCAAATGTTTAGATAAGAAATAAAAAAAAAACTACACAAACACTTCCAGAGGATATAGGCCGAGGGAATATTTGCCAACTCTTTTTGTAAGTCTAGAATAACCTTAGTACCAACATTTGACAAGGATATTACTAGAAAAGAAATGTGTCATTTTATCTTATGACTATAGATTCACTACCATAAGCAAAATACTACCAAATTAATCCTAGTAAAAGATGATAATACATAGTGACCTATAGGTTTTATTCTAGAACTATGAATTGTTTACCTTTGCAAAATCTATCAATTTAATACACCATGTTAACAGAAAACAAAAAGTCTCTATAGATGTAGGAAAAAATATTTGATAAAAGTCAAAACCAATACATGTTAACAATTCTTATAAATCTAGGAATATAAGGGAATTTCTTAATCTGAAAAGGGTGTCTACATAAAAAAGTAAAAACCCACAACAAATGTGATACTTCACTGAGACATATTTAAAGCCTCCATTGTGATGTTAGGACTAAAACAAAAGGCTCTTATCACTTGTTCTATTTAACATTTTATTGAAGGTCCTAGCCAATGCAAAAAGCGAGGAAAATAAATAAACCTCATAAGCATTGGAAAGGAAGAAATAAATCATATTTTTTGCATGTGATATGATTATGTATGTAGGAAATCTGAAAGAATCCTATCTTCAGACAAATTCTTAGAATTAATAGAATTTGGAAATGATGGTAAGTGCAAGGTCAATATTGATAATAAAGAAATGGTATTTTTATATAGTATATGTCAAATGATTAGGAAAAAATAAAAATGTCATTAAGGAGAGTATTTAAAAATTTAAATATCTAGTAATGATTTTAAAGAAAACATGCAACTGTCCTACAGTGAAAACTCCAAAACACTAATGAGATAAATTGATAAATATAAAGTGAATGGAAGGATCTGCCATTTGTTTTCAAAGATTTTATGTTTACAAAATCTCTAAGCCCAGTGTGGGGCTCAAACTTAGAACCCTGAGATCAAGAGTCACATGCTCTACCAACTGAGCCAGCCAGTCACCACAGGATCTACTGTGGTCATGGATTAAAAGACCCAGTGTTGGGGTACCTGGGTGGCTCAGTCTTTAAAGCATCTGCCTTTGGCTCAGGTCATGATCCCAGGGTCCTGGGATTGAGTCCCAAGTTGAGCTCCCTGCTCAGCATGGAGTCTGCTTGTCCTTCTGCCGCTCCCCTTGGCTTGTGCTCTCTCTCTTTCTCTGACAAGTAAATAAATAAAATCATTAAAAAAATTAAAAAAAAAAAAAGATCCAATGTTGTAAATTCTCCCAAATGTAAATTAAATTTCAATAACCATTCTAGCAAGGGGAGTGTGTGTGTGTGTGTGTGTGTGTGTGTGTGTGTGTGTGTGTATGAATGAGTGAGTGTGGTAATTCTACAACTTATATGAAAATGCAGTAGAACAAGATTATTCAAGAGTATCAAAATATTGTGAGGAAAATCAAAGCTGGAATATATACATTCGTAGATATCAATAATTTAGAAATCCATAGTAATTTGGACAATACAGTCTCTGGGCAGTGATAAAAAAAAAAATAGCCCAATGGGGAGCCTAGAAAGTGGCCCACACATATATGTTAACTTGGTTTATGACAAAGTGCCTGTACAGTATAGTAGGAAAAGTTTGCTATTTTTAGTAGGTGGTACTGAGCCAATTAACTACCCACATGTAAACAGTATCTCATCTGATACTTAAAAATGAATTCCAAGTCTATCATAGATCTAAAAGTGAAAGTTAAACAATAAAGCATTTGAGGGGTGCCTGCCTGGCTCAGCCGACTGAGCATGCGACTCTTGATCTTGGGGTCCTGAGTTTGAGCTGCATGTCGGGCTTAGAGTCTACTTTAAAAAAAAAAACAAAACAATAAAACATTTGAGAGAAAGCATGGCAGAATACCTTCATGATCTGGAGTATGCTAAAGTTTCTTCAACATTACTCAAATAGCATTTTTCCATGCATAAAAACACTGATACAATGTACCTTATTAAAATTAAGAATTTCTATGGGGCACCTGGGTGGCTCAGTCGTTAAGCGTCTGCCTTCGGCTCAGGTCATGATCCCAGGGTCCTGGGATCGAGCCCCGCATGGGGCTCCCGGCTCAGCGGGAAGCCTGCTTCTCCCTCTCCCACTCCCCCTGCTTGTGTTCCCTCTCTCACTGTCTCTCTCTCTGTCAAATAAATAAAATCTTTTAAAAAATAAAATAAAATTAAGAATTTATATTCTTCAAAAATTACATTTAAAAGAATGAAGAAGTAAGCTCCAAAGTTGGGAAAAGTATTTGCAATATATATTCAACGAAGGACACGAATCCAAAATATATGAAGAATTACAAAGAAAAAAAGGGCAAACAATCCAAAAGAAAAATGACTAAAATAGGTGTGTTCCAAAGGAAGATAGGCAAATGACCAAGAAATATGTGAAAATGATACTTAAAGTAATTACTTAAATGTATATTAAAACTCAGTGTGATATCACTATACCTCAAGATGGTTAAAATAAAAAAGATTGGTAATTCCAAGTATTGGGGCAGACAGTGAGCACCCCGGATTCTTCTACATTGCGGGCAGAAGTGTAAATTGATACAAGCATTTTGGAACACTGAGAATATATACTAAAGCCAAATAGATGAAAACTCTATGATCTGAGCAATACTACTCCTGGATGTGTACCCCCCCCAAATGAATGTGTATTTCTATTAAAAGACATGTATAGTCATGTCCATAGCAACATTATTTGTAAGAACTCAAAAGCTGAAACTTTAGTACATCAACAGATAAAATACATACCTATATTGTGGTATAATGACAAAATGAACTAGCATACAGCAGTGCAAATGAACAAACTACAAGAACCTGTAATAGCATGTCAAGCATAGGAATTGAGACACAAGAGAGTACATAGTTTACATAGTTGATGATTCCATATGGTGTCCACTAGGGACCATTATTGGGTTAAGTTGAAAGCACTGCCCATCATAGGATGTCCAATAGCCTGACAAAGATGATAGGAATGTCTCTGCATTTATTCTTATTTATTAGCTCCCTGGCTGTCTGCCTTAAGCTACTTTGCTCTTTCTTTTTCTTAAAGGAGTGAAGTTTTATCTGTTCCAACGCCTTCACACATGCTATTCCTTCTACCTGGAACACATTTTCCCACCACTCTTGCCTTGCCTGTCTTCTATCTGTCCTTCATACCACAGCATAAATAGAATTTCTTTAAGTAAGTCCTCAAGAAGTCCCAATCTAAGTTAGCATTGCTATTGTCTCCTAACACCCTCTAGCATTTCTTCATAGTACTTATCACTGTTTTTGATTTTTAATTTTTTTTTAAAGATTTTACTTATTTATTTGAGAGAGTGCATGAGAGAGAGCTAGAGAGAGCATGAGCAGGGGTAGGGGCAGAGTTGGATGTGGGGCTCAATCCTAGGACCCCAGGACCATGATGTGAGCCGAAGGCAGATGCTTAACTGAGCCACCCAGGTGCCCCTGATTTTTTTAAATTTTACTATGTTATGTTAATCACCATACATTACATCATTAGTTTTTGATACAGTGTTCCATGATTCATTGTTTGCATATAACACCCAGTGCTCCATTCAATATGTGCCCTCTTTAATACCCATCACCAGGCTAACCCATCCCCCCACCCCCTCCCCTCTAGAACCCTCAGTTTGTTTCTTATAGTCCATTGTCTCTCATGGTTCGTCTCCACCTCCGATTTCCCCCCCTTCATTTTTCCCTTCCTACTATCTTCTTTTTTTTTTTTTTTTTTTTTAACATATAATGTATTATTTGTTTCAGAGGTACAGGTCTGTGATTCATCAGTCTTACACAATTCACAGCGCTCACCATAGACATACTCTCCCCAGTGTCTATCACCCAGCCCCCCCATCCCTCCCACCCCCCACCACTCCAGTAACCCTCAGTTTGTTCCCTGAGATTAAGAATTCCTCATATCAGTGAGGTCATATGATACATGTCTTTCTCTGATTGACTTATTTCGCTTAGCATAATACCCTCTAGTTCATCCACATTGTTGCAAATGGCAAGATTTCGTGTTTTGTGGGTTTTTTTTTTTTGTTGATGGCTGCGTAATATTCCATTGTATATATATGCCACATCTTCTTTATCCATTCATCTGTTGATGGACATCTTGGCTCTTTCCATAGTTTGGCTATTGTGGACATTGCTGCTAAAAACATTGGGGTTGGTGCCCCTGATTTTTAATTTTTATAATTATTTGTTAACTTCCATTTTCTCCACTGGACTGGGTTCCATCAGGCCAGGACCACTTACATTCTTGTACTGTTCTATCTCAGAACTTATCTTGGTGTCTGACAGATAGTGGATTCTAAATGTATTTGGAAATTGAATGATTGATTGACCAAAAGAAGAGGGAAGGTCTTAAGTGGATAGCTTCTGGCATCATATAAAATCTTGCCTCCATCAATTACCAGCTGTCTAACCTTGTACATTCCTTTTAACTCAGATTCTCTATTTCCTCATTTACACAATAGGGGAAGCAGACCTTTTCTTAATAACTCACCAATTTTCCATCTTATTTCCGGCTCAAGTTCTAGAATCCATGCCTTTAGTCATCATTCATCTTTATCTTTTAGAAACACCTGCGACCTTGTAGTTGGTAAAACAATCCAGAACTTAATTTTAATTCAGCTCTGCGAAAATGTAGTCTAAAATCAACAAATGAAAAAAAATAAAATCAACAAACGAAGGAACCATAACCCTACACTAAGCATCCATTCGATACTTAGAATAAGTACACTGTGGTACTGGTTATTAAAAAGCCGTTTACAGAGACCACAGAATCCCCTAATTTTAGAAAAAGAAAGGCTCCTCAGGATCATCTAGTTCACTTCCTTATTACACAGATCAGGCAACTGTGTATTAAAAAAAGGGAGCTAGAACTTCCTCTGGGCGTTACTACTGGTCAGTCCCACAAATGCTCCTGGTCTACTTTGACACACTGCTTCAACACTGCTGGATTAAGCCAGCTCCCATCAGCAGAGTAATCATTAAGGGATCAGGGGAAGGAAAAAAAATCCAGCATGTTCATGTGTATGCCACTTGCAAAGGAAGTAGCTCTATCAGTTTAGCAACAGAGAGGGACCGTTTTATTTTTTTATTTATTTTTATTTTTAAAAAAATATTTATGTATTTGAGAGAGACCAAGATAGCCAGAGAGAGCACAAGCAGGAAGGAGGGGGAGAAGCAGGCTCCCCGCTGAAGCAGGACCCTGGGATCCTGACCTGAGCCGAAGGCAGACGCTTAGCCACTGAGCCACCCAGGTGCCCCATAGAGGGACCATTTTAAGTTAAATTATGCTTTTATAGGCAGACATTCAACAGGGGCAGGATGTAGCTTCTAGAGGGACCAAAGGAATGATAGCTTTACACTTCATTCAGAACCGCATAGCATTAACTTCATCAGACTCCAAGGAAAACAAAAACTATGAACTTATTAAAAACACCCATTTACACATTTTTGTTATTTATCTATTCTTATTAAGGTGTAACATTAACGAACCATTTTATTTTATTTTATTTTATTTTTAAAGATTTTATTTATTTATTTGAGAGAGAGAGAATGAGAAACAGAGAGCATGAGAGGGAGGAGAGTCAGAGGGAGAAGCAGACTCCCTGCCGAGCAAGGAGCCCGATGCGGGACTCGATCCAGGGACTCCAGGATCATGACCTGAGCTGAAGGCAGTCGCCTAACCAACTGAGCCACCCAGGCGCCCTAACGAACCATTTTAACGTTTACACTCCAGTGGCATTTAGTCCATTCACAGTGTTGTGCAACCATCAACTTTATCTAGGTCCACAGCATGTCCTCACTCCAAGAGGAAACCCTGCACCCACTAAGCAGTTACTCCCCACATGTATTTTAACATAATAATAAATTTAAATGTGTGATTAGTGCTTATACTCGGTATGCATTTAGGAGGAGACAAAACTCGATTGAGATCTTTGAAGCGGTTGCAACAAAATCTTTTTTACTGTTCCATTGACCGTGACCTTTTTATGAACTCTTTTATACATGTATTTAGAGTTCAGTGTCATTTGGACAAGATAACTAATCCACGAGTGACTGAATGAAAAAGAAGAGCACATTGAAGCATTGAGTTTCTCACAATGAAAACATTTTAGGAAATGCAAATATTTTTGGAGCTTTCTAGTCTGCAGTGCCTTTGAAAATACTCAGTATACAACTATCCATACAAACACACACGCACACACACACACACATTCCCCTATCCCCTGCCTAGATGGGTACTTTTTTTTTTTTTTTTTTTTAGATGGGCACTTTGATTTCCCTGTGAAGCTAGGAGCTTTAAGCCGGAGAAAGGAACCTCTATTAGCTTTAGCTAGTGAAGCATCTCCTTTTGTTAACTGGCAAAGCCTTGGATCTGGAAGCTCTGAAAATCCCACCACAGTGGGCCCTTGCACTAAACAGTTTAGTAATTGGTAATGGCCTTTGGTGTTGCATGTATAGCAGGAGAATGTGTTAGCCAGAAGGGATGTTTCCCTTTTGGAAACAAAACGGTGCAAAGTGAAGAATACAATCACATTTATTTACATTTACCCCTCTCTACTGATCTCATTAGCTTGTGGCATAATCACCACCTGGCCAGATTCATCTGCTCTCCTGGTAGAGACCGAAAGCTATGGAGATCGTTCATTCTTAATTTCTCCCTCACTTACTCTTAACGAATTTCCCTTTCCATTTTAATTCTTCTAGCTAATCCCTACCTAAACTGCTTCAATTTCTAAGCAAATGCATATTTGTTGTGGGGTGTCTTTGGCGGGCCAGATCAATGCCTTCTGTTTTAGCACCTTACAGAAATGTAGCTAATTTTAACATCCTCCCCCTGAGAGGACGGTGCAGGGAGTGGGGAACTTGAGAATCTATTTTGATCTGTTGTGTAAGGAGAAAAATATTTCCTGTATCAATACCCCAGTTTCAGTACCACTGTATTGTTTGTACTGGGTCTAACGTTAATACCCGTGTATGTGCTCAGCAACTTAGGATTCACAGTTCACTTTCACATAAGCCATTTCATTAGATTCTCCCCTTGCATGAATAAGGTAGATAGGGGAGGCTTTTAAAGTTTAAAAAAGTTTGGAATTTTATCCACTTAATTGAAAGCACTCTTTGGGGAAGGGACCGTCTTGGACCATTTTTTATAACCCCTGAAGTGACTGAGGCCTAGTGAACTTTTCATGTTGTTTAAAAAATGGAAGGTAGGTAAGTGAGTGAGTGAACGAATGAATGAATGAAGAATGAGTGAATGGATGGCATTATTAAGTAGTTTAGTCACATTTCCTTGATGTTACAAAGCCAAACCAATTATAGAACCGAGGAGTCTGAGTCCTAGTATAGACATTTTTCCCATTATACTAACCTGCCAACACTCAGCATGAATCCTATTTATACACCTCAAACAAGAAGGAATTTTTAATGCTATCTTAGCTCCATTAATTGGGAAAGACTATCTCCAACCTGATATTTCAAAGGCATTTTTTCTCAACACTATATTTTTTTTTAAGGAAATCTGCAGATAGGCATCACAAAGACATATAAGAGCATAGAGCAGGCATGAATAAAAATAATTGGGCATTTTAAAAGCAAACAACCCAGAATTTATACATCTAAATGAGTGCTATCCTTCTAAGTCTTCCCCCCGGGAGAATACCCACATATTCCAGTGATGGTGCCCTTGCTCGAAATGCTTTGGGAACTCTTGATGGGAAATGGCTCCTAAGAGCGACTGGAAAAAAAACACACAAGGAATTCCATTTTATGTGTTTATATTCACACATTACATTTAAAACAAATCTCTTTAGAGCGATCAGGTAAAATTCTAAGCAGATACACATTAATTTCTCTTAACATATCATGAATTTTCTCTTAATGTAGGCTGAAAAATTAATATTTTACATGGGTGGTGACCAATGTCAGCTACTAAATATTATCTAAATTAAAAGTAGGCATTTCGGACACAAGTTAAATGTTTTTATCCTTTTCAACTTATTGTGATTCCTGTAAACATCTCATCTATGTGACAAGAACACCAGAATGCTAGTTTAGGAACCATGTGCCTTTCTGGTGGCTTCCTAGAAATTAACTGTGTCTGCTGTGCTCTTCCAATCTGTTGATAACAGCTGCTTTTGGCTGCTGTGGTTTTTAAAATGAAAATAGCTGCAGGAACCATCAAGAATTTTGATCTCGATCATACTTTCTGAAGCGGATTTTAGTGGTATTTGTATTGGAAAGACCCCTGGAGCTATGTTCCTTTTTATATTTGGTCCAGTATTTTTTTTGATCCATTTATTCCAGATTGTTCCTGGCATTTTTGTAAGACTTAGAGAATCCTTGGCATTAGGAAGTTCCAACAGTGAAAATCTGCCTGTGAAATACGGTAACAGCATTGAAGGATGAACACTCAGGGGCAGCTGACCTATAGGGAAAAGAATACATTTAGAACCAGGAAGTAGGCTGTGAGACCTTGGGCCAATAATTTTCTTTTCTCAGTCTGCTTCTTAATTTATGGAATGAGAAGTGTTCTATTGACCTGGAAGATTTTGTGTGAAGATAATGAGATACCTTTTGTAAAGTGCTCAGCACCACGCCCAGACATACTATGTGGTCCACAAGCGGTAGCTACTGCTGCCGTCGTCGTCGTTATCATTATTATCATCATCATCATTATTTAAAGGTATTATTTTATCCAGAATATGCTGAGATACAAAATAGCCCCTCAAACATCAGTGACTCAAAACAGATGCATTTCTTACACCAAAGTCCAATGAGCCCCTTCTAGTGACTCAGGGATCTCTGTCTCCGCCATTTTGTACTCCTGCCATCACTGAGGGCTGTGTCCAGTCTTGCTCAAAGCTGTGATGGAGGCAGCTTAGAGAAAGGCACATTCACTCTTACCTGCATCACAGTAGAGGTATCACGTCATTTCGGCTCGCATTTCCACGAACCAGAACCCAGTCATGTGGTCCCCACAAAAAACGATATGGAGACTGGGGAATCATGCTCTTCCTGCGTGCACAGGAAGAGGCAACGGTGGGCGGGCTTACAGCATCGGAGTTTTTTGGTCACAGATAGTTTCCGTATATTGATAATAAAATAAGCATCTATACTACCGTCGCAACAACCGCTTGCTTTGTTACATATTATCTCATTTCCCTTCTTTGGATGGAATGTGATAGTTGCGTCATCTTTGAGACAGCACTCGGCTACAATCTCACAGGTGTGTTTCCGTGTGAACGTCCTTTAAACCTTTTGAACTGATTTTTGCCTGAAAGTGAAATGACCTTGCCGTGTAGGGCATCTCTAAGAGTACCTTTCCAATCAGGAACTCAGCCTGGACGAATGAGACATCACAAACTGAAAGTATCCATGCTGGTGCCCCAGCTGCCCAGGGTGGACAGAGCACGGGGATGTAGGAGTCTGCCCATTGGACAGTCGGAGCCGTGTTGCTGGGGCATCTCCAAACCTTCAGTGCAGATGACAGGTTCATCTGGGCGTATTTGTATGCCAACTGGGGATCCCTATTCCAGGACAAAGTTCCAAGTGCTATCGTTAGCATTTCTAACTAGAAATAATTAATAACAGGTCAGTTTAAAGTAGTCAGTACCACAGCAACAGCTGATACCAGGGAAGAATCATTCACAGAGAAATTAATTAGGAACATTTCCATTCAAAGAAACGATTTATCAAGAACTCCCACCAAAAAGTGAATCCTGCCAAATTAGCAATCACTATAAAAAGCACTCTGCTCAAATGGAAGCTGAAGCTCACTTTGAATCTAAATTTATATATAAATTGTCAGGAATGACAGACTATATCTTTTCAAATATAACTGCAATGTTAATAGGAATATCCTAAGTCCTATTCCTCTATTTTATGAACCACTGTTTTAAAATCGCTAGTTGCTCACCACTGTGTATAAATAAGTATATTGATCATACAAACCCGTAGTTCATGCAGGTCAACCATTCTCTCAAGTTTGCCTTTTTGTTAAAACAGCTAAAGAGCAAATTAATCTGCATTTTGGTGCAATACTATCCATGTAGATTGAGGGACATAGAAGAGACAGTGCTATAAATGTTAAGCTGTGTTAACTCTTTAGTTTTATTTCCTATGTATCTCTTAATTCTGCTTGCTTTTCTCAGTCTCTATTGCCACTGACCCAGCTGCTAGCATCTTTTACCTGGGCCACAGCAAATGCTTCATCCACAGATTCACTAAGCTCCCCTCTAATCCATTTGGATCAGAGCATAGAAGTAATACAGGGCGTGCCACTCCTCTGCTTAAAACCAATAGCTTTTCTTATATTTAGAATAAATATGAATTCCCTACCATGACCTCTGGTAGCATTCTGGCTCCTTCTGATCACCCCAACATGACCTACTACTTGGACAAAAGCACCAAGCTCAAATACATTTTGATTATAAAGGAAAATGATCAGAATGTATCTGTCCAAATGTGTGTTCTCCCAATGTGAGGAGGCTCCTTGGGAAGCTTCACATTTATACATTCTGTACTGCTTTTGCTCCAACCGTTCTTGAGGGTCCCTTTGGAAAGTCCCATCAGGGCTAAATAAGTCTCGTTACTTTATAGTCTTACATCATTTTGAGTTCTAAAGGATTACTAAATAGCTCAGCTGATTAATTTATTTAAAACAGCTGATTTGTTGAATATTTGGCTGCGGCAAATAATCTAATTGCAAGTTAAGAATGACCTATGTCTGACATGAAGACTATCATTAGAACATACATTAATCTCCAAAAGGGATCCCAGAAATGATCTGTGCACTTCCAACATTGGTGGAAGAAATCTAAATTTCCAGAGAGGACTGCTTTTTAAAAAGGAGATACCTCTCATAGGCAAATCCTTTCTCCTCTTTTTGACAAACACTGTTATTACCTTACCCCCACGCCTTCTATGTCACCTTCAACTGTTGACTTCCTCAGGAGTTTGGGGACAAAAATCATAAAGCGAGTTGAGGTCATAGTTACGCCTTCTAAACATCATCGTGTAGTCATCCCTCAGCATTGGCCAGGGCAATGAGTCTCCAGGTCCTATCCCGAAGAGCAGACAGACAGACATAGGAATTGTGGGTTTCTATATTGTCATCAAAACTGGTGCCCACGGCCCATCGGTCTAGTGAAGAAATGTGCCAGGAGGACCGCGGAGTGCAATGACGTTCCACCAAGCACTTTTCAGATCATAGGAAAAACACATCTCCTGCTTACTCAGATCTAGCAGAATGTCTCTTTAGTTTTAATGTAGGCAGCACTTCGAGGGCCCACGCTGCTTATCTGAGACTCCCCAAGAGTATTATTAAGTGGATCATTCACAGCAGCTCTAATGTCAAGACAAGCAAGATGCTATGCACACTCACCAATCTGTGTTTGACAGCTCCCAGGCAGTCTTCACAGCATCTCTGTGTGACTTCTGGGCTGTTAACAAGCTCTTCTGCTCCATTCATCAACTTGGCTTTCAGCTCTGCTAGTTTCTCAGTCGGAGTCAGCGGTCACGCATGTGCCTTGCCTGTTCATTATGTCACCTTCCCCAAAGAATCGCATGGGCCTAGAAAAGAAAGACACATTGGACAGGCAGCAGTTTTAGGGTGACTTCCTTGACTGAGAATACATCCCACTACGTCAGAGTGAGTAATGTGGTGATCTCTGAAATAACATCTGCTGCTTTTTACACACTGGGTTTACAAGTTCCCCTCAAATGCTAGGGCAATAGGAGGTAGTCAGAAACTGTTAGGATTAATTGAGTGACTCTGTGAGGAAAAAAAAAAAAAAAACAACAGTAAGTGCTGCCTTGAAGGGGATTTGTGATATCCAGGAAGCAGCTTGGGGGAAAAGACTTAGGAAAGGCCAAAGCCCAACTTCAATAGTAAAGTATGACAGAGAATGCCAGCTCAGCTTTCCTCTGAGGAGTGTCTGTCTTAGTCTCCTTAGGTTCCTGTAACAAAATATTGTAGATTGGTTGGCTTAAACAACAGAATTTTATTTTCTCACATGTTCTGGAAGAAGGAGATATCACATCCGGGTACCAACATGGTCAGTGTCTGAGGAGAGCTCTTTTCCTGGTGTATAGGTATCTGCCTGCCTTCTTGCTGTGTGCTCACATGGCCTTTTTTGGGGTAAATATGCACAAAGACTGAGTTCCTTCATGTCTCTTCTTAAAAGGACACTAATCCTGCTGGATCAGGGCCTCACCCTTAGGACCTCATTTAACTTTAATTATCTCCTTACAGACCCTATTTCAAATACAGTCACATTGGGGCCTAAAATATGCATTTTAGGAGGACACAATTCAATCCATAGAGGTATCTTTAAGAATATCATGGGTAAGTTGGTTTAGGTTACTGTTTCTGAACATCAGTAGGTTTGATTATTTCAGTGAGAACAACCTCATTGGCCTCAACGACTAATGGTAGAGATAAGAAGGAAGCCAGACAGGAAAAGAGATGAAGTGGATAATTCTTACCCTGCAGATGGGAGCCTACTCTTATTTCTCTGTTCATTCATTTGGAAAAGGCATAAAGGTCTCTAAACTCCCACCCCAGTTTCAACCAAGGCCATTCTCATTTGTTTCATGAGATATTGGCATTACACATAACATTTGTATGAACAACGGATTCTATTACTTAAAAAGATCGTTTGAAATCCATGGGCTCAGAACAGGAGTTGGCAAAATGCTACTTTTATTGGCAAAGAGCCACACCCATTTGTTCCTGCAGTGACAATGAAGCCTTAAGGATACCGTAGAAACAGAAGAAACAGAAAACATTTCCCTTGTGGAGTTGACATGAAAGTGGGGGAAGCAAATAACAAACATATTAACAAAGATTTTAAAAATAGATATTTGTCTATGATAATTACTCAGGAGAAAAAACATAAAACCAGGAAGGGCCAGATGAAATGTTGGTGTTGCGGGCATGGGAGGAATTGGATTCAAACTTGAGAGAAGAATTCAGCTGGAATGGTAGGTAAGCTTTGAATAAAGACCTGAAGTTAGTGATAAATACAGCTAATAAGAATTTAAGTTGGAGCTGACCCTGTGAGTAGGGAGAAGAGAATTCCAGGCAAAGAGGAGAAATTCGTGTCAAAGTTCATAGATCACAGAAGTAAAACCAATGAGTCACTGAAGTAGTACTTCGTAAAAGTTTATTGTGCACGCACCGAAAAGACAGTTTGCCAACCAGGAGCACTCAACCCAAAACATGGAATGAGGCTCAGGGGTGCATTGTTATAAAGCAGCTTATATAGTGAGAAGGCAGTGACTATTTATTCTTTACAGTGATTGGTTATATTACAATTTTCTTTTTTCTTTTTTTTTAAATGATGTTATTTATTTATATGAGAGAGAGAGAGCACACAAGTGAGGGGAGGGCCAAGTGGTCATTATAACTATAAGGAGAGCAATAGCCAGGGACTGAAAAATTTCCCAGAGCAGAGATTCCCAGGAGCCAAGACTTAGCCAATTAAATAACTCAAGTGAGTTATAATTTTTTTAAAGTTATTTACATGGGTACCGCATGATGTATTAGCAGACATATATGCACGTGATTACTTAGGACAGGACGAACATGAGGATGTTTTATTTCAGGAGGCAGTGTTGCAGGTGAATTTCCACTTAAAAGTAGGCCTCTATATGATGTGAGCAATCACAGCATTTAATTAGAGGCATTTCTACAGAAACAAAAACAGGGGTGCCTGGGAACGTCTGACTCTTGGTTTCTGCTCAGGTCGTGATCTCAGGGTCTTGAGATCAAGCCCAGCCTCAGGCTCCACACTCAACTCGGAGTCTGCTTGAGATTCTTTCTCTCCCTCTCCCTCTGCCCCTTCCCCCCTCTGAAATAAATAAATAAATCTTTTTTTAAAAAAGGAAACAAAAAAGAAAAGTTAATAGTTCGAGCAAATTATAAATTCAGTTTCTGAGTTTGGAGAGCAGCCAGTTGAAAAAATTTCTAGATGTCAGGTTCGAAGCATCTTCAGACGGAGTGAGGGCTGGTAGTTGCAATCTGACACATTTTCCTGGTTTGCAGAGAGAATGTTTCTGGTGATCATTCAAAGTGCCCACATAGCAAAAGGCACATGAAGATGTCCACACATACGCGCTGTTGTGATTTCTCTCAAGTTTATATCAAGTTGTCCAGCTTTAGCATGCATGGCTTCAGGAAGAGGGCAGTTTTAGTTTCATAGTGACTCCAAGTCAAAATAGTGGGAGAAAATTGGAAATGTTACTTTGATGGGTTCTAGCCAAATATTAAAGGAATCTAGAATTCAGGATCCAGTCCAGCTTTTATAGGTAGGAAACAGAACCTCAAAGACAATAAACAGCACTAGAATCTGATACCTAAAGAGGTGTATTACTGAAACATCATTTTTCTCTCTGTAATCATCCCCATTTCTGTCAAAGATAACCACAGTAAGACTAATTTGTTTGCGGTTCAAATCTGGTTTCAATATAGTGATTGACCATACAGGCTTTTTAAAATCTTCTTTGCTAGATCTTTTCATAAGGAATCTCAAATTGGACTTTCAAAAGCCTCTTGAGGCGGACGAACCATGAGAGACGATGGACTCTGAGAAACAAACTGAGAGTTCTAGAGGGGAGGCGGGTGGGAGGATGGGTTAGCCTGGTGATGGGTATTGAGGAGGGCACGTACTGCATGGAGCACTGGGTGTTATGCGCAAACAATGAATCATGGAACACTACATCTAAAACTAATGATGTAATGTATGGTGATTAACATAACGATAAAAAATTAAAAAAAAAAAAAAGCCTCTTGAGGCTAGGAAGCCAGGCAAAGAACTTGTCCTGACGTGTCCTTTACAAACAGATTCTTACTGAACTTATGCAAATATATATATTGTCATGAAAGAAATGAGACTGTTTTATAAGAGTTTCTGAAGTCTGGAGGGATCAGGTAGGAAGAAAAAGGTAAATGTTTCAACCTTTGTTGCAAAGATATACTTTACCAAATTGCTGTGAGTTATGGGTAGCATAAAAGAGGAGAAAAAGGGCTTTCTGGGCTTGGACTTAGTTTGTGGTGACTTAGAGAAACGCTCCAAGAAGGTCGGAAGTGTCTCTAAACATGGGACCTGTTCTGGTACCTCCCTCAGGAAAATAAGAAAGTTGAAAATAAGCCAGCATACCCAGGATACTTGCTGGCAAAACCGAGATGAAAGATGGCAGCCTGGCACTGGGGTTCCCGAGGGACAATGGTAGCAGGTGGTGCCTGGTGCCATAGTCAAGTCGGCCATCAGATGCCTGAAGGAGCTGAAAGACCAGTGGAGGCTCCACCATTTGAAACATTGCTGGCCTATACTAAACGGCTTAGTTTTCCGTAACAAAATTACTTTGGTTCATTGTTAAGTTTATTAATTACACGTTCTGATTTCCATTGTGTTAATTTTCCTTTCTTGAAAAACACTTGGAAATTAAAATCCTTCTGATTTTTATTTGGAAAAAAGAGAGTAGAAAAAGGGGTCCTTTAAATCTGGAAAACAAGACATTAAGGAACTAGCAGTATTTTAAATGAAGCCATAAAAGTTGTAGTCCTCGTCATTGTTTCATTCAGTCTTATGTAATTAATTCTTCTTTTCCTTGATCATGGGTTAGCAGCTTTATGAATCAATCAGTTCTCTATTAAAGTTACAGATCTTTTTTTTTTTTTTTTAAAGTAGGCTTCATGCCCCTTGTGGGGCTTGAGCTCGCAACCCTGAGATCAAGAGTTGCAAGCACAGGGCGCGCCTGGGTGGTGCAGTCGATTGAGTGCCTGATTTGGTGTTTCAGCTTAGGTCCTGATCTCAGGGCCCTGAAATCGAGCCCTGCGTTGGGCTCTGCACTCAGCGTGGACTGCTTGAGATTCTCTCTGCCCCTCCCACTCGTGCTCTTTCTCTCTCCAAAATAAATAAATAAATCTTAAAAAAGAAAAAAAAAAAGCGTTGCACCTATCTACTGAACCAGCCAGGTGCCCCTAAAGTTTTAGAAATTCTTATCCAGTTCAATGTCTGCATTTTAGAGTATTTGTCACATTCTTTTTCATGGATCTCTTTGAAGATGAAGCATTTTTTCATGAACGCTTTGGCAAAAGAATCAGAGTAAAACAATAGGTGTAAATAACAAAAGACTTTAAAAATAGCCATGGGGGCACCTGGGTGTCTCAGTTAAGCAACTGACTTAGGTCATGATCCTGGGGTCCTGGGATCCAGCCCCTCAGTGGGCTCTGCTCTCAGCGGGGAGTCTGCTTGTCCCTCTTTCTCTGTCCTTCCTCCAGCTTGTGCCCTCCTCTCTCTCTCAGATAGATGGATAAAATCTTTAATTAAAAAAAAATAGACATGATCAAAGATCTGGTGCGAGTTCACACACACGCAAAAATGATGCAGTTGACTTAATTATCCATTTCCCCAAAGTGACACAAGATTTCAAAGGCAAATACAGAAAGCTACATAGTTGTAAAACAAACAAAAACAAAAAACCCTTAGCTCTTATAATATTGAAAAGACTCAGGTTTTTTCCCTAAGTAATCAAAGACCTCGTGAGGACAATGTGAAGCACAGGAAATTATTTGCATAAGACACAGAATCTTTGTTTCCTAGGTAGTTTACATTTAACTTAAAGAAAAACCTTTGCTTATAATTTCTTATTAAGAGCAGACTAATAGGGGCACCTGGGTGGCTCAGTTGGTTAAATGTCCAACTCTTCAGGTCAGGTCATGATCTCAGGGTTGTGAGATCAAGCCTCCCTCCTGGGCTCTTCCCCCGAAGCTTGGGGCCTGCTTGGGATTCTCTCTCTCTCCGTCTTCCTGTGTTTCCCCCCCGCCCTGCTTGCCTGTTCTCTCTCGCTCTCTCTCTCAAAAAAAGAGCAGACTAATCTAAAAAAATTGTGATTTTAACAGAGAGAAAACCACATTCTAATTTTGTACCAGCATAATACTTTTGATATTAAAGCTCTTTTTTTTTTTAACTTATATCCGTTCCAATCTTAGCTTAACCACACGTAAAATCCCTTTCTCAGTATTCCTTTTAACAAACCTTCTACACCCTTCTATATCCATTTATGTTTTGTCCTATCTTTTTTCCTTTCTTCTTATTCTGGAATAATTTTACTTCAGGACAAAATTACTTCCTTTTTTTCCTTACCAAACTACAAGAACAACAAAAAACCCCATGTCCTTTATACCTTTTCTTATCTGTAAAACACATTTTATTTTCCATAGCTAGTCATTTTCTTTGATGGTCATTTCTAGTAGTTTTAATTACATATATATATACACACACGTATATATATATATTATATTCATGTATGTATATTATATATGTATATATATTATATATATATACTTAATGATTTTATTTATTTGAGATAGAGAGAGAGCGTGCGCACATGAGCAGGGGGAAGGGTTGAGGGAGAAGCAGGCTCCCTGCTGAGTGGGGAGGCAAAAGTGGGACTCAATCCCGGGACTCCGGGATCATGACCTGAGCTGAAGACAGACTCTTAACTGACTGAGCCACCCAGGTGCCCCTTAATTACATATATTAATTAGAATTTTTAACCCTTAGAATCCTTAATTCCTAGAGAAAACTAAAGTAAGCAATTGCAGAGTGGCAAATTTATAAATATTTTTCACAATTTATGCAAGTATATACTTCATAGCCAAACTTTCAGTGTGGTACAGAACAGGTTTATTAATAGACCCACATATCTTTTTCTCTCTGCAAAAATGTTAAGAGTCAAAGTAGATAAACTTGTGTTTAGAATTTATTGTTTATCTTATTTGGAAATGATATAGGCATTCAATGAATATCCATATTTAATTTAACTTAGTATAAACTTTTATTTACATTTATTTAAATTATTTGCTTATAATAATTATGCTCGGATTAGACATTAAACAGCTAACCAACATCTTAAGTTATTTTTCTTGTTGAAAAATTCTGAATACATGGAGGTGGCATAAATTTATTTGGTTAGTAAACCCAGGTGGAAAAAGTTGTATGTTTGCATTACATTTAACATTGACAACTCTGAAGACATGTCTGTTTTTATTAAACCAACAAACTTTTAACTTTATTTATCAAAGATTATCCCAGATTATGTGAACGTGAAAATCATTTGGGTTAGTTTCTATATTTCTAAGAGTGTACTTGATTCATATAAATGCTTAATTTTCTTTAATCCAGTTAAATAGAGAGCTCTTTACAATTAATTTTGGCTGCACCATCCAGAAGGAGAAAAATACCACGTATCTATAACATACATATATAGATGCACATAAATACACAGACAGACACAAGAGATCCTAAAGCTTTTGTTTGGAAAAACTTAGCCATGTCTCATGGATACAAAACTCAAAAGAACAGTTGGGTCCAAATTGTGTTTCTGGCAGATGGATTAAGGTTCCCTGTTCAGATGGCCAAAATTATTTACGAAAGATTTTTTTTTTTAAGATTATTTATTTATTTATTTGACAGAGAGAGACACAGAGAGAAAGGGAACACAAGCAGGGGCAGTGGGAGAGGGAGAAGCAGGCTTCCTGCCGAACAGGGAGCCCAATGCGGAGCTCGATCCCAGGACCCCGGGATCATGACCTTAGCTGAAGGCAGACGCTTAACGACTGAGCCACCCAGGCGCCCCCCAAAGATTTTGTTGTAAGGATCCTTTTAGAGCTACTTTTGGAGTCATTTTGTCTTTTAGAAACTTCTGCATACCAATCAAAGAATGCATTCTATTGTCTCTGAGATATTTGAAATCCTCTTAGGATGCTCCCTAAGGTAGACTTCCCTAAGTTAAAGTTTCCCCAAAGTGCCCGCTACAGTTCCAAAAGTTCACCCATTTTCCAAAAAGGCACAGGTCCAGGTCAATAAACCAGGTAAAGCCTATTTTTGCCTTTAGATTTCCCAATACCTCTTAATTATGTGGGGTCCTGTTTTCCAACAGCTATTCCAAAACACAAGGAATCACAGGTTTTCCCCTTTTGAACAGAATGGGGTGACTTCACCACCAAGAAGCTTCACCAAGCAAAAATACACAATCAAGTCGCAGAGCTCAAAACGCAAAGTGAATAGAGTTCAGATCCAATAGAGACTTAGCCTCAAATTCCAGAGTCCGCAAGAAAGCAGTGAGGTCAGTGGGCTGTCTGGGTATTAGCACCTGTTTGTTCACTGGCCTCAGAGGCATTGGGGATGTTCTTTGGAATCACACTTCTGATACCATAAACTATTGGAAGTTTATAAATAACAAGTAAAACCAATGAATCACTGAAGTAGTAAAAGTTTATTGTGCCCCCACCAAACAGTTTGCCAACCAGGAGCACTCAAACCAAAACATGGAATGAGGCTCAGGGGGCTATGTTCGCATAAAGCAGCTTTTATAGTGAGTGGGCAATGACTCTTTGTTTATTCTTCACAGTGATTGATGATAATATCAGAATTGTCTTCAGATGCTAGGGAACTGGTGAGTGGTTACTTGCTATCAACCTTGGGAAAGTTTAAGTTCGCTTCTGATTTCCAGAAGCATAAGTAAGACATGACCCAGGTCAAGTTGGTCTTGCAAAATTAGCTAAATTAAGCTTTGTTTGTATGAGTAAACGGGTTTTTTTCTGCCCAGGGAATTTTTTTTTTTTAAAGATTTTATTTATTTATTTGACAAGAGAGACAGCGAGAGCTGTCTGAAGACAAGCAGGGGGAGTGGGAGAGGGAGAAGCAGGCTTCCCGCTGAGCAGGGAGCCCGATGCAGGGCTTGATCCCAGGACCCTGGGATCATGACCTGAGCCAAAGGCAGACGCTTAATGACTGAGCTATCCAGGCGCCCATCTGCCCAGGGAATTTTTAAGGCAGGTCCCTGTTTTTTTTTTATTTTATTTTTTTATTTTAACGTTGGAAATCAACTTCCAGGTGGGAGAGATCTTGGCATATATACAGAATTGAAAGACATCCAGAAAGCCTGCAGTTATATGGTGCTATAATTCTTAAGAAAGGAAGAGTGATAGAGAAATGGACTCAAATGTATCTAGTTTCCAGTACTTTCAGCAAAGAAAAGGGATCACAGAGTAAATGGTTACAGATAGCAAATAAAACCCGAACTCTAGCGCTCCACGTTAGAATCTACTGGGAATCGGGATACGTTGAAATATTGTCCAAAGACTGTTGCTTATTGTGTTCTTTTGTTTATTTTAAGATTTTATGCATCTGTAGAAAAGAGGGCATGCAGGAAAAGGGCAGAAATTGATAAACAGTAGTTTCTACTGAAAAACTATATTAATGCTGTCTTCCCCATATTAACTTCCTTAAGGTAACTCAGCAGTATGGTTTAAGAGTCTAGTAGAGTGCTGTGGGAGAGAGAAAATGTAGACATTCATTCTTGAATTATTTTATTTGTATAATTTATGTTGTGGAGGGGGATTAGAGGAGAATATGCCCTCAAGAATTTTCTTCTCTAATATAAGGGAGAATATATGTACATAGATAAAACATAAGCTTTGATTGGAAGAGGTGATATCATGTGCTGTGAAGTATGTGGGTTCTGGAACCAGCATTCTTGGGTTCAGATCTTGGAGGCTGATATTTTCTATGTGAACTTGGTCATTAAAATATCCAGTCTTTGTCTTGTTGGTTTTTTTTTAAATGTAAAATGGCAGAAATGCTAACTGCCTCATAAGTTTCTGTATGATCTTAGAAGAGTGTCTGGCATGTGCTAAGCACATTATTAGTGTTTTTTCCTAATTTATCATTGACGATATTACTATTGAACTCTTTAAGTATCCAGATAGAAACAAAAATTAGGTAGTTGGGATTCCAGGGAGAGGTGCAGGGTAGAGAAGTAATTTTGGTTGTTATATGCACGTAGTTGTTCTTTAAAAAAATCAGACTAGATGAAGTCACCTAGGGAATGAATGTGGATTGACAAGGGGCTATGTCTAAGGACGGAACTCTGGAGCATTCTAGCATTTGTAGGTCCGAAAGATGAATGGAAGGTATCAAAAAAGATTGAGAAATGAAGCTTCTCTGTCAGGGACTGAATTGTCACCCCCCCAAATTCATATGTTGAAGTCCTAACTTTCCAGTACCTCAGACCATGTCTGTATTTGGAGATAAGGCATTTAAGGAGGTGATCATGTTAAAAATGAGGCTGTTAGGTTGGGTCCTAATCCGGTACAGTGAGAAGCTGAGGATGCAGCCAGAAGATGGCAGTTTGCAAGCCAAGAGGGAGACCTCAGGAACAACAAACCTGCTGATACCTTGATCTTGGGCTTTTAATTTGTTTTATTTTTAAGATTTTATTTATATATTTGACAGAGAGAGACACAGCGAGAGGAGGAACACAAGCAGGGGGAGTGGGAGCAGGAGAAACAGGCTTTGTGCTGAGCAGGGAGCCCCATGCGGGACTCGATCCCAGGATGCTGGGATCATGACCTGAGCCGAAGGCAGCTGCTTAACCCACTGAGCCACCCAGGCGCCCCTATTTTGTTTTTTTTTAAAGATTTATTTATGTATTTGAGAGAGAGAGAGAATGGGGAGGGGCAGGCGCATAGGGAGAGAGTGTCAAGCCGACTCCCTGCAGAGTGTGGAGCCTCACGTGGGGCTCAATCAGAGGACCCTGAGATCATGACCTGAGCTGAAATCAAGAGCCAGGTGCTCAACCGACTGTGCCACCCAGGTGCCCCTGATCTTGGGGTTTTAGCTTTCAGAAAGTGAGAAAATAAGTATCTGTTGTTTAAGCTACCTAGTCTGTGGTGTTTTACCCAGCAGCTCTAGCAAACGAATACAATCAGACATATTTGTTTTCTCAGAACCAAAAAGAAAGCAGCTTTAGCAATGCAGTGATTATCTGAGTGAGGTGCTGCTCATAGGTTTGAATAACTTAGAAACTGAGATAGGAATGTTTCAGTTTGGCAATATGGAAGTTATCAGGTAGAATTCTGAATAGAATCATTTGAGGAGAAAAGCAGTGGTGAGGATTTTGTAGCAATGAGAATAGACAGTTTTGCTATGAATGGGAATCAGGAAATGGGGCTGTAACAGGAAAAGGCTGTGGGATCACAGGAGGGCTTATACACGTGCAGGCTGACAGGTAGAGTTCAGGGTGAAAAGTAGGCCCCCAGCAAGGCTGGTTTCTGGCTTGAGCCCCCAGCTAGGTAGTTAAGACAGTGACTGAGATAGGGAACACTAGAATAGGAATGCATTTGGGAGTTGGGTGATCACAAATCCTTCTTCCAGTCTTCAAAAATTCACTACTAAATTGGTCTCTACATGTGTCTTTTAAGTGTAAGAGTATAGGAGTAAGGCAAAGATAGCTTTTTCAAGTTAATATATTTTCATGTCTGAATGCAGCCTGGACAAATTGTAACCAAGTGCAAAATTGTAACCAAATGAAAAACTCTCAAATGTCTGCTTAGGAGATAAAACACATAAATGTCCGTAATTTATTTTTGACATACAAATGGGTGTACCATGAACCTGAAGTCCTGTGCACAGAAATTTTAAGACCTCCCTCATTACTCGCCCTGTGTAAGTCCCAGTACAATAAACTAAGTCTCTCCTACTTGCATGCAAAGTTGTGTCTTTATGAAATGAACCCTGGAATGGAATTAGGAAATGATAAAAAGTATTTACCTTGCTCAGCTTTATTCTGGAGTCACATGTACACTGATTCATGTTTGTGTTCTGCCTTTCCCCTCTTTGGATAGGGGACCAGTCTCAACTCCCCTGGTATCTAGACAGGCACTGTCCTAAAACCTATTTGACAAATGGTGATGGAAATGGAAAAACTATATATTATTCTATCTAGTAACTCCACTTATCCACTTACAAAAATATACACCAGTAGAGTAATTAAAAATGCACAGATTTGTATACAATATATTTGTCAATCTAATATCTGTTATGTCCAAAAAAATTTTTAAATCCTATTTATTCAATAAGAAAAAATGATTAAATAAATCATGGGATAGTATGTATCTATTGAAATGGTATTTTAAAAGATTTATGGAGATGAAATAATCAAATAGCCTGCTTATTTTATTATTTGTTTGATAACTCACTAATTTATTTTTCATTTTATTTTGTTTCTTAGGTTTATTTATTTATTTGAGAGAGAGCACTTGTGTGAGCAGAGCGCGAGGGGCAGAGGGCGAGGGAGAGGGAAAGAATCTCAAGCAGACTCCTTGTATAGCTCAGAGCCTGACGAGGGGCTCAGTCTCTAGACCCTGAGACCCTGACCGTGACCTGAGCTGAAATCAAGAGTTAGATGCTTCAGGGGCGCCTGGGTGGCTCAGTGGTTAAGTGGCTGCCTTCGGCTCAGGTCATGATCACAGGGTCTCTGGGACCAAGCCCCGCATCAGGCTCCCTGCTCAGCGGGAAGCCTGCTTCTCCCTCTCCCACTCCCCCTGCTTGTGTTCCCTCTCTCTCTGTCTCTCTGTCAAAATAAATAAATAAAATCTTTAAAAAAAAAAAAAAGAGTTAGATGCTTATCCTACTGAGCTGCCCAGGTACCCCATTTCATTTTATTTTTTGATGAAGGTAAAATTTACATTTGTTGAAACACATAGATCATAAGGGTATGATTTGATGAGTTATGAAAAATGTGTACACCCAAGCAGTGATCACCTAAATCAAGACCTATCTCTATCACCACAGAAATTTTCCTCAGGTTCCCTTCCAGTAACTCAGAGGCAACCACTTCTATGGTCTCTTTCATCATCCATTAGTTTTGTTTCTTCTGGAACTTCATTTGAATAGAATCATGTGGCATCTGTTTTGTTTTTGTTTGTTTCAAACTTCTTTGTACAACTTTTTTAAAAAGGCTCATCAAATTCTTGGTACACATTGTTTTTCAGAATATATATATAAAAAATAGGGAGAGGGGTTTTGTAGTAAGGATTAGAGTTTCTGTTTTCTTTATACTTTAACTGTTTTAGAAGAATTTGATTAAAAAATCATTTATTTCTCCATTGAACTTTCTTGACACTGTTGTTGAAAATCAGTTAACCATATATGTGGCTCAATTTCTGAATTCCCTGTTCTGTTTTATTGATCTGTGTGTCTAAGTATGCTACTCTAACACATTCTTGATTACTGTACCTTTATAGTAAGCCTTGATATGAGAGTAGTTATTCCTCCAAATTTATTCTTCTTTTCCAGATGATTTACCTATATTATTTTGTTTTTCCATATAAATTTTAGAGTTACCAGTGAATTTCTACTTACCCCAAAATGTTGGAATTGATATCTTAACAGTGAATCTTCCAATGTTTGATCATAGTGGATCTCTCCATTTATCTTCATCTACTTCAGTTTCTTTGAATATTGCTTTGTAGTTTTCTGTTTAGAGATCTTTCACATCATTTGTTAAATATATTTCTAATTATTATTTTCTTAATGCTATTGTAGATGGGGTTTTCAAATTTTTGCATTCTAAATGTTTGTTTCTAGTATAGAGAAATACAATTGATTGTTGTGTTGGTTTTGTTTTGTTTTGTTTTGTTTGGTATTTACTTTGTATCCAGTAATCTTGCTAATTTCACTCATTTCTAGTGGTCCTTTTATACATTCATTAGAATTTTCTACATAAACAATCATGTCTGTCAATAAAGACAATTTGACCACCTTTTTTATGACTTTTATTTCTTATCTTGATGGACTATACCATCAAAGGTCCGGGGATTAACATAACAAAAAAAAATTTAAAAAAAAAACGATAAATAGAAATAATGAGAACAAACATCCTTTCATTGTGCCCAGCTTTTACGGTGACTAGCTGTGTGCCTTGCAAATCACTTAACTTCATTGTGTCTCAGTTTCCTAACGTTTAAAATAATAATGCCCACCTCAAATGGTTATTGTAAATATCAAATGAGTTAATGTGATGGGTGTAAGATCCTAAATAGTGCTTGGCATCTTGCATTAAGTACTACATAAATGCTAGTGTAATTTATTTCCATTATTACTTGTTTTATAAGGAAATGTTATTAATTTTTCTTTGATTTAAATTATGGTTGGATCATATATGTTTTAGTTTTTGGTGTTCTCACTGGTTATTTTTTTAAATCCTTAATTGAGGTTCATTGACATGTAAAAAGATGTACTTATTTAAGGTATACAACTTGATGAGTTTGGGGATAAGTATATACCCTTGAAATCACCATCATCAAGGTCATAGACCTATCTTTCATCACTGATTATGTTTTAAAGAGGATACATAGAATTGCTGTTTTAAGTCCATCTTCAAATCAGGCACTATGCAGATATGTGATTTAAAATTTTCAGGGACTAGCAATATTGTAATATAAATTTGTATTTATTTATAGTTTTATTCCATTTTGGTCTATTGTGGTCAGATATTGTGCTTTTGTATTTATACATTTTATACTTTATAGCCATTTTCCATGTGCTCTAATATGTGATCTTTAAAAACAAAGTGTATTCTTCGTCTTTGTTAGTGTTATTTGCTATTGTATACTAAATTCAATTTATTGTTTTATATCCTATATTATCAAAAATAGTGTTTTAACATTGATACCTAATTTTAAAAAAAATTTACATCAATCTAGATTTTTCTCCCTATTTACCAACTTTGGAGCTCACTGCCAGCCCTTAAAGTCCTTATTTTCCAGTATTTGAGCTCTTCGTTTTGTTTCACCTGTGGATCAGGTATGGCACAGCTTTGAGATTTTGTTTTTGTTTCTTTTCTCCAGTGTGTATATGAGGAGCATGATTTCTGAGCACTTCTATATCTGAACATAATATTCATTTTCCCCTCAGTAATGGAATACAACTGTATATTTAATTCTTGGATCACAAAGTTTTATCTTCAAACTGTATAGAAACATCCCTAGCTGCTTCTGTCATTTCATGTTGAGAGGTGGAGTGTGAGTCCAGCCTGATTTATGTCCAACTGTGGGCAAACTTTTTTTTTTTTTTTTTGCCTCAAGCATTTCAATTTCAACTTCATGTCAAGATTTTTTAGGTGTAGACTTTTTACACTGATTTTGCCTGAAACTTGATTAAATATTTCAATCTCTGTACTCTGCCTTTTTTGTTTTTTGTTGGTTATTTTTGTGACTTCAGGATGTTTTCTACTTGGATTTTGGGTCAAAAAAATTTTTTTTATTGTTAAGATTCCATTTATTTGAGACAGAGAGAGAGAGCACAAGCAGGGAGAGGGGCAGAGGGAGAGGGAGAAGCAGACTCCCTGATGAGCAGGGAGCCTGACAAGGGACTCAGTCCCAGGACCCTGGGATCATGACCTGAGCTGAAGGCAGACCTTTAACTGCCTGAGCCACCCAGGCGCCCCTTGGATTGTGTCTTTCTTATTTATTGTTTGTTTATTAATTCCCATTTCACCTGGTCTTTTTTTTTTAAAAGACTTATTTATGTATTTTATAGAGAGAGAGAGGGAGAGAGATGGGGTGTGGGGCAGAGGGAGAAGAGAATCTTAAGCAGAGCTTAAGCTCTGAGCCCCATGCAGGGCTCCATCTCAGAACCCTGAGATCGGGACCTGAGCAGAAACCAAGAATTGGATGCTTAACCAAATGCACCACCCAGGTGCCCCTCACCTATTATACAGATAAAGAATCTGTATAATAGATCTCTGTCCTCTAATGTACATGTCTGTTATCTTCTCTATCATTTTTTGCCTCTGACCTTTTCTTCTGCATTCAGACTTGAGTATCTCAAATCTACGTTTGACTGCTATATTTATATGGGTGATTCATTCTATTCTTTATCGTCTCAAAAAATTTTTCTGTGTAATAATGTGATTGTTGCCCAACGTGCTGATTGTACAGGCCCTGTGTTTCTGACCAAAGGTCAATCGTTGATAGGGCGAAGAAGTCTTTCTTTTACAAGTAAGCCCACTTAAGCAGACTCTATTTCATGAGGTTAAATTTGGATAGGTTTTATTATTTTTAAGTCTGAGTCCTTCTGCCTTATACATGTTCAAAAGTCCTGTACGTGTGATCATTCTTTGCACATTAATCTTATGTTTTAGTGTCGTTTTGAGGTTTTAGGCATTTTAAAATCCTTTTCATATGCATTTGAGTAAGGGGATTTGAGAGGCTGTCTCAAATCTGCAAGGCAAGTATCCTTTTTTGAATGCAACTTGAACTGTTTGTTTATTTATTATTGAAGTATAGTTGACATAATGTTGTATTTATATTATTTTCAGGTGCACAATATAATGATAGGACAACACTATAAATTAAGCTATGCTTAGCGTAAGTGCAGTCACCATCTGTTACCATATAATGTCACTAATATTACTGATTATTCCCCATGCTGCACCTTTCATACCCGTGACTTATGCATTCTATAGGTGGAAATTAGTTCTTTTTAATCCCCTTCATCTACTTCACTCCCCCCCCCCCCTTTCTGGCCACCACCAGTTTGTTGTCTAAATTTATGTTGTTTGTATTATGTAATATGTTGTCTCCAGTTTTCTTTGTTGGTTTGCAGGTACCATTATAAACCAGAGGTTCTTCACCTATGTTTGAATCCTTCTGCTTCACCTAATTCCATTTTTTATTCTTTCTTAAACTTCATCTTCCACTTCCATGATTTACTGAAATGTGAATTTATCTACTGGGAGCCATCTAAAATTTCTTCCTCTGTAATTTACATTTTGAAATTTGAATACAAGATTTCCATCCTTTTTTCCTTCAGAATTTTCACAGGCCCATGCAATCATTATTCATTTTCTCTGTTCGCATATTTTACGTTTCATGAGGATGAGGTCCGTGTCTTTTTAACTGAAGAAGAATTGACATACAATGTGATATGAGTTTCAGGTATACAACATAGTGATCTGATATTTATATACATTATGAAATGACCACCACCATAAGTCTAGTCACCATCTTGCTACAATTACAAAGTTGTTACAATATTATCTACTATAAGGGCTGTGTTTTGTTCATCCCTGTATCCCCATCCCACAACACCGTCCCTGGTACATAGTAACAATAGAAGAGTGGGTATAAAATTTCCAGCACTTGGGGTGCCTGGGTGGCTCAGTTGGTTAAGGCACTGACTCTTTGATTTCAGCTCACGTCCTCATCTCAGAGTTGTGAGATCGAGCCCCACGTCCATCTCTGCCCATCCATCTCTATGCTTGGCAGGGAGTCTGCTTGTCGCTCTCCCTCTGCTCCTCCCCCTGCTCTCTCTCTCTCTCATAAATAAATAAATTAATTAATTAATTAATAAATAAATAAATAAAATCTTAAAAAAAATAAAATTGCCAGCACTAGGTTTCCTGGCTGCAGTGGTCAGTGACAGTACAGATCTCCAACTATGTCCAATATACGTTGGATATATAGCAATAGTGAGGAGTACAATATGGGTATATTAAGCTAGTGAAATATATTTGTCAAAGGTAAATAATTATAATAATCATCCAGATAAGTAGTTAATCCCATTATGCCTAATTCTGCAGCATGCTATTCTCAATAGCAGATTTCTGTAGACATGTTTTATAAAGTTAACTAGAACTAATGTTATGAATAACTGAGGTTCGTGTCTGGGAAATTTCTTTACCTGACATTGCTACATGTTAATTGTAATACCACTAGTAAAAATAAATAAAACTGATCTAAGTGAAGAACTGTTGGTATATGTGCCTATTTGAACTTTGTTCAGAGGAAGATGCTATTTTAACTGATTAGGGAACTAATAAAGCATTCTTCCTGAAAAGAGGTGTTAATTGGTGATAATTCTCAGAAAGTGCTCTAAAATTTAACAGCTTGAAACCCAACATTACCGTGCATCAAGTACTTTTCACAAAGTCTTGTTTGAAACCAAAATAAGGTTACAGGGGCTGAAAAACCAAAGTTGGAATGGCATGAGTAATAATGATATAAGAAAATATTTTTATAAAACCTCCTCCCTTGAAAGCATTTCAAAAGCATTGACATTTCTCCCACCAGATTTTACACCATCCATTAGAAATAGTTGAAATTCAGAGAGGCTGTGATTTACTTGATATCCTGTATTAGAACTCCACATGGAACTCAAGATTAAAAATTCCCATTCAGAGTTCTATCATTAAATTACAATACTACCTAAAAAATGAAAAATAATAGCTAAGTCACAATGTAATGGTCACATTTTTGCTAACTAATTAGATGAGTAAAATAAATGCACTATAAATATTTATATCTGATTTGAATTTGTCATAGAACCCCCAGTGGCTGTTAATTTGTTAGGATTTAGTTTGACCCTACATCATCCAGCGTCATCAGTATTTCCTTCTGTTTTTCTGATACCATCATAAATTTCATTCAACCACTTGTGAAGGACATTATTTTGAAAATTGATAGTAGAACTTAGGCTGATACAACTGGTTTTTCTTAAGGTATAACTGGCATGGAAGCCCTAGGAATCTATCCATATATTACATGATTTAAGTACATTTATAGAAAGGTTTTGGAATTGTAAGATTTTATTAAAATGCAAAGAAAATGGGCCAAGTTAGATTTTGATTCAAGTCACAACTTCACCATCTAGAATGTGTGGTGTTGGTTAAGTTACTTACTCTCTCTGAGTTAGGTTTTTCATCCATAGCATGTTAATAATAGTACCTATTTCATAAAATTATTGTAGAGGATTAAATGTTATAATAAAGGAAGAGCATTTAGCACAGCGGCTGGTATGTAGTATTGAGACCCTGGCTAGTAAAGGAGGGCCAGAAACATGAGGTTCCTGTAAAATAACTAAAATAACTTGAGAATTTATCTACATATTGAATTTTATCCACATTGGGAAAACAATAGGGTCTTTGTTCTAAAAACAATAGTCTTTGTTTTATTGTCAAATCATATGGTAGGAATTTAAGTGTTCTTTCACAAAGATGGCACCAAAGTTGAAGAAGTCAGCCCTTGCCCCTCCCAAAGCCAAAACAAAGGCTTTGAAGGCCAAGAAGGTGGTGCTGAAAGGCATCCACAGTCAAACACAAGAGAAGATCCACACATCACGTACATTCCGACACTGCGTCTCCGAAGGCAGCCATAATATCCTTGAAAGAGCGCCCCCAGGAGAAACAAGCCTGACCACTATGCCCTCAAGTTCCCCCTCCCCCCCACTACTCATTCAACCATGAAGAAAACATAAGATTGCACCACACTTGTGTTCATTATGGTTGTCAAGGCCAGTAGGCACCAGATCAAACAGGCTGTGAAGAAGGTCTATGACATTGCTGTAGCCAAGGTCAACACTCTGATTAGGCTTGATGGAGAGAAGAAGGTGTATGTTCTACTGGCTCCTGACTGTGACGCTCTGGATGTTCCAACAAAACTGGGATCATCTAAACTGAGTCCAGCTAGCTAAATCTAAATATAAGTGTTTTCACCCTAAAAATAAATGGTTTTTTGAATCATTTTATTCAAGTAACTTCAAAAAAAGTCCATTAATCTGTGAGACTCAATTAAAGAGAAACTTTGAGTTATGGAAGCCAGAAAACCCTATGTTGTTTATGGAGTACTTTTTCAAATAGCCTTGTGCATTTCCTTTTAAAATTTGTAGGACTTTTCCAGAATGTAGATTATAGTTTTGATACTCCAAAATCATGACTTTGACTTATCTTTCATGGCAAACATCAAAGTAGAAAAAACATACTTCATTGTTTTCATTGTGACAAGTTTTTGAAGTTCTTTGCAAGCATAACTCAGGACCTCATGGTTCAAAATGAAATTTTTAAAACATTCTGAACAAACTAATTTTATTTAGGCCATTTAAAAAAATTGCCTAGACTCATACACTTTCCACTAGTTTCATATTAATAATCTAAGCCATCATCCTCCCTCATTTGGATCATTGTAATAAGCTCCTAACTCACCTTCCTGCTTTGGCCCTTATCAACCTATAGTCAAATCTCCATCAAACTGTCAGAGGGATCCTTATGAAACATAAACAGAAGCATATAAATTCCATTCAAATATCTTCAATATCTTTCCATCACACTTAAAATATAAACTCCATAACCCTTACTATGGCCTACAGGCTCTGAGTGATGAAAATCCTGATACTACCACTTCGTCACCTTTCACTTGACCTTTTGAATATGCCAAGCTCTTTTCTGCCTTTAGACACTTTCAGAATGCTGTTTCTTTTAACTCTAAACCTCTTCTCATTCATTTACATAAATAACCATATTTATTGAGTGTCTACTATGTATTAGGTATGATAGTAGTTGATTGAGATATGCTGACCCTAAAGTCGGAGAATATCTGGCATTTTGGGGGAACAACTACGGGGTCATTGTGGCTGGAGCAGAGTGAGAAAGGGAGAGAGTAATGTCAATGGGGAAGTACTATGCCATATAGGACCTGATTAGATTATTTTAAGAATTTAGTTTTTTGGGGCACCTGGGTGGCTCAGTCAGGTAAGCATCCGACTCTTGGTTTTGGCTCAGGTCATGATCTTAGGTTTGTGAGATTGAGCCCTTCCAGGGGCTCTAGGCAGGGCGTGGAGCCTGCTTAAGATTCTCCTCCCCTCCCTCCATCCCACCCCCCACCCCCCTGCTTGCGCGCTCTTTCTCTCTCAAAAAAAAAAAAAAAGAATTTTGGTTTTCACTCTGAAGACGGAACCGCCGGACAATTTGGGGCAGAGAAATTGCATAAGACTAGGGATTTTAAGTCTCAGAGACTTAAAAGAAGTCTGGCTTCTCTGTAGAGAATGGACTACATGGAGGCGAAAGTGAAGGCAGGGGAACTCCTCAGGTGGAGTGGTTTTGAGAGAATGAGGAAGTTCTCTTCTAATTTTGTTTTTCAAATTTCTCAGTGAAGTAGGAAGCAAAGACATCAGGTAGAGTGAGGATGAGAGTGAATTTGTTGAAAGTTCAGAAAGAAAAAAGAAGGTATAAATTATATAGGAGAATGGGAGACTGAATAGATGAGGGAAATACAGTATGTTTGGTGGGTAGCATTACGGGCCTGCTTGAGGAGTGGTTCTCAATGTGTGGTTCTGTGACCGGCAGGGTCAGCTTTACTTCAGAATTTGTTAAAAATGCAAATTCTTGGGCCCCATGCCAGATACAGCGAAAATGTAACCCTGGGAGTGGGGCCCAGAAATCTGTGGTTTAATAAGCCCTCCAGGAGATTGTTCTGCACACTAAAGCTTGAGACCACTGGATTAGAGGATTAAGTCCTTGATGTTAAAATGAGACCAATCCATATGGTTATACATTTTTTCCAGACATGGAATGGTGTAGGAAGGCACAGGTGGGAGAATTGTTTTAACCCAGGCTGTGGTTTCACCAAGCAACTAAGTTAAAATGAAAAAAGGGCAAGAGAAAAGGGCAAGAGAATTGAGAGTGGACGGAAGGAGACACTTACAGTGATTGATTATAAAATTTAAATTGGGAAAGTAATAAAGGGAAAACATCAAGGGCCTGAGGAAGAGCGGAAAAGGAGAAGGATCAGAGAATCCTGGTGGGACACTAGAAGGAGTGAGCTGGAAAGGTAGGAGGAGGTGGCCATCAGGGAGGATAAAGTTTTAAATTGAGACTATGGAGGCTTTACAGTTACTAGTCATGGGAATGTCTGCAACAGAGCTAACCAATAGAAGTATAACGGGATTGATAAAACCTAATTGTAAATTTTCTAGTACCCCACATTTAAACAATAATTTAAATATCCAAGTATGATTATTTTAACATTGACAGATATAAAAATATTAGTGAGATATTTTACACTTTTCCATATTAAATTTTGGAAATCCAGTGTGTCTTGTACACTTCCAGTACATCTCAGTTTGGACTAGTCACATTTGGGACAGTAGCCACATGTAGCAAGACATATAGGACAGTATGGGTCACAAGTATGATCATCAGGGAGAGTACTGCGGTAGGTTGGTGGATAAACACCCTTGGAGAAAAGGAGGTTAAAGCTAGGGTGTTGGAAGAATTATCTAGTGCCTATTTAAGTTGCCCTAGATTAAGGCAGGAGAGTGGTGCTGGAGAGTGTCAGTAAATCACCGTCTAAAGGGGCACCTGGGTGGTTCAGTCAGTGGTTAAGCGCCTGCCTTCAGCTCAGGTCATGATCCCAGGGCCCACGATCGAGCCCTGCATCGGGCTCCCTGCTCAGCACAGTGCCTGCTTCTCTCTCTCCCTCTACTCCTCCCCCTCCCTCTCCCTGTCTGCTCATGCTTTGTCTCTCGCTTTCTCTCAAAGAAATAACATCTTTAATAAATAAATAAATAAATAAATAAATAAATAAATAAAATGAGTGGGGGAGGAGATGGCAGCAAAACTGAGAGATTGTGGGCAGTACAATAGGATAATGTTAAGTTCAAAGCTGCGTTATGTGAGATAGAAGAAGAATGATCTGTAAGCAGAGATGTGGAACTTGGGCGACACCTACTCCACTTCCGGCCCAGTGGTAGGATAGGTGTGGAAGAGGAAACAGCCATCACTTGAAAAGTCTGCAGCAGTGTCCTCAGAGGAAGGAGAAAGTCAAAGATGAGATTGAGTGTACACACATAGGACATTGTGGACCAGGAGTTGTGGAAGGCTCAGTGGATGGGTTTCAGATGTTAAGGCAGAGTTAACAATAAAGACAAAACAGGGGATGTACAAAGACTTCCCGGGGATTAGAGTGTGCAAGATTAGGGTACATAGAAGCCTAGGGTTTCTTGCAGGGACTGACATAAAGGAGGGAAGGGACTCAATGAAATTGAGCAGATTCGAGGCAGAGGCGGGTGAGTGTGAGTTCCAAGGTATAGGGAAGCATGGGTATCTGGGGTTATCTCTGGGTCCCTGAAGGTGAGAAAGATATACTGTGCAAGGTTCACATTGTACCCCTGTCCGGGGAAAAGCAGACCGAATCCCACTGACAGAATTGAGGCTATCTAGGAAGGTGAGGTGTTATTTCAGTTGTGTGGGCCCCAACTTGACTTTGACCTTTGGTAATGAAGGGGTCGAAGGCCCAGGATAACATGATTTTATTTACACTGAAGATAGATAGAGATGTATCTGGAACAAATGAGGGGATTAAAAAATGTGAAAAATGGAATGCCCATAAATTATTGAGTCGCGATATAGATAAAGAACTAAATTAAATAAGGGTTCCAGTATTAAGGGATGGTAACATGTTAATTTAGGTTTCTTCTGGAGTTTAATTTTGTTGGTAGCCGATTTCCAGATTTTAAAAGATGATACTGGCCTTCTTCATTTTATGTTATATATCTGTGTTAATTAGAACAACAGCTTACCCAAGAATGCTCAAAATGATTATTCAGTCAAAGCCACAGCTGTTGTTGCTTTGTGAAAGTATTTTGCAGTTGTTCGGGTATCCCAAGGGTTCCTTCTAGGTTTTCTTCACATATAGCCTTAATCCATAGCTCTGTTCTGACTTCTGAGTCATTCTTCAGCTGCTCTGTGCTTTGAAGGGATTACTGCTTGGTGATATGAGCAAGCCTTAAAGACTGCAGGGAATACCAGTGATAGGAGAACATTCTAGGGGCAAAAATAATGATAGTCGTGGACATTCTCCTGATTTTCTGACCTCTTAATTGCCAGTTTGACAGAAAATAGAGCCCATGCCAACTGGGATATAATATCAGAGTATAGTAATTTTATTCAAGGATTATCTTAGTTTCTCAGCAAACTTGGAACATAGATTACTGACACCTCTGTGGTAGGAGAGTTTGAAATTGATTACTGTTTTGTTCCTAAACTGATCGGAAAAGAATTTGTAAATTGGTTACACAAAATTTAGGCAGTTCTGAATTTTAACGTTCCCACGAACAAAGTTAGTTGATCAAATGCGACCTGGTGGATACCATTTGAAACTCAAATGATGGAGTACATTTTTTTCTTTTTTTAAAAAATTAAATTAAATGTAATTTAAATTCAATTAATTAATATATAGTGTATTATTAATTTCAGAGGTGGAGTTCAGTGATTCATCAGTTGTATATAATACCCAGTGCTCATTATATCACATGCCCTCCTTAATGTCTGTCACCCGGTTACCCCATCCTTCCACCCCCTCCCCCCAGCAACCCTGTTTGTTTCCTGTGGTTAAGAGTCTCTTATGGTTTGTCTCCCTCTCTGATTTCATCTTGTTTTATTTTTCCCTCCCTTCCCTTATGATCCTCTGTTTTGTTTCTTAAATTGCACATATGAATGAAATTATATGATAATTGTCTTTCTCCGACTCACTTATTTTGCTTAGGATAATACCCTCTAGTTCCATCGAGGTCATTGTGAATGGCAAGATTTCATTCTTATTGATGGCTGAGTAATATTCCATTACACACACACACACACACACACACACACACACACACACACACACACCACTTTATCCATTCATCTGTCAATGCACATCTCAGCTCTTTCCATAGTTTGGCTATTGTAGACATTGCTGCTATAAATATTGAGGTGCAGGTGCCCCTTCGGGTCACTACATTTGTATCTTTGGGGGATGGAGTACATTTTTGAAGGTCAGGAATCTTTTTCCTCTGTTTCTTCATTCTATCCCAAAGTCCGTTGTCCAAATTTCTATGCCTATTATGTCTGCCTCTCAACATCACCCTTGTTATTAATATTTATTTGATTATTCATTCAATAGCAACTAAACATCTGCTCTATACCAGGTATTGTACTTTGGCAATTGCTCCAGTATTGAGCACTTACTATTGAGATATTTCCTAAGTATTTATTGACCATCACTTCAGGGCCAGATGCCATTTGATGATTAGGTCAGACCCATTCCTTGAGCTCATGTGGCTTAGATGTAAGTGGGTAAGACAGACATTAAGTACATAGCCAAAAAATAGTTACTTCCCACTGTAATAAGTCCTAGAGAAGTATGGAGTAATATGAGAGCATATAAACAACGAAAACCAGTTAAAGTCTATGAAGTAAGGAAATGTTTCCCAGAGGCAGTAATGGTGAAATGGAGTTCCGAGAGATGAAGAAGAGTTAGGTGAAAGTATTGTGGAGTATTTCAATCCTGTTGCAAACAGAGCAGCATGTTCAAGTGCCTTGAGAAGAGACAGAAAGATGTGTACAGGGCGCCTGGGTGGCTCAGTTGGTTAGGCGACTGCCTTCGGCTCAGGTTATAATCCTGGAGTCCCTGGATCGAGTCCCGCATCGGGCTCCCTGCTCGGCAGGGAGTCTGCTTCTCTCTCTGACCCTCCCCCCCCTCATGTGCTCTCTCTCATTCTCTCTCTCTCAAATAAATAAATAAAATCTTAAAAAAAAAAAAAAAGAAAGATGTGTACAGTCAGGCAGCAAAAGAAATTTAGTTTGCCTGCCCCATAGACTATAAGAGAAATGAAGTGATTAGAAATGAAAAAGATGAAGGAAAATAAGAGCACATATTTGCTTCATAATGTAATTTCTGAAAGAGTTTGTTTTTAAAGATCTATTTATTTGAGACAGAGAGAACACATGCATGTGCACGAGTGGGGGGAGGGGCAGAGGGAGAGGGAAAGAGAATCTCAAGCAGATTCCTTGCTGAGTGTGGAACCCAATGTGGGGCTCGATCTCATGACACTAAGATCTTGACCTGACCTGAAATAAAGAGTCAGTCACTTACCTGACTGAGCCACCCAGATGCCCCTAAAAGAGTTTGTTTTTTATAATTGTATCTAACAGATAAGCAATTCATCTACCTTATTTTATTCCTTTGCATTTTTGGCAAATTATGTCAGGTGATTTCTATAATTACAGTTAGCACTGAATAGATCTATCAATTTGGTATGTTCTCACAATGGTATTTTGTTCTTTAAAAGGAAGAATTGAGAAAGCACCCATAAGAGGAGAAAGATGTATTAGTCCTCAAACATAAGGGTTCCATCTTTCTCAGCAGTAAATTTTTATAATCAAAACAAGCCTCGTCTAATATTTGGGGATATATAATATGTTCCAAATATTTTTATGAACTGTATGATTCATATTTTAGCTTTTCTTACATCACCTTTTACCCTATAAAAGTTTTAAATTTGCATATAATCAAATCCCTTACAGCTTTTTATTTCATGTCCTGCTTAATGAAGAACATCATCCTCAACTAGTTAACCCCCAGACACACACTATATTTTAAACGATATTATGAAAACATACTATATTTTCTTCTGGTACTGTTATGATTCTATTTTTAGACATTTTCGTTCTTTTAATCCACTTAGAATTATTTTTTCTGTGTGATGTGACATAAGAGTTTCTTTCTTTTTTTTTTTTTTAAGATTTTATTTATTTATTTGTCAGAGAGAGAGATAGAGGGCACAAGCAGGGGGCAGGTAGAGGGAGAAGCAGACTCCCGGCTGAGCAAAGAGCCCGATGCGGGCCTCAATCCCAGAACCCTGGGATCATGACCTGAGCTGAAGGCAGATCCTTAACCGACTGAGCCACCCAGACACTCCATGAGTTTCTTTTCCTTTTCCCTAAATCAGTGGTTCTCAGCTAGGGCCGATTTGGCCCCCCAAGGGATATGTGGCAGTGTCTGGAGACAGTTTTGGTTATAACAACTAGAAGGGGAAATGATCGTGGCGTCTAGTATGTGGGGGCCAGGAATGTTGTTACAGCCTCACGCAACACAAAATTATCCCGCTCAGTGTGTCAACAGTGATGAGGTTGAAAAATCCTGTCCTAAATGGTATCATTGGAGAAAAAAGGACTAGATTGTGGACAAAGTAACTCAATCTCTTGCTGACAGACTTTCAGATATATTGACTGGTTCAAACAAGGATTTGGCACTTTGCCTTTTATCTCTTTATGATCTAATATGAATGGCTCCTATTTTTGTATTTTGGGAAATAAGTATTTTCCTAGGAAACGTTGACAACACATATACACACATACATACACAGCCACGGAATCATGTGCAGCTGTGTAGGGGGCCAGTTTCCTGTGAGAGGTCAGGTGTGTCCCTCCGAAACCATGCCCTACGTCCCTCCATCACCTCCCCGCTGCTGGCTCTGTAGTATCTTCCCCTGTTAGCGTGTATGATGGTGACGCTGAGCAACACATGTTCAAATGATTTTTGTTTGTTCGTTCCTTTCTCTTGTTTTTCTAGCTAACTCATTTTCCAATTTCGTATTCTATGTCAAACATCAACCACACTGGAATTAATTTTTGACTCTAAACCCAAGACAAAATAAAAACAATGTTCCAGAATAAGGCATTCATTGACTTTATTGTACAGACAGAAGAGGTATAATAGACTCTAACCATTTATCTTTTTCTGAGGTGATCTTGTCCTTCATTTTGGTCCTGGATCAATGTTGTTTCCTGTTGTTGTTGCTGACCTTTCTTAAGTACACATTCTAGTAAATTTGGAAAACATAGAAGGAGTCTGCTGTTAACATATCATTCCCCATGGCTATGACCCATAAGATGTTTTGGTTTTTAACAGGGGAAAAACATCAGATTAAAAATGAAGTATAAAGTTAGGGTTTTTTATTTATTCTACAAAACCCCAACAGTTTAAAAGTTCTGTTACTGGTGTTGGCTATTAGCCATATACCATGAGTGACCTTAAAATATTACATAAACTATGGCCTGACATATCTGGGAAAAATACATAGTGGCCATTGTTTTTCAATGTCAAAATTTAGCACTCTTGCTAAATCCGAGCTTCTCTTAAATGATAGAAACAGAATTTGTTATGAGGCTTGGTGAAGACATACTGCCCTTGCTTCCCATATTGAGGCAAAGTTGAAGAGACTTCTTTTCTGAGGTAGTACTACTGATACCATTAACGCCTAGAACCTGGTGGTAGCTGTGGACTTCACCATCACCTTTGTCAAACGTATTAGCAGTGAGGGCTTGAGTGTGGTGTTCTTTGGATGTAAGGGAAGTGAGGATGGCGCTTCTGGGACTCTCTAGGCTGCCTGACCTTAACATTCTGATGGGTAGCTAGCTCCCATGTAGGTAATAGCTTTCCTCTGTATATAAATTTGGTTTTGCAATATACCCAGTACAATGATGTGCCAGTAAATGTTTAATGATGCCCTCCAAAAAAAAAAAAAACCCAAATCAAACCAAAACAAAAAATCTTGATTTGATTTGTAGCACTTTCTGATTTCCATAGCATAAATACTACAGCTATGGTTGATGTCAAATTACTAAGTTGACTTAACTGAACACAGAGTTGGGAAGAGATGTACACAGCTCTCATGAGCTAGTACATGTTAATTCTAGAATGTTCTCTTTGTCTTCAGTCAAAGCCTCTGCAACATTTACCTATGCAAACTTATAGTATAGAGATAATATTTTGAAGCTTGTCACTGATAGGACCTTCTTCTTACTCCTCCTAAGACGTACGTTTGTTCTTAGGTTTGGGAATGAGGTTAGAATTGTTGAAAAATAGGAAGAGAAAGAAAGTTTTGTTATTCAAATTGTAATAATCAAAGCAGGAAGACTAGCAGCTTGAAAGCCAGTGTTTGTTAAGAAAGAGAACTATTGTATGAATTCCTTCTTTTCTGTCTTTATCATCAAGGTCATCAGGCCTGAGTAAACTAGATTATAAAGTTTTCTGTGTGTCAGGCAGGGTAGGGCAAAGAAGGACATGGCAAAGAAGTAGTGGGAAACTCAAAGATTCCCTTCTACTCCTGTGGAATTATAGGCGAAAAGGAGAGGCTAGAATTTGTACAGGGATTAGTCGTCAGGGTCTTTGCCCCACATCCCTAGTGCTGCATCTGGGGATGGAGAGGGTGTGATTCAGAAATTTTCAAGGAATACTAAAGTCAGGTAAGTTTAGCCCCATGTTCTTCCCTGAGAATCAGTTGTTCTATAGACTGGCATCGACCTCATCTGAAGGGAGGTTGCAACGTTAAAAAGCTCGTGATGCTCTATGGTTAGGAATTGCAGTCCTCCTGATGGAGAAGGCATGCAGAACTCAATTTCCCTACAACAGAGTGTCAAAGCGGTAAGTAGGGATGCTTCCTAGAGAATTTGCAAGGGAAGGCCACAAAGGTGGTGGTGGGGGGGGCGGGGAGGTCGCCCTAAGGCTGAGTGCTGAGATCCCCTGTGCCAGATTGCCCACCCTCACTTAAGGTCTGAGCCCTCTATACAGACAGAAGCAGACCAGTTGCTGAAGTAGAAATGGTCCCTGAGAACCCACATGCCAGGCAAGAAGGGGCCAAGACACAGATTTTGTTAGTGGAGGACAGCAAGATGCTTCGTGTTAAGGGAAACAAGAATCCTGGTTGAGGGTAAGCAGAGAAGTGACAGGACAATGTAAGCCTTTGCCCACGACACTGTGAGGCTTACCTCTTTGCAGCTTCCAAGTTATGGACGATTTCCTTCCCTGTACGACTAAATACATCTCAGAGAGGAGCAGGGGCTGGAGAAATAAACTCTGAATACTAGTCTTAGCCATTCAAGTAGAAACTGTGTTACTTAAAGAGAGATTTCCACTCTACTTAGTAGGGCAATGTGTGTGTGTGTAGGAGAGGTGCTTCAGAGAAGTTTTATATGGAAAAGCTACATTTTTTTTTGACACCCTGGGCATGGCAATTTTGTGATTCCTTCTACATATAATTGCCTCCTTGGCAAGATTAGGGAAAGGGACTAGTTATCCTGATTGTGGGCCAGGGGAAACACTCGAGTAGGCTAATTTCCACAGAAAAGGTGCTAAAGAAAGCTGGCCTAGGGCCATGGGGCCTGGAGTCATGGATGAGGAGCCAAAGGCCTACAGAACCCAAGGCCTTAGGAAATACAGAAAGATTTCTTGTCTCTAAAGTCTGCTTTGGAGTTAGGGGAGTGTCCTGTAAGAGGCCTTGTAATAAATGTCCTAAGGCCATAATCAAAGCCACGACGCTCACACCACCATGCCGTTTGCCATAGGAAGGTAGAATTTTGATATAAAACTGTTTTCCCTGAATCAGCCTATCTGGTCCTCTAGTCTCTGGATTTTTTTTCTCTTATCCCTCTCCATTGTTTTATCCCTCCCTCTCCCCCATGCAGTGGGTCAGTTCCCCTGACCCACTAAGCCCAGTGGGTGGTGGTGACTGTTTACATAAGTGTACATGTCACATTGAGATCTGCTGACATAAATGCACTGTTGTCACAACATTAAACAAAGAGAAAAGTCGGTTCTTGCTGACAAAGATTAACGTACGGCCTAGAGTTTCAAAGCAGCTGAGATCAGAGGGACAGGGTGGGGGGCAAAGAAAAGAGAAAGTTAGCAAGGCAGAAGGAAATTCTAGGTCTACTAAGAGAACAAATGCCCAAGAGCAGACTTGGTAACTAGTAACTAGGACCAAGAGGGGGCCAACATGGTAGTGCCTCCTGTTCTGCGCAAGCCCATGGGTCACTGTCACACCAGCTGTTGCTTCTTGGATTTTAACATTTTCCTTGTCCCTTTCCAAGGGTGCTAAACCGACTCTCCTTACTTAATTGGCTGCTCCAATCCATCATTCCTGGCAGTCTCCCGCTTTTCTCTTTTGCTTGTCCCCAAATCCCCCCCGCTCCTGCTCCTTCTCCAAATCTTGACCTCTATCCAAAGGTGACCTTTTTTTCATTCTTCATGGTTTTAGCTTTGCTGGATATACCACTGAGAATAAGGTGCCACTTCCAGGCAAATCATTCACATGGTCATCAGGAACATGATATAATCTAATTTTCCTCAGTACTTCTGAAAGAGTCCAGAGTCAGGTAATATACCAACCCCACATTAGGAAAAGATCGGTAAATATTTACTATGAATTAAGGAGAAAACAGTGGGCTACTTCCCAAGCAAAAACAAAGAAAACAAATACAAATCCTTTACTTTCCCAGGGCTGTCAGTTTAATTGGACCAACAGACACATTCAGTCCAATGTAGTAATTACAATGATGGAGGGAACCACAGAGCATGGTGGTGGCGAATAAAACATGTAGATTAACCTGGTTCAGAAAGTCAGAGAAGACTTCCTGAAGAGAGGGATGCTTTGGATGAGTTTTATGTTATTTTTTAAACATTTTATTTATTTATTTATTTGAGAGAGAGCAGAAAACTCATGAGCGAGGGCAGGAGCAGAGAGGGAGGGAGGGAGAGTGACAAGCAGACTCCTCTCAGGGACGAGCAGACTCCTGGATAAGCACAGAGCCCAAGGTGGGGCTGGACCTCAGGACCCTGAGATCATGACCTGAGCCAAGATCAAGAGTCGGAGTCAGAGGCTTAACTGACTGAGCCACGCAGGCGCCCCTGGATGAGTTTTAAATGTATAGATGAGTTTTCACTGCAGGGCTTTTGTACATTCCGTTGTGCTTGGAAATTTTTCCTTCCAGGTCATTGAGTAGCTGGTCTCTTCTCGGCCTTCATGTTTTAGTTATATGTTGCATTTCTAGAGGGCCTTCTTTGATATCTTTTCCTAAATTAGGTTCCTCTATTGTACTTTCCATCATAGCATTTGCTTGTTTATGTGTTGATACTATCTCCCCATCTCTACTGTAGGCTCTGCGATGACCAGATCTTGTTTCTTCTCTTCACCATTGTGAAACCCGTGTTTGTGGCATGCTATAGGCACTCAGTAAGTGCTTGCTCTGTAAATGCGTACAGCATGACTGAGACAGGGCATGAAAGGCAGGAAATGGCCATGGATTTGGCATCTGGGACAGGCAGAGAGGGCAGGAGATAAGGGATATCTGTGTCAGACTAAATCATTTCTCCTGTAGATAAAGAATCACTAAGTGTAGGGCGCCTCGGTGGCTTAGGTAGTTAAGCGACTGCCTTTGGCTCAGGTCATGATCCCAGGGTCCTTGCTCAGCAGGGAGCCTGCTTCTCCCCCTCCCTGCTACTCTGCCTGCTTGTGCTCTCTTTCTCTCTCTGTCAAAGAAATAAATAAAATTCTTAAAAAAAAAAAAGAATCACTGAGTGCTTTTAAGCTGGTGAGTGACACAGTGAGAATCACACTTAAGAAAGGGCACTGTGGCAGCAGGAAGGGGCATATGATAAAGGCCGGGGCTGGAGGAAGAACATGGTGTTTGTTGATGCCTCTGGGCTAGGCTTTGAATCTCCGTTTGGATGCTGCTCCAGGGAAATTGGGCAATCCCTCTTTCCCAGTGTTGTGGCTTCTTCAATACACGCTGACTTTGTAGTTGCCTATATGCATTTCAATTAAGACCAAAGAATTATTACAACAGGTTATGGATTTCTTGATATTTCTCCTAGTTATACATTCAGAAATGAATATACACACATACACATACATAATAAAACACAATCTTCATAAATTTAAACTCCTTCCTTTCTCCCTCTCCCTACTTTTTCTTTTGCTATATAAATCAACCATGATACTGAAAAATGCATTGGAGATCTAGTCAATTGCTTGCCAATAAAATACTACAATCCACATATATAATTTAAAATTTTCTAGTTGCCACATTAAAAAAAATAAACACATACAATTAATTTTAATAATACCATGGAAAATATTGCCATCTCAACTTGTAATCAATATAAAGATGCAATGAGATAGTTTACATTCTTGTGTATGTGTCTTCAAAACCTGGTGTGTGTTGTAGAGTTAAGCCCGTACCAGTTTGGACCAGTCCATTTTAAGGGCTCAATAGCGACCTGTGGCTTGGGGTGACCACAGTGGGCAGCACAGACAATGCCAAGCCCTCACTGTATAGGTGGGGAGATGAAAAAGGACTCAAAGTAGGTAGTGAAAGCCCAAAGACACAGTTTTTTATCTCTGCTAACCCAAGCAGCTGAGAGCATGAGCACAAAGAACTCACACTGGGCAGTATGTTTCATTTTGTCTGGCCTTTGACTCTGGCTTGTTGTGAAATTCCCCTGCAGCTTCCTGGCTGACTTCCACTGAGGCACTATTTCCAGTGTGACCCCTGACCCCGGATACCAGCTCTTCATCCTGGACAGTGTGGCTAAAGCAGAGCCATTTGTCTGGCAGGTGGTTGGTTACTTCTTTGGGTGACTGCATATCAGCAAGGAAATGGCAATTCCTTTGGCACTTAACTGTCACTCAGGATTTGTAGAAACAATGATTTGCTGAAAAGAATATGCTCTGGGGGACTGACAGGGCTTTCCAGCTTAGGCTTTGGTTTCACAAACAGGAAGTGTCAATTGCAGACAACTGGGCTACCCACTTCAAAATCTCGAATCATTCCACAGCTTTTAGGCAGAGATATTTTGGAACAACAGCTCACTGAGTGCATATACACAGCACCCCCTGCCCCTCCCCCACACCCACGCATACTTTCTTCTCTTTATAGGCATAGAGCATTCGTCGCAGTGAAGTTAATTCTTGCCTTGAAATGACTGTTGGGGCTTCTTTCCTGCAGTCACTATTCATCCTCTCCATGATTTCTACCTGGGTGAGTGAAGGCATTTATTCTTTAAAGCAAGGAAAAAAAAAAATAAAGGAATAAGAATAAGAATATATTTCTACCTAGTTTCCCGAACTTTAACATCATAGCGTGCATAGATATTGTTTGTACAATTTCCTAGGAAAATGGATGAGGCTGGCCTCTAGTACGGGGAGGGACATCGCTGAGTGAATCCATAGATCGGATACACCTGTAACTGGTATTCTGAGTCACTCTGGTTAGAAAGCTCTGCTTCAAATATATATTAATATGATTGATTCATTGATTCCCTTATTCATTCATTGACTTAACAAATGTTGAATGCCTGTTGTGTGTCAGACACTGTTGTAAGCATGAGGGACACAACATTGAGCAGGTTCAGAGAAGGTCTCAGCTCTCATGGATCTAAGATTCTAGCAATGGACTATAGAAAGGTGACCAGACAAATTAAACACAGTAATTTCAAATATTAATAAATACTGTGAAGCTTAGAAAAGATAATGGAATAGACAGTGAGTGGAGTTTGGATATGGACAGAAAACTCTTTTAGAAATGGGGGAGTCCCGAGGAAGAAAATTTGAGCTGATACGTGTATGAAGGTATGAAGGTGGTAGTCTTACAAAGTCCCACAGGAGAAATGTTGCCCGAGAAGGAACAGCAGACAGCAAGGCTCTGGGCCCACCTGAAATTAGCGACAAGACAAGAATGTGTGTTCTTACAACTTCGATTCAACCTTGTACTGGTAGTACTAGTTAAAGCATTCAGGCAAGAAAAAGTAATAAAAGGCATCCAGATCGGAAAGTCTGATTTAACCCACGATACTTCTGACTCCAAATATCTGGTATCCCCCGGTACCCTCCCTCCTCCCCCCACCAATTCTCCAAATCTCCAGACACCAACTAGAATGTCCTACAACTCAATTCAATTCTTTTTTTTTTTTTTTAAGATTTTATTTATTTATCTGACAGAGAGAGAGAGAGAGCACAAGCAGGGGGAGTGGCAGGACGAGGGAGAGGGAGAAGCAGGCTCCCCGAGGAGCAGGGAACCCGATGCAGGGCTTGATCCCAGGACCCCAGGATCATGACCTGAGCCGAAGGCAGTCACTTAACAGACTGAGCCACCCAGGTGCCCCAACTCAATTCAGTTCTGACACGATCTACCCAGAGCTAGCGCAGACCCCACAGGTGACAGTAGGGTCAGTCCCCACTGCACAGGTTAGGGGCTCAGTCCCATAAGTCTACCCCCACTTTAGACTCCAGTCTCACATCCCTGGTTACTACTGTACTTATGATCAACCAAATAAGGGGTTCCCCGACCCCTCCTTGGATTCTGTGATTTACTAGAACAACTCAGAGAACTCAGGAAAGTTCTTTCCTTGCTATTACTGGTTTATTATGAAAGATACAACACAGAAGCAACCGAGTGGAAAAGATGCCTGGGGCAAGTTATGGGGAAAGGGGTGCAGAACTTCCAGGCCCTCTCTGAATATGTCACCCTTCCAGCATCTTGATGTGCTCACCAACTCAGAAGCCCCTGAACTCCATCATTTAGGGGTTGTTTGAGGGTTTCATTACATAGATAGAATTAAGTCATTGGCCATTGGTGATTGACTCAATTTCCAGTCCTTCTCCCCTCCTTCGAGATTAGGGGCTAGGGCTGAAATTGCCAACTCTCTAATCATGGCATGATCTTTCTGGCAACCAGCCCCAGTCCTGAATCTGTCTAGGGGCCCCCGCCCCTAGACAGTCATATAAAAAACATTCTTTTCACTCCAGAGATTCCAAAGGTTTCAGGAGCTCTGTGCCAGGAACTGGGACAAAGGCCAAATATTTATTTCTATTATATCACAGAAAGGGTGAAATAAAACTGTCTATTTCAGTATGACATGATTTTGCATGTAGAAAATCCTTGGAGTCCACAAAAAGATGTTAGAACTAATAAGTTCAGTGAGGTTGTAGGATACACCTCGGTATACAGAGAGCCATGGTATTTCTGTACACTAGCAATGAACAATCAAAAATAAAAGGAATAAATTAGTTCAATTTACAAAAGTATGAAAAGGAATAAAATGCTTAGGAATAAATGAAAAGAAGTCCAAAACTTCACAGAATATTGTCGAGAGAAATTAAATAATACCTAAATAAATGGAAAGTGACCCTATGTTTGTGGATTGGAATACTCCCCAAATTGATCTCCAGATTCATTGCAACCCAGTTAACCCAGCTGCCTTGTTTTGCAGATATGGACAAGCTTATCTTAAAATTCCTGCGGGAATTCATGGGACCTAGAACAGCCAGAATGGTCCTGAAAAGAACAGAGTGAGAATACTCACACTTTCCTGTTCCAAAACTTACTACAAAGCTATACTTTTCAAGACAGTATGGTACTGGCATAAGATTTAACATATTGATTAATGGAATCAGATTTAGAGTCCAGAAATAAACTGACATATCTGTGATCAACTGAATTTAAACAGTGATGTCAAGGCCATTCAATGGGGGGAAAGAATTATCTTTTCAACAAATGGTTGAAACAATGAAATAATTGTACAGCTGGATATCCCCAGGCAAGTAAGTGAAGTTAGACTGCAGCGTGTATTTGGGTGCTTTCTGTGTACCCATTGTCAGTCTTACCTAGAACAGAATAATGTTGGCCAAATATACATCTTCTCACAAATCCAGTCCTGTATCTTATGTGGAAACTAGAAAAGAAAATTCTAACAAGTACAGTACAATCAAGATTGAATAAATGAATATGAGCTCTTCAATAAACTGCTTTTAAAAGTAATGAATTTCCCATTACTGATGTTCAGGAACATGCCACCTGGCTTTTGGTGAAGATTACAGTCAAGGTGATTCCTAAAGTGGGTTATACAAAGAGAAAAGTCAGGAAAGTGCAGTACAAAATAAGTTCCAAAGCGCAAAATGCATCTTTTGATCCAAGGACAAATAATGTTAAAATATTTTTGATTTGTTTTGTTTTAATTTTTTTCAGTTTTGTACCATCTCTTATAGTCACCTTATGCTTGTTTAGCATGCTGATTCCAGGGCATCCTATATTTACTACGTCAGAATTTCTGGGAGGAAGGCCAACAATTCTGAATTTTTGTAACGTGTCCCTCAGGTGATGGTTATGAGGACTCAAATTTGAAAAACACTGCTCTGTAAGAAAGTAACAGGGTGTTTTGGTCTCAGAAGTCAATTTTTGCAAGTGTCAAAGTCTATTGTAAAGTGCAGTTTTGAGAACCACAGGGGTTTTGTGATTAAGGTGTTAAAGCAATGCCTTTTTCCAGGACCTTCAGTAAATCATCTCTTGTAGTTCTTGATCTGCACTAAACTTATCCTTGACCGTGCATTTCAGTTATGTACGCCCTTGAATCCTCCCACATCAAGTAGCATTACATATTAGGTGTCATCTCTTCAGAATTCTGTTTAGAATTTTTATTGTTCTTAGACTGTTCTGAAGTTCATTTCTAAGCTTCTGTGTTCATACTATAGAAGATATAGTAGCTATGGTTTTGTCTCATAAGCAGGTTTTAACATCATTCTATGTCTGCCTCCTTTGGGAACCTGCTGTCTGAATCCATGTGGAACTTACAGGCTTTCAATTATAGGAATCCTCAACTCCAGCCACAGAGAAGGGCATTACACAGGTTAGACCAATCATAGTACTGCTATCCCTGGTTACGTTCAGCAATGAGTATGCATCCCAAACTTGGACAATTAGAGTCCATGCCAGCGTTCTTCTTCCTGAGTAAACTAAATTAATGGTCTCTCATCTGAGGACACTGAGTCTGAGGTTATCTATGTCCTTCTTGACACTCAAGCAATATTAGAGGTGAGGAGTACTTGCCTCTTACCTGAAGTCTATGGAAAGGAGTTTGAAGAGGACCACATGGATGTCCTAATTTGTGTCCCTTACAGTATGGTAATTCTAATTCTCATTAACACCAGAGAAACCTAAAGGACATGAGAGAAGTTCGCTATCCCTTGGTGAGCCAAAATAAAGGCATTTTTATAGGGGTATTTGTATTTCCTGAGCTTCTTGTGAGGATCCATAAGAGTTTATTGTAGACTTGAAGGATCCTATCTATGTTATCTTTGGTTCTAGCCTATAGTAGTAACAGAGTTTAGCAGAGAGAAATTAATAGATACTACAAGATGCCTAGGGGCTAATGACAGCATTAGACAATCCAGAAGAAAGACTAATCTGCCTTTGTTCTGGCTATCATCCATATGCTTTTCAACATTTTCTCTCTAACTTTCTACATCTACCTTTTGCACTGCTAGGCAGACCTCCATGCACTACATCAAGGGCTCCCTCTTGCCCTTGGCTTCCAGTTGGGTGTCCCAATGGGGGTCCACAGTAGGAGATCTGTGGTAAGGAGATTAGATCAGTTTGTTTCCTGGCTCTTTTCCTCTGAGGCCCCTCAACCTGTCCTATCCCTTTACCAAAGGTCTCTGTTCCTATTATATTGACCTTTTCTGCATGGTTCTCTCCTTTGGATTACTGGTAACCCCCCCCCCCAAATCTGTTGAGGCCTAGAGATCACTCCCACTGTCACTAACCCCAGGTTACTTCAGTTTCCTTTTTGGTCTGCTTCTGTTCCACCCACAGTTTTGTAAACCCTCTCTTAAAATAAACCTTCAAATTATCTGGATTTGAATGTGCCATCTGTATTCTGTGGGACTCTCATGGACACAGTCCTCATAAAGAAACGTGCAGAGAAGGATCCTCAGAAATGCAGCATGGCTGAGCAACTCCTGGACTCACACTGCCAGAAGGGCAGCCTCCAGGACAGAGGATGGGAGACTAAGATCCCCGGCTTCGTATTAGTCACGCAGAGAGATTCCTACTCCATGACCTCTCCTCCCTCACCCTGCTCCAGTCCCATTGGAATATAAACCTTAATTAACAGGAGAGAGGTATAGAAAGAGGTATAAAAAGACAAGGCAAGGAATGTATCCCTTTCATTGACTTCAGGGGGAGGGCAGGAGCTTTAACGTTATATCAAATTTGGAGTTTTAATTATTACATGGAGCTAAATATTTTCATTTGTTCTCAGGGGACCTGTACTACATAAGAATGATTAAAAAAAAAAAAAAAATCCATGAGGACTGCACCGTTTTGTTTTTTTCTTTCCCTTCAGAGCTAGAGGAAGAAATAGCTAAATAAATGTAAGGGTTCAATGAAAATAAAAATAATAACAAATGTGCTTTATGATTACTTTGTGCTCATTCAAGGTGATAGTTACATAAGTTATATAAAGCTGTATCTGCTTCTTAAATGAAAGAATAGTTTCATATCCTTTTGGGCAGTATTACCATGCTTTTCTTTCACCAAGAGTTAATACTGCTGAACCACTTCATTGCTTACTAGCTACAGACACTTTTGAGATTGCCAAGCAATTATTACTTCTAAGCCTGGGCTAATATGTTATGAGGAGAGCATAAACAGGGTTTTCTTACCATGATAATTCAATGCCATTGTTGGAACTGAGTGAGTTACAAAGAGCACATGATAGTTGGCCTAATTCTGTTTCTTGGCCATAAATAGTTAGGTTGGGTAAACCCAACCTGTGGTTCCCCAAGGTTGCAGCATTGGGGTGTGGGATATGGAACATACTAGAGAAGAGCCAAAGTCAAGATGGAGTACCTCATACCTCATACCGCATTGCAGGGCCAGGGATAGGGTAAGGATTATATAAGAGAAAGAAATGTGAAATTGGTGTCTTGGACAGTTCAGTTTAGGAAAGTGTAAAGTGTGAGTCTGGTTAGATGGTCTAGGAAGTTGTTTCGTGAATAGATAAAAGTACTGCCTTTTACATGAAACACTTACCTAGAGTTGCAAAAAAGAACACAACTGCTCAAAGGAGCTATTGGTAGATGAATATCAAGAGATTGCAGACTAATCTATCAATGAAATTTCTGCATCCACAATATGTGGCTTGATGAACTTTGTCTCATTCTATACAATTACAATTCTATGCAATTTAGGATAACTATCGATCTGTTGTTTTATATCTTCCAGGCTGACATATTCCACAGAGTCCTTAAGGCAGCTGGCTTCACAGTTTTCCATCTGTCAGAGTCTTGGTGAGCTACAGATCTCTTCGGAGACTAAGAAGAAGCAGACATTTCATTATACAACAGGTATGCACTGCTGAGATCCTTGCTTAGTGATGATAATGTAGTTGGTTAGTCAGAGGTAGTTGAAGTGAAGCAAAATGATGCTATGCACATGTGGGGCTGCTTCTGAAAGGCTTTTAACCTGCTTTTTCTTCTTTGACACTTGATCATATTTGCTGCATGGGTCTTCGATGGTTTTGAATTCTTTTATTTTCTGTGTCCCAAGTTCTGGCAACTGTTGATTGGTTCTGTTGGGGCTGCTCATCCCTAGTTGATTTAACATAGAATATGAGTTTGAGTTAATTGATACTTGTCCATTTTGCAAGCGTGGAACTCCTGCCTGTATATGGCATGACCTTCAGACAACTAGAGCAATTCTCAAGGTAATCACTCAGGCAGACTGGTAATTGGCCAGTCAGTCAACAAACACACTCATGCAAACTACTGCATTATTTTGTAAATATTTGCTTCTAATTTTAAAAGTTGGCGTTATAATTAGTACTGATTTACTCATTCCAGTGGTATTTATTGTGTTGGTTAATTATTAGTAGCTGTTACACCCAGTGATACACAGGAAAGGGCCACAGCTGATATTTATCTTTATTAAATATCAATTATACACACACAAAGTATACAGATATATATATACCAAGCATATATGTAAGTACACATTTATCTTTTTTCATCGAGTATATTTTAATCAGTTTCATTGAGATATGTTTCCATAATATGAACCCACCAATTCCAACTGTACAATTTGATGACTTTGATGAATGCATACCGTCCATCTGGCCATCACCATAATAAAGATGTATTTCCATTATCTCCCAAAGTTCCCTCCTCACTTTCTGCAGTCATTCACCTCTTCCCAGTTCCAGGCTCTAGTAATCCTAGATCTGCCTTCTGCAACCATAGTTTTGCCTTTTCTTCAATTTCATGTAAATGAGATCATACAGTGGTTAGAGGTTTGTATTTGGCTTCTTTCACTTATATTGCTTTTGAGATTCAACCATGTGGCTACATATGTCAGTAGTTCATTCCTTTTCATTTCTGAACTGTATTCCATACAGTAGAGTACACAACTGGTTTACCTGTTCATTAGTTGGTGAACATTTGAGTTGTCCTCTGTCAGTGAAACTTTTTAAGTTTCTTTTGGAAAAGAAGTTTTTAATTTGGATGAAGTCCAATATATCATTTAAAAATGTTTCTTACTTTGTATATCCTTTCTAAGGGATCTTTTTCCTTGCAAGGTCAACAGAGATTTTTATCCAATATTTTCCCTAGAAGTTTTATAGTTCTAATTCTTATATTTAGATCAATGATACAATTCAATTTCATTTTTATATATGGCTTGGGGAATACATACATACATTAATATGTATATGCATATATATCTATACATATCTATATTCTGTTTCTCTATACACACATATACTTATAAATATTTGCATACAGATACCCAATTTTCTGGCTAGTTTTTTTTCCAGCTTCTTTTTTGAAAAAAAAAAAAAAAAATCCTTTCCCTGTTTAATTGTCTTAGCACTTTTATCAAAAATAAACTGACCATATATGTGTAGTTCTTTATCTAAAACCTCTCTTCTGTTCCATTGATCTGTACATATATCCTTATGCCAACACTATACTATTTGGATGACTGTGTTTTTGTTTTGTTTTGCTTTGTTTTGTTTTTAAGAGAGGGACCCAGGGAGGGGCAGAGGGAGAGGGAGAGAGAGAATCTTAAGCAGGCTCCATGCCCAGTGCGGAGCCTGACGTGGGGCACGATCTCATGATTCTGAGATCATGACCTGAGCCAAAATCAATAGTCGGACCCTTAACTGACTGAGCTACCCAGGTGCCCCTGGAGTACTGTGGTTTTTAAAGTAGGTCATGAAACTGGACAATATGAGTTATATCAATTTTCTTCTTCATTTTCCATATCATTTTGGTTATTCTAGAGATGTTTTGCATTTCAACAGTAATTTTATAATTCTCTTGTCAAATTCTACCAAAAACGCTACCTGGGATTCTGTTTGGTTGTTTGAATCTATCGGTCAATTTGGAGACAAGCTGACATTGGACACAAAATCTGAATGATGCCATGGAAACAGTGAATTCCTGGTAGTTACAAGGGAATATGAGAATAAGGGAGATTTATACAGAGTTGTGTGTGGGGTAACATCTGGATGTTAAGGGATACCCTGGGATAAATAGACTCTAAAAAACCTGAACATTGATGTTGGCTCATTTACTTCTGGTAGTCTTTGATTCTGAGGTGAATATTCAGTGCTAATAGTAGTTTCCTTCTCTTAGGCAATTGGGAATGGTAAGGCAAGTGGATCTGTTTCATGGTGATGTTACAAATGTGGGTTAGAGTATAAGCCATATTGACAGCCATGTCTCCAGGCACATAGTTCTATGGCCCTCACTTAAATTCTGCTTGTCTTCAAAGGTAAGAAGCTTAACACTATGGTAAGAGATAAGGGAATGACATCCCAAACTTTGGTTCACAACCACTGTGGAATAGGATAGTGGCCGAAGGAAAGCCTCAGCTCTCTTAGTGTGGCGCATTGGCATGGATCATATGCTACTGTATATTTTCTAGGGGCTGCAGCTATCAGAAGTCACAGTTTGAGACTGCACTTTCTTAATCAGATGCGCACAAAGGGGAAGGGAATCATGCCATCACTGTAGAACCGAGCTAAAGCTCTGTCCAATGTGGGTATAGAAATGGAAGTGAAAGGATAATATATATCTACTACACACATTCTTCTCAAGTAAAAGAACAGTGAGGCAGATGACCAAGTTCTTGTTTTTGTGTCCTGATGAGCCATACTTGAACCAGTCAAGAATGGGGCTCAAATAAGATTTTTCTCAGGCTGCTTTGGGCTAGATATTAGGTTTCCTAATAGAACTTTGGTTTTATGAAGGACACAGGTTGTGGAATGTAATATAAACTTAAAACAAATGAGTTTCCACCAGCAGATTTGGTATTTCTCAACCTTTTGAGCCCTGTAGACATGTTTCAGAGTGAAGGGGTTTGTGTGTACTTAAACAAGCAAAACTAAGTCCCTCCAGGTAGAGCTTCCAGGCTTTGAACTTGCCTTTGGAAATTCAAAGCACCGTTTCCCAAAGAATATAGCCCTGATAAGCACATATAAGCTCGTAAGAAGGGTCTCTGTAGGCAGGGACTAGGTTGATTCTATGATGGATTGAATCATACTAGCTTATCCCACAGAAATTTGGCCAATGAGATGATGAGAAACTAGGAGGAAAGTTGAGGCATATTTTTGCTTTTGACTCTCAGAGACATGGTAGGACATAGATTCTCACTGAACGGGCATAACTTACCCATATACAGGCAGTCCAAAGCTGTAAATGAGGACCATGCTAAGAACAAAACTTCCAACATTTCTATGATTCATAGCCAACAGAAAGTAAGGAATTCATTGGCATAATCACATTTGAATTGGAGTTTGATTTCAATCAATCACACTGGACTCTGAGGAGAAATTGCTCCTTGTTATAAGCTGGTCCTCATTAGGGATAGATAAATGATCAGAGAGCCACATGCTGCACCTCCAGTATGTGATTTGGGCCTACCTGGTGGTCTCTGCAGGGCAGCCTGACACTGAACAGTCATCGAACTTGAACTCTCCTTTCATCATTAGAATTTGTAAGAGACATTTGGAGATATTCTGCAAGCTAATGTGACGATGCTAGGCTGTTGCTGGCCATTAGCATTCCAAATGGATACAAGTGGTGCCCTTTTGTGCAATGAATCCATCTTGTTCAAAACTCCAAAGTGCAAAATTTATATTGTTGGGTTGAGGCCATTTTTAAAATAATGTTTCCTAAGCCTCATGTCTTAGTCCATTCGGGCTTCTATAACAAAATACCATAGACTTGGTAGTTTATAAACAACAGAAATTTATTTTCCACAGCTCTATACCCGCATTATACTCCATTACGTCTTTTTCTTTTCTTTTTTTTAAAGATTTTATTTATTAGACAGAGAGAGACACAGCGAGAGAGGGAACACAAGCAGGGGGAGCGGGAGAGGGAGAAGCAGGCTTCCCACTGAGCAGGGAGCCCGATGTGGGACTCAATCCCAGGACCCTGGGACCATGACCTGGGCCAAAGGCAGACACTTAACCGTCTGAGCTACCCAGGTGCCCCAATACAGAAGCATTTAAACATTGTGTTGTACAATATAACTGTTACCTTTTTGGTACCTGACTTGGCTCTTGGTGTTGAAGATCTGTGGTATTGCATACTTACTACCCATAAGGCCTTAAACTGAGCAATAGAGAACACATATAGACTTACCAAATGCAGACTCTGCCCTCCAGAGGCTCAGAATCTGGTGCATGAGAGTGGATGTGGTAAAAAATAACAACAAAAGGAATTAAGTTAGAAGAGTCAAATGAGCTAAAGAAGGACATAACATCATGGCAGGCTAGATGTTAATCATGAAAGGCTTTGTGGGATACAGGGATTTGAACTTAATTTTGAATGAAGATAAGGGTTTAGATATGCAGTGGTAGGGATATGTGGAAGGTATTCAGAAAAGAAGATAACTAATAGGATTTAATACCCTTTCACTCCAGTGTATAGGAATCCTTGGTTTCTGGTTTAGATGTTCTTCTTTTGCTTCTCCAGATCCAGTCTTAGCCTGTCTCTATTGGTCTGTGCCTCAGAAGTCTGATCTGTATTGACAGCATCACTGTGGAGTCCCATATCTTATGGGTTCCTGCTGGATTGGACCATTGGACAGCTCTGACAGTAGATCTGAGGAAAAGAGGAGGGTTATCTTACTAATTCCCTTAGGTATGCCCTGCCAAAAGGAGTCACCTTGAATTAGTATATCCAAAAGCAAAGGTTACTGTGCCTCCAAAGGCAATTATACAAGACGTTGTATAATCCCTGCTCAGTGGGGAGTCTGCTTCTCTCTCCCCCTGTACCCACAAATTTGTAAAGTATCCCTTTGATGTGATTTTAATTATCCCATTTTGAGTATATCCTCTCTTAGCTCTTAGGACCTATCTAAAAAACTTCCTGCTACTCTTTACCCTTTTTTTCCTATGACATAGGTTGCTTCCTTGCTATTAAGGAAACTGTAGTCTTCTAGTTCTTTTATTTAGTTCTGAGCTATTGTTGATGTTTTTTTCAATGTGGATGCCAAAGCAATGCAGCTAATGCATTGCTCTGACTTTATGGACTATAGGGATACTGTGAGCAATGTCTAGCAGGAGAAACTACTGCCAAAAATTAGGGTCTTCAACATAAACTTGTTGCCATTTCTTTTTTTTTTTTTTTAAGGTTTTATTTATTTGACAGAGAGAGACACAGCGAGAGAGGGAACACAAGCAGGGGGAGTGGGAGAGGGAGAAGCAGGCTTCCTGCGGAGCAGGGACCCCAATGCGGAGCTCGATCCCAGCACCCTGGGATCATGATCTGAGCCGAAGGCAGACGCTTAATGACTGAGCCACCCAGGTGCCCCATTTGTTGCCATTTCTTAACAACACTGACAATTTCATGAGTGTCTGTGGATAGACTGGGGATTCTGCATCCATCTCTATAGATAGGATATACAGAAGAAAGCTGATTGTATATTCCTTCTTTTCTCTTGTATCACCCTTGATCCAGAGGATGAATTTTATGGAAATCCATCATCTACATATGCTTATTTGGTCCTGAATCTGGGGCAAACAGGAGATTGGCACTACCTCCAAGTCCCGTGTGAGTAGCTGAAATCTGTCCCTTGGGGACAGTCTCTATGATGGTTTCTCTTCTTCATGCTACCATATGAAGGCATAGCAAGGAAGGAGGTAGAATATAAAAACAGAGAGGCTCTGCCCCTGCTTCCTGACCCTTAACCATTTCTCACAGTGGGGTCACTAAGCAGGCTAGCAGATGGGGTCAGTAAACAGGCTAGCAGATGTGGCAGAAACTCAATTCCTCAGCTCTTGTCGGGGTCTGTGGAAGCTATATGGTAACACACATGGTGTAGAGATAATAGTACCAATTAAAGAGAGATGAGTACCATCTATTTTTTGTAAACTCCATCTGTTTGCCAATCTGACCAGCATGAGAAACACTTCTCTCTCCAAATTCCATGGACCTTATCTCTACTTAGCCATATGCATTTCTCCTGTTCAAATGACTACAGAAAGGAGGCCCTTTAGTTTTACACAGGGGTGTGCAATGAAAGCAGGAGGGTATACAGGACTTTCCTAGAGCCCCTTTGTTACTAGTTCTCCTGCTGGCCTGGCTCCATATCCTGTGTCCCTCCCTATTAGCTCATTCTTTGGCTTCCACCTTAATAGTAGGATGCCCTTCACCATGAGCTCTTCACCTTCTCCTTTTTATCATTAATGCCCCCTCATTATATTCTTCCATTCATAGGAGCCCCCCTCCGCCTGATAAATGTATTGTCTCTATAGAGAACCCCCCCTTTGAAAATTGATGAAGCTGTCTTGGATTTGAAGTTTCATAGCTCTGGTTTGAGCGAATGCATTGCAAGTGGTCTTCTGCCTCTGAGCCTTTCCTCAGTTTCCTCCTCTGTAAGGTTAATCACGTCTTCCTCCAGAGTTAAGATAAATCTGGAAAGAATCATATAAGTGTAAGCAATTACTCTTTTTCTATTCTCCCTACTACTTGTCCTGTCCATGATTTTATCACATCCTTTGGGTGATTGGCTTATTTCTGTCTCTTCAACTAGACTCTAATGGCATGAGGACAGAAACTATGTTCATTTTAGTCCACCACTGTCCACCCATCATCTAACATGTAGTTGGTCCAGACCAGATGCTCCCTCAATATTTGAATTAAATTGTATTTGCCTAAGACAGCAACTGCATTTTCATAGCCAACAACACAATCCTCTATTTCATATTTTTAGAACATGACACCAACCAGTGCTTGAAAAAATACAGCCCTGAGTCACCCTTACTCAAGCACCTCCCTTTTCCTTTAGAGACATTTCATAAACATCCTGGTAACTCAGCCTGAGATAGGCAGGAAAATGTGTGAATCTGTGATAAATCTGTGCTTGCAGGAAGATGGTAATAATAGGCTCCATTCCTTTAACTGTCCATCTCCAGTATCAGTGTATAGAAATGCATCAGAGAAGAAATATCTACTCTATTCCTGCTACAACTAAGCTATTATGTTTAGAAAATTCAATCTGGCAGTCCAAACCTGCAGCTGATTTTTGTATGGTGTCCTAAGATATACTTATCTAGAAATTAGCTATTGTAGTGCTTCCTGCCGCTTGCTAGGTAAGATTGCACTAGAGGACAAATGGAGGGCATTGGCACCAGAATTCCGCCATTATGCTGGCTATTAAAACAAACGGGAGACAGAATTCCAGTGCACAGTGCTCACCGAGATGATTTTACTAGCAAGGAATTCCCAGATAAAACACCGTGAATGTCAAACTTGTGAATGCCATGCCGGAAGGCTGTCTGTCATAAAAGAACGAAAACAGATGCATTACGTTTTCCGCAATACACTCTCCTGATTTTTATATATGTCATTTTGTGGTTGCTGTTCATTTTTCTGCCTCCACATACTACTCCGCTTGCTGTTTTCCTGAAGGTTAGTTGCTTGGCTGACTTTTGTCAAATGAGTACCTCGTCAAAGAAGTTGTTTCAATGAAACCCCCATAGTGGGAGCTGATAAAGTGTAGCACGTATTAGACCTTTGATAGATCTTTATTCAGTTGAGGAGCAGTGATGCACAAGGCTCTTTCTGGGAGAAACTACTTGAGAAGCCTGACTTAGTAGCACCCAAAATGGTTGCTCTCTCATCGGGAGAGTCACACTAACCAGGGTCACAGACAGTGAGGTCTAAACCAGAAGGCCAGTTATTCCGTTGTCAGGTTATATGCCGCTGTCAAGGGACCAAAGCTCTCTTGTCCTTTAGTTAGCACATATTTTACGTACACTTATGGGAGAAGTCAAATGAAATTCAGAACTTCGCATGGTTAGCAGAGAATTAGAAGAAGGGGTATAGCAAAATAGCTACATCAGGTATGAGCATACCATCGTCGTACAAATATAGCTTACACTGTAGCCTTCTGGGAGGAGGGCAGTCTTTTCTGGGCTATGCTGGAATGGACACAGAGGATTTTTCATTGATAACTGTATTAGTTATCCATTGTTGCATTACAAATTATCTAAACTTAGTACCTTAAAACAACACACTATTTCACAGTGTTGGTGAGCCAGGAGTCTGAGCACAGCTTAACTAGGTCCTCCAATCAGGGTCTCACAAGGTTGCGAACCATGGGTTGGCTGCACCACGTTCCTTTCTGGAACTTCGGGGCCTCTTCCAAACTAATGTGATTGCGGCAAAATCTGTTCCTCGAGGTTGTGGGGGTGAGTTCCCCTTTTCTTCATTGTTGTCACCAGAGGATGGTTTCCAGCTCTCTGAAGCCTTCCACTGTTCCTCACCACATAACCCTCTCACAGTGTGGCTGTTTGCTTCTTCAAGGCTTAGCATCCAAACTGCTAAGACAGAACCTTATATAAAGTAACAAAGGCAAGAATGACAATCTCGTCACTGTTGATATCTATATTAACCAAGCCATGTACTATCTTAGCCTATTCCCAGGCCCCATCCATGCTCAAGGGAAGGAATGTACACTGCATGTACACCAGGGAACTAGAATCTTGGGGACCAGCTTAGTGATCTTCTAACCACAGGACCTCTCCTTTCTCTATGTAGTATAGCTTAGTGCAGTGGTTCTTTCTCCTGACTGTAGAGCAGACTCCTTTTGAAGATTTTTCGAAGTGTAGAAGCTGAGTCTTGACCTTAGAATTCAGATCCAGTGCGTACATACAAGGTAGAACAGAGACGTTTGTATTTTCAAGCCCCATCGGTGATTGTGATCAAGCAGGCTGGTGACAAGCCATTTGCGTTCCTGTTCAAGTTCTGAAGTCTGATCCACATGTATCTGGATTGTGATTTTGACTCCAGAATTCACTAGCCGTGTTACCTTGGAAAAATCCTTGATCGTCCTATGCCTCAATTGCCTTATCTGTAAAATGGGAGTGATAAGAAGAGTGCTTTACTCATTAGTTGTCACACAAAGACCAATGTTTGGTACATTGCAGGTGTTCCATTAACATAGCTATTATTTGATTCTGTGGCTGACATACCTTCCTTCTGACAGTGAAAGCTTACAAGCCTTGTCTTAGTTACCCATTCTGTTTCTTTAGGGAGTCTCTGTAGACTGCTGATCTTTCCTGTCATAGGTTGTTTTAGAGTTATATAGCTTAACTCACAGAAGGTAATCTCCTATCATCTGTCCATGGCCTGGATATAGAGGCAGAGATTTGGTGATTCACACTGTCAGCCGCATGCACAGTGAGATCCATCATTCCGTTCTGGCGTCCCAGAAGCACGGTAGTCAAGGCTAATGGCCTCCAGCTGTTTTCACCTATTCACCACACATGGACCCGACTTCTTATTCTGATCTCAGCCTAGTGTAAGGGTACTGATGATTTGTGTGGACAGTGGATGAAATTTCTTCCTAACATACTAATTGATTTTTTTTTCTATCGTCCCTGTCTCCAGGTCAGTCCAAGAGAAAAACTGGCCTGACTTATCAACAATATAAAATCTTGCTGTATTGAAATAATCCACAAAGCAGTTGCACTCAGATCAATATTCCACTCAAATGTAAGGCAAAAAGATTTTCACCCTGTGAAAGTCGATTTTCAAACACTTAACAAAGTATAAACTCCTTTCAAAGGCATTGCATAACAGTGCTATTCCCTTGTGTGGGGACTCAATAAATACTTATTGACTGACAGAGTTTTTGACTGTGTGATGGAGCCCATACTGAAAAAAGAAATCTATTTCAATCCCTATGTTCCAGAGTTCCCTTTTGGCTAGACTTCATGTAGGGATCTCTCTACCGATGTTGGGAGCGTGACAGCGTAATGGGAATGGTACCATACTAGACACCACGTAGCTGAGAGCTACGTTCTAGCTTCAGTTTGGCCATCTCCTGGCTAGGTCAAATTAGGGGATGTTTCTTAACCTCTCAGAACTTCCATTTTTTCTTCTATAAAATGAGAGAAATGCTTTCTGCCTAACTAGTCCAGAAGAGTAATGTGAAACTTAAATGTGAAGTTCTTTGGGGATTGTTTTTGGTTTTTTTTGTTTTTTGTAAGATTTTATTTATTTGAGAGAGAGAGAGAGCACAACCTGGGGGGAGGGGGCAGAGTGAGAAGCAGACTCCCCACTGAGCAGGGAGCCCACCGATGCGGGGCTCAATTCCCAGGACCCTGAGATCATGACCTGAGCTGAAGGCTGACGCTTAACCAACTGAGCCACCCAGGCGCACCATCTTTGTGGATTTGAAACGCTATATCTAAGCATCTGCACCTAACTGCTACTGATGCCCATGATTGGAAAGGGGCACAGTAATCTTGCTGATTTTAGGGAGCTTTCAGTACATGCTATAAATGCCCTACAGCTGATTTTTTTCTAGCAAGCCAAACTGAGGGTAGAGGTAGCCAAGATCATTTCAACCATGTATACCACGCATGAGCATACGCTCTTGTTCAACCATGTTTGAACCTAAGATGGCAATTTGCCATCCTGTGGGAAACCCTGGTAGGGGATACATTTGGGGCCAGTGGAACCTTTGATACACCTCTTTTGTGGCAGAGAGAATGCTGCGCTTCACCAAATACATCTTTTCTTCCTTATGAGAGAGGAAGACAATGCTATCCCGAATGCCCTCCCCCTTGCTCTAGAAGAGACCATGTGACTGAACTCTGGGTAATAAAATATGTGTGTGCACCACTTCCATTTCTGGCTTCAAAAATCCTCTGTGCACTCTCCCGTGCACTTGCTTTCCACCACTTCTGCTGGTGACTAGAAGTAGAGGACTCTGACTCGGCAGAGCTAGGAGTTATCATGTGGAGGAAAGCTGCCCACTTTCGAACAGCCTGGGACTTGTCCTAAGGGAACCATAAATATTTGTTCTGTTAAGATACTTAGGTTTTTAGATTATTTGTTACACCAGCTACCATTGATTACTCTGATTAACATAATCCTCAAACTTCAGAATCCGTACTACATTTTTGTTGCCCTATCATGGGCAATTCAGTCTGATAATAGCATTAATAATATTTTCCCCATGGTAAACCCCAAGGTTAATTTAGCTTGTGGAAAAATATAGTTCATGATATCTATTAATGTGTTCAATCAGGTCATATCCTCGGAGAGCAGAAAATCACCCAACTCCAAGTGTGGACATTTATAGTCATCTAGTCATTTATCTACCCTCAAAACACTCCCCCACCCCCGAATTTGGGGCGGAGGCTGCCACTCTTAGGCTAAGGACAAGAATAAGACTGTTTAAGAAATGGTATGGTAGAAATTCCATGGAGATACTAAGATTCATAACCAGTATATATTCAGTTTGCAGCGAGGCCTATTCTATTAGGTGACCTTCAACAAATCTCTTACATTTTCTAAGCCTCAGTTATTCATTTTAAAAATGAGTGTACTGTTCTATTCATATGTGGTTGTGAGGGATGAAAAAGTAATGTCCATGGGGATAGAATATTATATGTCCTATAAATAAATCATACAAATAAATTATATAAGTCATATAAATGCAAAATATTTCCATTATAAACTAATAGTTGCCCTTATGTGATATACCATAGATCTGTTTATTTAGATCCGTGGTCAAGAGTAGCTTTAATTCTGTACCTGATGCCGACACCAACTCCTACCCACCCCATTTTGTTTATTGAGATTTGCTCAAATCAACCTAAAATAAAATATCCAAAAGCAAGCAATAAAACTTATCGCCAAACAAGTAAACCGTATACTGTAGTGGTTACAGATGCCCAGTCTGAATTCAGAATGCTTTGGTTTACTCTCCAGCTCAACTTTCTTACTTGCTGTGTGAACTAAGACAAGCGATTTAACCTCTGTGCAACGTGCATATAAGTCGCCATCTCTTAGGGTTGTTGTGAGGATTAAGTTTGTTGAAATGTTTTGAGTGCCTCGAATATTGTGTGGTGTGTGGTCACTACACATCCTAGCTCTGCATCTCGTATGTTATGTTTGGGTACTCTCCTGTGTCCATCCTTCAAATTCCGTACTAGAAATGGTCTTCCACATTAATCGGTGCAAGACTCACTGTACTTACCATCGTGTGAGGAGCTCCTCTTTACCTCACCATGTGATTTTCATTGACTTTGTGGGAGGAGGCAGAATTCAGTACAGTCCCTCAGATCATGCCATCATTTTCATTGACCTCTTCAGCGTAACCTAATAAATTGAGATGCCTTACATTGCAACGGGATTCTAAAGGATGGCTGTGGTACCCGGTAATATTTGAGTTATTAACATTGACCTGAAGCGCATATGAAGGAAACACTGCTTTCCCAGTGTTAATCCCTGCTGTCCCCTGCAGAGTATTTGTGTTTGAGTCAAACAAAACATGGACTGCAGCTGTCACACACTGAGCCCCATCCTTTCTCTCTCTCTTTGTTTTAAAGATTTTATTTATTTATTGGTGGGGGCACAAGTGATGGAGAGGGAGAAGCAGGCTGCCCATGGAGCAGGGAGCCCGATGCAGGACTCAATCCCAGGACCCTGGGATCGTGACCGGAGCCGAAGGCAGCCGCTTTAACCAACTGAGCCACCCAGGCACCCTGCTGCGTGTTTTGATTTAAACAGCCTTGTAACAGTGACCTTTTTCTGTTCTAATAATGTGGAAAAAATTGAAGACAGTAGAAGTGATTTATATTCCTCACATGAGGAAAGAAACTAGAGAGAGGGGTAGATATTTGAAAATCTTACGATTCAAAAAAAATAAATTTCCAAGTAAGAAAAATCATTTTTATTCTGCATTTAGATGTCTTTTTTAAAATTGATAAGTGTGGCTGAAAAATGTGCCTCTGGGGATGTACACATGCTAACTCGTGGAACCTGTGAATGTTACTCTACATGGCAAAAGGTTCTCTGCAGATGTGAGTAGTTAAGAATCTCATGATGTAGAGATAATCCTGGATTATCCAGGTGGGCCCGACTGAATCACAATTTTGTCCTTATGGGAGGAACTCAGGAAGGTCAGACAGAGAAGGTGCTGTGATGAGGGAGTCAGAGATTGTGGCGATGCAGCCACAAGCCAAGGAACGATGGCATTTTCTAGAAGTTGGAAGAGCCAAGGAACAGGTTTTCTTCCCTGGAACCTTCAGAAGGAACCAGGCTTTCCTACACCTTGATTTCAACCCTCTAAGTCTTATTGGAGACCTCTGACCTCCAGAACTATGAGAGAACAAATCGCCGTTGTTTTAAGCCCCTATAGCATGGTCATTTGTTACAATGGCAACTGGAAACTCCTAGAATAGGTAACATCCCCTTGAAAGGAATAGAGAATATCAACATAAAGGAAAATACCAAGATGTGTCTCCAAAATCAAAGTTTCCTTTATTCTCCATTTCCAACTTCTCTACTCCTGTTCTGTGTCTCCTGTTGTCCCCTTCAGAGCATTTCTGTTGGAATCCCAACAAAACGTGGGCTGCGTCCTCTGCATCTGGCACACAGCCAGCTCCCTCTTCTCTGTTTAGACCGGTTATGCGCGGGTCTCTTCTGTCCAGCGTTAGCTCAAATCTTGCTACTACACTAGCTCTTTTCAAGGTGAGCAAAATTTTCCACCATTCTAATACCAGCGGTCAATTTTTCAGTTTCATCTTACTTGAAACCTTAGCAGGATTTTCTATAGCTGGTGACTTAATGACTCCCGCTTCACACTTTCTTTTCTTGGCTTCCAAGCCATCTCATTTTTTTTTTTTTAAAGATTTTATTTATTTATTTGAGAGAGAGAGAATGAGAGAGAGAGAACACATGAGAGGGGATAGGGTCAGAGGACGAAGCAGACTCCCTGCCGAGCAGGGAGCCCGATGCGGGACTCGATCCAGGGACTCCAGGATCATAACCTGAGCTGAAGGCAGTCCCTTAACCAACTGAGCCACCCAGGCGCCCAAGCCATCTCATTTTTTTTTTTTTGTTCATTCTTTCTCGCTGTTTGTTTTTGCTCATTCTTTCCTGCCTCCCCTTTATTGCTGATTTGTCTATACTGAGTTCTCCAGGGCTCAGTCCTTAGACTACTTTTCTTTTCTGTCCATACTAATTCCCCAGATGATCTCATTTAATCCCTCCTATGGAAATATATTTCTGTGGTAGAATTTCTCTATTATATTTCTGGCAGCATACTGCCTTGAACTCCCATGGTTCAACTCCCTATTCAAAAACTCCACTTGGACATTATGACAAGTTATAATGCACAAAAATTATAACAAGCAATTATTTCCAATCTCACATACTCCCACCACGTTGGGAGGAAGTCAAGGCCACATGAAGAGATCACTTACTAGTGATCTAGCCAATAGTCACAGGCGAGGTTCCTGTTGGCAGCTAGTATCAAGTATCAGACATGGAAGTCAGGGAATGTAGATCATTCCAGCCCCCAATTTTGAGCCATCCCAGTTAACACAGTGAAATAGAGATGGAACTGTCCCCACCAAGCCATATCAAATAGCAGACTTTGAGCAAAATAAATGTTCGAAGCCACTAAGTGAATGGCCGGTTTGTTGCCCAAAAGTAGGTAACTGAAACAAATAGGTCTTAATCATCTCAAACTTAACTTGTATCAAACTGAATTCCTATTTGGCCTTTGATCCCACACACGTGACTTTCCATAATCTTTCTCATCTTAGTGGTAACTCCATCCTTCTAGCTGCTCACACAAAACCCTTGATTCTCCTTTTTTTTCATATCCCACACCCAAAGTGTAAGCAAGTCCTGTTAGCAGTACCTTCGGAATATATCCAATAATTCAATCTCTTCTCACTACCTCCACTGATACCAGCCTTTCCTAACCACCGTTCTCTTTCACCTGTCTTAGCCTTGCAACTGCTTTCTCCTTTGTCCCTCTATAGTCCCTTCACAACACAGAAAATAGTGATCATTTAGGAAATTAAGTCCGATCCTGTCATTGCTCAGTGAAGAACTGTCCGATGGCTCGATGCTTCACTGACAGTAACAGGCACGGTCCTTCCTGTAATGGACAAGGTCCTGCATGATCTCCAGTCCCCTTTCACTCTCATCTACTTCCCTGACCTCATGTCCCGCCATGCGTCCTCCTGTTTACACTGCCTCACCACATACAGCAGGTTGATGTTTCTTGAACACTCTAGGAATTCTCCGTCCTCTGGGCCTTTGCATATACTCTTTCCTCTACCTGGAAAACTCTTCATTTATTCCCAGTTTCTGTGTATTTATTGTTGTATCAGGGGCAACCATAGAGAAAATAACAACCTCAGGGCCCCTGGGTGGCTCAGTCCATTAAGTGTCCGACTCTTGATTTCAGCTCAGGTCATGATCTCAGTGTCCTGAGATCGAGCCCTGATTTGGGCTCTGTGTGGCATCTGGTGCTGGAAGATTCTCTCCTCAGCCCCTCCCCCCCACATGCACATCTCTCTCTCTCTCTAAAATAAATAAATGTTTAAAAAGAGAATAGGGGTGCCTGGGTGGCTTAGTCAGTTAAGTGTCTGCCATCTGCTGAGGTCATGATCCCAGGGTCATCGGGGAGTCTGCTTCTCCCTCTCCCTCTGCCCTTCCGCCGCTACTTCTCTTGCTCACTCTCTCAAATAAATAAATAAAATCTTAAAAAAAGAAAAAAGAAAAAATAACAATTGCCCATCCCCCCACCTCAAGATTCAACTTACTTTGGTTTAGTTTTCTCTGGGGCACTTAAAATAAACATGATATTTTTTACATATTCATTTGTATTTACATTCCCTCCCCCTTCCCTGCTGGAATATAAGCTCCATATAGAGAGGACTTTGTATATTACATGCTACTCCATTCCTAGAGTTTTGGATAGTGCTTAGCATGTTAGTAACTCCTCAAAAGGTATTTGTTTGCTAAATGAACAAAAAGAGACATACTCTGCATTTGTGTGTGTGTGTGTGTGTGTGTATGTGAAACATAGTTGGATGTATACAATTGATTTTATTTAAATCTGATAATAACACTGTGAAGTTGACGAGGCTATTGTCATTTTTATAGATGTGAAAACTCAAGGAAAAAATGATCATTGAAAAAAGTAGTGGAGTGGATCGTGCCTAGGACGAGCATTTGGACGGTGTGAGTGCTAGTCCTCGCTCCACCACCTTTGTGTTGCTTGCCAAGTGAAATTAGCATTTTAGAATCTGCACTTTCATTAGTAATCTGACCAGAAGAACTTTCCTGTCTACATAGTGTTTCTTGAGGAGCAAATTAAATAATAGATGTTATAACATCTTGCCAATTTGAACAACAGTGTATAAATGTAGGTGCCCATTATTCTCAAAATGTAACAAAAATATGTCTTTACACAAATGAACTGTCTCTCTGCCATTTTTAGACCTTCTCTTTCTGCCAGTTCTTGCTGTCTTCCTGGCCGTGTCTATACAGTGGTGGTGCTCACTATCTGTCCCTGCCCACTTGTTTTCTTATCATCCAAGTGCAAATCTCTCCTTGAAGCACAATTTTTAATCGAGTCCTCCCTGACCATCAATTTCTCTGCCCTCTGAATGAATAGTCTGTGCTCTGCAGGACGTGGGTAATTAAAATAACACCAGTTGCCAAAATATATCTCCCCAGTGCCAGTCACCTATCATCACCTGGTGATTTATATTTTAATTACCTTATCTTAGATTGTCAGCCCAATGGGGAGAGATTTTTTCCAACTCCTTTGTTTAGGAAAGATCCTAGGACTTTTTTGATTTAGCAAAAAATTAAATCATAAGACTTTTCCTGATGTAGATAGCAGATGAAGGAACTCAATATACTGATCTGAAAAACGGAAACATATATAATCCCTTCCTTGAAAAGCTTGTAGGATTTTTGTGAGGTTCAAAGGAGTTAATGGAATTGAAATTATTTTGAAAAGTTCATAAACCATATAAATGTAATTGAAGTAATTAATGATAATAGTAATAATAGTGAAATACATGCATAATCATTACATATTCATGTCTAAGCAGGCAAGAATGAATGATTGCCAAAAAAATTAAAGGAGTTTTGTTGCCCTTTGAGGGAAATTGTCCTTTTGATGTGGCCTGAGACACATCTATATTCCACCTGCTAAGCTTGAACTGGTGAGGACTCTGCTAGAAGCCACAGTTTATTTCATGATTTTTTTTAAACTGAAATAGCCTAAGGGATATTACAGGGTGTTAATAGATACACTTTCTTCATTTTTGATGGGATAAAGAATCTGCTTGATATAAAACTTCAATCACAAAACCTTCGGGCTGGAATAGCCCTCCAGAGACAATTCAGCCCATTACCCCACTTGGCACGAGAATTTCAGTCTGAGTTGTGCCTAAACAATGAACAATCAGATGGTCTGGGCCATTGAAAAAGCATGTTTCATGTAATTGTGTGATAAATCAGACTATGTCAATGCAATGATAGAGAAACATACTGAAAGTAGTTCCCTCGGGTCTCAAGCATCATTACAGTACAGACCATCTTGACTAACTTTGGAATTCCCTCCCACACTTTGGTGAATTGTTACTCTCAGGAAGTTATCTTGCAGAACTTGGGACTCTGGAGTTAGACTTCCTGGATTGGAATCATGGCGATTCCACTGAATAGCTGTGACTTTGAGCAAGTCATTTAACTTCTCTGTGCTTCATTTTCCCCACCTGTAAAATGGGGATGTTATTCATATTTACCTCTTAGGATTGTTGTGAAGATTGAAAGAGTTAATCCATTTGAAGTGCCTAGCGGATATGTAGTAGGTAACCAATAAAGATTTGAATAAAGGAAACAATACAATCAATATTATTTTCATTGTCGTTTTTGTTGGCTTTTAATAGAAAAAATTGATATGTGTTTTCTTACTTGTTATCTGGTATAAGTTGTTTGTCTAGGACATATACCTAGAAGTGGACTTGTAGGGCTATCTGGTATGTTTATCTCCTCCTTTTCCTGATAATGCCAACATGTTTTCCAAAGTTGTTGTACCAGTTTAAACCCCTATAAGGAGTGTGTGAATTTCCTTTACATCACATCTTGGGAAATTTTTATTATAATTTTTATTTTATTTTTAGGTCTGGAAAGGTATCTTGTGGCTTTTAATTTGTATTTTTTGAGGCTTAATGATGTTGAACACTTTATAGTTTATTTATTTATTTATAAAAATAAAGTGTTTACTGACATCTGCAAAATACCTATTTGTGTCTTCTGCACATTAAAAAAATTTATATCAGGAAGAATTTCATTCTGAGTTTGATACTTGATATTTAATATTCCTTGAATTTCAGCAATGGACTATGTATCTTGTTGATACAATGGTGAAGGAAACAAAAAAATACCTTCCTACAGAGCTTACATTCATGTGAGACGGAAAAGACAATAAGTAATATTGATAAGTAAATCATAATTATCCCAAAATAAATAAACACAGAGCATATTCACACAATGGGATATTCTACAGCAGTGGAAAACCATTGTATATATTGAGAAGAATTTTTAAAATAATATTTAATGGAAAAATAAATTTCAGAGGAATGTATACAATTCATTTTTTTAAAATATATATATATATATTTAAAGACAAAACCAATCAGCACATACGTTTTTGGAGTAGGTAATACGTATGTACTCAGTCCTTAAAATTAGCAAGGGGCTGCTTGACAGAAACTCAGGACAGTGGATACTTCTGGATTCAAAGGAAGGGGATGCGGTTGAGAAGGGACACATGAGGTTTTCAAATATGCTGCGAATACATTATTTCTTAAGTTGGTAGTGAACACGTAAATGTACATGTATTCCGGTTATTTAAAACTATATATGTTGTATGTATCTATTATATCTTCGATATAATTCATAAAAAATAATAAAAATATTGAAATTACAGTGGCACCCGGTGGCTCAGTTGGTTAAGCTTATGTCTTTGGCTTGGGTCATGATCCCAGGGTCCTTGCTCAGCAGGGAGCCTACCACTCCCCATGCTTGTGCTCTCTCTTTCTCTCACAAATAAAATCTTCAAAAAAATTTTTTTTAAATCTTGAAATTATAGTCAAGAATGGATCACCGAAATGTGGCACCTGTATGACTTGTTTTTAAAAGTGGTGTTGGGGGCGCCTGGGTGGCTCAGTCGTTGGGCGTCTGCCTTCAGCTCGGGTCGTGATCCCAGATTCCTGGGATCGAGCCCCGCATCAGGCTCCCTGCTCGGTGGGATGCCTGCTTCTCCCTCTCCCACTCCTCCTGCTTGTGTTCCCTCTCTCGCTGTCTCTCTCTGTCAAATAAATAAAATCTTTAAAAAATAAAAATAAAAAAATAGTAAAAGTGGTGTTGGGCTATTGACTGGATATTAAAACAAAATCAGTGTGTAGCTTTACCTCATACAAAACAACAAAATACGTTTCAGATGTTTTAAAAATCAAATCCTAAGAAGGTTATAACTTTCAAGTTATTACATTTAGACTTTTTATGCTCCCAAGATCTAAATGGAACAAGAGGGAATCAATAGTTATTGATAACATTTAAGGTCCAGATAGACAAGTTTGTCATTCTGAAAGGTAACAACGTGGATGTGCGAAACAGCAGGCTGGTTTGTTACTTTATGGAAAGAGGAAGTCCTGCCACTTGAAGAGGAAATGTGTTAGTACCTAAAGCCGGTCAGCTGTATATGCTCACATCAAGTGTGCAATGTATTTTAAACGTAGAGGCATTTTGCTGTGCTGGATCCTTCCTTCCTTACCACTCAAATAGAGGTAACAAATGAAAGCTAGCTATACATACTAACTACTGAGATTCTCTCTTGACCAGACAAAAAATAATAAATAAAACCTCTTTCAGGTTGTTTATTTAAAATATTTATCCTTAAGGAATTGTGAGTTTTCATGTAACTAGATAGGACAGCCTATCAATTTAAGGCAGCAGAAGGAAATTTAGATAAGTTTGGGTGTAATTATCCCACTTAGAATATCCAACTTTAAGGTGTATTGTCCTTTATATGTCACATTACTGTGAATTATACACCTCCACTGAGAGCAAGGCATATCTCCTATCCATGGCTCCTTTTAGAGGGGAATGTATTATAGATTTATGCCTTCATATGACTCAGCATAAAGAAAATATTTTCCTAGACCTAACACGAGAGGCAGTGCCTGAGGTAATAGGAAATGTGCACTTAAGAAAATACAGGTTGATTATAGATATGACACGCCAAAATGCTCCTAACCTTTAACTCTATTAAAACAGCTTTTCTCTAGTCATTCTTTACATTTTCCCGAAGTCTTCTGATTAATCTAGAAATTTTAGAATTCCTTTCAAAGTCAGTATTGGACTTTACTTATCACATGCAATACAAGTTTGAAATGTTCCCTCATGGGCTCATTAAATTCATCTGCAACTGCTTTCCGAATCTTTTTGTTGAAATATGTACAACATTTCAAAGTAAAGTAAAACTAGCAGAAATGGCAAAGTGTAGTGTAGTAGTGTAGTCCAGTTTTATATAATGAAGTGAAGGTCAGGAAACCGTGGTTTCTTTCGAGAAAACTTTGTGACTTTATAAATGGGCTGACATCATGCAAGACAAGCAGGAGGGTTTTCTAGGTAAGCATTGAGCAGTTTCCTCAGTAGAATTTCGGGAAAGTGGCAGGTTTCCAGTGTGGAATGTTGTGTTATTTTGGGCGGTGATCACTTGATATGGTAAGAATATTGCCCAGTTTTAAGGATAGAAAATGTTCAGTTCTTGAATTTCACCCAAGATTGTATTCGATGGAATGGTATGAGAAGTAGTATGGATTGAATCATGGGTCAATAAACTTTCTGTAAGTGTCCAGATAAGTATGTTCAACTTGGTGAGTCGGAACATGTCTATCATGACACCTTGACTGTCAGTGTAGGACAAAAGCAGCCATAGAAAATATAAAATAGGGGTGTCTGGGTGGCTCAGTCATTACGCGTCTGCCTTCGGCTCATGTCATGATCCCAAGGTCCTGGGATCGAGCCCCGCATCGGGCTCCCTGCTCTGCAGGAAGCCTGCTTCTCCCTCTCCCACTCCCCCTGCTTGTGTTCCCTCTCTTGCTGTGTCTCTCTCTGTCAAATAAATAAAATCTTTACAAAAATGAAAAAGAAAATATAAAATATGTAAGTGATGGATATGGCTGTGGTTCAATAAAACTTTATTTAATAAAGCAGGTGGCAGGCCAGATTTGGCCCATGTCCCATACTGTGCCAACCCCCGGATTAAACCATAAGAGTAGAATTAATCCAGATTCAGGAAAAGGTAGAATTCAATAAAAATGACAGTCTGTAATAAGAATCGTTAATAATCATGGTCAGATATCATGAGTGGGAAAGAAGCTTTTTTACAAATCTACACAATTCCCACTTTTCCATATGGAATTCAAGCACCCAACTAAGTATAGTGTTTAAAAATTTATAATCTCTTATTTATGATGTAAAAGAAAAGGAAAATAAGCTCTAATATCCTGGGTCAAACCTTTGGCACGCATATGAATATGTATTGTCTGTTACTAAGTATTCATAATAAAAAGCTGCAGAGATTGAGAGGGCACCAGTCAAAACAAAGAATAGAAAAGACTAAGGCTAATTAAATCATAAAGAAAAGTAAAAATTATACAGAGACTCATTATGTCGTGTGAATGTATTCCGCTAAAATTCAGAAAAAGAGTTCCAACACATGGATGGCTCATACTTTATAATAGGCTCTATTTAGAGAGATGAACCATGATCCTTATAATACCCTTTGTTACTTGTGAAAAGATCACATTTCAAAGCACAGAAGGGGACCTCAAAGGATTGTATTGTTCAGCCTTTTATCTGCAGGCAGGATTAATTAGAGTAATAGCTAGCATGTATCTAGTGCCTACTGTGTACCAGACATTTTCCATGTATCTCCAATGCTCCAGTCCTTTGAATCACATCCCTGCTACTTACTATCTTTGTGACTGTGTGCAATGAAATCAGTCTGTCTGGACTGCTGCTTCTGAAAGGGGGGTCCTCTGGAGTCAGCCAGTCCCCATGCCATAGAAGTCGGGGTAAAGAGGCCATGGAGCAAAACCTACCCTCTCCTTTGAAAGTTTTTTTTTTTTTTTTTTTTCTCTCAGGGACTTAGAAACCATGTCAACTCTCTAAGATGAAAATATTGCAACATATGTTGAAGCTAGAACACCTGTTGAAATGCTGTACACATGTGGACACTAGGTAGATACCTCTCTTGGAATGTCATGTGATCTGGGGCCAGTTTTGGAGCCCTGGCTCCTCTCGCCTGCAATGGCTTCCAGAGAGTGTGGGGAAAGAGGAAAGAAGATAGATTGTAGCATAACTGGCTGTAGAGTGCAGTGGTCATTTTGTTGCGCTTAACCTTTAAAAGGTGTCACCATCTTCTGGGCTTCAGTGCTCAGGCTGTGCTAATTTGTGCCATTCAAGGACTGCACTCTTTCAAAACCTCTTCTGTAGCCTCTGGTAACTATCACCTTTACTTTGTATTCACCTCTCATCTATAATGAGGAGTGTGAGAACTATACCACAGTATTGGGCATGTGGTTATTTAGCACTTAAGACATTTGCTTTGGGCCGCCTGGGTGGCTCAGTGGGTTTAGTGTCTGCCTTCAGCTCGTGATCTCAGGGTCCTGGGATTGAACCCTGCATCGGGCTCCCTGGTCAGCAGGGAGCCTGCTTCTCTCTCTCCCTCTGCCTGCCGCTTCCCCTGTTCATGCACTCACACTCTTTCTCTCTCTCACAAATAAAGAAATAAAATCTTCTAAAGATTTGTGAGAGAGAGAGAGCAGGAGTGGGGATGAGGAGGGGCAGAGGGAGAGCGAGAAGCAGACTCCCGGCTGAGCAGGAAGCCCCATTCAGGACTCCATCCCAGGACCCTGAGATCACGACCTGAGCTGAAGGCAGACGCTTAACCAACTGAGCCACCCAGGAACCCCAGTAAATAAAATCTTAAAAAAAAAAACCATTTGCTTTACTTTATTGTACTACTAGTTTCATGTCCCCAGCCTTAAGTCTCACAAGGCTGGGACGACGGTCTCTGCTTCTTCTGCGTTCCCATGTTTTAACTCTCTACTTGACAAAAAGTTGACTTTTAAGTGAGGCTTTCCTTATATCCTTCATCTCTTCTATGCCGGACATTGAATTAGGTGCTAGGAACACAGTGAGGTTGCAAAAATAGACCTGTTTCTTCCCATAACGGAGAGCCCCTACATTCCAATAGGGAGGTAGACATCAATTCAGTAATCAGGCCGATGAATTTCACATTGCAGTGTGATAAGTTTTATGAGGGAGGGATGTTGAGGATGGAAAAATAATATATCTCTGATCTTTAGGAGTTTCTAGTTTAAGGCAAGTTAATAGACAATCATGAGACACAGTGACAAGTGCAGTACAGAGGAAAGCAGCGGGTCCTGTGGGACCCCAAAGGGAAGGCTGTCAGAGAAAGTAATGCTTCTACTGACTTTTGAAAATATAAGCAAAACTGAACTAGATGGAGTTGGAGAAAGGCATTCCAGCAGAGGAGAGAGCATGGGCGAGAGTGTGGACATGGGATGTGACATGACGTGCGTGGGGAATTCCAGTTGGTTGGGAGCTGCCAGTGATTGGCCGAGGAGGATGGAGCCAAGGGAAGATGCTGCCAGGGAGAAAGTGAGAGACCAAATCATGAAGGGTTCCCTGTGTATCCTGAGGTTTTGCAGAGAAGCAGGGCGAATATGAAAGGGTTTTAAACAAATGAGCCATATGGTCAGCTTTGACTTTTTAGATAAATTATGATGGAAGCATTATGAAAGTTGAATTGGAAGTAAGAAATGCTTAAAGGTGAAAGGTCTGTGAACAAGAAATTGCAGTGTCCCAGACAAAAGATGAGGAGGACTGCTCAAGTAGCAGACGTAGTAGTGGTACAGAGGCTGGGCAGTATGACAATACAGACTCTTGAGAGAGGTTAAACTTTCAAGATTTTGTGATTGATTGCTGGGCTGATGGGTGATGGGGGGAACGCTGCTGGGGAGAAGTAAAAGGAGAAGAGGGGAGAGGAGAGAGGGTAAGAGTAAGTAAAAGAGAGAGTTCAAGAACAGTAGGTTGGATAGTGGTGTCCCTGAGAAGGAATACTGGATGAGGTTCCAGAAGAGAGATAATGCAGTGGATAGAAGTTCAGACTTTGGAAAAAGGCCACCTTGATTTACAGCCCAGTTCTGCCAATTATTTTCTGTGTGAACCTGGATAAGACATTTCATATTCCTTTGCCTCAGTTTCATCAGCTGTAAAAGAGAGATAAAATAGTACCTCTCTCATAGATTGGCTATTGAGTTGGAAGACGTTAGTGAGTATAAAATTCTCAGAACCTGGGCTCTCAATAAGTACTCCAGAAACGTTAACTGTTCTTACTACTTTACGAGAGAAAATGCACTTGTTCAGGATTGAGTATGCTGAAGTTTAGATGCTGTGGGATGTCCACCTGTCAATGACCATATCTGTGTTTGCTCCCCACTATATCCCTCCATAGCTAGCTTAGGCACTTAAGACATATAATTTCAGATGAGTAGATGAATGAATGGATAAGGTATGAAAGAGGCAATCAGATATACATCTGAAACCTATGGAGAAGGTAAAGATGGAGGTAAAAGATGTGGTAACGTGGGCCATGGGACAGGCTGAGAATTTTCCTGTGGGATGGAGAGAGCACAAGACAAAGGATGGGACACTACATGTCTTAGTTCAGGCTTCTATAACAAGTTACCAATAGGCTAGGTGACTTATAAACAACAGACCCTTCTTTTTCATGGTTCTGGAGGCTGGAAGTCTGAGATCGGGGTGCTATCCTGGTCAGACTCTGGTGAGGGTCCTTTTCTAAGTTGCAGACTGCACACTTCACATTATCTTCACATGACAGATTGGGAGTGGGAGTTCTCTGGGGTCTCCTTTATTAGGGCACTAATCCCATTCCTGAGGGCTCCACCCTCATGACCTCATCATCCCAAAGGCCCGACCGCCCAATCCCATCACCTTGTGGGGGATAGGATTTCAACATAGGAATTTTGGAGCGACACAAACTTTCAGTTCATAACACTGGTAGACAGGAGCATATAAGGATCAGAGACAGAAAGGGAAAGGGAGAATAGAGGGTCCATAAAGATCAGATGAGAACCAGATGAATGTGGTATCCAGAAGCTACAAGAAAGTTTCCGTGAGAGAGCCACAACATCAAGTGCTGTAACAGCTTTCAGTATGTTAGACTATAAACTTTCTTTTTTAAGAAAAAAAAAATTTTTGAGAGTTGAGAGCGTACATTCGAGTGAGTGGGGTGGGGGAGGGGCAGAGAGAATCCTAAGCAGACTTTCTGTGCTGAGCATGGATCCCAAGTCAGGGCTCAATCCCATGACCCTGAGATCATGACCAGAGGTGAAATAAAGAGTCTGATGCCTAACTAACTGAGCCACCCAGGCACCTCTAGACTATAGATTTTCAAACCATGCTTTGATCCCCACCCATTAGATTTTATCCCAACCTGCTCTGTACTACCTCTACATGTCATTCATATGCTTACTCCTTCCCTGTTAATTACATGTGTGTCTAACTTTCTCCACTAGATTTTGAGCCACTTGAAGGATAATCCCTTGTCTTACTCACATGTATGTCCCTTGTATCAAGCACAGTGTTTGAAATATGATGGAAGACTGGTTGAATGCATCTTAAATGAACTATGTTTATTTTATGTCAAGAGACTAAATTGTCTCAGGGACATGATTTTCTAAAGGAGAAACAAATGGCATTGTTATTCATGCATATTCTAATTCCCACAAGACTAAATGGGTGGAAGGAGTAGTCCAAAACTAAAGGGACATATGTCATCCACTATATTGACATTTTGTTCTCCCTTGCTCATCCTACTGGGCTCTGGGGGAAGCATTGTCCTGGTATAGTAAGCTTTGGATAGATTTAATTTAAAAATCATGGATCTGGTGAAACCTAGCATGTGAATAACTTATTTGAATTTGACAGACACTTTATCAAGAAGCATTTAATAGGTACACTCAGCAGTGACCTTTCAGACTCAAAGAAGGTAATATTTCTTCCCTTAGTGACAAAATTATACCCCAAGAATAGCTTACTCACTGGTGGTTTCTGTTCATATTGATATTTTTCATACCCCTCTTGGATTATGATATCCCTATGGTTAGGATCCACGCCTTGTTCGTCTTTATATCCCCATCAGGACAGCTAGTAGGTTTTGGTAAATGCTCATTGGATTAGTCATTAGTTTTAAATCACTTATTATGTATGTGAATTCAATGCAAAGGTAAGAAATAGTACAATTTTAAATATCAGTCTTAGTTTAGAATACCCCTTTTTAGTAGTGTAGAAGAGAACAAAGCCATGGGGTTGTTCACTTCAATTTCATGGAAAACCTGTTCACTCTAGTGCTTGTGTGGGTGGGCTCATAGCAAGATGAAGGAAATAGAACTACTGGTAAGAACGTGTTAAAAAAAACATAGTGAAATATCTATGCAACACTCAGAGGGGATCTTTTCTAACTAGTCCTCCCTGAGTAGTAACTCTTCCTTGAGTCACATGGCAGAAGTAGGGGTTGTTGAAATGACTCAGAAGTTTTCAAAAGGAAGCTTATATGAGGAGTTGATTTTATTTTTTAAAAAATCCATCAGGATGAATATAGCTAATAATTACCTGAATGAGTCCTACATGAGTTTTGACTAATTTTAGCTAAATTTATGGAAAAAGTCAATGCTAAATAATTGGTGTTTAAATTTAAATTATACTGGTTGATTGAGGAAGACCAATAATTCACTTTTAACATTTTACTTTTAATATTACAAAAAACATATTTTTTATATACAATTATATGGATTTTTTAAAAAAGATTTATATATTTATTTGAGAGCGAGGTGGGGGGAGGGCAGAGGAAGAGGATTTTTCAAGCAGACTTCCTGCTGAGCGCAAAGCCAGCCCCATAAGAGGCTCCATCCCACAACCCATGAGACCATCACCCGAGCCACCCAGGTGCGCCTACAGTTCTTTTGATTTTAACACATGTATAGATTGGTGGAGCCACCACCATAATCAGGATACAACTCCTTTGTGCTACCTTTATGGTTACATTCTTTTCTCAGCCCTGGCAACCATTGATCTGTTCTCTATCACTATATCTTTATCTATTCAAGAATGCTATATATTGGAATCATATGTGTGCTTTTTTCTTGAGATTGGCTTTGTTCAGTCCACATGATTCCTTTGATATTCATCCAAATTGTCTGTGTTGTATATGTGTGTATCCATAGTTTTTTGTTTATTTTTTGTTTTGTTTTGTTTGCTGCTGTGTAGTATTCCATTATATAGATACATTGCAATTCATTTATCCATTTATCCCTTGAAGGTCATTTGAAATATTTCCAATTTTCAGAAATTCTAAATAGAGCTTTTATAAATATTTGTCTGCAGGAATTTATGTTAACATAAGTTTTTGTTTCTTTGGAGTAAATATCTTGCATTGGAATTTCTGGATTATATGATATATGCATGTTCCCCTTTATTTATTTTATTTTATTTTATTTTATTTTATTTTATTTTATTAATTATTTTTAAAAAGATTTTTTCTATCCGTTTTAGAGAGAAAGTGAGAGAGCCAGTGAGGGGAGGAGCAGAGGAAAAGGGACAAGCAGATTCCGTGCTGAGCACGGAGCCCAGCGTGGGGCCGATCCCACAACCCTGAGATCACCACCCGAGCCAGAATCCAGAGTTGGCTACTTAACTGACCGAGTCACCCGGGAGCCCCTTATGTTATTTTTTAAAGATTTATTTATTTGAAAGAGAGAGTTGGGGGGGGGGCAGTCAGAGAGGGAGAGAGAGAGACTCTCTAGCAGACTCCCTGCTGAGTGAGGAGCCTTGAACAGGGCTCGATCCCACGACCCTGTGATCATGACCCTACCCGAAATCAAGAGTTGGTCACCAGATTGAAGGTCAAGCAGCACAGACAATGTGGTTCTTCTCACTGTTAGGAGAACTTGAGCGAGAATGAATATGAATGAATGATGCATGACAACAGAATAAGACCTTTGATAAAGCTAGAGGGGTTGGACTCCAGTGCTCAAATGGTGAGACTGGACCTTTCTGGCAATAGAAACACTCCCTCCCTTGTAACAGGCAAGAGGGAATGCAGATAAAATTGGCCCAGAAAGCAGAGAGATAGCTTGATAGTTTTGATTGTAGACTGATAAGATATCATCTTTGGGCTTTTATTTTCTCAATAAAATACAAAGTCGAGTCATTAGCTCAATGAGGTATTATAAGTTACTTGAGAGAGCCAATTTCAAAAAGTTGGTTTGCAGATTAAGAAAAGAAACCTGTAGGGGAGGAACGTAGGATGGTCAGCCAGTGTTGGGTTGAGTGCCTACTTAAGTTATATGCATGTACTACCCAACATGTTCTAGCCACAGAATGAATATGGATTCTTTAAAAATACCAACAGGCTCACCCTACGCATACTCTTTTCAATGTACTTTTTTTTTATTAATTATTTTTATTTTTATTTTTATTTATTTTAAAGATTTTATTTATTAATTTGACAGAGACACAGCGAGAGAGGGAACACAAGCAGGGGGAGTGGGAGAGGGAGAAGCAGACTCCCAGCAGAGCAGGGAGCCCGATTTGGGGCTCGATCCCAGGACCCTGAGATCATGACCTGAGCCGAAGGCAGACGCTTAACGACTGAGCCACCCAGGCGACCCCCCTTTTTTTTTTAACTTAATGTATTTTATACATTTCTTTTCCCAAGACATTACACATAGATTTTCTATATTCGTTTAGTAGCTACATTGCTGTTATTCTGCAGCATGGACATATTCTAATTTATTTAGCCAAAAAAAGATCTCCAAAATTCAATTTTAACATTATACCTATATTCTGTAGGCAGGTAAGGGGGAAAAGATTTGAGAATGCAAGTATCTGGGGATGTGTGGATCATTTGGGAATAACAAAAATAATTCATTTATTCAATTTTTCAAATATTCTTTCATTTTAGAGAACTATTTAACGAGTGCATACTATATGCCATTTGGCCCTGAGTTAGCTTCTGAATGTGAAATAATCGCTTTACATTAGAAAGAATCCCAAGTACATGAGACCACATTGAATTACCCCCCCCCCCCTTTTTTTAAATAACCTCTTAGAGAGGATTACAATCTTTCTATGGGGTTGCTAATTTAGTATTACCTACTGGTGGGGAGGTTTGTACCCTACTGAATAGACCCTGGTAATCTTTTTTTTTCCCTTCTTACATGATGTATCTTTTTCATTTAGTTTTTCTTTAAAGTTCCTGGAGATGTTCCAGGAACACTCCAGTGGTAATGAGCAAAGATGCACTTGAGTCAATGTTCTGAAATCCCACATCTGTCTCTTTTTATATAGTCCTCCCTTTTTATGCTCACGTCCGCTGGGCAGCAGCACCTCTGGTGTGAAGAAAATTCTGGACTGCTGACCTATTTACTTGCCTCCTGGCCTGTATTTTCCCATTTCGCTTGAGTTTTCCCTTCTTCCCCATAGAGCTCCCTGTTGCCCCCCCACAAGGAATATGACAGTTCATTCCTTTTATTCAGAAGCTGTCTCTCTGCTCCGGTCTCTGTGTTCCTCTCTCTTCCTCTCCCCTGTCTCTCACAAACATGCCTTCCTCTGAGTGAGAGGCCGAATAATAGCTCCACATTGTTAGCAGCACTGCCCTTCTTCTACCAGAAAATTAGAAAGTCAATGTCTAAATATAGACTTGAAATTAGGAAGTATGCGTTCCAATTCTTGACTCACTCCATCATTTGCTTGCTGTGGGGACCGCAGGGAACTGCTTGACCTCTCGGTTTCCTTTGGTTCAATGAAGGCAATAATTCCTGCCCTGCCTTCCAGATGTAGGTGAGTAATTAATGGTTGTGGAGTCCTTTGAAACTCGGAAAGGAAGCTGCAGAGGCTAATCACTTGCGGTATTCACCTATGTTTTTGAAATAATTTACACAGGAAAATAAATAGCTGAGATGTGAAAGAGGAAACCATGAAAGTTAATACAAATGCACCTGTAAATTCACAAGAAGATCCTGAAGGAAGCAAGAAGCTATTTATTCCTGTCTTTGCCCCTTTTCCTTTGTGTACTCTCTTCTGGACTTGCTCTCTGACACCTCACCTAAATTGTTGATTAGCCAGATGCACTTGAAAGGGAGCCGTGCTTTGGAGCTGGAGAGACCTAGTTACACACCTGTTTCCACCACTTTCCAACTATGAGAACTCGGGCAAATGACTTGTTACATATTTCACCTTTCTGTGCCTCAGTTTCCTTCTTTTGTACGAGGGCAATTACCTTTACAGCACAGAGCTACCAATGAGAATTACATGCATGCCTGTGAGTGGGCATGTATGGATGCAAGGACATCGATGAGTTTCGAGGGGTGTTCATTCCCTTCCACTTTTTGGAAAGGAGGTGGAGGAAGATGTCTTATGGCAAAACTGCAGTGTCAGCTGCCCTGGTGACAGATGGCCCGAACAAGACCCTTCAGAGCGGTACCACAGACAAGAGTTGGGTCAGGCTTAATATAGGCCTCAGATTAGTGTCCCACTATGACTTTAACCCACATGGAAAGAAGTGTCTTACACCAGACCAAATTCCCTTATTCTACAACCAGAAACATCATCAGCTATGTCCAGCTATGTCCTAAACAAAGGAAAGCACTGTGAATCTTCTAAAGATACTCTTTGTTGAGTTCCAGAAACTAAGACTGTAAGTGTGACAATCCCATGAAGGATGGGTAACAGAGTACCTGGTTTCGGAGAAGACCTCTTTCTCAGGGAGAAAAAGATGCATGTAAGTGGACAACGTTCCCCAAATGCCAAAGCCATAAACGATGATGTTGCGCATTTTAAGGACTTTTTAAAGGCTTTGTTATAGGGTCCTCAGGGTCATTTATTATCCCTCAATATATAATCTGAATTTTCTGAGAGAAGGGAATGATGGAACTGGGCCTCTGAATGCTGCTCTATTCTCAGATTAGGGCTGCATTCAGGGAAGTAGTTTTGATAATGTCACATGTAGCAGAGAAATATTTTGTCTTATAATCACATTATATAAGAAAAATACATAATATCAACCCAAAAGAAGAAAGGATTCCTTCAGTCATTTGTAAGAGGACTAATAAAATACGGGAACTTTGATGCATTACTCATTCATAACTGTTGTAAATTACTATAACAATATTTTGTACTACAAAAAATGTCTAAAATAGTAAGAGCCTGGGTCCAAGAGTAATGCTGATTTTAGTGCTATAGCATAGGTATTTATGCATGTCGCTGTTTTCTTCACTGGAAGTTGGCATCAGAATATGTATTATTTATTCCTCTGTTCCTCCAGGACATCTCATGGTGCTAAATATTAGAATGTCTCAAATTCTAGTAGAAAAGGATTATATTTTAAAGACATATTAAAGGAATTATCATTAGAAAACATTTTAAGGGTCGCCTGGGTGGCTCAGTCGTTAAGCGTCTGCCTTTGGCTCAGGTCATGATCCCAGGGTCCTGGGACCGAGCCCCGCATCGGGCTCCCTGCTCAGCGGGAAGCCTGCTTCTCCCTCTCCCCACTGCTCATGCTCCCCCTGCTTGTGTTCCCTCTCTCGCTGTCTCTCTCTGTCAAATAAATAAATAAAATCTTAAAAAAAAAAAAAGAAAAAATTTTAAGTATCATATATATAAAACTCAATGATTGGCAAATGTTAGTATTTCTTTTTTTGTGTGAAGTTTTAAAAATTTATTTACAAGTGTTCCTGATTATGCACATAGAGGCCCATGACAGAGAGAAGATTCACCTGCGAATGATTTTTTTATTGATGTCTAGTTGGCACACAGTGTTGCCTCATTTTCAGGCGTACAACATAGTGATTGGAGAAGTTTGCACACTATGCTGTGCTCCCCACAAATGTAGCACCCACCTGTCACCACACAACACTCTTACAGTACCATTGACTATATTCCCTGTGCCGTGCCTTTCATCCTCATGACTTACTCATTCCAGAACTGAAAGCCTGTGCCTCCTACTTCCCTTCACCCATTTTGCCCATTTTCCTGCCTTCCCCTCTTGCAACCACCGTTTGCTCTCTGATTCTGCTTTTTATTTGTTTGTCCATTTGTTTTGTGTTTTAGATTCCATATATAAGTGAAATCATATGGTATTTGTCTTCCTCTAACTTATTTCACGTAGCATAATATCTTCTAGGTCCACCCATATTTTTGCAAATGGCAAGATTTCATTCTTTTTTCATGGCTGAGTCATATTCCACTGTATGTGTATGTACACACACACACACACCCATACTCTATCTTTATCCATTCATCCATTTATGGACACATAGGCTGCTTCCATATCTTGGCTATTGTAAATAATGCTGCCATAAATATAGGGTTCCATTTATCTTGTCAAATTAGTTTTTTTGGGGGGGGTAAATATTCAGTAGTGGAATTACTGAATCATACGCTATTTTTATTTTTAGCTTTTTAAGGAATGTGGCATTTTGTTATAGCAGCTGGAGCAGACTGATAACAACTACTTTCATACAACTACTGATACATGACTAGCTATATTTTTACTAATATATTTGGCTTTCTCTTTTAATAAGGAAATTAGATACTTATTTCACCTACATTTTCTTGATTTCTACTAAATTTAAGCATTTGAATATAAAAAATTTGCATTCATTTTTATGTGAATTGGTTGCTGCTATTTTTTCATTTTCTATTTATGTATTATACCTTTTTTTTTTTAAGATTTTTTATTTATTTTAGAGAGGGAGAAAGAGTAGGAGAGAGCACAAGCATAGGAAGGGGCAGAGAGAAGGATAGGGAGAGAATCCCAAGCAGACTCCCTGCTGAGTGGGGAGCCCCACATAGTGCTTGATCCCACACCCCTGAGATCATGACCTGAGCGGAAACCAAGAGTCAGATGCTTAACCAACTGAGCCACGCAGGCACCACTGTATTAGGGATTATTTTTTTAAAAGACTTGCATGTCTTAAATTAAGAGTTTTAACCCTTATTACATTTTAATACCTTTGCAAAGATTTTCCCAGTTTGTTCTTTGTTCTTTGTTCTTTTTATCTTTTTACACACACACAAACACACACATATAAAGAAATTCCCAAAGTATTTAAATATATATAATGATTTAAAAATCATTATTTAATGATTTTTTAAAAAATCAGGGGCACCTGGGTGGCTCAGTCAGTTAAGCATCCAACTCTTGATTTTGGCTTAGGTCATGATCTCAGGGTTGTGAGATTGAGTCCTGGGTGGGATTCTGAGCTGGGTGTGGAGCCTGCTTAAGATTCTCTCTCTCCGTCTCCCTCTATCCCTCATCACCCCCACCCCCATCAATTTTTTTATCATTTTTACATGGGAAAGATTTGTAACTATACACTATATGATTTTATATTTTGTTTTATGTGTAAAAATTCTGGAATTGAGTTATGACTTATTTTACTAAGTGAGTAATAATTTTTTTAAAACTTATTGACTAATTCTTCAGTGGATTAGACATTACTTGTATCAAATTTGAATATATGCTATGGTTAGTTTCTGAAATATGACTAGTATATTATTTCATTATTAAGGGCTTTATATTAGAGCAATTTTAGCTTCGCAGTAAAATTCAGAGGCAATTACAGAGATTCTCATATGGCCCCTGCCCTCATATACACATAGCTTCTCCCATTATCGACATCCCCCACCAGAGTGGGACATTTGTTACAATTGATGAACCTATGTTGACACATTATCAATGCCCATAGTTACATTAGGGTTCAGTCTTTTTGTTTTTCATTCATTGGGTTTGGATAAATGTATAATGACATATATCTACCTTTATAGTATCATACAGAATCCTTTCAATGCCCTAAATATCCTCTGTATGTCCTCACCTATTCATCCCTCCCTGCAGTTCTAACCCCTGTCAACCACTGATCTGTTTACTGTCTTCATAGTTTTGTCTTTCTCAGAATGTCATAGGGTTGGAAATTTATAGTATATAGTTTTTTCATATTGGCTTCTTTCACTTAATAATATGCATGGAAGGTCCTTCTTTGTCTTTTCATGATTTGAAGGCTTATTTCTTGTTGGGGCTGAAATATATTCTATTCTTTGGATGTATCACTGCTTATTTATTTATTCGCCTACTGAAGGACATCTTAGTTGCTTTCATGTTTGGGCCATTCGGAATAAAGCAGCCGTAAACATCCATGTGCAAGTTTTTGTGTGTGGACATAAGCTTTCAACTCCTTTGGGCAGATACCAGGGAGCATGGTTGCTGGATCGTATGTAAGAGTATGTTTACTTCACAGAAACACTAAACTGGCTTCCGAACTTGCTGTACCATTTTTCCTTCCTATCAGTAATAAATGAGATTTTCTGTTGTTCCACATCCTTGCCAGTGTTTGGTATTATCACTGGCCCAGGTTTTGGCCATTCTGATAGGTATGTAGTAGTATCACGTTGTTGTTTTTAATTTTATTTCCTCAATGACCTGTGATGTGGAGTACCTTTTCATTTGTTGATTTGCCATCTTATATCTGTATATCATCTGTTAAGATCTTTTCACCGTTTTAATCAGGTGGTTTCCCTGTTGGCTTTCTTTGTATATTTTGGATAACATTCCTTTATCAGATGTGTCTCTTGTGGGTTTTTTTGTTGTTGTTGGTGGTGGTTGTTTGTTTGTTGGGAGTGGGTAGGGGCAGTGGGAGAGAGAGACTCTTAAGCAGGCTCTTTGCCGAATTTGAGGCTTGATCTCACAACCCTGAGATGATGACCTGAGCTAAAATCAAGAGTTGGACATTTAACCACTGAGTCACCCAGGCACCCGTGGATGTGTTTTTTGTAAGACACATATTTTCTTCCAGTCTGTGGCTTGTCTTTTAATTCTCTGAGCATTGTTTTTCACAGCAGAAGATTTTAATTTTAATGAAATCCAGCTCATCAAGTATTTATTTTATGGATCATATCATTGGGGTTGTATCTTAGGTCATTGCCATACTCAGGGTCATCTAGGTGTTCTATATCACGTTCTCAGAGTTTTACAGTTTTGCATTTTAAATTTAGGTCCTTGATCCATGCTGAGTAACTTCGTGTTAAGGGTATAAAATCTGTGTTTAATGTCTGGGTTTAATGAATCATTGTTCCACCTTCATCCTTTTGACCATATCGCTGATGCTGTAGTTCCCATATAGGCCTTATTCCCCATCTACAATTATCGTTCTATTTGACTTATTTCCATCACTGATTCCTACTTGGTACTCAACCCTTCACACTCTCACAAGCCCTAGCCTGACACGACATTCATGAAAAGCTATAATTTATGTCACATCTTTTCATTACTTCATTAGTGGTTACCTGTGGTAAAGGAGATATCATGATAAATAAGACATATTCCTTGTCACCAAGATGATAAATACACAAACATACAATTTCGACTTATTTATCAGGGCCATTTTAGAGAAGGGTACCTAATGTGTTAGAGCACAGAAGTTGTGCACATAACTTCCTAGGGCAACCTTGGGGAAAAGAGCAGAGTGGGGATTATTTCCAGAAAAGGGAACAACATCCACAAAAGTATTGGGACACTGTGTGGGTGGAGCTTAGAGATATGTGGCAAAGATTGAGTTTAGGAAGTAGGTTGGGGAGATGGAAGAAACTTTTTAGTTCAATACTAATGAGTTTTGATTCTATTGGGGGGGGATGGTTGCAATGATTGTTTTGCAGCTGGGGGCAGAGGTGGAAGGATTGAGGTGTTGTAGCACAATTAGATGTGTGTGTTTTAGAAAAATGGATGGTTGAATGAATGAATAAATAATAACTTCCCAATAAAGAAGATCCAAACCCTATATCCCTGCAGAATTTTCTATAGATCAGGGCACTATCTTCTTGGATTATTCTCCATTCTTGTTGTATAATAACCTGTATATATGGCACAAGTCTTGGAATCATGTGGTCATTTGAGCCACTGACAGACATCGTGAACATGTAGAAGTAATTGCATGCATGAGGGCTTAACACAGCTGCCCAGATGTGACTGTTTTGATGTAAAAAACTGATATTTCATACAGCAACAAGCCTATTGAAAGCAAACGATGGGAATTTAAAAAAAAAATCAAATTTCAAGGCAAGCCTGAGCATGAGATGTCCTTCACTGTGAAGATCTATAGAGAGACTCAGCTGGCCTCCTAACAGGAAGATGCAACATATTATTACCAACAGCTCCTCATGCATTGGCTTAGATGACTGCTGACTACTGATCCTTTTTAAAAAATAAACTGGACTGAATCTGGGAATTGTAGATTAGGCATCTGACTTTGATATCAGTAAGACTAGATAAGGAAAATCTCTAAAGAGCACCTTGTTGAGTATAAATTTCAGAACCTGCCACTACCTTTTCCACTTGAGTAAATCATGTCTAACACGAAAGAGCTCCTGAAACAAAGAAAAAGAAAACTATAGTACAACGAAAGTCAGTAAATTATCTGTAAAGCATTATACAACTTTTGAAAATGTATTTCGAACAACTTTCAAAGAAATGTGGCAATAATACTTGTTTCTGTCTTTTGCTTGTTTTATTCACATGGCAAATCACCATGAGAGACGAAGTATTACACTTTATTTTGAAAAAATTAAAATGTAGAAAATGACTCAATGTTAGGAATGTTCTTAAATCTCTGAAACAATATTGCTTGCAGGGTCTCCTGCCCCTCAGATTACAGATAAGGTAATTAAGGCCCAGAGTGGGCAAATCGTTTATGCAGTGTCAGGTATTGAGAGACAGTTCTTAATATCATCTGCCACTTACTGTATCCTAATAATTCTCCAGGCACTGTGCCCAGATATTTTAAAGTATATTATCTCATTGTTCACTCCATCACATATAGAGAATGAAGACTGGAAAGAGGCTTACTTGCCCAAGGTAACATAGTTTTTGAAGATGTGGACCTGGGATTCAAACTTGTTTTTGTCTCATTTCGCGGCCTCTGCTTGTACCCATGATGACATATCTTTCATCTAGATCAGACTAGTATACTGCCTTTGCTGTATTCTCTGCCATTACCACTGATGATTTTAATTAATTATGATAAACACAGTAACTAATTAGGTGTACACACTTATCCCCAAAAATCACATATATAAGTATATGAAGGAAGTAACACAAATCTCTAGGCTGTGTTGGAAAATAAAAAAAATCAACCATTTCCCTTTCTTTCGTTGTGAGATCATTCTACCAAGAAAAGTGCTTTCATCTTGCCTTTGAAGACATGGAAGGAGAGGTAGAATGCTTCCCATCACCATAATACCCATATCGTTAGCTAAGTGGTCTAACTGGACAGAAGATGCAACCAGTTTATTATCAAATGGGCCGAACGTGTTCTTTCCTGCCTCCTTAAACATTATGGACACATCCCATAGTTTTCCAGTTATTTTGAGTTAAAACAACAACTGATCTTACATAATACAATCACAAGGAAATGACGTGTTAGATAGCCCTGATTCCGAGCCTAATATCTGCATAAATTTCCTAATTCCTCTGCCTGTTTTTCTCTCCAACTTTTCTTCTACACTGTAGCTAGAGTAATCTTTTAAGAATGTCAGTCTGATCCTATTATTCTCTATCTTAAAAACTCTTCAATGGCTCCCTCATATCCTTCAGTATATAGTCCAGGCACCATAGTTCAGTTACCACTGTATTAAAAATAACCCCAAAATTTAGTGGCTTAAAGATACATGCATTATTTTATATCATGATTGTGTGGGGTGCTCTGGCACTTCTGTTGCTCTAACCTGGGCTCATTCACAAGGGCCGCATTCAGCTGGTAGACCAACTTGAGGCTGGGCTCGGCTGGGAGCGCTGGGGCCACTTGACCTTATTCCTTGTGGTCTCGATCTTTAAGGAAGCTGGATCAGGAGCTGGGTCAGAACCGGTGCTGCTGGGGCCTGTCTGGCTGTGAATGAGAACTAAAAGAGAAAAGATGTAACCAGGTAGGCCTAGACTATGAAACAGGGCAGTGGTTTTTAAACAAACTTGAGTTTGCTTCAGAACCGCCAGAGGGGGCTTGATGAAATCCAGATTGATGAACTCTACCATCAGAGTTTATTCAGTGTGCCTGCGTGGGGCCACAGGTTTGCATGTATAACTAATTCCCTGGTTTATTTGTTACAGCTCCTTTGGGGACAATACTTGAAGAACCTCTGAACTAAGACACAAAAGCTCTGTGAGTGGGGAGCCTGGGTGGCTCAGTCGGTTAAGCGGCTGCCTTCAGCTTGGGTCATGATCTCGGGGTCCTGGAATCGAGTTCAGAATGGGGCTCCCTGCTCAGAGGGGTGGAGTCTCCTTCTCCCTCTCCCTCTGTTGCTCCCCCTCCCTGCTTGCGCGCTCTCTCTCGCAAGTAAATAAATAAAATCTTAAAAAAAAAAACCTCTATGAGTGAGTGTGATGCTAGCAAATTGCATTTTCCTGAAGAACTGCCTCAGAAGTGCTTGACTTTGGCACCTGTTGTAAGCAGCTGCAACAGAGGACTTCAAATCAGACCCTTGGACTCTTTTCCCCAATAATTATTTCTGTGTCTCCAGCACCTATCCCGACACCTACTAGTTGATCAGAAAATATTTGTTGAACTGAGCTACATGTTATAGCTACCCTAATAAGGACACAGCTATTACTTACAAGCAATACTGTCCGCAATAGGGAGGGCATTAGGCGGAAGAAAGGAGAAGATGCTAATTAACTGGAGTAAGAGAAAGAATTTGTGCATATGTGCATACGTATGTTGGGTGGTTCAGGAGCGCTTGATGAGTTAGGAGCTTCAAGACACCTACACCATTAACAATAGATACCTCGAATGGAACCGTTCTGCTAATACACGTGGAAGCCAGAAACTTGCCTCAGAGCTTATCCAGTGTCCCTTGGTAGTTGCCTCCCTGAGGAAACCAGTTTATTCAAGTAATTTATGCCACTCTAGGTACTGGTTAGGGCACGTTAGCTTCTCCATTTGCTTAACCTCATTCCATTATGGGAGTGGGGCGTGTCATTCCCCGGTATGCTCGTTGAATTCATTTTGTCATGAAAGGTCACAAAGCAAACTAGTTTCAAATGTCAATAGATGTTTAAAATATCTCATTTCAGCAAGAATTTTTTTTCCCTGATCTTAACTATCAGATACTGAGCTTTGCAAAAGCTAACTCTTTGGCTGTGTGCTGAAGGCACGGTAGCTCCCCTGGGCTCTTACACTCTCATTGATCAGAGTTTGGTAGATCAGGCTATAGAAGAATTAATTAAAGAACTAAGAGCTGCTAGGAGAAACAGCCACACATTGTGCACTTAATGACTGGTGATATTGTGGGTGTGAACAGGGTTAATTGTAATTCAAGGTGCACCTTTGCCAACTATGGGGATAATTAAATACATCTGGGGACTCTTTTCCCACGATTCGGAGCTTTAAATTCAAATACCTTCCTCTTTAATATTCACAGCCACACCAAGGCTTGATAGGTAAGGAAATGCATGTTTGTCCTTTTCCCTGGTAAGAACTGTTTCTACCTTAATCTTTATTTTCCCCTCTGCGATTTGACATATGCACCATTATAAGTTTAATTGGGGATACTTATTAATTGGCAACTCTATTTTTGTCATTACTGACTTAAAGAAAACATGTTTTCCCATAAAATGGGTTTGAAGATAAGGTTGCAAAGCATGCTTTTGTGTCAATTTTCTGTCATTCATTTATGGTATACTAAAATGTAAAATCCTTTCTCACTTTTATGTCATTCAAGGTAGCTGATATCCTTCTTTATTAGTATTCTGGCCAGGTGATTTCTTTTAGCTGTCATTTTAAAAAATGCATGAGGCTAAATTAAAAGTTGCAAAGACTTTTGGGATGATAATTAGGTAATCATCTACGTGAGATGTGATTAAAACCTTTAACCACAACACATTTTCATCACCACTTTTGCTAGATATGTTATGAACAACATCCTTAATACTATACTCTGTGTTACGGATCTTTACCACTTTATTGTCTGCAAATTACATCTCACAAAGCAATTATGTAGCTGGACAGTATATATGGCAAATAAATCATTTCTATTCAATATCCCAGTTAAAGATCAACTGCTTGGGAGACCTGGAAACTTCAAGAAGATTCTGAATTAAAAATTTCGCTCTCCCAATAGAAAAGTGGTCTCCTACTCCAAGAGCCATCAGGTCTTTTTTTTTTTCCCCAATTAACACCTATTTTGATACCTTTGCCAGATACATCCATATTTTGAAATGCTTTACCAAACACATTACATTAATTCATTAATTATGTCTTGATTAGGAGAAAAAAAGGAAAAACAAATTGATCAACAAGCTAGCTAATTGCCAATGAACACTTCTGAGCAGCGTGAAGTAGCTCCCTAAGCATTTGTCTATGGAAGAGTAACAGCCATTGTGCAGTGGAAAGAGCCGGGTTTCAGGATCACAGAGCCCTGCATTCATTTCTTTGTTCTTACACATACACACACAGATGTGTGATCTTAGGCAAGTTGCCTTGATTCTGAGCCTCCCTTCCTTTATCTGTAACATGACAATAGCAATTTCTTTGTCCTTGGTTTCTTATGATAATTACACTCTAGCTTAGGACATGGCACATAAGCCCTACATGACTGGAACTATTACCTTTATTATTGATCTAAGCAAACGTTTACTTTACCTGAGCATCCTGTTACTCTCCTTTAATATTAAATTCATAACCCCCCCCCCACCTTGCAGGGTAGTTAGGAAGGTTAGTAATGCCTTATGAAAATAATCCCCTTTATCCTTGGCACGTATTGGGTACTCATTAATGATAGCAACCATGTTATTTTACTGCTAGTATTTTAGTTGAATTTCATGTATTGAAGAAATATTCATTCACTCTCTGCTGCATGTCATGATTTAGGTGCTGGTGATAATGTGCTGAATGAGCCAGAACTCACTCCCTGCCTCAAGGAGAGTAGAACTGAGTGGGCATAGGTACTGAATGAGTGTAAGTGGGATGAAGGCTATAGCCGTGAAATCTCATCTATTTGGGAGAGCATCAGGGAAAGTTTCCCCGAGATGACATTTGTACTGAGTCTCAGAGTATAAGCGGAATTAGCTAGGAAAATCAGCAGTATGAAAAGCTTTATGAATGGCTAACAGTGGAAAGTTGAGCCTGGGGTGGTCAGGGAGGGATTCCTTGAAGGAATCAAATTGAAATCTACTTCTGAAATAGAAATCAGTGCCGGCAGCATGAAGGGGTGGGGGTGGGGGGCTAGAGGGCATGTGGAGAAGAGAAGGAGGTACAAGGCCCCTCCCAGCACCCTCCCCTCATCCTCAGTAAGGGAGGTCAGGTTTGGGAGCCTGGCTCCCCCCATTCACTAGCAGCATATTACCTAACTTCTCTGTGCCCCAGTTTATTCCTCTGTCAATGGGGCTGAGGAAGTGACTCATAGGTTGTTGGCACTAAGTAATTTAATATATTGAAAACATTTAAGATAGTGCCTAGTATGTAGCAAGGATTCAATAAATGTTCATGTATGTTACAGTTCATTTATTTCCTCAAATATGCCTTGTTGTCTTCCCATGCCGTTCCTTCGTGGGATGCCCTTTCCTTTCGCTCTTAACTGACCCGTTCATTACCCACACTTTAAATCTCAGTTGGACACTGAAGCCTTGGGAGTGCCTGACAGGAGCTAGCAAGGATGTGAATGGGGAGACATGATGGGACTTGACAAAGCATCGAGAGACCCCAGCATTTTAGGTTCTGGGTTAAGGAAGAGAAACCATTCATAGAGCCTGAAATCCAGCCCCTGAGAGGCTGGAGGAAAATCAAAAGACGATGGTATCATGGACAACACCGGAAATCAGTTTATAAAATCGTTTTGTTTTTGGCATGTGGGAAATTCCAGAATTTTATTATTTTTGATTTTTTGATTTTAAGGTAATTGTTCTGAATTGAGAGAATCTGGCCCCTGCTCAGATGATTTATCGTCACTAGGCACTTGCACGTTCCTAGCAACATACCTATCCCCTTTCCTGATAATGAAAGGCCGACACTGGCAAGACACATGGGTTTGGCCACCATTTTATTTTCTTGTTCTTGCAGTGGGAGGAACAGGACTATAGCCAGCCATCACCACGCTTTTTCTCCACACCTCCTGGTTCGTGGGGAGATGTTTTTAATTTTTCATCTCCTTTACTTAACCCTCATTTATTGAAGGTAACAAACTCCTGGTGTTTACCATCATTCGACCTTCCCATTCTAGCTTTCCTCCCAGCTGGGAAAAGGGATAAATTTTGTTGTTGTTTTCTTTTCTGCCTCTGGTGAAATACCAGCACAGTGGCATTTTCTCTGAAGTGGAAGACATCACTGAGCCAGTTTTGGTCTTCAAGAATTGCTCCGCTTTTATTTTCCCTAATAGTGCTTTGAAATCTGAGTGTGGAAGGTGGACAGGGGGGGTTATAAGCTAGGCTGATTCCTTAAATCTTCTGTCGCTGTCATTTGCCACTGTGTTTGCAATAATACTGTGCTTCTTTGTTCCTGCTAATGTGGTCTTTCTGTTGAAGTTGGCGGAGAGAATACTCTATAATCTGGCTTCATTCCATTACGTTGTCTTTTTTTTTTTTTTTTTAAGATTTTATTTATTGTCAGAGAGAGAGAGAGTACATGCAGGGGGGGCGGCAGGAAGAGGGAGAAGCAGTCTCCCTGCTGAGCAAGGAGCCCAACGCGGGACTCGATCCCAGGACCCTGTGATCATGACCTGAGCCTAAGGCAGACGCTTAACTGACTGAACCACTCAGGTGTCCCTCTGTTACATTGTCTTTGAAGCTGTAGTGCACACTTATAACTGTCTTGGTCTAATAATCAGATGATTGCAATAAAACGTCGAGGATGCTTTCAGTGAGTGTCGGGGCGGGCACGTTCTTTCCTCCAGCTTCTGTGAGTGTTTACTGCTCCCAGCTGACCCCTTCCTCCAGGGAATGCTTGTCCACCACCCAGAAGCCAGCCACTCACACTCCCCGGTAACCCACAGCTGAGGATGGACTCACTGCGTACAAGAATCTCACTCCCTTTCCTTAACATGGGGCTATTTCTATGATGCACGTTGTGTTTCCAAGGTCCCCTTGGGATCAAGCTGAATCTACTCTGAATGGGAGACTATATTCTTGTTTAGCAACTTCACTTTGCCCTACCCTACTTCCCTTACTCCCCTTTTTCTGAGAACTCTTCATCAATAATCACTTGCACAAGAATGTCCATCATAGGGGTCTACCTCTAGGATACCTAACCTAAGGCCACCAGCTAACATTTCAGGGAGTTAGCAATATGCCATCCGCCCTGCTAATTGCATTATGTACATGATGTCATTTAATCTGCAACACAATCTCACTGGGTATGTAGTATTATCTCACATTTTATAGAAGAGGAAACTGAGAGAAGTCTCCCTTCCCAAGTTCATGTCCTTAGTAGGTGGCAGAACTGGAATTTGAGGAATTAACTCCAGCCTTAGAACAGAGGAGAATAGTAATGAACAAAAAACAGTTCCTGCCTGCAAACAGATGTGTGCCCACAAATAGGTAAAGAACCACAGTTTTAGAGAGATTCTTGATCCCAGTATTAGAAATACTTATACCACCATTGCCATATAGAAAGCAAGTAGTTTATGAACTTCTTTCTTACTATAATCTTGTGTGTCTATTTCTGGGTTCCCTATTCTATTCCATTGATTTCTGAGTCTATCTCCTTTCACCAAACTCACCCCATCTTTATCAGTGTAGCTTCATAGTAAGTCCTGAACTCAGGTCTTGTAAGGACTCCAACTGTGTTCTTTTTTGAACTAATTTTGACTTTTCTAATTCCTTTGCCTTTCCACACGAATTTTAGAATCATCTTATTGACATCTATTTTCAAAAGCGCAGTGAGATTTTGATAGGGGCTGCAGTAAATAAAGAGCTCTGATTGGGGAGAATGATGTCTTTGATTTTTTTTAATCGATATATAGTCGTGTTCAGCATACAGAGCCAGCTCTTTTGTAAAGTGCCAACCTGAGTGATTTTTTTTCGGTGCTATTGTCATGTTTTTGTTTGTTTTTAATATTGAGTCCCAATTGTTCATTGCTTGTAATAGAAACATGGTTGATTTTTGTATATTGATTTTGTATTATGTACCCTTGAAAAAGTTACTTTACTACTTCTAGAAGCTTTTGGTAGAATCTTTAAGATTGTCTATTTATACAAGCATGTCATCTGCAAAGAGGGACAGTTTTTCTTCCTTTCCATTCTGTATTCCTTTTACTTTTTTTTTTTTTTGACATGGCACTGCCTAAGATGTCTCGTAAATTCTTCCATAGAAGCAATGAAAGAGGATGTCCTTGTATTGTTCATGAATTTAGAGAAAAGCATTCAGTCTTTTGCCATTAACTTGTTTATACTAGGATTTTGTAGAAGCCCTTTGTCAGGTTTATCAAGTTCTCCTATAATCCTAGTTTGCTGAGTGTCTTTACCTTGATAATTTATTGCTATGATCATATGGATTTTCTTCTTGAGTCTATTAATATGACTAATTATATTGGATGTATTTTCTAATATTGAACTAAATTTATATTCTGTTATCTTTTTTCTATATTGCTGAATTTGATTGCTAATATTTTATAGAAGATTTTTGCAACTATCATCATAAACAATATTGTCCTTTGGCTTTTTTTTTTTTTTTTTAAGATTTTTATTTTTAAGTAATCTCCACACCCAACATGGGGCTTGGACTCAACAATCCTGATAACAAGAGTCGCCCACTCTACTGACCGAGCCATCCAGGTACCCCGTTCTATAGTTTTCTGTTTCTTTTCTTGAAAAGTCTTTGGATTTATTAGTGGGATTCTGGCCTCATAGAATGAGTTTGGAAGTTATCCCCCTATTCTATTTTCTGGAGGAGATTGTATAAAATTGGTTTTATGCCTTCCTTAAATGTTTGGTAGAATTTGTCAGAGAAACTATGTGCTTGAGATTTCCTTTGTTGGATGGTTTTAAACTAATAATTAATTTATAAAATAGATGTAGAAGTATTCAGGTTATCTATTCCCCACTGAGTGAATTTTAGTAGCTTATGTCTTTCATGGAATTGGACTATTTCATCTAAGTTGTCAAATTTATAGACATAGAACTGTTCCTAGTATTTCCTTATTATCCTTTTCATATCTGTGGTATATATAGTAATGTTTTTTCTTTCATTTTTGTCTTTTCCTCTTGTTTTTTCTTTGTCAATCTGGCTAAAGGCATCAAATTTTTTTTAAGAACTAGTTATTGCTTTTGCTTCCTTTGATTTTTTTATATATATATTTTTAATTTTTTTATTATTATGTTATGTTAATCACCATACATTACAGCATTAGTTTTTGATGTAGTGTTCCATGATTCATTGTTTGCGTATAACACCCAGTGCTCCATGCAGAACGTGCCCTCTTTAATACCGATCACCAGGCTAACCCGTCCTTCCACCCCCCCCTCCACCCCCCCCTCCCCTCTAGAACCCTCACTTTGTTTTTCAGAGTCCATTGTCTCTCATGGTTCATCTCCCCCTCCGATTTCCCCCCCTTCATTCTTCCCCTCCCGCTATCTTCTTCTTTTTTTTTTTTTTAACGTGTAATATATTATTTGTTTCAGAGGTACAGATCTGTGATTCAACAGTCTTACACAAATCACAGCACTCACCATAGCACATACCCTCCCCAATGTCCATCACCCAGCCACTCCATCCCTCCCACCCCCCACCACTCCAGCAACCCTCAGTTTGTTTCCTGAGATTAAGAATTCCTCATATCAGTGAGGTCATATGATACATGTCTTTCTCTGATTGACTTATTTCGCTCAGCATATTTTTTAAGAGTTTTAATTTATTCATTAGAGAGAGAGAGAGCGAGCATGCATGCAGGACCAGGGGCAGAGGGAGAGGAAGAAGCAGACTCCCCACTGAGCAGGGAGCCCACCATGGGGCTCGATCCTAGGACCCTGAGATCACAACCTGAGCTGAAGGCAGATGTTTAAGCGAGTAAGCCACCCAGGCGTCTCCTGATTTTTTCTTTTGTTTTGTATTTCCATTTCACTGATACTTGCTCCCATCTTCTATTATTTCCTTATTTCTACTTTTTTTTTTTTTTACGTAGGGTTCACACCCAGTGTGGAGCATGGTACAGGGCTTGAACTCACAACCCTGAGATTCTAAGACCTGAGCTGCAATCAAGAGTCAGGCGAACTGAGCCACCCAGGCACCCCTCCTTCTTTCTATATCTTAAAATACCATTTGTTTTTCTTCCTCTAGTTTCCTAAAGTAGCTTAGATTCTTTAAGTACCACACTAATAGATCAACAAATTGTCATGTGTTGTATTTTCATTTTCCTTTAGTTCATTTATTTTAGGTTTCCATTAAGAGCCCCTCTTTAATAAAGGCATATATTATTTGGATATGTTTTTTTTTTTAATTTTCCATGGGTTCCTGGCCCCTAGCCAGTCTTTTACTTTCTATCTTTCAAAGAGTTCATACGTTTGTTTTATAGATAGTACCCAGCATTTTTAGTTGTATTTAGTATGCGAAGGAGGCAAAATTATATCTATTCTATCTTCCAGAGGAAGGAGTGACTTTCACATGCATTTTTAAAATTTAATTTTGACAACTATGTCAAGTTAACAATTCATATGACACTTGCTTAGATTAGAAAGCTAGGACTCAGAGCATTTAAGTAAGTTAGTTTTACTTGCTGAATCACTGACATTTATATATATGCTTTTGCCAAGACACCTATCATTCTTGTATTTTATGATTTTAACTTGTACGGTATAATATGCTTTTCCTCCATTTCTTCAGATTAAGGCTATGTCTCAGATTCTTGGTATCTCTCACACATGGTTTAGTGGGCCTGTGGATATATTTAGCATGGAGTAAATAGTTGCTGAAAAAACACAATGATGAATGCATTTTTATATTTTTGTTAATAGTTTTGGTTAATCTTATTAATAATTTCATCTGTAACCCTTTATTTCTAAAGCTTGTACAGAGCCCGATACTAACAGGTGGTTTAGGAGTCTATACCAGGGCACCCATGCAGACACACAGCGGAAAGAACCACCTATTTAAAACTTGGCTGTCTCTGCAATTCAGAGTCCCTTTGAAATTTTGTATATCTGCAAATCAGGGCTGACCTGTAATGGTATTTTGGGGAAGTATAGATTTGCGAGCCTCTTCTTGGTTCATAGCACCTCGGTTTAGCTTCACCCATCACCTTGAAGTCAGCCCTTCGACAATCACTGGCACTAACAGCATTTTCTTCCTTTCATTGATTTTTCAGACTGAATGCACAGCCTTCCTCTGACTGGCACATGCTGCAGTTCATCCTAGCCCCCTCTATTACCTTGTGTGATGCTGCTCAAATCCCTAATTACCCTGCTAGATACTGCTATGGTAGCTAATAAAAGGATTTTGCCGGCTCAGAGGGCCATGATTTTTCAGCAGATACGTTGTTATGTCAGTTTCAACGTATGTTCACGGCTTCACCTGTTGTCTCTAGCATCGGTCTCTTTCATTTTTCTCCACTATGCTTTACGGTGTTTTAGTCGAACTTATTTCAGAATGGGAATTCAATCAGCCTGACACATTAAAATGCTTTGAGTTCGAAAACATTTTGGTTGTATACTTACAAGTGCGTCTCAATTCAAATGAACAAGTATCCTCTATTCTGTTAAACTATAGAAATCAGGTTTGTTGATGTTTTGTGAGTCACAAGGAACAAACTCTACAGAATCATACAATTATGTTGACAATGGTAGAGTAGGATAATATGGGGCTTTGACCTATCATGACAGGTGGTCCTGGAGGTGGCCTAATCTTGACATGTTAAATATGCTGCTCTCTTATGTAAATGCATTCCCAAGTGTACTCCCTCCTGCCCCACTGAGATCTTAACCATAATTAACAATAAATGTTCATTTAAGAGGCAGTGTGTAGAGTGGAAAAACTGTGGCCTTTGGGGGTAAAACAGACTTGTAGTCAATACTTGATTCTCTGACTTGTAGCTGTGTGATTCAGGTGAGTTACCTAAAACATCTGGGCCTGAGTTTTCTTATCTGTGAAATAAAGATAATAAATACAGATTAAAAAATAATGCATATACAGTTCCTGGTGATTGGGGTTTAATATAATATAGACTGATAAGTTCCATTACATAAAGTCTTGATTGATTATAATAATTTATATATAACCTTTATGGAACACTTATTATCTGTCAGATACTGTGAAAAATGCTTTACATGGGTTATTTTATTTAATCCTTATACAAACTCTATGATGTAAATGCTATTATTAGTCCACTCCCAATTAAAGAAACTCATAGAGTAACTATACGTTAGAAGTTATATAGAAAGTAAGGGGCAGATCCAGGATTTAAATCCAGGTACATATAATTTAACTTCTAAGCCCATAATATTCAAGTATATATTGTACCACTTCTCATCAACCTCGGTACACTGTTATTTGCTTTGTCTCAATCACAATGTGCTTAGAACTGTGCTGAAATCAAAGCATGAACTGAATTTAAGCAGTAGTAGGAAGATCATAGCAGCTGTTTTCCTCACCTATCACAAGGGATAAAAATAAATATTGAAAGTTATAAAAATGAGTATATACATGAATTCTGTAGGTTTTCTAAATATTAGTAATTTAGTGTTCAGGAGTTTGAATCACTGTACTCATTGCACTAGTACCTGGTGGTGTAATATTAGGAAGTCATTCTTTAACAGCCTACCAGTAGTCTGGCTACGAGAAACTAAAACAAGGGAGTCCATCTTTGAAAATATGCCCTACTGAACTAAGTACATGTATATTCTCATAAGTTTAAGACTCTTCATATTCACTTTATCTCCTTCAACAAAAACCCTAGTTATACTCTGCTTTTGCTTTCCAACATGACAGCTAAGTAATCTAACAGATTACTTGCTTTGCGTGGTTCGACAGTACTTGTATTCTAATGGATGAGGGCTGTCCTTTTGCAAGTATCATTTTACAAATTTCAGTTGCTATAGAAAGCTAATGTGAGAAAGATTTTGGGCAGTACCCAATAATTTATCCTTTATATTACTGTTGATCTTTTTTGTTCTTTGGATAGGGCCTATTGATAGTTCAGAACCTTTTAGGTGATATTTGAATTTACAGTTTGAAAATGAAGATTCATTTCAGGGCTTTGGCCAGGAGAGGCAAATAGCATGTGAACTACCTGGCCAACAGTCCTTCTCTGCTCAATTTTTGACTCTCAGACGTAACATATGGATCAACATAAGTGTAATGTACTCTGTACTACTAAGTTTGGATTATTAGTGGGAATTAGGTAAATGAACAAAAAGAATATGCATAATGTACAAACCTCCTTTGAAACTGAAGGTTCAAATTTCCTCTACCTCTATTCTTTATTAGAATAATTAAAATTTCTCTGAATGGGTAGAGCCTTTCTGCTCTTTTTTTTTTAAAGATTTTATTTATTTATTTGAGGGAGTGAAAGAGAGTGAGCGCAGAGGAGGAGCAGAGGGAGAGGGACAAGCAGACGCCCCACTTAGCGTGGAGCCCCATGTGGGGCTCGATCACACGACCCTGAGGTCATAACCTGAGTCAGATGCTTAACCGACTGAGCCACCCAGGTGCCCTTTAGACTTTCTGCTCTTTAATTTTCTCTTTCCACCAACTGGTGAAGATCATAATCCTGCAGCCAAAAGGCAGCCAAGGAGAAAGAGGGGACATACAATCTGAATTTTTGGTCTTCAGATAATTAAGCATTGACTATGCACTTTTCTCTGATCTTTACCACTTTTATTTCAGAACTTTCTTTCTTATAATTTTTATTTCTTTGTATCACCAAATAATCATCATGGGAGAATTGGTCTGTATTCCCATTAAGGTCCTATTATATACGATGGCACTATTAATAAATGTATACTGTCTCATTAAATCTAGCCTTTTAAATTCCCCATTTAAAAGAAGTTAGTATTTCATGTGCTTTTTTTTTTTTTTGTCTGTTTTATTTTTTAGGGTATGTCATAAGATAGTATTGATGCTTTTGATCTTTTTGCTGTCTGGGGATCTGGTACAAAGGCAAAGAAGTAAAAGTGTGAGGAAAAAAGGCATAAAACGCTAGAAACTCAGAATTTCAAAAAGGGAAAGATTAACTTTCCATCTTTATAAATAGATATATAAGTTCACATATGGGAATTCTTATCTTTTACTTTTCAGAGCATCTACCAGATAATTCGCACTCTTAGTTTTTACCCTAGATTCTGTTCGTAAGAAGGAAAGAACATGGAAGGGGGTTTTTGGTTATATATTAAACAGATATTTACTGCAAACCTAGCATATAGGGGTGCTGTGGGAATATCATTGAAGAAGACTACAAGCTTTCTGTTTAGAGTAAGCTGAAAAACTAGAAAGGGAGGAAAATTTACACATAAAAAGAAACTAAAAAAAATATACAAATAATGCAAGACCAACTATTATATACATTAATGAAATTTTTATAAAATCAATAGCCTTCCACTTCAAGGATGGTAGAAAATGTTCTCTGAAGGTTCCTGTCAGTGCAAAACCCCTAATTCTATATGAAACTGTCTTAGGAAAAATTGTAGTTCTTAGGTCTCTTTCCCATCAACAAACATGAACTGAGCTCCTTATGTGTAGAACTGAGCATTAAGTAAGTAAAAAACGAAGGTTGCCTTCAGTAAAAATGCTTATATCAGCAATATTAGGGGGAAGTTAAGCCTTGGGCCAGTGTCAGTATGACAGAGTTGACCCTCAGTATCCCACAACACACTGGGAACTTCTAAGGGGCTAATATGGTCTCTATCAGCAGCATCTGTAGGCTCCATGTAAAAACAAAGAAAAATTCCCATATACAGAAAACATTTCCAATTTACTTGCTGGGTTTCTTTTTTTTTTTTTTTAAAGATTTTATTTATTTGAGAGAGAGAGAATGAGAGAGAGCGAGCACATGAGAGGGGGGAGGGTCAGAGGGAGAGGCAGGCTCCCTGCCGAGCAGGGAGCCCGATGCGGGACTCGATCCAGGGACTCCAGGATCATGACCTGAGCCGAAGGCAGTCGCTTAACCAACTGAGCCACCCAGGCGCCCCTACTTGCTGGGTTTCTGACATTTTATTTATTTTTATTTTTTTTTAATTTTCTTAAGGATTTTATTTATTTATTTGAGAAAGAGTGAGAGAATGTGCATGAGTTGGGGGGAGGGTCAGAGGGAGAGGGAGAAACAGACTCACCACTGAGCAGGGAATCCCTGGCAGGGCTCAATCCCAGAACCCTGGAATCATGACCTGAGCCAAAGGCAGATACTTAAAGGATTGAGCCACCCAGGTGCCCCCAGGGTTCTGACATTTTAATAAAGAGTGCCTAATACACAAGAAAACAAGATATGGTAGATGAATCTAGGAATACTAATACCATATTTAAATTTCAAGGGAATTATATATTAAAATTATTTGATACAGAGTATAAAATAACTGCAGAAAATATTTAAGGAAGTAAAAAGATGAGAGGCTATTAAAAATAACCATAAATATTTGAAAAGGAGTGCAATAGAAATTATAGAAACAAAAACTATGTAATTGCAGACATAAAAATGACAAAGAACAGATTGACTGGCAGATTCGACACAGAATAACAGTGAATTGATTTTTTTGGGAAGATCGTTGTGAAGAAATTTCATAGAATGCAGTACACTGAGACAAATTAAAATATGTCAGGTTAAGCAATATGGAGGATAGCAGGTCTAATGTGTAACTGGAGTAAAAGCAGGAAAATACAGAGATTCTGGCAGATAAATATTATAAATAATGATTTAGAACTTTTCAGAACTGACAAAAATCCAAAGACTCAATAAGCATAGAATATACCCAATTAAATTAATTAAAAGCAATATACATCGGCAGCTGTTCCTGTCCCCTTGCTTTAACACCTTTTTGCACTGGGGCGATAAAGCAACATATATTTTTTTTTAAAGATTTTATTTATTTATTTATTTATTGAGAGAGAGAATGAATGGGGAGAGAAGCCGGGAGAGAGGGACAAGCAGACTCTGTGCTGAGTGTGAGGCCCGATGCAAGGTTTGATCCCACCACCCTGAGACCACGACTTTAGCCAAAACCAAGAGTGGGACACTTACTGGCACCCCGCAATATACATTTAGTCACATGTTAGTGGAATGGTAAAACTTAAAACTCAAATAAAGGAATTTAAAAGCAGCCAGGGAGGAGAAAAAGACAGAAGACGTACCAAGAAACCAAATGTGACGGATAGCAGATCTTTTAACAGCAACCCTATAAACCAGAGAATAGTGTATTTATATTGTCAATGTGCTAACAGAATATAACTATGAGTTAGGAGTGTGTCAGGTATTGTATTTAAATGTATGTGAATAATACAACTTAAGACTTGTGATGACCTTGGTGACTGATAATATTAATCTGCCTGAGAACTGGATGGTCACTGAAATAAATACTCTAATTTGCCCAGGCAAATGTTCTAGTTAATAGAGGAGCTGGTGACGAACCCAGATCTATCTCCATCCCGTGCTCTTTTATGCAATGCTATCTCCCATTCTAAAGATGTATAATTCATTTTGTGCTGATTAGAGATTCCCATTTTATCTCTTTTCCCCCCATTCTATCTTTAGGCACATTAGCAATACTGGTTATTCATTCTTGTAGTAACTATTTTTGAAGGATTTTTTTTTTCTTGCTATATGTGGAGTATTGCACTAGCTATTGTGGACGGGGGCACTGAAATGAACACAATTCCATAGTCCCTTTAACAAGACTTTAGCAGACTAGAGAAAATAAGACATTTAAATAAATATATTACCTAATACATAGAAAGAAGTAAAAAAAGATTAGTTCCATAAAATAAAGTTAGATAAGGGGCTATCAGAGATCAGAAGAGAGGGAAGATACTTCCAATTGGGAAGGCAGGTGGAAAGTGGGTGAGGATTTCCTAACAAATGAGTTAAAGAATGTGGCATTTGAACAACAAATAGAATTTAGTTATGATGTAATGGGAGAAAAGATCATCCTTAGAAGGGATAGTGGGTAGAGGCATAGAGACAAAGCACCATGGCCTGTGGTTGACTTTGGTAATAGTTATGGTATGGGAAGAGGAAGCACCAAAAAGGGAGTCCCAGAAGGTTGATTGAGGTGGCAGGTGGAGGTACTTGCATAAGAACACGCTGCAGGAGTTTGAACAGGGGCATGGCATGATCAGAGTCATAGTTCAGTAGGGGCAGGGAATATAGGCAAGATGAATAACTAAAAACATTGCTATACGTGAAAGATATTAAAAGGGAATGATTAAGTTTTCTGCAATGGCAGAATTAAATAGATAGGAGTATTGTATGGGGTTCTCCAGAGAAACAGAGCCAATAGGATAGATACTAGGAGACACACACACAGAGTTGACCCTTAAACAAAATGGGTTGGAACCACATGGGCCCACTTATGCATGGATTTTTTCTCAGTAAATCCATACGGTGTTGGGGCGCCTGGGTGGCTCATTCGTTAAGTGTCTGCCTTCGGCTAAGGTCATGATCCCAGGGTCCTGGGATCGAGCCCCACATCGGGTTGCCTGCTCAGCGGGAAGCCTGCTTCTCCCTCTCCCACTCCCCCTGCTTGTGTTCCCTCTCTCGCTGTCCCTCTCTCTCTCTCTGTCAAAATAAATAAAAAATCTTAAAAAAAAATAAATAAATCCATACGGTGTTGTAAATGTATTTTCTCTTTATGATTTATCTAATAACTTTCTTTTCTCCCACTTACTTTATTGTAAAGAGGCAGTATATAATACATATACAAAATACGTATTAATCGACTGTGCATGTTATCAATAAGCCTTCCAGTCAACAGTAGGGCTATTTGTAAAGTTTTGAGGAGTCAAAAGTTATATAGGAGATTTTCAAATGTGCAGGGGTGGGTAGGTGCCTCTAACCCCTACATTGTTCAAGGGTCAACTATATATGTATTTACAGATGCAGAGAGAGTGATAGAGCTTGATTTTTTTAGGAATTGGCTCACATGGTTATGGAGGGTGAGAAGTACTACAATCTGCAGTGTGCAAGCTGGAGAAGCAGGAAAGCTGATGGGATAATCCACTCCACTTCTGAAGGCCTGACAATGAGGCGGCTGCTGGTGTAATTCTTGGAGTCCAAAGGCCCAAGACCCAGGAGCTCTGATGTCCGAAGGCAGGAAAAGATGATAAAATTAAAGGAGGTGATATTCAGTTATTCTGTTGTAACCCAACAGTAAACTTCTAGTCATCAACAGGCTGGGTTAGGTCCTGGCTTAAATATATAAATATAATTAAGTAAATAGATAACCATGTCTCCACACATTGTGTACATTGTGTACATCTTTGCAGTGGGAGTCAATTTCTGCATTTGTGCTCCAGGGAGAAACAAATGGGTTACTCTTCTTGCCTGAGAGATTATGGGTGAAGGACTGATGGTGAACATTGAAGGAGATTCATCTTACACTGGAGCCTAGAAAAGCTTATCATTAGTATTTTCCTGGACTCCTCCATCATCCATCCACATATAAAAAGAATCAAGTGTAATTGGCTCATTTATATTAAGGAAAAGAATTAATTGCTAGAAATTCTCCAGAAAGATAGTGGGGGAAAACAGGCTTAATTCTAATCAAAGTATATCATATAACACAACAGTAATATCACTAAGGTAAGTCTATTTCTAAGAGAAGAAGCATCCCTTTCTCTCTTAATCCATGCAGGCTGCTATAACAAAATTACCATAAACTGGGTATCTTACACAACAGGAATCTATTTCTGATAGTTCTGGAGGCTGGGACATCCAAGATGGCACAGTCACATTTGATGTCTGGTGAGGGTCTGCTTCCTAGGTCATAGCTGGCCATCTTTTTGTTGTGTCCTTGCCAGGTGGAAGGGGCAAGGGAGCTCTTTAAGGACTCTTTTTATGAGGGCACTAATGCCATTCACAAGGTCATTGCCCTTATGCCCTACTCAATTCCCAAGGCTTCATCTCCAAATACCAACACACTTGGAAGTAAGATTCAACATAGGAATTTGGAGGAGGGGACACACACACTCAGTCTATAGCACTTAAACAATAAAATCAACCCAGTAAATTTGGAAACTTGAAATACTGCAGTCAAATTCTCCAAATTCTTTTATTCTTCTTCAAACTTTTTAACACACAGACATCAAAACACAGGATTGGAGTTTAAGCAATTATGGGGAGCTGGGGATAACTGAAGGTGGCTTATTTTACAGCTGTCCTTAGATAAACATAAAAGTTATGGGCAACTTGCATGGATCATTTTTTGTTTAATTCTCTTCTATAATCTTTAAATCAACATTTATCTTGAAGACAAGGGAGGAAGATTTACAGCACGATTGCCGTCTTATAATTGGACTAGCTTTGAATATAAAATAATGGTTTTATATTCATACAGTTCAAGTCCCAGTGTGGAATTTAATAAGACTATATTTTTTAAGGAAAAAAATATCTATGTTGTTTTATTGCCAAAATGAGAAAAATTACAGAAAATGATTTGTCTTACTTGCTTTGGGGGCTGGAGAAACTCCATCAAATTCTTTACCTTCTTGTACAGGCAAATATATAGTCTAAATCTTTATTTTAAAAAATGCATAAAGAGAATTTATCTTCCAGATGTTGGGGTGAATTTAATATTTTAATATTCCTTGAAAGCAACATTAATTTCCCGGGTATATTTTTATGCACCCACCTTATTCATTGGCTGAAATCTCCAATGTTTAATTATTTCTTGCTTTTTCAACCAAGATAATACTCTTTAAGCTACTTTTGCTTTCTTTCTAATAACAAAGCAATGTGGAGTTTGTGAGTACATTTTTTTATTTTATTGATACTGCTTAGAAAATTGTGAGCATTATCATAGAATGGTTAATATTTATGGTTGGAATTATACTGTTTCTTTGGGTAATGCAGAGACCCACTAAAGGGCAGTCATTCCGTTTCCCCCCAAATTTTAACTCCAAAACTGAGTAGAGGAAGATCCAATCCTTTTTGACCCTTTACACTACGTTTCCATTGTCGTCATGTCTAGTTACATTTAAAATAACTGAAGACGTGATCCCTGGTGCAAATTTTTACTTTGTCCTCACCTTAACTGTGCTCAAATTATGACTGGCAAATATCTAGTAAAGGAGTTAACAGAAAAAAAATTCAGGTTTTAGTTTTGCTAAGAGGTCCTTCTGCCTTTCCTTCGAAGATAAGCTCTTTGATGACAGAGAGGATTGCAATAAAAGGTAAAGGTAATCTGAGGTAAAAATTAATTAATTGTATTGTTGTTATTGAGGCTTTTTATTTCTACCTCAAAACATTGCAGAGGATATGAAAAGATCAAATTTCTTTTATCACATCTGTATTCAGATTTAATTCGCTATCTACCTAATTGGGTTAACCAGTTTGTCCAAAGAAAAAAGATGTGGTTAATCTACCATCAATCACGAAGGGGAATATATATGCGTACATAATAGTGTTAGGTATCAGGTATTGCCTCACTCCAAAGTAAACCCCCAGTCATAATGAATAGCTTCAAGCCTCTAGAATTTTCTTTCTGTGTTATCTCTTATGAATATCATTTATTCCCACTCCCCTAGTTCGCCCTCAGTTAACATTTCTATGTGGCGGACCAAAGCTATGATGTAGACCTACTTCCCACATGTGTATTTGTCTCTCATTTCTAATTGCCTACTAGACATTTCTACCTCTGAATCCTGACAGCTTCCCTGTATCATGCACACAGCCAAATTTTATTTTTTGCCCTGTCCATTTCAGCTCTTTTTTATTCTGTTTGGTTCATTAAGGCCACTATGAGCTTCCACATCACAGCTTTTAAAATCAAGACACATCTTTGATTTCTTTCTCTTGATCACCTTTATTCTAGTCTTCCACCCAAACTCATCATTTCTTCCTTCCAAATATCCATGACATTAGCCATGATGTTTGTTTCTCTACTATCAACACCCCAGTGCAACCCTTCTTACCTTTTGTCTGTATTACTCCTCCTCCTCCTCAGAGAGAGTGAGCTAGCGGCGGACGGGGGCAGAAGGAGAGGGAAAGAGAGAATCTTAAGCAGGATCCACGCTGGGCATGGACCCCGAGATCATGACCTGAGCGGAAATCAAGAGTCCGCCTCTTGACCGACTGAGCCACCCAGGCGCCCCTGGAATCGCCTTCTTAATGTTCCGTTACTTAGCCTCTTCCTCTCTAAACCTGTAGCAGCATTTTAATTGTTGATAGCCTTATTGATCATGTAGTTGCTGCATTAGTCAGGGTTCTCCAGAGAAATGAACCAATAGGATAGTGAGAGAGGTATGTAAAAGATTTATTATGAGGCGTTGGCTCATGCTGTTGTGGAGCCCGAGAAGTCCCATCTTCGGCCATCAGCAAGCTGGAGGGCCAGCAAAGCCAGGGCTATAGAACCAGTCCAATCCTGAAGGCCTGGGAACCCAAAAAGTCAGTGGTGTAAGTCCCAGTCCCAGGCCAAGTTGGAAGGCCCCAGAACCAGGAACGCTGATGTCTGAGAGCAGTTCAAGCAGAGAAAACAAATTTGCCCTTTTTCCAACTTTTTGTTCTAATCGCCCCTCAGTAGATTGCAGGATCCCGACCCACACTGGTAAGGGCCATCTTCTTTACTTTGTCTACTGACTCAAATGCTAAATCTCTTCCCCAAACATCCTCTTAGACACACCCAGAAATATTTTGTTAACAGCAATCTGGGCATCCCTTATCCCAGTCAAGTGGACACATGAAATTAACCATCACAATTGCCTTTACCAGAAGTGCCTCCTCAAATTTGAGATTTTTGTTCTTGAAGACTGAGCACCAAAGGCAGCTCCTTCCACATAATCTTCACTTTATTATCCTTGACAGAATGACATTTCTTCATTCTACCTTCTTACGGCTGTTTATCAATACCGTTAATACATGTGCTCCTTTGTTTTGTGGTTGATTATATAAACATTTTCTTTCTAGATGGCATCTTAATTGAGGAGAGAAACATTAATATATGAGATGATTAATAAATGAATAATACATGAATAATTGTAGATTTTTTTAAATGATTAATGGGCCCTATTTTATTTACCAACATCGAGGGAAGTTCTGAGCCAATATTTTTTTTACCCAAGATTAAAGGGACTCATAGAATATTAGAGCTACAGGGGTCATTAAAGTTTACACATTCAGATTTTCTCTACATTACAGGTGATAAAACTGAAGCCCAGAGAGGTTAAGTGACTTATGTGCAAGGTCATGCAGCAAGTTACTGTCTCCTCACTTGTAGTCCCAACATTCCAGTGAATTACCAGTGAATCGCATTCCGGTAGGCCTTCCTTCCAGTGGTAGCACTGGTGATCCAAAAATCAGGTGTTGTTACTTAGTGCTCTAAACATTCCTTTTTAATCATCTTCACTCAGACTATATATTAACAGGTTTCATATCTCCAATTGATAATATATTCAAAGTGAATCTGTGTTTAGATGAGGAAATTTTATATATTATGAAGCGAAATATTCTGCTGAATGTTAAATGTTAAAAGGCAAATAATGACGAACAAAAACCCACCGTGGTGTTAATTGGGGGAGCAATATTGAATACATTGGGGAAAGATATCTTTTCCTCTGATGAGATTTCGTGCACTATTATGCAAATTTATTTTATAGCATTTCAGGACAAATACAGTTTCACGAACAATACAGCATATTGTAAAATAGTAGTAAAAATAAACAAATCTACCTCTAACCCAAGGACATAAATCATATGAAATATTTAAAAATCACATTTTGTAAACTTTAATAATATCAAACCAAATCCAGTGGTTTTGAATTAGGTTTCAATTCAGTGCTCTGCTCTTCAAACAATGCTAGATAGAGCAAGTCTTCACTATCAAGTGCACTTTTAAATAACCAGGCTTCTCATAAAACGCCTTCTTCAGAGAGGAACCTTGTTTCATGTTGTCTGTCGTAAACAAGATGAACTGCGATGCTATTTTCTTCCTTTTAACAACATCATCAGATTGTTTTGATTTATATTTCTCTCATAAAATATTATTATCAAGCAAAATAAAGCACAAAACCCTTGTTCTTGTTTTACAAGCAAGAGAAAGTCTAGCCTTTCAGCTGTGGTTTGTTAAACAGTCTGGCTTCTTTTTCCTTCTATTTTTCTTCCTTTCTTTCTTTCTTTTTTTCCTTCTGTATACCAGAATATTCTGAAATATGCGTTCAGTCTGCCTCTTTTCAGGTGGTCTCTTTCCTGGACCTTCTGAAGCAGGCTGTGCTGCGTGCCATGAGCTATGGCAACATTTCCAGAGACTTAACCCCAGGAGAGGCCTGTCAATACTCTCTTTCTTCTCAGTTAAAATAAAAAAATAAAAATTACAGGGTGACCCTTGCAGGACAAAATCATCATGCATACTCTGAGCCACATTTTGGATTTGCAATCCAAAGATGTTCCTGAACTCCTTTGTATTGAATTTTATTTAAGTACTTGCAATTTTAGATAGATTGGCAACAAAGATGTGCCAACAAAGGAACAGCTTCTTCCCTTAGTAGTTAGCAGCAAATTATTAGCTTTTAAAGAAAATTACCTCCTTCACCCTGCTTTAAAATATACAGTCTTTGTTTATAGCACATTTTGTCTTTAATGCTGTGTGGCACCATATATGTTATTTGTTTGCTTTCCTTCACATTGATTCCAAAGCACAGCAACCAAGGTAACATTAAAGGGAATGATGCTTACGTTAGAATATTCTCTATTTACTCATAGACCCAAATTACCATTCTATGCCTTAGATAAACCACACTGGTATTACTGAGTGCAGTTGCTAGCACTACTATTTTTGCAAAGTAAATATTATGTTTCACGGAAATCACGATATATAGAGTCACATATATTTATATCTGCGCATAGATAAATAGTCACGCTGGATCATGGGCAGGGGAGAGCAACTAAATAGGGATCCTAGTGGAAATCATATACCAAGATAGGTAGTTGAAGTGACTGAAGTGGCTTAATTTGAGGACAAGTTGACACGATCGGTATCTTTAAATTCTGAAGAGCTTCCGTGGTTAAGAAAACCCCAAAGATAAAGGCAGTGTTGTGAATTGGAAAGTCCAGCTTTGGAGCAGGGCAAACCTTCTTGCTCGCTGTGTGACTGGGCAAATGCTTAAGTCGCCTTTCTGAGTCTGAATTGCCTCATCTGGAAAATGAAAGTGATAAAATCGATTGGGACCTGACTGATTGGAAGATTAATACCAATCACTTGCATCAAGTACCTAGTGGAGTGCCCAACATTAGGGAAGAAAGTAGTCAGTGTCTGAAAGTCCTTCTTGTGTAAAGGGGGGGTAGACCTAGGGGCTCTGCCTGGGCTGGGAGTAGGAACTAGGACTGGGGCCAGATAGGCCCACAACTTCTGAGCGTGGACCATAGGGGAAGAAACCATTCTGATACCCTTGGTGAAGCCAGGTTGGAGACGTAAGAACAAATTCATATCATCAAATCAAAAGCAAAGAGCCAAAAAAACTCTATCAGTCAAGGTCCTGCAAAGGGGATGGGCAAGTTGGAATGCATAGTTTGAAGGAACAAGAAGGCAAAGCCAGGTGAGGCTGTGGATCAGTGGCACCCACCATGGGAGTGGGAGCATTTCATAGGTTTTTTTAAAAAAAGATTTTATTTATTTATTTGAGAGAGAGCGAGAGCATGAGCAGGGGGAAGGGCAGAGGGAGAGGGAGAAGCAGACTCCCCGCCGAGGAGGGAGCCAGACACTGGGCTGGATCCCAGGACCCCGAGATCATGACCTGAGCCCAAGGCAGACACTTAACCAACTGAGCCACCCAGGCGTCCCCTATGAAAATGATTCTTAATATTAATACAAATCAGTAAACACTATAGTGTGGGAGAGTTTGCTCAAATACAAGGGACTAGATTATTCATACGGATTGATTGATCACATCCAATCCTTAAAGCCTACTCAAACCTACTTATTAACAGGGTCTTCTTCATGTGAAACCCTACTCTGCTGCAATAATCTTCTAGAAGTCTGGGAAAAATATATGTGTTTGATTCTGAATTTAATAAATAATGCCCTCACCTTCCCTAACCTACCTTTTAAAAGTTATACCTGATGATTTTCTTCTAAAGCCTCTACCCCATTCAAGCTAGTTTCCAAATTCACTTGGCATACTGCTATCTCTGTGATTTTTTTTTTAAAGATTTTATTTTGAGAGAGCGAGAGTGAGAGAGAAAGAGCGAGCATGTGGGGGGAGGGGCAGAGGAAGAGGGAGAAACAGACTCTCTGCTGAGCTCAGAGCCCAATGCGGAGCTCGATCCCAGGACCCCGAGATCATGACCGGAGTGGAAGGCAGCTGCTTAATCGACTGAGCCACGCAGGCATCCGTGATTTTTTTTTTTTTAACACCATTTGTTATTTTTACTCTTCATTAAATACTACACCAAGCATCAAGAGCAAGCTCAAATCCTAGTTTAGATACAATCACTTCTGGGCTGGGCTGTTAGGAAAATTGGCAGTTTCAGATATTTCATAATTATTCATATGCTGTATTTTGATAGGTATAACATCACTTTCTTGAAATACTGTATACGATTTCTCATGTTCAGGGACTCAGAATCTATGTATCCTCATATCCTTTTTTTTTTTTTTTTTTGAAGATTTTATTTATTTATTTGACAGGGAAAGACACAGCGAGAGAGGAAACACAAGCAGGGGGAGCGGGAGAGAGAGAAGCAGGCTTCCTGTGGAGCAGGGAGCCCGATGCGGGGCTCGATCCCAGGACGCTGGGATCATGACCTGAGCCGAAGGCAGACGCTTAACGACTGAGCCACCCAGGTGCCCCTGTATCCTCATATCCTTATCCTCCCACCCCCACTCCTCCATACTTTAGTGGCATATGGTACATTATCAATAAATATTTATTACACTGAATTCAATCACGTTACTTTAATAAATAAACAGGGTATGAATTCTCTCTTCTAGTCTAAAGATCAGAAATCTAAGGCTTGGAGAGGTTTAGTGGCATGCAGAGTTAACTTGCCTGTGGGTTGCACTTGACTGTAGGCATTCTGGAAGCCAAATAGGGGAATAATGTCAGGAGCCCAACTCTTTCTTATGCAGACTTTGTATCTCACTGTTTTCTGTCCTGTGACTCTTTCTTTCTGTACCTGTGTAGGGCTTGATGAATATTAGATATTAAATCAGGAGATGCTTTACAGCTAGAACAAAGACAAGTTTGCTCTGGGGCCATTTAGTTTATTTAGAGAGAACCCTTGCTTTTTTCTTGCCTATGTATGTGCTTGGCTACTATGAATATCATAATTTAAGGCAAAGGTACGGGAATGTTTGAGCAAGTGGCATGTTTACTTATTAATCCCCTAGTCTTTCTTTCTTTCTTTTTTGAAGATTTTATTTATTTATTTATTCATTTGACAGAGAGAGAGAGAGAGATTGCAAGAGAGAGAACACAAGTAGAGGGAGTGGAAGAAGGAGAAGCAGGCTCCCCGCTGAGCAGAGAAGTAGGGAGAAAAGCATGATACCTGCCATATGAATTCATCCCTTTAAGGCTTGAATTGGGCAGCATCCTTCAGAATATGCTATTTCTTAATGCATTTTGCATAGTTGGTAGGAAAAAATATCAATCTAAAATAATTCTTTAAAACACAGTTATTACTAAAAAATCATGTAGTCGGCCACACCTATGGCTGAAACCTGCCTTCTTTCTCCCACAGGAGCCTGAGCAGGCCTAGTGGCAGCCTACTGAAAATGCAAGGAAATTAGCTTCCTGAGCTCACAATCAGCCACCACCCAGCTAAAACCAGTTGAAACTTCACAAACACTATCAACAATTCGGGAAAAAAGAACTGGCCATATGTGTGAGAAGACTCAAATTATTCATATCATTTGATTAAATGATTCTGTATCTAGGAAGCTATACTATAGAAATGATCAGAAACATAAAAATTAGCCAATCCACCAAACCTTCACTACAACATTGTGTCCAGTAGCACATTAGGATTACTTAGATATTTAACAGAAGAATAAAGAACCTGTGATTTCCATATTATGGTCTTCTACATAGTCATCACAGTGTTATTTAGAATGACTTCCCAATGACCTGGAGAATACTCATTATATAATGTGAGGCCAAATAAAAGCAGGCTTTGAAATTTTCATGAAACACAAATGTTGTGTGTTTCTGGGGTGTATTCATGTATGTGTATACCCCTATATATACATTATTTTAAAAACTGGAAATAAAGGCTCCAAATTATTACTGCACTAAACTAAATTCTATTACCATGAGTATATTTTTAATTTTATAATAAACATTTATTACATTTGTAATCGAAAAACACAAAATTGATTATAATAATTCCTATAATGATGATCTCCTGTAATCTTATTTAAAAGTTTATGGGAAGCATAAACTTAAAATAGCTTTTGATGAATAAATATTCAAGTGGGTCCCACTGAAATGGAAAGATTCTTTGTTTACCTGTGCCCACACTGAGGTGACTTACGTTATAGTTATCTACTACTAGTAGGTAAAGAGTTGGAGCCCTTGAAGCTGCCTCATAAATAATCCTTCTCCTTTTGATGAATCCTTGGTCTGGTGCAGTTCGATAATTCTTGTCATGTGTCTTATTTGCTCCTCTCTCTCAGGCCACCGAGGTCACTGACATTCATGCTTCTTATGGTACAACATGAACAGGAAAGAATATTACAAGTCTGGGTCACAATTTTAACCGAAACCTAAAACAAACAAAGAAACTGACAAAGTAAGATACGCACCATACTTTACAGTGCAGTGTTTTCTTATTTTATTTTTTTAAGTTTTTATTTTAATTCGAGTATAGTTAAACATATATAGTTAAACATGTTAAATTACTTTTAGGTGGACAATATAGTGATTCAACACTTCCATACATCACCCAGTGGTCATCATGGGTGCGCTCCTTAATCCCCATCCCTTATTTCCCCCATCACCCACCCCACTGCCCCTCTGGTAACCATCAGTTTGTTGTCTGTAGTTAAGAGTCTGTTTCTTGGGGGGGTGCCTGGGTGGCTCAGTCCGTTAAGCATCTGCCTTTGGGTCAGGTCATGATCTCAGCGTCCTGGGATGGAGCGCCCCATTGGGCTCCCTACTCAGCATGGAGTCTGTTTCTCCCTCTGTGCTCTCTCTTTCTCAAATAAGTAAATAAAATCTTTTTAAAGAAAGAGTCTGTTTCTTGGTTTGTCTCTTGCTCACTCTCTCACTCACTCATTTTTTTCCTTTGCTTGTTTGTTTTGTATCTTAAATTCCACATGAGTGAAATTGTATGGTATTTGTCTTTCTCTGACTGACTTATTTCACTTAGCGTTATACTCTCTAGCTCCATCCATGTCGTTGCAAATGGCAAGATTCAGTCTGTTTTATGGCTGAATAATAATCTATTGTATATATATACCACCTCTTTATCCATTCACATATGGATGGACACTTGGTTTGCTTCCATAGTTCGGCTGTTGTAAATAATGCTGCTATAAACATCAGGGTGCATGTATCCCTTTGAATTAGTGTTTTTATATTTTTTGGGTAAATACCTAGTGCAATTACTGGATTGTAGGGCTAGTTCTATTTTTAACTTTTTGAGGAACCTCCATACTGTTTTCCACAGTGGCGTCACCAGTTTGCATTCCCACCAACAGTGCAAGAGGGTTCCTTTTTCTCTACATCCTCACCAACACCTCTTTCTTCTGTTGTTGATTTTAGTCATTCTGACAAGTGTGAGTGTTTTCTTATTTTATTTATTCATTTTGTTTTGTTTTTGTTGTTGTTGTTGTCATTTTCTTATGTTAAACGGGATGTCTTAAATCAGTATTACTGTGACTGCGATCACTTTATTAAAATAAAAATTTTTAACAGGTTTCAAAAGATTGTTACAGTTTGAGCAGACTTGGAATAAACTCAGAACGAATTGGGAAACATGGGTTCTATTTGTGGTCCAGACTAGCTTTATATTCTTAGACTGTCACCTCTCTTTGAGTGCGTTTCCCAATCTCGAAAAATAGGTGTTGGGGACCATGAATGCTAGATCACCTCTCCTCCCAATCCATGTTCCCCCTGGGTTTTAGAAATTGAGGCCCAGAAATCTGAGATCATCAGATCCAATGTTTTCAGTGTCATAAACTGTTCATAAACTGAAATTTTCATACCTCCTAAAAACAGACTGATTACTGTACTGTTACTCAAGGGTCAAAATGAGTTGTGAACAAAGAGTTTGACTCAGTGGCACTTCATCTAGATGACTTGTAAGCCTAAAAGAACTTAATTGTAGCAAATTAATCAAGAAGCATATTCATTGTTTATTTATGCCTTTTTGAAACTGAGTTCCTCTAGTGTACTTGAAAGACATAATCATTGCTCACTTGTGAAAGTGACATGTTTGTTCTTGGGTAGAATGTGCATTTTGGATATAGGCCAAGTTTAATTATTCTTCCTAGAAAACACCCCTTTTACCACAAATGACAAATTCTCTCCTAAAACAAATCACTGTATTCACACACCTACTCGTTGCAAATTGTTTCAGTATTGCCCCCAGTCAATCATTTACTTTTTGTTTAATAATGTAATATTTTTTAGTCAAGGAAAAAAATACTTGGAAGCATAGACAGGAAATAACATTTCTCTTCTCACTGTGATTAGGCTGGACTATCTTCTGGGTATTTCTTATCTAGTTTAGTGCACAATGTTAAAAACTTTACAAAGCAAAATACTAGTTATTGTGAAATCATAACACAAAAGCCAAGGATAAAGGGAAAAGTGGGTTGTGACAATCCCAGGAATCCATAGAGGACTTCACAATACAGATGGACCCAACATATATTTAAGGTGGAACTGACCCAGCCCCTTATGAGGTCATAGAGGTTATTTATCACAATTCTACCTTGTATAATGGCAAGATTTCGTTCTTTTTTTCTGGCTAATATTCTATTGTATATATACACACCACATCTTTCTCCATTCATCAGTTGATGGACACTTGAGTTCCTTCCGTATCTTGGCTATTGTAAATAATGCTGCAATAAATGTAGAGGTGGGGGCACCTGGGTGGCTCAGTCAGTTAAGTATCTGCCTTTGGCTTGGGTCATGATCCTGGAATCCTGGGATCCAGTCAGGCATCCCTTGTGCTCGCTGCTCAGTGGGGAGCCTGCTTCTCTCTCTTGCCCTCTGCCCTTCCCCCCACTCCTGAACACGCGCTCTTCCTCTCTCTCTCTCTCTCCCCCTCAAATAAATAAATAAAATCTTTAAAAAAATAAATAGGGGTGCATATGTCTTTTCAGAATCATGTTTTCATTTTCTTTGGGCAAATACCCAGTTGAATTACTGGTTCAAAAGACTCTTAAGTATGAAGAACAATCTGATGGTTACCAGAGGGGAGGTAGGCGGGCATATGGGTGAAACAGATTAGGGGATTAAAGAGTACACTTATCATGATGAGCACTGAGTAATGTATAGAATTGTTGAATCATTATATTGTATACCTGAAACTAATATAACACTGTATATTAATTATACTTAAATAAAGAAAAAATGCTACCTTGTAAATGAACTCCTGCCTAGATTTAATCCTTGGAGTTTGTATACAGAGGTATGAAATCATTTTCCACTTTCTAGCATTATAATTTCTGTTTATTATTGCATGGAAACATCAGCCAAGACTAGCCAAACTAATTTCTAAAATGTAACTAAACATAGCTATAATTAAATTGATTAGAATACACATTTCTATGCTCTTTTATATAGAAAGTGAAAATGATGTACTTTGTATACTTTTCCTACATTTATTATTCATGTATTCATTCATCCACTCATTTCACAAATGTGTATCGAGTACCTACCATGCTAATAGCAGAACGAATACAATAATTACCCCCTCCCCCAAAAAATCCCAACAACAAGCAATGTGCTGCCCTTATGCCAGTTATATCTTAATTTATAATGCATGTGTCTGTGTTTGGCACTGTATATGTCTATGCATGTGTGTGTGGTTACGCACTTGCATATATATGAAGTGCAGAGATTTAGGAAATAGGAAAATCGAGGGGTCATGAGGTCGTAGTTTTAGTCTTGGCACTTACAGCACATTGTATTTCCTAAAGAAGGACCCCCCAAATTTTTCTTTTACAGTTTGACTTTGACACATTGCAATCAAGAGATGGAATCTAATTTCCCTCCCCTTCAAACTGGGTAGGTGATTATGACTTGCTTGTAATTGTTAGAAATGCAGCAGAAAGGATGCTCTGTGACTGCCAAGTCTAGTTTCGAAAGGGTCGAGCATCTTCTGCCTGGTTGTCTTCAGATACTTTCTCAGGGGGAAGCCAACCACAGTATCAAAAGTGTGGATTTCCTGCGACCCGCATGTTGGAGGGGCTACATGTAGACACTTTGGTTAGAAGTCCCTAGCTGATCCCAGACTGCTTCCAGTCATCTCTCCTAAGTTGTCAGGCATGTGAGTCAAGCAGTGTAGGGCCCTACAGACCATCCCTTTCAGCAGCCAGGTACCACAAATTGACTTCAGTCAATGCCATGGGGAGCAGAAGAATCCTCTGAGACCTGCGCAAATTCCTGAAGTACAGAATATGTCAAGCATAAGAAAATAGTTGGGGCTCTAAGCATCTGGGTTTTAAGGTAGTTGGCTTCACAGCAATAGTAACTGGGATACATGGACAAGTTATTAGCTATGTAACTGTTACAAAGTTCCTGTCCCTGAACCTTATTTTTCTCATTTGTAAAATGAAAGTATCAATCTCTGTCCTTCCCATCCAACATAAAATAAGAAGAGACTGTAGAGGATAATGGCTGTGCACGTGCCCGGGGAATCGGGTGATGTGATGTAATGGTAAAGCATTGTCTGTATCTCCATCTATCTATCTAATTTAAGTCGGTCTGGTATTTCTAATACCCAAAACACTCAAACGCTCTACATTCAATGATGACAGCCAGATGATTTTAAGGCAGGTACCCTGTTTGATCTGCAACCTCAGTCCCAATTGGAGGCTACATTTTGCACACTTTCCTACTTCAGAATAAGCATATTCATTTTGTCCATAGCTCAGGTGCTTCTGGTTTCGCGGAATGACAGGGACTCAGCCCTGCAATCTTGATTTTAATGCTAATAAAGTACAATTAGAAGTGTCATTTTAGCACCTATTTTCCTCCAGCCCACGTTTCTCTTTCATTCTCTCAGCAAATTAAGTGCGTCTCATTTCTTCACCCTTCCCTCACCCAATACGTTTTCAGTCAAGAGTCAAGTTGCAAACAAGGTCAAAGTGTAGTGCCGCCATGTTTAATTCTCAGAGCTAATTGGTGGCTCTAATCCGGCCTCTGCTGCACTGCCTCTTCGTTTAACTCTGCCAGAGTTTCAGAAACTTCATTTTGGATATTTTCCCAAACCTTCTTTCCACAGAAACTCTAAGGGACACATTAGACATGTTTTCAAAACAATTTTCCAAACTGAATCCCATGCAGGTTACTAGGCTCTTTTACAATCTGACCCATTGATCACACTCTGATAGGGAAGCACATTCTAGGCTATGAGACTATATTTGCATACACCTCCGGGGTCAAAGTTTGTTTCAAAAGCAAGTTCACATAGATTTAGTCCTCATTAAGAAAACTTTGGGGCGGCTGGGCGGCCCAGTTGGTTGAGTGTCCGGCTCTTGATCGTGGCTCTGGTCTTGATCTCTGAATTGTGAGTCTGGGTCCTGCATTGGGCTCCATGCTGGTCTTAGAATCTACTTTAAAAAAAAAACAAAAACAAAAACCATAAAACAAAAAAGCATGATGTTTGAAAATCTGGATTTATGAAAGGAGAAAATTGAGGAAATGGGGTGAAATTATTCTCTTTTCAAAAGTTTTATCTATAGCATTTCTTTAAATACTGATCCACAGAGGCACATTTAAATGCAACATTACTTACAAAATATGTATGCATTCATAGGGATTTTCAGAATTACATATACAGAGTAGGTTATATTTGTATAAATTATATCTATATATTGTAGTGTTTCAGGACAGAAAGCTAAAGAAATGGGTATTATCTTATTCACTGTCTATTTTGTACAAGAAATAGGAAAGGATGTTCTTTATGTAAATATTTTTAAAAATCTTGTTATCCGGATTTTAAAAAGACAGGGAAATAGGCTCAGATTACTTAAGTAAATTATCCAGTGTCACTCAATTGGTAAAGGGTGGACATTTGATTTAAATTATAATTCAACTTTAGGGGCACCTAGCTGACTCAATCGGACCAGCATGTGATTCTTGATCTTGGGATTGTGAATTTGAGCCCTACATTGGGTGTAAAGATTACTTAAAAATAAAATCCTTAAGGGGCCTTGGTGGCTCAGTCTGTTGATTGTCTGACTCTTTATTTTGGCTCAGGTCATGATCTTAGAGTTGAGATGGAGCCCTGTGGCAGGCTCCATGCTCAGCCAGGAATCTGCTTGAGATTCTCTCTCTCCCTCTCCTTCTGCCCCTCCTCCCACTTGTGCTCTCTCTCTCTCTCAAATCTTTAAAAAAAATAATTTCAAAAATCTTTTAAATAAATAAATAAATGGATAATTCAACTTCAAACTGCCTGTACAGCCTTTCTCTTCTATTATTTCCCATTATCCACTTCCCATTAATTCCCATTATCCCATTATGTTCTAACGACATTGCATGGTTTGGGGTATACACATTTCTCTTTCATTACCTTTACTCACAAAGTATTCTCCCTCTGGAATGCTGTTACTCCCATTTCTACACTTCCTATGAGGTCTCCACACAGATAGTAAGTCCCCCTTGAAGATTTCTTCAGCATCCTTCATCATAAAACTGCCTCACTTTCCTGTCTTGTCATGGCATTTTGTGGAAACTTTTTTATAATGCCTGATCATATCCTGCCTTATATATGTTACTTATATCTGTGTCTTAGCTTCCCAACCAATCATCAGCTACATCATACTTTCACATTCATTTTCTCTCTCTTTTTTTTTTCCAGTAGGCTCCACACCCAGCGTGGAGCCCAAGGTGGGGCTTGAACTCACCACCCTGAGATCAAGACCTGAGCTGAGATCATGACCTAAGATCAAGAGTCCAATGCTTGGGGTGTCTGGGTCGCTTAGTCAGTTAAGTGTTTGGCTCAGGTCATGATCTCAGGGTCATGAGATCAAGCCCTGTGTGGAGCTCCACACTGAGCATGGAGTCTGCTGAGGATTCTGTCTCCCTCTCCCTCTGCCCCTCCACCTGCTCATACTTGTGCTCTAAATAAATAAATAAATAAAATCTTAAAAAAAAAAAAGTTGGACACTTAAATGACTGAACAACAGGCACCCCCATTTTCTCTTCAAAGGAAGACTCCTAGTGAATGGCCGTTGTGAACTCATTTCTAATGCCCAAGATGAGGGCGTAATTTTTTTCCTTTTTAGAGGAAGGGGAGGGGCAGAGGGAGAGAGAGATCCCCAAGCAGGCTCCACACCAAGCGCAGAGCCCCACAGGGAGCTCAATCCCATAACCCCGAGATCTCTACCCACACCAAAATCAAGAGTTGGGTGCCCAACCAACTGAGCCACCCAGGTGCCCTGAGCATAATTTTAAAACTAAGATATTATGTTGGATTTTAAAATTTTAATTTATCATTGTGTATATTGTTTTCTAGAGAGTTGTAAGTATTCAAAAATTATAAAAAATTTCTCTATATCTATTTGTACATGTCTGTTCTTCTACCTCTTTTCCAGAATTTCAATCAGATGTGGCCTTCTGGAGCATTAATTTATAATATTAATTTAAAGTTAGCAATTTGGGGGTACCTACAAAGTTTTCAATAGGCCACAATTGACACTTTTTAATTATGGCTTGTGAGGGAGAGAGAGAATCTCAAGCATCAGGACACCAATGCTATCATTCTCATAAACTAGTTAAATGAGTCCAAAAATAAAAGCTAGCTGATATTTCTCCTGTTTTTCTCTTGATGAAAGGAGTGAGGGAGCAAACAATGGATCACAGGAAAGTGACAGTCCTTAGAAAGAAAGCAAAAGCAACAAATTGTGCCTAAATTAAAGAGGAAGAATGAATTTCATGGTAGCTCACCTTTTGGCATCAACAAACCAGCCAACCATATGGTCTCTATAGAAATGAGAAAAATATAATTTCTCTATTTAATTTGATGAGAAACTGCTCATGGAGTGCTAGATAAAGCATTATGGGTCTAGAAGAGTCATTTACTTTTTAAAGATCTATTGCATTGCATCTGATGGGAAGAAACATATAGTGGTATGTGTCAACAGAGAGTTTCATGAAAGTCTTAAGACAGCTATTATTCCTTAAAAGTTGTCAAATACAATCATTATTATGCCCCATCTGTTTGGTTATCATCAAACTACATTTAAGCAGTGTAAAATGACAAGGTCTGGATTTCATGAGACCGTGATAGTTCAGTGCAGAAGAACTCAGTTAATTTGGACCTTTTGAGGTTTATTCTTTCACTTACTTGTGGGTTATTGATCTGAAAGCTTTACTTGCCTCCTCTAAATCTCTGTACATTAGGAGTTAACGGTTTCTGTATGCTGTGATTGTTTTTTCATTCACATTTTTCTGAGATATACAAACTATATCTATTGAACCTATTTTTTCAACTATGTAAAGGAAACACAATTAATTGAAGCACATTTCTAGCTTAACTCTTTTATTTATTTTTTTAACTCATCAGTAATTATTTCTTTTAATTTTTTTTAAAGATTTTATTTATTTGAGAGAGAGACAGAGAGTATGAGCGGGGGGAGGGGTACAGAGAGAGGGAGTAGCAGACTCGCAGCTGAGCAGGGAGCCCGATGTGGGGCTCCATCCCAGGATCCCGAGATCATGACCTGAGCCAAAGACAGATGCTTAACTGACTGAGCCACCCAGGCACCCCAGGAATTATTTTTAAGTGAATTTTCTTGAGCATATCTATTGACTTGAGAAATATTTTCAATGAAAGACCTAAGCAAGAATCTTTTGTTCTTCATTCTTTAACTTCCAGGCAGTTGCTGCTCAGTAACCTACATCTATTTTATAGTTCAGTACCACAAGTGTCCTCCAAACTGTATAACTTTAGGAGAAACTGTTGATTTCTAATTACATATTGAATTTTGCCACCATACAAGTTAGAGAAAATCAGAAGGAATTATGTTTGCAGAAAGCCTGTATTGGAAGTGATATTTTTTATTTGCTATATTGAGTTATTTTATTGATTTTATAGCACTGTTTATTTTATTCCTTACAATACGAATTCTGTGATTTGGTTAAATCTGAATGCTTAGCTCTATAATCTGGTGAAAGTCTATTTAAATATCCTGAAGAAGAGGACAAGGAAATACAATGCAGAGCACTAGAGCTTCGTATTCCTAGGACTGATCTGTGAATGTGAGTGTGAGAGTGTTTGTGTGCATGTGTGCTTATGACCAGGAAATAAGTAAATTCCTTAGTTCATAGTAGATTTAACATCGACTGCATGCAAATAATTATTCTATGTTTTCAGATACAGTGATGACTCAGAAATAGTCTTGGTCCAAAAAGCGTTTGCAGTCTGTTTTTTGTCCTAGCTCAGGCATCTCGTCTCTGGGCTCAAGACACATAGTTTGGCCAACACCTAACACAATGCTTGACACATTTTAGACACTGACTAAATATTTGTTTTGTGAATACTTGTCCTTTTCAGGGGCCTTGAATAGTGAAGTGCCTTTGAATATTGTCTTTTTTCCCCCTTTGATCTCTTCTATTCTCATACCATATCTTGACAGCCTTTTCAATTTATTTCTCCAGCCTGACATTCTGTTCCAAATTTCAGATCTGTATTTTCTACTCTACACATCTGTAAATAGATGCCTCAAGGTCTCTTTAAATTCAACATACCTGTTAGGGAACTCATGATCTTCAAACCCCCCCTTCTGTAGTCCCAGGAGAAACTTGTTCTTAATCGTAGTAAATGGCATCGCAGTCCACCTGGTTGCAAACAAGACTCTGATCTCTTAGGTTGTGGTCTGATTCCTACCTCCTGGTATTCACACCTTCTTATTATTCCCTCTTCTTGAGTATGGGTAGGATCTGTGACTTACGTCTAAGCCATACAATGTGACAAAGGTGATGGATGTCACTCCCATGATAATGTCATGTCATGTAAGACTCCATCTTTTGCTAGCTAAGTCACTATAGAAGAAACTCCCCTTCTTGTGTTAATGAAGTAAGTGGCCATGGTGGAAAGGTCCATGTGGCAAGCAACTATGGGCAGCCTCTGGAAACATGGTAGATTTTTGGTAGAGTAAAATCAAATTATAGCATAGAGATTATGGGAAAAGAGCCTGGAAAGGTAGTTTAGTGCGAGATTGTGAAAGACATTTTCCTGACTGAGAAGGATAATTTGTTACCATGACAACAAATTAGTTTATTAATTCAATAGTTGTCCGATGCCTATTAAGTGCAAACACTTTTCTAATCACAGGAAATACAGTTGAGAACAAAACAAATGAAAATTCCTGGTTTCAGAAGCTTACATTTGTAGGCATACCGTCGCGGAATGGTTAACATAGGGTATATGGAGGTCACATTTGGATTCCAGAAGAATAACTTTAAGAGAAAGATTAAAAGAGTGGAGAATGGAGGCAGGGAGAACTGGACTCCAATTCTGGGGAATTGTAAACTAATAAAAAATAATAGAAAATCCTGCATAGGAAGGAGATGAGTGAATGCAGCAGGGCAAGAAGTTGAGCTGCTTGCCACAAGGGAGCACAACACAACGCATGTGGCAGGGCACTGAATGACAGTTGACTTGAATTCAGTTCTTGGCATCATTCCAACTTTTTTCCTACACCCAGCCACTGGAGCTAAGCTACTGGGATCCTGGTTCATTTGTGCATATTCTGTGATTGGTCTTTTCTTTTCTTTTTTATTTTAAGATTTTATTTATTAGAGAGAGACAGTGAGAGAGGGAACACAAGCAGGGGGAGTGGGAGAGGGAGAAGCAGGCCTCCCGCTGAGCAGGGAGCCGGATGTGGGGCTCGATCCCAGGACCCTGGGACCATGACCTGAGCTGAAGGCAGACGCTTAAGGACTGAGCCAGCCAGGCACCCCTGTGATTGGTCTTTAAAAACAGATAATGTTTGGTCCTTTAATTTGACACCTCCTTTTCTGAGGTAATAGTTTTTATTGGAGGATCTGCTGGCCTTGTGTTAGCATTATTAGAACAGTAGCCTTCTGCCAATTGGAAATACAATCTGTTTCTGAGAGCAGCTTCTTGTCCTCACTAAAAGAAACGGCTTTATCTGAATTCTGCAATTTCCCTGCTTAACTCTGGGTTTTCATTTTCTGTCTCCTGGTGATGACCTTATCCATATTAGGAAGAGCCCTTTAGAATTTTTTTCAGGATCATATTTAAGGCAGGGTAACATTCTCAAAGCAAGTTACATGTACTTCAGTGTGCTTTTCAGCGTGTATTAGAGGAAAAGAATATGTGAGCCTAATTTTTAAGGGTAAAGGTAGTTTCCCATTTTTCTCTTACTTGTATATGTCACTAGTGTCCCCAAATGTAGGTCACTAGTGGGAAGTGACAAAGGAAGGAGAGAGCATTCTAATGAGGAAGATTAGCATATTGACAAGTAATTAACACCATATAAGAACTTATGTTAACAGACAATATTGCCCGCTTAGTAAACTGCATGCAGCCACCTTAAAATTTGGAGCCCACAGTAAAATGTAATTTGGGTTACTTCATAGCATTAGCATTGACAGGTTCCTTTTTTATGCTGCCTTAACCTAAAGTGGTTTTGTGAATTGAATTTAAATGCTGCTACTAGGCTGATAATACACAATACATTTTAAAACACGAGTTCTCTATTGTCTGTAACATACAAGTTTCACTTGTAAGGGAGATAGAGTATTTCTATTAACACTAGACTAATTTCTGGTTCTGAGGGCCAGTAAGCACCACAGATGATAAAATTCTGTTTGTCGCAGGAAGGATCATGCAGACATCGTTCCCTTTTGAGTCTGTTTTGGAAAATGAGTTGAATCCATCTGTGCTGAATTGTCTGCACTCATTCAAGTTCTCCTTTTCTCTTGTTCTCCTTAATATGACATCATCATTTAAAACCTATTCCTCTGTATAAAGTTATTGTTAGCTTCTTGCTAGATGATTATTTCCTAAACTAGTCTCTTCCACAAGTAGGGGGACCCACGGTCATATATTACTATATCCTTTAACACTGACTCTTTTTTACATTCTGTCATATTTGAAATCAAGTGGCATTTATTCCTTCAGACAAAAAAATATTCTTGCCTTTGTGGAAGTTATATTTGGAGGGCAGAGGGGAACACAGTACAAAAACAAAACAAGGAAACAAACAAACAAAACCAAAAAGGCTTATATAGCATGTTTGATGGTAATAAGTCCAAAAGAAGGAAGAAACAGGGTAACGGTAAGAGTGGATCTCATGGGCAAAGAGATTTTTAGAAGAGAGACTTGAGAAACGTGCAAGGGTGAGTCATGCCCTTATCTAGGGGAAATGTATTCCAGGCAAAGGGAACAGCCAGTGCAAAGGCCTTGAAGCAGGAGTGCACTGGGCTGGTTGAAGAACTGAAGGGCAACAAGGTCAGTGAGCCCAGGAGTCTGCAAGGAGAAAAGTAGTAGCAGAGGTCAGAGAGGTAAATGCGGACATCGAACTAAGGAAGAGGCAGGAAATATTGACATCGAGGCTGGGAAATCTTTGCTAGGTATGCATGCAGTTAGCCGTGAGCAATTTGTACAGGCAACGGGATTAGCTAATTTGATTGTCATTATTGATCCAAGCAACCTGCTACTAACGTGCTAGTCTATAGATAGTGCTGAAGGTTTCAAGTTAGTACTGGTACAATAATCAGAAATATATGGAATGGAATAATGCTCTGTTTGCAGAGTTAAGCTGAGGATAACACTGTATTAGAGGGTGGGCAGAAGAGGAGGAACTTCTTTTTTTTTTTTTAATTTCCACCAGAAAAAATGAAAGTCTTTTCAACAAGACATCGAAATGTCTTATTGAACAATGAAGAAATGAAACTGTCAGTCACGTGTTTTCATGTAGATGAAATATATGTCCTGTCTTTCAGTTATTTAAAATTGAGTTCTGTTAAGCAATCTAGGTTTAAGTGGATATATTTGTAGATAATCAAGCTTCACAAACATCATTCTCAAGAAATGAGAGCCATGTTTATCTTCCCTATTACTTCTGGGTCCGGGAATTAATTCTTGGACACAAAAACAGATTGGGGCTTATGCTACCAACCCCTGAAGGTGATCCCAAATACTCTTTACACTTATTTTACTCATTTGTGCTCTAGTCTATATCCTATCTTAGGTGAACTTGTCATATGACTTCATTTCTTTAGTCACTTTATAAAATTAACACTTTTGACTTAATCAGACTTGCCTTTCCTTGGCATTACACCATCCTGGAGTTTTACCCTACCCTTTGGATTGCCTTAACCCCCTAAGAAAAGACAGAACCTTGATGCAAGTTTTCACAGTGAGGCATTTAAATTCATGTGCTTAAAAAGCACAGGACCAAAAAATGATATGTGAATTACTCTGTTTTTCAATGATTTATTCAAGTCGAGGATTAACTGTTGGGGAAGAACAGTCTCTTGTGATCCGCAGGTAGGTAACTCGGGTTTGGGTAGAGTTCAGTCATTCACTGGCTCTGAGCCACTTACTTCCCAGCTGTAAAATAAGAGGCTGTACTAAATCAGGGATTTGAAAACTTTTCTAGCAGATGCTGAGAAGACCCTTGCCGGGCTGCCGCTGGGGTTAGAGTAGGGTGGCATGAGAAGGGGCTGCACAGCTGTTCCAAGCACATCTGTTTTATGTATTGAGATTCCTTGTAAGATTTCATTTGAAGGAAGCTTTCCCCTGTGCAAATTACTTGACAGTTGTTGTCTTGGAACAGTGTTCATCAAACTTTTTGCTTTTATAGACCATAAAAACCTTCTAACATACTTACTCCCTCACGAACTTATAAATTAACAGCTAAAAATCTTCACTGTATGTTTAAATGGTCACAAAGAGTATACTTTAGAGCATATTACAGATGTTGAGTTTTTAAAGTAAAAATATTTTGTCATCCTTTTAAAGTTGTCCAATCGTATCTATATGTCAAAACAATTGGACACACACCATTATCCATTAAAATGAACATGAACAATATGTACTATAACTGTCAAAAATTTAGCATTGTTCCTTTTTGTCTTGCAACTCATATAGCCGTTTCCACAGTATTTTATACTAGTGTAATATATTTTATTCTTAAGTCTTTTACGGAACATCAGCTCATATTTCTTTGGCACAAAAAATATATATGCATTAAAATGCTCATTTAAACATTTCCTGTAAGCATATATTCATATGGGTTGAAAAACTCATTCAGGATTGAGTGGTCATTACACTTATGTAGGAGTACACAATTGATCAAAATAAAACATATTACACATTTGAATAAAAACTTAAAAACATAGAAACAACTGAGGGTTCTAGGGGTAGGGGGTAGGGGGATGGGTTAGCCTGGTGATGGGTATTAAAGAGGGCACGTATTGAATGGAGCACTGGGTGTTATACGCAAACAATGAATCATGGAACACTACATCAAAAACTAATGATGTAATGTATGGTGATTAACATAATAAAATAAAATTAAAGAAAACCATACAACTAGTATTTATTAGAAATGTGTTTCTTAAGTGCATTGGATAAGAATAATTTTTTCAATGAGTTTATACGCCCCTAGATAAATGTGGTGGGAAAGGAGTTTTATTTTGCTAATGTCTCACACTCATTTAAACTCTGACTTACATGTCAAAGATTTATCAGCTGTTGTAACTGGCTTAGGTCTTCTTTAATGTGATTGAAAGGAAAGAATTGGAAAGCACAGGAATTGCAAAGAATGCGTCACTCGGTGGTATTTCGATTCACATTCTGGACGGTTACAACAGTGTATCAAACTGAGCCTGTGTCTGGTCACTTGGAGGTTTTTCTCCCCCAGGGAAATACCCCATGCTGTGGTTTTGGTGACAGTTCTGGAGCCCTGGGCTTCTTTTTTAAAGTGGGAGGAGGAGGCTTATGAAAAGAGACTATAGAGGAGAAGCTGCTTGGAACCTACACTCTGGGTGCTTCCAGGTAGATCAACTTTGCAAAAAAGGCATGGAGAAGTAAGGGAACTGAAAATCCATTCTCTTAGACCTAGCCACATACAAGTACCCCCTTAAAGAAGTCTAATGGATCTCTACACACAGACATGCATGGTCTAGTTTGAAAACCCCTGCGCTGGTATATCTGTTGGGCCCCTTCTCATTTTATAATTTCATGATCCCTTGTTAGGTTATCATATTACAGATGATAACCCTAAAATCCCTTTGCAATGGAGAAACCAAAAGAAAACATACAGATTTTGCAAATACAAAATGCAAATGCAACGTATGCACCACCCTTTAATATTTTTCTTTTGTATTTACATCAGATTAAACCTCTGTAAATCATGGTATTCCCCAAATTGTTCTTCTCATGTGTATCTGATTGAAAACTGAACTTGAAAATTGAGTTTTACAGTTTACTTGTAAGTAGATCCAGAGCAAATCAGCCCTGTTTCATGCCTCTTGCCTACTGATAAATTGAATTGACTTGAGCAGAAACACATTAAAATGTAACATGAGAAGAATATAGGAAGAGAGAAGAAGTGGCGTGATAATTACCATAGAGACATTATATCAACCTCGCTATTAGTTTCTCGTGTCACTAGCAAAACTGAGAAGGAAGCTCATTAGAGTAAATACAAAGATTTATTTTTATGTGTTACAATTATATTGTTCTAGTTTAGGAGAGAAGCATGACACAGCTACATGGATTCTGTGCAGAGTTGTTTAGGTAATTAACTCCAGTGGAGACACACTATTTTCAGATAACAAGGAACATACAATTTTCACCTGAGGGCTCCAGACTTTTAGTTTCCTCAAATGAAGACTATAGTGATGGGGACTACTTAAGTCAGGAATCCAGCTTGGCACACTGAGCTGTCCTTCCTGAATCTCTTGAGCAGCATGAAGAGTCTTTCACTGTCCACGTAAATGTATAATAACATCACCATGAAATGCAGTGACTGGCTTCCACTGTCAGATTTGGATGCTTACTGGCATAATGCATACAGCAGGAATGACTGCATAATGTGCTTGGGTTCTAGTAAGTATTCGGGAAAGTTCTGATGAACATTTATATAGATATTTAAAGATTTATTTACTTCTTTGAGAGAGAAAGAGCACGCATGCACATGCAGGGAGGCGGGGCAGAGGGAGAGGGAGAAAACGTCCCAACCTGGGGGTCGATCTCAGGACCCTGAGATCAGGACCTGAGCTGAAACCAACAAGAGTTGGATGCTTAACCAACTGCACCACCCAGGAGCCCCCATTATATATATTTTTAAAGAAAGCTATTAGAGGTGGGTGAGGGGATGGGTGAAATAGATAAAGGGGATTAAAAGAGTACACTTATCTTGATGAGCATTGAGAAATGTATAGAATTGTTGAATCATTATATTGTACACCTGAAGCTAATATAACACTATGTTAATTATGCTTGAATAAGAAAGATATCTAGTAGAGCATATAGATATAAATGAGTATCAGCATTCCTAATAGAGTACACTTGTAAGATTTTTATGCATATTTATGTATGCGTACATGTATGCACAAGTGTGTGAGACTATGTGTGTACACATGCAAACACACGTGTGTATATGGTGGTAGGGAGAGAAGGAGAATATGAACCTTTTGGAACAGTAATTCTTTTGCTTTTAAATCCCATAGGACTGTGAGCAACCCAAGAGCAGGCAACCTCTTTTCTTGAACTTCTTATAATTAGGTATAATGCTGTGCCCGACTGAGAATAAAAACGAAAAATGAATGAATGGATGAATAAAATATAATAGATAAAATACACAGCTGTGGAATTATAATGAGAACACGTGTGTGGATGCAATTGTCAGATGTAAAGAGCCGTGGAAGGGTAGGCTGTGATATTTTTGGGAGCGCACATCAGTTCTTGGTTTCTTGCGAGAGATGCAGGAATACAACTATCCCCAGGGAATTATAGTCAAATGCAATGGAGCCTTTGGGGCAAAGTGGTTATAAGTGTGGTTCCTGGAATTAGAATTGAGTTGGAATCACAGCCTCATCACTTACTAGCTGTGAGACCTCAGTTGTGTCATTTGCGCAAAGGGCACACACAATAAGAGTTCTTAAAGCATTGGGCCGTTTTGACAGGTGCATGCTTCGGTGCACGTACAGGTATTTCTTACTACAGATTTGTAGCTGTAAAAATTCAATTAATCTTTACTAAAAAGATCTTGAAGAGGAAAAGGATTGTCCTGACTGTTCAGGTTGGAGCTCTCTGTGGTAGTAAAGATAACATGAGGTTTGTAGTATGATAAATCTTCATCAATGTCCTAAATCTGCTACTTAAAAGGTCTGTCTCAGAAATAGTTCCTTTAGCCACGAGATTCAGATTCTTCTCTGTACAATAGGATAATAATATAATAGCTCATATTTAGCAGTGACAATGTGCCAGACACTGTTCCAAGAGCTTTATGTGTATTTGCTCAGTTAATCCTCACAGTGGCCCCATGGAATAACTACAGTATTGTTATTCATCTTGGCTACTCATTGAAGTTGTAGTGATTACCCTCATCTCACAATTGAGAGAATAACTTCAAAGAAGTTTCATAAATGGTACTGTATTTTCCACTTCTCGAGGACTTGTATTCTGTGCAAGGCATCCTACAGTCCTTGGCACCTATGAAGTGGTAAATAAACATAGGTGCGCTGAGTCAGGAAGATGACTCTCGGAAATCCAGCCAGTAAAATTGACAATGGTTTGGTGAGTATGGCTTGAATACTATAATAACACTTCTGAAAACCGAATGCTCCTGAGCACGAGGATGATGAACGGTGTGTGGAAGTGTAGACTGGACAGTTGAGCTGTTGATGAATACACAAGCCTCTTTAAAGAGACTGAGTGCTTCCACAGGCAGCCTTCGCAGGAGGATAAATTGAACCATTTGAAATTCATAGAAAGCAGACGGAAAGGCACCCTAGAAATCTGACTCCCGGAATTTCAGGTCTTAGGCATTTTATCTCAATAAAAAAAATTAGGAAACCTATTGACTTCACCTATTAGACTCAGAATGAAAAAAATTGAGCCCGCAGAGAGGTGAACTGACCTAGTTACAGAGATATAATCTGTTTAGTGAGAGGAGAGCTATATGCATAGAAAGGTAACATAAGAGAATTGTTCCTATTCAATGTAACTAAGTTCAATGACCAAAGTTTATGATGCCAGTAATCCCATACTTGGATCTAGATGAAACATGAATTGATTAGGTTGGTACCAAGAAGGGTATTATTGGATCTGTCACAACATGGTTTATACAGAAATACTTGGGAGTTTTATAATCAAATATATATACTCGAGATGTATATATATGTATGTATAAAATCAATACATACTGACCATTCAGATGACTAGATTAATTATGCAAAGGCCCAGTTTTGTTGGTGCTACGTACTGATTTAACTGTAGGATATGATCTCTTAGGCCTTGTTATTTGTAGAAGCCAGCTCTGTTCTGCCTCCTCTAACTACCTCCTCTTTACATTTTCTGTTCATTCATTTATTCAACAAATATTTATTTAGTGCTTACCGTATGCTAGGCAGTGGTCCTAGGTTCTGGGCACCCAGTAGCAAACAAAACCAATATGGTTCTTTTCTTCACTGAGCACAAAGTCTAGTGGAGGAGGCAGATCATTTGTAGGTAGATCTGAAAGGACTTGCTATTAGATTGGGTGGGGGGCTACAGAAGATTGAAGAGCTGTGAGTGACTCCCAGGTTTCTCATTTGGACAACTGGGTGGCTGGTGGTGCCATTCAATGCGAGCAAGTATACTGGAGGGAAACCACAGGGCTTTTGTTGTTGCTTTGGTATTCTTCTGGCTTGATGAGGGAAAAGTGACTGATCACATGTTAAGTGTATTGAGCTTTAGGGGCTTATGGGCCATTCAAGGGGAAATGTCTAGTCAGTAGTTGGCTCTATAGACCTGTGTCTGTTTTATCTCTCTGAATCCCACCCCTCCCTCCTCATGGACTTTAGTCTTTTGTTTATTCCCCTCTGCTATGTTTTGAGTTCTTTCCCTGTATTTCTTCCTTATCTTCAGCATTAAACAGATACTTCACTCTTGCAAAACATAGGGACACACATCTCCTATCCCAATACATCTCTCCATATACTTCCTGTATCTCATCATTAGGTCATTCATTCAATTAATAGTTATTTGGGCACATATTAAGCAGCTTGCAGGTTACTGGAGACGAAGTAGTAAATAAGATCAGCAAGAGTTTTGTCATTATAGTCCTTCATACAAGCAGTGAACAAATAACAAGTATGTCTCATAAGGATTAGTATAAGGTGTTAAAAGAAAAAAATAAGACAATGATGTAATCTAGACAGAGAAGTCATGAAAAGCCTGGAGGGAGTGATATTTAGGTGAGACCTAAAGGCCAACCAAGTAAGAGCTGGCCGAGACAAGAGCATGGTGGTTATTCAAGTTTGGAACAGAGTTGAAGGCTGTGGGAAGATTGGTCAAGACTCTGAGGTACAAAAGGTCATAAGCCTTTGGTGGAACTGAAATAGGTCTATAGTGAATGGAAATAATTAACTTCAACCATATGAAAGTGCCATTATTTATGGACTACCAGAATGGCAACTCTGTATGGTTCAATCCAGCAGAAAGCAATGAGAAGTAAAATAAGGAATTCATTCACTTTACTTAGAAAGTACTTATTGAGTGCCTACCAGATGCGAAATGCTCATCTAAGCACTGAAAATTCAGCAGTGAATAAGATAAACAATCCTGCCCTCTTGAAGCAGAAATTCTAGTGAAGAGAGAAAGAAGTTTAAAGGGCTGTGATGGGGAGTGCTGGATAGATTGTATAGAGTCTTGTGCTTTTGTAATTAATCCTAAAGGGCAACGAGAAGACATTATAGCATATTAATCAGCAAAGTTACTGGGTCAGTTGTATATTTTTAAAATAACACCATGGCTAAAGTGAGATGCAGATAAATAGGTTGGAGGGATCAAAAGTGGAAACAAGACACAAAATAGAAGACAGTTAATCATCAGATAAGAGATCACAGTATCCTAGACTAGGGTAAAGTAAGAATGGTGGGAAGTAGACAATTAGATACTGATTTTTGAGGTAGAATCAGCAAGGCTTCAAAACTGTTAGGATGTGGGGAGGGGAGGTAAAGTAAGGTCAAAATCTGCAGTCCCTTCTAGATTTTGTATTGTGAGCCTAGTGGATGGTGGTATGATTTACTGAGATCAGGAACACATAAGGAGGAATAGGTTTGGGGTATAGCTTTGATCAGTGGCAGATATTAAGTGTGAGATATCAAGCGAAAGATGGCAAGAGACAATTGTAATCAAAAGTGCAACAATGGGAGCAGTTCTCCCTGAGTGTAGCAGTAAACTGGTATATGGTCTCCAGGGAATTTGTAAGCAAGAATGAAGTTGGCTAAAAGTGATGTGCTTTTGGTGGCGCCTGGGTGGCTCAGTCGTTTAGCGTCTGCCTTCGGCTCAGGTCATGATCCCGGGGTCCTGGGATCGAGCCCCGCATTGGGCTCCCTGCTCCGCGGGAAGCCTGCTTCTCCCTCTCCCACTCCCCCTGCTTGTGTTCCCTCTCTCACTGTGTCTCTGTCAAATAAATAAACAAAATCTTTAAAAAAAAAAAAAAAAAGTGATCTGCTTTTTATTATTGCCATGTGCCAGCAATGCTAAGCAATTCCAGACAAAATACTCTTCCCTCCTGGAGCTGTCTGTGCCCATCGCCCTCCTCACTCCTTCCTTGGTACACCACTGCAGTTGGGTATGGATGCCTGCTTTGGGGAGAAAAGTCAGAGCTAGAGATATTTACTGGGGTTTCAGCAGCATATGGGTGATAATGAAAGCCACAGCAGTAGAAGCAGTAGAAAGGGATACTCTATATTAAGAAGGGCATAAGAAAGAGCCAGAGCTTTGAAAATGATAATATTTAAGGAGTTAGCAGAGAAGGGCATATACAAAGAGACTGGGAAGGATTTTCTAGAAATATGAGAAGTGAATGATATTACAGAAACCAAAGGAAGAGAGTGTTTCTATAATTATGATGTGGTCAAATATCAAGTGAGGTGAGAACTGAGAAACGTATTACTTTCTCTATTCAATATTATTTGAGCACCCAGTGTGTGTTAGGGGGCCACAACGAAGGGTGAGATATGGTTCTCATCTGTGAGAATGTTAGAGGCAAGTGAGAAAAACGGGTCAGATTGATCATTGGTTATAAAGCAACAGAACAAATGTTCAGAGAAAGGTATGTAAAAAGTAGTTGGGGAGGAATAAAAAGTATTTGGGGGAGAAACTAGATTGGAAAGGGCAGAGAAGAATGGGGGCAGGGATTGTGCCAGAGATGGCTTGAAAGGAAAGGTTGGCCTTAAAGGAGTAGGTCAGCAGATGAAAAGAGACAGCGAGATGGTTAATGCCAAGGAATGTGCAAATTCAAGGAGATATAAAAATGTATGTTGCTTTCAGTAGAGTAGAGGAATGCTCCGTGTGCATGTGAGGAAGTAGCAGGAGACTACAAATATAAGTCAGAATTACCTTGTGAAATGTCACATGCTGTGCGAAGATTTGAATTTTTTTTAACTGTGTACAATAGGCACCAGTGTTGTACAATCCGTGATACCACGTGTATTTTATTGACATAAGCCAGCTTATATCCCACCGGCTTCCTAAAAAGATTTGTATTGGGTATCATTATTTCATTTTTTAATGTAATAGTAAAATCAAAATATATATTCATATATGCAATGTGATTTCATAAACGTTCTCTTTCTAAAGCACTTTCAAATTTATCTCACTGCATGGATTCATTGAATAGTAAAGAAAAAAATAATTAGTCTCTGCCTTCCCCATGCTTCTAAAGAGCCAGCCACAAACTCTAGGGCTAAATGGTTGTTCCTATTAAGGTCATGAAATATTGCACTTTTTCAAGAATACTGGCCTCATGTGGGTACCTGAGTACCTATGAAAGGCAATATTTGGTACAAATCCTTTACAACCATGGTGTGTTCTTTCCGGAAGATGCAATATCTCTTCTACCTGATGTGTCCCCATCCTAAATTACCACCATTGTCTGTTTTCTTTGACTCTGGATTATTCTATCCTCTGATGGTTCAAAGGAATCTGAGTGATTATGCCCATCTGCTTTAGGAGGATTCTCTCAGGTTATAACTCTCAGGTTATATTCTCTCAGGTTATAATTTTTGGATAAATGCTATCAATATGGAAACTGGATTTCTCAGGCCTCACACCGATTAGGGTCTCCAAGAAGTTACAGATGAGTTATGACTTGTTCACCCATTACCAACAATAGTCATATTTAAATGACCACAATTCCACTAGTCAATTTTATCTTATTAACACAAATATCAAGGCACTCTGTCAAGAAAAGATCATTAGTGACCTTTTGATTGTGACTCAATGTGGTAAGTTAGTCGATTAGCACTTCCCTTTCAATGTTCCTGGGAAATAACCCTGCTTAACAACTGAGACTTTGGACAATATCAATGAGAAGGCTTTTCAATGTGTATACGTTCATATAGTTTTTCTCTCCTTAGGTGGGATGCTTTAGTAATAAATATAGTAAAGGTATAAGGCATTGTATGTGCATGGTACTCATTCCTATTATTAGCAAAGAGGTGGAAATCAAAGAATGTCTAGAAATTTACCTCATCCATTCTACGTTTATATTATTTAACTGAAGATACTATACACAACTATATCCACTTTTCCTTCTCCCCTGAATCCACTGCACTTCAGTCTTTATCAAACACATGGAACCTGACAAAAAATGCATGTAAAAGCTCCATTCAGAAATGAAATAGTAAATGGATGTGAGTCCTGTGGTCATTTACCTGTAGATGAGCAGGCAATGGAGAATCTCAGGGGACTGGCAGCATCTTATCAAGCACTTCACAAAGCTAACTGTTGACCTCAAATGGACTATATGTAGATAAATGAACAACAATCCACAGTCCAATAGTGGGAAGCATGTCTCCACAGGTCTCCCGCATTTCAGGAAGTCTTTTAATCAAATGGCCTTGACAGCTTTGTTTCAAACTCTTTTCAAGGATTTTTGTATAGTAAGCTACCTTGAAGATGGAGATAGTGTCTCCCTCCAGGGCAGAGAAAAGATATGCTTCCTTAGCAGGGTAAGACAATGTTGGGGCAAATGCTGAGCAGATTTGATAGCAGGGCTTTTATTTGATTGTGCCTAATCACAGAGTTCCTCAGTTATGACCCAGACGTGCTGTTTATATGCATCAACCTTGCTCACTCTGTATCCTTCCCATGTGATTCAGGGTGGGAGGGTAGGGACAAGAGAAAATAACGAATATGAAGCTCATGCTGTCTGCTCGCTATTTGTAACAAGTCCTTTGTTTCTGACCTGGGAGTCAGGTCATCTCTTGGCATGTATGGAATTGTAGCAGGCTAACCTTGATCTTGCAAGCATGGTAAAATCTCAGACACTTGACACCATTATTAAAAAACAACTCAGGTGTATGTTCTAGTAACAATAGGATACCACAAATTAAAAGTTAAAATCAATGGGCCAGGATGGTGGTGGATGAAGAGTCTGTTAAAACATTATGAACATCATAGGGCGCCTGGGTGGCTCGGTTGGTTAAGCGACTGCCTTCGGCTCGGGTCATGATCCCAGAATGCTGGGATCAAGTCCCATATCGGGCTCCTGGCTCAGCAGGGAGCCTGCTTCTCCCTCTGACCCTCTCCCCTCTCCTGCTGTTTCTCTCTGTCAAATAAATAAATAAATAAAATCTTTAAAAAAAAATTATGAACATCTTAGATGCTTCTAAGTAGAGTGTCATTGGTGTTAGGTTTGTTATCAAACCCTTACATCTTAGTGAACAATAAAGGTCAGGAAATACACAAATAAATGTAAATCCTACTGTATAAGATAATATCATGGTATATCATTGGCAAGCTTTTGGGGCTTCCATTTTATCAAGGAAACAACATGCATTGGTTATAAGCACTGACTTGACTATGTGTGCCTAATGCCAGTTGAATAACTAGCTAAAAGTGGAAATGTCATTAAACAAGTAATCTAATGTCATGTTAATAAAAACATAGTGAAAAGATTGAAAGCAACCTTTTAAAAAGGAAGCAATTTCAGATAAAAATGAAATTTGTCTTCAGGCCAATAAAGTTGAATTCTGTGAGAATTTCTATAGAATTAATTTACTACTGAATATACTAAGATTAATTGTGAAAGCTAGCAATGACTAGTATTTGCTGGTGGTATGATTACAAATAATTCTTTCCTCACTCTTGCTTCAATTCAATATTAAGATATTTCTTCCAGGTAACGTTGTGGTTAACTTGTCAATTATAACATTACCTAGGCTTCTGTTTTCCTGGTGATCATATAGAAATTTGGGTAGAGGCTGTGTTCTTTGTCTTTATGTTCCTCAGTAATTCAGTGTGTGCTACACATAATAGGGGCTCAGCAAAATGACAAGTATAGCCTGTCATGTGTTGAACTGTCGTTTCTTCTAGAAAAAAGATGATTAAGTTCCTGTTCTCAAAATACCAACAACATATTTCTCAGTAAAAGTGCTTCTATGATACTGCTTTAAACCATCTCCATGAAATTCAATAGCTGTTTGTTCAAGTATTAGAATGCTGCTTCATTTTTATGTTTATGATGCCTTTTCTTGTAGGTAGATCTCTACTGTTTAAAAAATCAGTATTCAGAAACGTAACAGCCTGATGGCTTTATTAACCTTTTGTTCAACTTTTCCCCTCTAATTAAACCATTTTCCAAATGATAATCTGCTCTATAGTAACTAATTTGGAAGAAAATTTTTCCTGTGATCTTATTTTGTGCTGTAAATAGTAAGAAGCCACAACCAGTGTACAAATATACAGCTTACAAAGCAGAAATGTTCAACATAAGCAGTCTAGTGATTTTTATATTTAAATTAATTTAGGATTCATCTTGGCACATTAGCTGCTCTGAGGACTATCACTTCCACATTTCTCTGTATAAGTTCATTGGTCTGATAATAGGCACAACATTATTTGGGAAGAACTTTGGACACATTGACCACAAGTAATAATGGAATCTATGATAAGAAATGCTATGTGTACTAGAATGTAAATTCCATAATGGCAAGGACCTTCTCTGGTTGACTTCTCTATCCTCATTGCCTACAATAGTGTTATAGAGTAGATGTTCAATAATTAGTATTTTAAACATTGAAGTAATCTTATATGAGTTTGATATGTTTATAAAGAAGGAAGGGGAGGTACTTCGGGGAGGAGTTGGTCTGTGACTCTAGCATTTGTATTTGTCACACTCCATCACATACCCTGTCTTACCATATCCATGAGTTATATCATTCCAAATAATTATCTTATTCATTTACCTGTATATTGTCTCTCTCCTCCACTATATTATAAATTCCATGAGGAATGGTACCATGTCCTGGGTACCGCAAATACTTCCTGGCATAAAGTCGATCTGTTGAATGAAATAGTACATTTTAATATAAATTTAGTACATCTATAAAGTGCAAGACAAAAAACAGAAAGATAGGGAAAAAATCCAATCTTTGGAATGATGAGACAAACCCTCTAGAAGGGTATTTGTATCTGTTCAGCACGTGAGGCCAGGTTATGGAACTCACTTTCTATAATGACTTGGAACTTGCTTATGAATCTTAAATATTGAAGGGATTGAAGATTTCTAGACGATGCTGGCAAATCTTGGTTTTGGCAAAAGATAATTTAAGGATTTCATGACTTCATGGGGTTGATACGTTATTAAGAGACAATTTAAATGACATGAAGTATAATCTGATCATTATTATTATTAAATTTATATAGTTTTTTGTTAGTAGTAGTACTAGTAACAGTTTTAGTAGTAGTAGTAGTAGTACTTAGTAGTAATAGTGTCTACCATATGTCAGACACCAAAAATAATTTGTCAGAGAGACACAGCGAGAGAGGGAACACAAGCAGGGGGAGTGCGAGAGGGAGAAGCAGGCTTCCCGCCGAGCAAGGAGCCTAATGCGGGGCTCGATCCCAGGACCCTGGGATGATGAGCTGAGCCGAAGGCAGACGCCCAAAGACTGAGCCACCCAGGCACGTCCAGCCTGTCATGTTTAGATTTGCTGCCCCTCTTATTCTGAGACATCTTCAGAACAAAAACAAATTTTCTAGTCCTCTCTACATTCTTGAGTTAAATATACAGTGATTGGGACACCATCATAAACTCTGAGAGGAGCCATGGAGCTAATATGTTCCAACTCTTTTCCAAGAGATAGGTACCAACTGTTCATAGACTGAACCTCACAGACAGAATAAAAGATCACAAATGTTTCTACATGTTCATTATTTAGTTTCCATTTCACTTAAAAAGTGATGTCAAAGAGATGTCAGGTGTTTGCTCCAGGCCAGGGTCTCAAAAGGGAGCAGAAAGTTGGAACAATGATCACCGTCTAATAAATCAATGGTATTAATTTACACAGACTTATTCAAGTCATACGGGGCTGTAAAACATTTACCAAACTTAATAGATCCTGATAATGAAACAGAATGCCAGTTGAAGAATTTATAAGAGAAATAGGTATTTGGCTCAAGAACTGCGTCCAGTTATCTGCTCAAGGGCTTCCCTGCTGATACACAAGGAAATAAATTTATCGGTATAATCACAATGTGGCATTTGAGTAGAGGAAATTTACTGTAACAGTAATGCTTGTTTGGTTTCTACCTTCCACCTAATTACTCCCCAGGTCCTGTCAATTCCACCTCTGAAATGTATCTTGAATTTTTTTCTTTTTCTATTTCACTTCCTTAATTCATCATTTGTTTCCCCTAAAGGGAAGTAGTGCCATTTTAACTGCTTTCTCTCTCTCCTATCTTTGGTCTCATCCTTTTTAAATCCACTGTCCCCACTATGGTCTGAGGAATCTCTCCGGTGATAGGACAGAAAGAGCTGCTGCCCAAGGTTGGGAGGGGTGGCTGGTTATGTGCTTAGGAGTTGGGGAGGTAAGGAAAAAGGGAGGTTTCAAAAGGTTTTTCATATGTTAAAGAAGATTCACAGGATACCAGAGGCCTTGCCATTGTCCAGTTAGGTTGTTTTTCCCTCTAGCAAGGCATTAACATGAAGAAAGCTGGGAGCTTCCTGGAGGAATATCAGGAGTGAGGGTGGGGTTGGGGGAGATTGCAGGTTGTCAGCCTCTGTTTTGTCCTCAGCTAGCCTTCTGCTCCCTCATCAGTTCTTAGAGTCTTCCCTGCCACTACCGATTGGTCTATTATTCAAACAAAAGAAAAATGAATCTGTGGCAGTCTTTAAAGGCTGCTTGGGGTTCTTCTTCTTAGGGCATTCTGAATCCAATACAATAAATAAGGTTACCCAGCCTGTTCTAGCTGCTCTCTTTGTAAATGGATTATCTCCCGAGATTAGTGGATTTATAAAAAAAAAAAAAAAAAAAAAAGGCAGAAAATAGGATGGGAAGCCAGGGGCCTGAGTAAACTAGTGATTCTTGAGCATTTTGAAAGGACCCTGGAGCAAGATTGCAAAAACAAAAATCCACCAAGCTAATATTTACAGCTACATCAGCTCCAAGGCCGGGGCGGGGGAGGGCGGGGGAGGGGGCAAAACAACACCTACGCCTCCCGCGTTATATTCTCCTAGGGGTTCATTATCCAAACACTGGCCCAAAACACTGTCTCAATTGTAATCAACTGGGACACCAGAAAAGAGATCTTCCTCAAAGTTCTTGTGCAAATTCTTCTCCAAGGTACCTCTAGAGGCTGTCTGCATATGGTCCCCTCCCACAATTGACAGGCCTCCAAGGGGTTTTCCAGGAAACTATTACCAGTAATTCCCTTAACTAGTCAAGGGGAAGCTAAAATGAAAATTAATGGGTTTATTCAATCCTGCCAGAAGTATTTACTGTTTGTCCTGGCTGAAACCTTAACAAGATGTTTGAAATGATTTAATAACTTAATGATAAAGAAGTTGACCAAATTGGAAGCTCATATTTAGAGCCGGATAGAAATTTCCTTAAGACCTTCTCCCCTCAGTTAAAACAAAACTGTACCCGGAGAGAAAGAAGCAAATTGGAGAAAATGTAGTTGAAAGGGCGGGTCAGCCCCTTCATCAATGAGGCTGCAATGGAGTTCTTTGAGGAATTGGAAACACCCGTCTTTGTCCTGCAAATCTCTGTAGGGCCAAAGGTGTGGCTCTTGGGGTTCAAAGTTCACCTACCCCTTTTTTGCCAATCCCTCAAACTTTGCCTATTCCTCTTAAGAGGCTTGAAAAGATCTGGATGGAGTTGTCTCTTGCACAAAAATCTGTTCCTTTGTGATGTAAATTTTCTACCCTCTTCTCTTGAGCCTAATTGCCATTCTTCAAATGCCAACTTCGGGGAGAAGTTTCTCAGCAGAAGAAAAACAAAGAGAGGGAGGTATTTGGAAATTGGGCCTATACTGTCTTCTCCACAACTAGTAGTGTAGTCCCTAGCCTCCTTATCCATGGTTTTGTTGCAGGATTTCTTTTCCTTTAGTGCCAGAGGTTTTTGGTCACCCTGCTTCAAAGAATGATGAGGTAGACCAGACGAAGAGTGTTGCGCAGCAAAGCAAAGTTTAGTGAGCGATCGTACAAAGCTACCAGAGACGGAGGGGACCCAAAAGGGTTGCCCCCAGAATTTTAAGTCTAGGGGTTTTTATGGGCTCCTTGGCGGGCTGTTTTAATCTGATGAATCCTCCAATCACCTGTCACCCAATCAGGTTTTTGTCCAGGCGTTCATCTACCAGTCAGGTAGTTGTTCACGTGGGAAAGGGTGGAGGGCTCCTTCCAGGGTGGTGTAAAATCCTTTTAATGGTGGTTTCCTCTTAGGGCCGGGGGAGAGAGGCTTGTCCCTGCCTGCCTTCGTTAGTTTCAGTTCCCTGGAATCAACCGAGGTCCAGAAGCAGAAGATCCTCCTCGTGACACATTATCAGGTCAGGAGTAACCTGATGCTGAGCCACAATGGCTGTGTCCTTCACCTCACTTTGTCTCCTCACATTTTATCATCTCACATCATCTCATTTCATCTCACATCATCAAAAGAAAGGAGATAGCAATCAGATATTTTTAGAGAGAGATCACATTCATGTAACTTATTACAGGCTACTGTTCTAATTGTTCTAGTTTATTATTGTTGTTCATCTCTTCCTGTGTCTGATTTGTAACATTAAATTATCTTCGTATGTATATATAGGAAAAAACGTATATATATGCGGGTCAGTACTATCCGTGGTCTCAGGCATCCACTGGAGGTCTTGGACCCTTTTTCCCATGGATAGGGCGACAAGTGTTGTAAAAACAAAAGCTGTAAGCTCTCTGCATATGTGAATATCACACAAAAGATCAGTAAAAAACCATAAGAACCGCATAGTGCCAGCCCTAATTTTTATCACACCTCTCAGGCTAGAGTCTGATCAAAAGGGGGTAATTGTTAAAAAAGAAACAAACAGGGGCGCCTGGGTGGCTCAGTCGTTAAGCGTCTGCCTTCGGCTCAGGTCATGATCCCAGGGTCCTGGGATCGAGCCCCGCATCGGGCTCCCTGCTCAGCGGGGAGTCTGCTTCTCCCTCTCCCCCTGCTTGTGTTCCCTCTCTCGCTGTGTCTCTCTCTGTCAAATAAATAAATAAAAATCTTAAAAAAAAAAAAAAAAAGAAACAAACAAGCAAAAAACAGCCCCAAACGGAGAGGCATTTGCCCCTTCAACAGCAGATGGAGACTTAATTACAGTTTCATCCTTGCCCAGGAATGTGGCCTTTAAACAGTGGATCTGAAATTTCTCATGAGCACTATTGTGGTCCTCAGTATGAAAAAAATCTGTGCTTTTCCTCCCCCGCCAAGATGAAGCAATCTTTTGTTTTGCTAATAACTTCCTTGCCCCTCCCTCCTGCTATAACAACCTTCCATTTTCTACAACTCCTGAGCATTTCACTACTTGCTAGTTGGGATGCTTCCTGATTCATGAATAACTTAATAAAGCCAATTAGATATTCAACTTTACTACATTGAATTTTTTAATACTGCACACACACACAAATACACAGATACGTGTGGTACGAGTGTGTGCATTGGGTATGTATATATTCTCTTTACTGGTAACCTTATGTTTTAGATTATCTTTTATAAAAAAAGCATATAGTTGAATTCTTTTTTTTTTTTTTTTTTTACGATTTTACTTTAAAGTAATCTCTATACCCAACATGGGGCTCGAACTTAACAACCTCAAGACCAAAGTCGAATGCTCTATTGATCGAGCCAGCCAGGTATCCCTATAGTTGAATTTTTAAATGCAACTTGAAAATTTTTGTCTTTTACCCTGAAATGTAATGTCAGGGAACAAGAATTACTGTCCCCTCAAAGATCCTTCTACCTGGACTAAGAATCAAGTTGACATGAGACAGATTAAGAGGAGAAAATAAATTTAATAGGTGTTCACCCTGGGGAATCCACATGGACATGGAAATTCCAAAGACAGGCAAAATGAGGTATACAGTCATTCTTAACTAAGGAGAAGGGGGTAGGGGGCTAGGATTTCAGAAGAAAGGATTGCACTTCACAGGGCAATAGGAAGAGTAGATGTTTGCCCTGCCATAGAGATGGGTCCCTCAGATAAAATTTATCTCTGCTAATAACCTTTATTCTGGAAAAGACCCCCAATTTCGATTTTTCTGTGTGGTTAAGGGAGGGACCAAAGTTTCCCTTGAGCCTCCAAGGTCTCAAGTACCTTCAGCTCAAAAGAATCCACATGTCAAAGTAGCACTTTCTTGGGGGTGGTGGGGGTACCTGTTCTGAACCCCTTCAGTAGTCTCTTGGCATTTATTTTGATTGCTGGCTTACTGGGCTCATTTCCATGATCATAGCTTGTGCTTTCTATTTTAGTTTTTTAAATGCTTTTTATAGTTTTCTTTCCTTCTTTTTTTATATGGATGGCTTGAGAATTTTTTAAATTTCATTTTTTTCTCTACTGTTGCAAATTTTGGAAGTTACACTGTCGACTTATACACTTTTAACAATTGCCCTTAATATATTATGAATACTTAAATTCTAAAGCTGACCATTACTACTTTTTTCTGAAAAAAGTAAAACACCTTTAGAACACTATAATCACAAGCTTCCCTTCCTGTCTTTTAAATTTTCTTCTCTGATGCTTATTTCTTTTCCGTTTTATTGTGTTCTAATACTTTAATTCTATATTTTAATTCCTAAAATTAAACACAATTGTTATGGTTTTAGGCAGTCAGTGTTGGTTGAAATTTACCTACCCATTTCATGATTACTTTGCTCAGTTAATTGTTTTTTCCACTTGAGTTTCTTTCCTCCTTCCCTCACTTCCACTGCTGGTTTAAAAATTACAGATTCTCGGTTGAAATTTAGTGCGTGCTCCGGACTTATTAAGATGCATTCTTGTATCTTTCCCCCATAAATTTCTTTTTCTAAAATTTTTAAAAATTTATTATTATTTTTTAAATTCCAGTGTAGTTAACATACAGTGTTATATTTCCCTGTCAGCTTCTTAACCTTAACCTTATCACTTCCTGTCAGCCTTGGCTTGCTCCCCCTTCCTCTAGGGCCAGCATCTAACGAAATTGGCATGCCCATGATAGGAGCTCAGTATTTGTTGGAATCCTGTTTAAACAGTAGAAATAGTGTTTGTGTAATATCTCTGCTAGTGTCTGAAGAAGTACTTGGCAAATTAACTCAATACAGTTTGGAATGAAACAGCAGTGTGGAAAGGGAGAATTCGTCAAATACTTCCTTGGAATTCTAGTGTCCTTGCATCCCAGTCCAGTTGTTTGGGTGACCCTGTCTTCCAAAGACACATCTGGTATAACCTGCACACGATGGCCTTATCCACGTGGCACAATTTCCAGCATTTGGATACCAAATAATCAAAGAAGCCAAAAGAGGCAAGCACTTCATGATTACAGACACCAGTGGGTCTAGCTGGCTGGGGTTGGGGAGGGGAGCAGATACCTACTAGAAAATACAATCAGTATGCTTTGCTCATATAATGAAATCCAACTGAATGGTTCTTAGAAAATTATTGAAAAGACTGGATTAAATAGTATCGGTGGAGGATATGAAAGCTCCCCGTGACAAGATCTCAATGGAAGCTAAAGGAAATGGAGAAAGTTAGCTTATGGAATGCTGAGGAATCTGGACTGATATCCAAGTATATTAGGATTCCTTCTCTTCCTCCTCCTCCTCTCTCTCCCTCTCTCTCAGCTCCCTAGATTTTCACATCTTCAGTTTTTAATTTTTTTTTTTAAGATTTTACTTATTTGACAAAGAGAGACACAGTGAGAGAGGGAACACAAGCAGGGTGAGTTGGAGAGGGAGAAGCAGGCTTCCCGCCGAGCAGGGAGCCCGATGTGGGGCTCGATCCCAGGACCCTGGGACCATGACCTGAGCCAAAGGCAGACGCTCAATGACTGAGACACCCAGGCGCCCCCAGTTTTTAATTTTTAATCATCAATAATGTTTGAGTCATATCCAGGCCATGGAGAGATTAAGATAAATAAGTCCTATTCGGCTACACAAAGTACTTTCTGAGCCCTGGAAGACTGATTTCCACCCCTCCTCACCTCCAGAATCCTTTGCCTTATGCCCACGCTGAATTCCCCACTGCCCAGTATCAAGGAAACTGCCAAAGCAACCTACCTCTCCCTGGGTCATTGCATACCCCTGTTACCTAGGGGACATCCAAGTGCCCTTGCCATGCCCTTCCCTCATTTCAGTGTTCTGAGGACTAGGCTCTCCCATTTTCCTTGGGCCTCAGTGCTCCAGTTTATGCGACAGCAGGACACCTACCCCCAAGACATTTTCTTATGCTCCTAGAAAATCGCATAAGTACTTTCCATTTGTATGGGCAGTTTTAAGCACCTTTATAATGCTGTCCTACCAGGGAAAACATTTCAAATGCTCTGAGTCACCTTAAACTCATGTGCTTGCTATGGCTCTTCTCTTTGTTCTATTCATTTATTTATTTTCTTTCTTTCTCCATCTGTCTATCCATCTATCTGTCTCTCTTCCCTTTCCTTCTCCTTTTCTTTCATTTTTCTTTCTCCTTTTCTCTCTTTGCTTCACTTTCCTGTTTTATATATTCATTTGCTTCACAATAACAAATAATAAAATCTTCTCTTTTCCTGCTGTTTCAGTTGTGTTAGCAACCACGTTAGCATTAATTTTCAGCCACCATTGTGCTGATCACCCATGTTAGTACCGCGCTGTGTTCCTGGGGATGTGACGGGTGAGCAGTGAATTATGTGTTTCAGAATTAACTCAAAAAGATCTCTCAAATATATTTGTTGCATTTCGACAAGTGTGGAAAAGCTGATTTTATATCCTAGTAAGGCTTGTATTTGGCGGGGGGTGGGGGGGAAGGAGACATAATACATATTGGGGGCACCTGGGTGGCTCAGATGGTTAAGCGTCTGCCTTCGGCTCAGGTCATGATCCCAGGGTCCTGGGATCGAGCCCTGCATCGGGCTCCCTGCTGGGCGGGAGGCCTGCTTCTCCCTCTCCCGCTCCCCCTTCTTGTGTTCCCTCTCTCACTGTCTCTCTCTCTCTCTGTCAAATAAAATCTTTAAAAAAAAGAAAGAAAAGAAAAGAAATTCTCTGCTGATATTGTCGCAGGATCGCAGGGCTCTTGTCCCATGGGGTGAAAGAATGAATCTCACAGACACAAAAGGGTGAAGTGAAGTGAAAGTTTATGAAGTGAAGAAGAGAATAGAAAGAGAAAGCTCTCTAGTGTGAGAGGGGTCCCGCCCGGGTTGCCCCGGAGGGCTTTCAGTGCCAGTCTTGTATTGAGAACTGCCTGGGAAGCTTGCGGCCTTGGGATGCCTGTGCCCTCTTGGTCTGTTCCCTTATCTCTTGCTCAGCTCTGTCTCAGCCTGTCCACCTGCCAGGAATAGTTCGGGAGCCCAGTCAGTGGAGTCAGGGGCCGCCTATGTCTCCCGCCTAGACTTTCACCCCTTCCCTATTCATGGGACACGGCCTGTGGGCAGAGAGAGCTGCACTGGGATTGTGAGCAGTGACTGATTGTCTACTTTTTAATTCGTGGGGGTGCGGGATAGCACAAGTCTCCAAGGAACCTGGAAGCAAGGCTTTCAGGATCTTGAGGGGCCAGCTGCTGCCGAGATGAGGTTCCTTTTAAAGGTGAAGACACTGAGGTGACCACGAGTTCCTTGAGGAGGGTCACACTCTGCATGTTTCAGGGGTCTATCAGTGGGCTGCAAGCTGTAAGGAGATTTTATTTTTTATTTTTTTAAAGATTTTATTTATTTGATACAGAGAGAGCACGTAAGAGATAGAGAGCACAAGCAGGGGGAATGGCAGGCAGAGGGAGAAGCAGGCTCCCCGCTGAGCAAGGAGCCTGATATGGGACTCGATCCCAGGACCCTGGGACCATGACCTGAGCAGAAGGCAGATGCTTCACTGACTGAGCCACCCAGGTGCCCCTGTAAGGAGATTTTAATTGAAACTACTTTTGTTTTGCCTTTGTTTCCCACATTGATAGGAGCCATTCTAGAATTTTCCTTCTCCCTGAGGTACCATATGAAGTCCAATAGCTTTTAATCCCTACCTCTCCGATTCATCCTCCCCTCTATATTCTGACTGCTATCACCCTATCCTAGGCTTCTTTGTCTCTCTCTGGAACTACCAAAATGGTTGCCTAATTGGTCTCCTGGTTTCTAGGATTATACCCCTCCAGTCTGATCTCCACACGCTTTACCTGAAGGTCTTTTGAAAACCAGAGCTGATCTAGTCTGTCTTTTGCTTAAAAGCAATCAAGTTTTTGTAACATTCTAACAAAAAACCCACGCTCCTGAGCGTGGCATACAAGACTCTTAAAATATGTGTCAGCCTTTCATCTGTTTCATTCCTTCTGCATACCAACTATATGGAATGCCATTCTCAACTTTTCTCCCTGAGAGAGACCCCTGGAGTTTCAGCATCTTCTTTTTGAAGTGTTCCCTGATATCTCCAAGTTGAATCCACCAATCGTTATATTTTGTCTATCCCATAACTTATAGTAAGCTATTATAGTAACCATTGTACTGAATACCATTTATTTATCACCAGTAGACTGTGAGCCCTTTGAGGGCAGTGTACCTTATTGGTGTATTTACCTAGAGCCAAGCACAGAATCTTGTGTATCAGTTAACTATTAGTAATGTTTACTGAAATTAAAGAAAAAGGTAGTATAACACAGAATTTAGAATAAAATGTGAGCTGACCCTTGTGAAACTAATAAAACCATCCCCAGAAACACTAAAACTCTCTTATATCTTTCATTTTTTTCCTCTTTATCATCCCTGCCACTTCCCTAATTTCAATTCTCATCATCTCTCACTTGGGTTATTAAAATATCCTCAGTACTGACCTTCTCCATCTGGTTTTAACCCTTCTACCCCAAACCATCATCCACAATGTCAGAGTGATCAGACCAAAACAGTTTACCCCTGTTAGTCTCTAGCTTCTACATACTTAGGAGCTCGCCACTAGCCTTTGGATGAAGTTCAAACTTCTTAGCTTGATATAAAAGGCCCTTCAAAACTTGGCTGTGGTATATATGCTGTAATCTCCTGTAGCTCTTCCAAATATACAGTACTCTCACAGCTCTGACTAATATCTGTACGGTTCTCTTATTCATCCTTCAAAGTCCAGTATAAATACCACCTCCTCTCTCTCAATTTCTTTTGCCATCTCCATTCACTTCACCCCACTCAGAGAGAATGAATCATTCCCAAAATAGTTTATACACACATCTTTTATACCATACATTGCATCATTCATTGTATTTATGTATGCATCTGTCTTTCTCAGTAGACTGTAATCTACCTGAGAAGTAGGGCTGTGGGTTTCCCAGTTTGGTCTTTAAAGCCAAATTCGGTGCCCAGGTAACAATTGGTGATCAGAGTTTGTTGCATGTTAAGTGGGCCCAATCTGTTTGACAATATATACTTTAAGATGGTGAGGTTACAGGTTATGTAAATATGTAAATACAGGTTATGTAAATATATAAAAATATAGTATATACCATATAGATATGACAAATATATATTATAAAATGTCTATTAAACTTCTGTGAGAAATCCATTTTGTTGTATGGAGTAAAATTAATGCTGAAATATTCTGAAGTATAGGATACACCTTCTAATATAGTTCATTCTTGTTATTAATTTCATGTAAATTGTTTTATCTCTTCTACACCATATCCTGTAGACAAAATACCATGTCAAAAATCCAGTTAAGTGGTTGTTGCATGACATTGGATGGAATTAAAGTGTCATTTATAAATGGACATTTTAATCATGAGCACATGGCGTATCCTGAAACTTTCCTCCTCTTTTCTCTTAAAACTTGTACAAGATGATTAATGCTATCAATGAAATTTTGATCATTGGTTTATTCAACCGATATTTGTCAAGAAATTACTTATGGTAGGTGGTCAGGGAGGCTTTGTGATATAGCATAAATGAAACTACACTGTCATCTAACGATAAACATTATTCGATAACAAATTGTGACAAAAAAATTAAGATTTTATTTATTTATTTGTCATAGAGAGAGTGAGAGCACAAGCAGGGGGAGCAGCAGGCTCTCTGCTGAGCAAGTAGCCAGACACAGGACTCGAACCCAGGACCCTGGAATCATGACCTGAGCTGAAGGCAGACATTTCACCAACTGAGTCACCCAGGCGCCCCTGAAAAATTTTATGAAGTCCAGGGTCTTATGAATATATGTAACACCTCTAAACCTCAATTTTGTCCTGTATAAATAGAGTACTTTTTTTTTTTTTTTTTTTTTTAAAGATTTTATTTACTTATTTGACAGAGTGAGAGATAGCGAGAGCAGGAACACAAGCAGGGGGAGTGGGAGAGGGAGAAGCAGGCTTCCCGCCGAACAGGGAGCCCGATGTGGGACTCGATCCCAGGACCCTGGGATCATGACCTGAGCCGAAGGCAGACGCTTAACGACTGAGCCACCCAGGCGCCCTAGAGTACTTTTGAAATAGTAATAATAATAATACCAATTGCTATTTATAAAAATCCCTTCTATCTCTCTGTTTACTGTTCACAAATATTTTCACATAATTAATACACTTACTCTTTCAACAAATATTTATTAAATGTCTCCTCTATATCAGGGACTATCCTAGGCACAGTGAATATAATGGTAAAGCCTAACTTACTAATTAAATAGCCATACGAGTATGATGAGTGCTATGAAGGAGACGGTCTTTGCCATCTCAGAATATGGTAGTATTTTAAAGGATAATGTTGAGTAACAGGGGCAATCATGAAATAGTGTGATAAATTAACACTGGCAACTTTAATAATGAGGAGTTTAAAAACACTTCCTGGGCGCCTGGGTGGCTCAGTTGGTTAAGCGACTGCCTTCGGCTCAGGTCATGATCCCGGAGTCCCGGGATCGAGTCCCACATCGGGCTCCCTGCTCGGCGGGGAGTCTGCTTCTCCCTCTAACCCTACCCCCTCTTGCGCTCTCTCTCACTCTCTCTCTCTCTCTCTCAAATAAATAAATAAATAAATAAATAAATAAATAAAAAAACACTTCCTAATAAGTAAGTTTTTCCTTTCATTAATTATTATGAAGGCATTGCACAATTTCCCTGGAAGTCCTACATGCTCTAAAATCCCTTTCCGAATTAAAAGTCCCATTTCGTCTTTTTATAGAATTCAGGTAGCTATCTGATAGAAAATAGTTTGATCAGATTAATTTAAACTATGGTATCAACAAATCAATTTTCAGCCCTTCCAGAGATAATTGTATTTTCAAATGATTAATTTATACTTTCAAATGACTACATCTCTAATGGTAAATCGGTGTGGCTAAGAACATTTTAGGAGTCAGGAGAATCCCTAAGAACCCCCAAATTATGTCCAGGAGATAATCACCTTTACTGCCTGCACAGGAGGGCAGTGCTTGAAAAAGAGGGAAATCAATGCAAAAGAAATTCACATTATATATTTATTTTTTAAAAATTATTCCATTGTATCCAAGGTTCACCCATGAGTCCATGTCTACCATTATAGTTCTGCCCAGTCAGAATGGATAACCTTGAAGAACATTGCAACATACACAAGGAAAAATCCACATTGAAGTACTTGAAGGTCTACAAAGAAAAATGCAATTTATAATCCCTAGGCGCTATTCATCCTCTTTGGAACAATTTTCAACAATGGCTGAGATACTACTGGGTTTTAGAGTAACTCAGCTAACCAAAAAAATTAAGCCAAACACCTGATTTCCCAAGCAGCCTAGATAATTGGGGTTTTATGCTACATTAACATAAACATTAGACAATTATTTTCCCCATCTGTTTCCTTGTTCTTAAACCCCCAGCAAAAGTCTTTGTAGTAGCTCTTAAAAATGTTTCTTGAATTTTATCCCATTTCAGTGGCTCTTATCTAAATTGTCTTTGCTGATATTGTTGTCTTATATGGTGATAGTGCATTTTTCTCATTTCTATTGTGTCACGTTTCCTTTCTCTCTTCAGTTTAAAAAGTGAATCTTGCCACACCATATCAGAACGGATAATATCAGGTTAGCCATTAAAATATTGGCATTCTTTACCATTCAGTGTAAGTCGTCTACATTTGACTATTTTTTAGAAACTCAACACGGTATGAATAAGTCTTCCGTAGCTCTTAAAGAATAGGGTTCAATAAATTAACAATTTAAGATGCCTCACATTTTATCAGCAAATCTGGTCAGCTGTGTGTCTGCCAAGGAGCTGTGCTAGGTTATGAAATCAGCAACAATGGCACCTGCCAAAGCAATAGAAGTTCGTGTTCCTTTTTCCTAGTATCGACTGAAGAGCTGTTTTTACCTTCAGAAGCAAAAACTGGACAAAAGATTCTAAGAATCGAGTGAGCAATTTTCTTTTGATTTTAGCCCAGACTGAGAATTATTGTCTATGGGGAATGAAAAGTGTGGTTTTCCATTTGACATCTTTCAATTCTGTGTTGGCATGCTTTCGTAATATTTAATTATGATGTCCTAATTGTGGATATTCTCATTGCTGGTACCTGACCCTCTGAGAGAGTTCCTTTACAGAGCTTAAAGGTTTTGAGTGTTTCAGACATCTCTTAAAATCAATTTGAATATCTGGCAGCCTAACATACAAGGCAAATTATTTTTAAAAGGTATTTTTATGTATATATCGTATAGTGTATGTACTCTTTAGCTATTGTTACAATAATAATTAAAATTGCACTTATGGTCTACTTTTTGAACTTTTCATGCCTTTTACACTATATGAACATTTTCAGAAACTGGAAAAGGTTATAAAGATGAAAATTATTAATGCTATTATTCCTATTATCCAAAGAATATTCATTTGTAATATAGCCTTTTTCAGCTTGATAATTTTTTTATTCTGAAAGTAATATCTTATTTCCTCTGGCTCTCTGCATTGCATGCATATAATTAGCCAAAAATAAATAAATAAATAAAAGTGTTCAGCTCTTATTCTTGCAAGCTATTGAATCAGACAGAGGCCCTGCCCTCAGGAAGCTCATAGGAAAGCAGTGGAGTGCAGTGGCCTCAAACAGACCTGGAATTTGAAATTAGATGCCATTAATTATTGGATGAATGACCTTGGATGGTTAACATCTAAGATGCACTTGTATGTTTCTCAGTAAAATAGTAATAATAGCAGTATTTCCTTACTGAGAGTTATTGGGATAATCGAATTAGATCATGGATATGAAGCATACCTTCTCCTACATGGTAACCCCTCAGTAAATAAGAGCTATTTGTTTCTGTTGCTGGTCTTTGCCTTCTCCTCCTCCACCTCCTCCTCTTCCTCTTCCCTCTCTTCCTCCTTTTTCTTTTGCAAGCAGGGGGACAGGGATGTCAGAGAAGGGGAAATGGGGAGGGACTGTCAAACCTTTCTAGGGTGGTGGTTTATCAAAACTGTATAGAATTTAAACATATTAACATGGAAAGAAAGATAAATATGTTCCAGATATAAGGAACATGGTGCAAAAATGCCTCAAGTCACGGACTCAAATTCTGTTCAGAAAGTCATTGTGAATTCCATCTATAAAACCGTATCATTTCAATGGCAGCCGTTCTTCTGTGTTCTTTGGAGGAGAGGTTTGCGAGAGTATTTCTGTTGTCCTTTGACTCTTCGTTGAGCACAACCAGTTACTTAAGTCGAAGAGCTCAATTTCGCCAGCCATCAATTCACTTTGTGGGAAAGAGGGTCTCCATACCTGCCAGGAGCTGAGGTCAGAGCAAAAGCAATGATCAAGCAGATTTTGCTGTCCTCTGCTTTTGGGAAAATGTATAAGTTGTCAAACGTCAATCACCAATGCCATTTTCTGCCTTCAAGCATATTCTAGAGTATAGATTATGTAATGGTATCTCTAAGTACCAGTGCTGAAGTGGAAGTTATCTACATTCCATCCGTTCTAATCTTGAGAACACTAAAAGGGATTTTATGGTTGATATAACTATTTCTTTGAAGAATGAAATTCACTTGGCCCTGGGGCCTTGCCAACATCAAAGAGCTTGGTCCAAATGGTTACTTCAGTGTGACCAAAATATGATTCATTTGTTTTCACCATCCTTCCTCCTGATTTTCCCCAGTTGCTGAAATGGTATGTGCATGTTCCTTCATAAATTCATGAGCTTTCTTTATAATGTATTCTATCAGCCGGCACTAGTTAAACTATTAGCTTCAAAGGTCTATAGAAGTGCATGAAATATAATATAAAATATTTAATAACAGTGATAAACTGCACAGTCTTCAGAGTGATTGCAAAATTGAGGCCATGCATCTCCAAAATAAAAAATATTATGACAGCGATACTCAAAATAATGCATGCTATTTTTAAAAGAGGTAATGCAAAAAGGTGCTGAGGTGGAAAAAGTGTCCAATTAATTAGACGATGAAACAAATATAGCCAAATACCTGCCTGGACCATGAGTGTACTTTCTGTCTCCTCAAGTCACACTTTTTCCAGAGGAATAGGTTTTCCTCCTCAGTTCCCCCACCCCACATCACATTTGCATTTGGATGTTTTCCCAACCTTCATCAACTCATTAAAGAAACAGATATTCCAATTATTCTTCATTGAAACTTGGAGTAAATTTCACTTCAGGATCCTTGAGGGGGTGAAAATCATTTTTTTTCTTACAGAGAGTAAATTGCCGGATTTATCAACTTTGAATCCAGTGTCAGTTTCTGGCCCAGTAGATAATGCCTTTTGTCTGCTGCCTTCTCTAAGCTTGGTTCAGACGGCTCAAGTGCCTCAAATAGCTTCTGTAACTCGGGTACAGCTTTGCAGAACTGAGCTGGAGCTCCACGTTAAAAAGTGGGTATTTAGGGGTGCCTGGGTGGCTCAGTCATTAAGCGTCTGCCTTTGGCTCAGATTATGATCCCAGGGTCCTGGGATCAAGCCCCGCATTGGGTTCCCTGCGCAGCCGGAAGCCTGCTTCTCCCTCTCCCACTCCCCCTGCTTGTGTTCCCTCTCTCACTGTGTCTCTCTCTCTCAAATAAATAAATAAAAATCTTTAAATTAAAAAAAAAGTGGGTATTTAATAATTCTGGTTGTTCCACCATTTCAACCTAACCCTTAAGCTATTACCTCTTAGACATTCTAAATCTTTGAATTGACTCTGTTTTTATAGTTATAATGTATTTTAAACAGGCAGAAAAATACAGAGAGTAATATTACAAAAACCCATTTAACTGTCACCCAAATGTAAAGCCGTTGCAACATTTGAGTCAGAACTTTTTCTAATAAAATAAAACATTGCAGAAAGATACATCTCATGTTACTCATTTTGACCTTTCTATAGGATTGTATCTTGTATAAATATAATAGTTTACTGGGACGCTTGGGCAGCTCAATTGGTTAAGCGTCTGCCTTCTGCTCAGGTCATGATCCCAGGGTCCTGGGATCGAGTTCCACATCGGGTTCCCTGCTCAGTGGGGAGCCTGCTTCTCCCTCTGTCTGCCACTCCCCCTGCTTGTGCGCTTGCACTCTCTCTTTCTCTGACAAATAAGTGAATAAAATCTTTAAAAAATATATATATATATATAATAGTTTACTAATAATATTCACATTTACATTGGGTTTACAAGATGTTAGTATGCTAAGAGCTTTACATGTATTAACTCATTTTATTCATAAATCACCCATCTTTGGAAGATGCCATTATACCCATTATACAAATGTGGACTGAGGCATAGAGAAAGCAAGTAACTTGAACCAAGTTTATACAACAAGTAAATGGCAGAGTTAGCATTTATACAAGGCTCCAAAAACTATTTGCCCTTTTTTTAAATTTTTATTTAAATTTAAATTCTAGCTTGTTAACATACAGTATAATATTACTTTCAGGTGTACAATACAGTGATTGAACACTTTCATGCATCACCCGGTGCTCATCACAAGTGTGCTCCTTAATCCCCATCACCTATTTCACCCATTCCCCCCACTGCCTCCCCTCTGGTAACCAACAGTGTGTTTTCTATAATTAAGGGTCTGTTTCTTGGTTTCCCTCTTTTTTTTCCCTTCGCTCATTTCTTTTGTTTCTTAAATTCCACATATGAGTGAAATCATATGGTATTTGTCTTTCCTGACTGACTTATTTTGCTTAGCAGAATACTCGTTAGCTCCATCCACGTCATTGCAAATGGCAAAATTTCATTCTTTTTTATGGCTGAGTAATACTCCATTGTATATATATATATATATATATATATATATATATATATATATACCACCTCTTCTTTGTCCATTCAACTGTGATGAACACCTGCACTGTTTCCATAGTTTGGCTATTGTAGATAATGCTGCAATACACATTGGGGGTGCATGTATCACTTTAAATTAGTATTTTTATATTCTTTGGGTAAATACCCAGTAGTGCAATTACAGGATCATAAAGTAGTTTGTTTGTAACTTTTGGAGGAACCTCCATACTGTTTTCCGGAGTGGCTGCACAACTTTGCATTCCCACCAACAGCGCACAAGGATTCCTCTTTCTCCAAATCCCCAACAATACCTTAGTTTCTGCTCAGGTCATGATCTCAGGGTTGTGAGATCAAACCCCGCTTCCCGCTCGGCACTCAGTGCAGAGTCTGCATGTGGTTCTCTCCTGCACCCCCTACTCTTTCTCTCAAATAAATAAATAAATAATTCTTTAAAAAAATAAAGTTATAACACTAAATATGATGTTTGTTATAGGTTTCTGAAAGACATAATTTATGAATTAAAGAACCTTTTTTATATTCCTAGTTCTGTAATAGCTTTATCATGAATGGGCATTGAATTTTAAATTATAGTAATTGATTTTGTAATATGAAACCATCCTCATGATGCTGGGTTAAACATTACTTTATTATGATGCCTCATATTTTATGCATTGATTTCAATTTATCAATATTTTATTGAGGTTTATTATAAGTATTCTAATTAATGAGATAGGCCTACAGTTTTTATTTATTGCACTGGCCCTGTCAGGTGTTATTGTCAAGGTTATTTCAGGCTCTTTTCTTCTCTTGCTGCTCTGAAAGGGTTTTGTTGGATTAGAATTGTCTGTTTCTTGAACATTTGTAAAAATAGAACATTAAAAACTCTTTGAATCTTGTGCTTATTTTGAAAGGAGGACTACATATTAAATATATATAATTTATTGATTTACTCAAATTTTCTACTTTTTCTTACATTTGATTATTTATGTTTTCTAGAAATGCATGTTTTGAATGTAACTTTTCAAATTCATTAATGATTTTTATAAGATTTTCATACTTAATGTTCTAGCATACCTATATTTGTTACATTTATTTGCTAATGTTTATTTTTACTTTACTTTTTTCTAGAAATATCTTCTCAGAACATTCCTTTTTTTTCTTTTAAATGCTATAGTCTTTCAGTTTTGTTGGTACTCTCCATTGTTTATAATCTTATTATTTAATTCTTACTTATGCATACTTATTCCTCCCTCCCACTTTATTTGTATTTACTCTGTTGTTATTTTTCTAACTTTTTGAGAATAGTGCTTTTCTCAGTAGTCTTTAATTTTCCTTTTTTCCTAAAATAAAAATTCCTGCTCTGTGTATTTTAATATGTAGTGATTTCATCATCACTCAGTTCTAAGTGTTTTATAATTTCCATTTTCTTCCTGCTCTCTTTTTATTATTCACATTTAATATTATCACATTGTGATAGAAAGAAAAAGTATGCTCTATCTCATTTAAATTCTCTGGACATAATTGGGGCGCCTGGGTGGCTCAGTTGGTTGGGCGACTGCCTTCGGCTCAGGTCATGATCCTGGAGTCCCTGGATCGAGTCCCGCATCGGGCTCCCTGCTCGGCAGGGAGCCTGCTTCTCCCTCTGACCCTCCCCCATCTCATGTGCTCTCTCTCTCTCTCATTCTCTCTGTCTCAAATAAATAAATAAAATCTTTAAAAAAAAAATAAATAAAATAAATTCTCTGGACATAATTGACTGTCCTAGGTAGCCTGGTGTGTACCCATGTCCAGATGTGCTTGACAAGTAGCCACATTCTCTAGTTGTTTAGGGAACAAGTCTCAATCTCTCTCTCACTCTCTTTCTCTTGTTCCTTCACTGTTAAATTGCATAACTATTTACTAATTCATAAGAGTTAATTTTTCTCCTGCTGTTTTATATATTTTCCTTCCTCCCAAATTTCTTATAATCTCTGATTCTGTAGTGAAGTACGAATCATAAAACTATCATTGTTTGTATTGCCATGAAAACCCCCATGAGGTTGGGTGATTGTAAATTCTCTTTTCTCTAGGTTGATATGAAAACAGGTTTCTAGCTTCCTAGTAGATTTGTTAATTTTCACTCATTTATTAAATTATTTGGGCAGGAAATTATAACACCCATTTCTCATCTGGGTGGGATGGGGAAGTTATGTGACACTTCTAAGAAATGAAAAACAGCTAATACTTGAAATGCCAGTTGAAGTCTGCTAAATCGGTTAAAAAAACCAAAAACAACAACAGTTCAGTTCCCTGCCCCCCACAGCCATGTGCCATACCCTGTTGTGTCCAGATTAAAACTCTCAATCAGCTCATCATCTCTCAGGTAACTGCTATGCAGTGACTGGGCAGTTCATATCTGTTCAATGAAGGGATGCACTTCAAAGATTATCAGTACTACCTGTAATTACATGCAAAATCTTATATAGAGATGATCTCAAGAATCTCACATTCCAGTAGTGACAATAATCATGAAACAATCACATATACTCGTGGAATGTGTGATTTCGTATTGTATAAAGGACTCAGCATTAAGCCAACCTTGGGCATGGGTACACCGCCAGGCCGTCACGTACAGACATTTCCACCCAATGGTTCTCCATGCATGTATTGTCACTACAAGGTCAGTTGTGTCTCTGGTCCCATCCCCTAAAGTCTAAAGCCTTCCACGGGTCTACAGGTTGTAAGAGCCACTTCAGCATCATCACCTTTTCTGTTATGGCTTTATTCTCTCTCTCTCCTTCTTACTTGTGGATTTCCCATTGACACTTAGTGACATATTTAAACTTCATTTTGATTATATTTTTCCTAGGATGCCAATAATTTTGGAGGCAGAGGAAAGTGTGCCTTCATAGGCTCCGTCTGCTATATCCATGCATACTGTTTGGTTATGGTTATTAATTCAATCTTTCACACATACATAAAATTGTTTAATGATATCTCTATTTCTCTATGCTCAGGAACATATTAAATGTTATAGGAGGGAAAAAAGATGAAAAATAATAAACCTTTGATTTCTGTTTGCTTACAATTTAGTTGCTATGATAAGATGCATAAACATACAAATGCTTGGGGCGCCTGGGTGGCTCAGTTGGTTAAGCGTCCAACTTCAGCTCAGGTCATGATCTCTGGGTCCTAGGATCGAGCCCCACATCGGACTCTGTGCTCAGCGGGGAGCCGGCTTGTCCCTCTCCCTCTGCCCCTATCCCAGCTCATGCCCTCTCTCCCTCTTTCTCTCTCTCTCATAAATAAATAAAATCTTAAAAAAAAAAAAAGCATACAATTCTAAAAACACATTAGGGCTATATATCCTGACTTTCCATGTGCACTGGGGCACTGGAGGAAAGGCAGGAGGAAACAGTCTATGGAGAAAGTTTGAAAACTAATGGCTAGCTGGCCAAAAGAGCCCTTTTTAAGCTTAGAGAACAGAGCCATATTAAAAAGTTATGTGGAAAAAAAAAAAAGATATGTGATCTGGAAGGTTTTGGAAAACTGTCAATGCTCTCTCAGACATTACACCATAATGCTAGATCAGCTACACATTATTATTGATTTCACATGATAGTGTCAAGCTGAACTAACATTACAACATGGGATTGAATTGAAATTGATGTACGTGAATAATTCAAGCTGTTATTATTGTAAGTCAGCCATTTTTTGAGGAGCATAAGCATTTTTAAAATAAAATTTTTCAAAAATGTATGGGCTTCCAAAAGTTTCAGCACCCGCCCCCCCAATTTAAAGCTTAAAATTCATATAAATACTGCATTCCATTTATGTCAGAAACAGCAGGATGATAGTGTCAAAATATGCTATTCATCATCAAAGTTTGGGAACATTCTTTAAACGACACTTCCCATTGCCTGACTTCATCTTAGGATGACCAATTAGGCGATGAAGAGCTTGAACATTTTGTAAACATGTTTATTTAGGAAGCGTACAGGAGGACTGAGCAAACTTGCAAGAACCAGAGTGAGAAAATGACTCATTTTGTGAGGAAAAAAAACGTGTTTTCCTCTAGAATTTAAAAATATATTGCAGATATATTGAAAGCTCTGACAAGAAAATTCAGAATACCTGCACTTGGGGAAAAATAATCTATTTTCACTTCAGAAAAGTAAGACAGCAACCAAGGCATAACAAAAATGACTCTGAGTTGGGCCCTAAGTGGTTTTCTGCACAAATACAAGGTGTTTTGCACTACTCTCTAATGTTTGCTTCTCATCCACACTCAACTCCCGTCAGGTATTTTGTACCAGGTCAGCTATGCTGCTCCTTCCCAGTGTTAGATCTGAGTGCTAGAAGAAGTGAATAGCCTGCCACTTGTAGGACTGAATGCAAATTTCTCTATGTTCCTTTCTCTTCCTGGGAGCGAGAATACAGACATCCCTGCAACCCAACTTCAACTAAGCCAATGAGGACAATGCCCAGGGATAATGCTAGAGAAATAAGAAGTTAGTCAAAATCCTTAGGTGACCAAATGGAGCATAGTAGCCTGCTTATCCATTCTGGACTCTTTATGAAGAGAGAAGTGAACATTTTTGGTCTTAAGTCACTTAAAGAGTTGGATCTCTCTACTGCATACGTCATCAGAAGCCAGAAATATGGCCAAGCTGTTTTGGACACATGCCTTAAATATAAAGTCCTTAGAGCAACATCTCAAGTATTTTATTTTATTTTATTTTTTAATTTAATTTAAGTTTTTAATTTAAATTCAATTAGCCAACAGAGTACATCTTTAGTTTCAGATGTAGAGTTCAGCAATTCATCAGTTTCAAGTATTTTAAATGTTTTCATTCACCTCATGTCATTCTTGCTATTCACTAATAAGGATCTCAGTTGAGTCAGAATCAGAATTAGCTACATTTTAAAGGTGGGTAACTGAGGCAAGAGAGGTAGTTTTTAATCACAAAATTGTGCCAAGAGAATAAAAAATTACAAACCAATTGTATGACTCACAGCTCTGTCCTTACATAGAAATTTTATTCTATATCAAATGTTTTATACATATTTCCTGATTCATCATAGAATTCTGGGTTAGTTGACGACAGAGACAGCAACCCTGGCCAAGAGGTTTTGACATTCACCAGATGTGTGATTCATATTGCCCCACTCATATAACATTTACAAACATATCATCTGCAATCGAATAACTCTTCCCTTCAAATAATATTGTAATTCCCAATAATAATTCCTCTCCAATAGTGAGGCTTAGGTGCCTGAACACTTCTAGTACAGAAATTTTTGGTTAAAGACCTTCAGATCGTGTAGGCAATATTCAGCCAGAGAGACAGCAGTCATGGGTGTAATTGTGAAAGCCACTGAGTTTTTGTCCAATAAAAATAGTATATTAGTAAAAGAGAACATAAAAGCTATTTTCATAACAAAATAATAATAGTACCATCAGATTTTCACTTGATCTTAGCCAAAAGGCCGAGAAGCGATACCATCAGATTTTCAGTTATTATCACTTGCTTCCTAAACACTCAGCTCTGCCTTTTCCTGTGAAGTTTAAAGAAATGAATTCCGTTTGCTTCATTGTATATTTAGAAGGAATACAAAGAGGCATTTTATCCTGTTTGCTTCACCATTCAAAGATTTAATGTCTTTCCGATTTTGCAATGTGGAGTTGACTTTTGCCTCCTGGGATCATGAGGACTTAAGGAGATACAGAGTAACAGCTTGGATGCCTGAGAAAGACACAAACAAAAACAAAAAACCTTGGGTAGCTTTAAGTGATATGGCATGTTAAGTGACTATTTATTAAACTTCATATCTACCTTGAAAACATTTTATCTTAGTTCCAGTCGTGATTATTTCATGCTAAAGAGCATACCAACCGTTTGTGTCTTACTTCGCCTTCCTTGATAGACAAATGAGTGCAATTGTCCGATTCTGGTTTACTTTTCCTGGACTTTTTTTCTCCCAATGCAGCACTGCAAAATACCGAGGCTGTCCTCTGACATCTTTTCAATGTTCCAAACTTTACTCCCTCTTCTAATAAAAAGCCTCAATGGAGGGGTTTTGCAGTCTGTGCTACAAGATTTTACCATCTTTATGCACAGTTAACTCACATGACTCACACTGTTGGTGTTCAGGACTCAGTGTGAATCCAGTGATTAATGACATACATTTCTCATGTAACAAACTCACTATCAAGCCAAGTCTTTCAGTGCATGCTCAACATTAAAAATAGCCTAGTTTCAAATAGCAGTCTCTTTCAACAGACTGAAGGAAAAACTGGCTGTGCTGGGTTAATTAAGAATGATATAAATACATTATGGATCATTTAAAATATTTAAAGGGTGATAGTGACATACTCGATTTAAGCTCTAAACTTAATTTTGGAAAATAATCCTTACATAAGATGAGAATTTGATGTGCTGGAAGAAATTTTTTCATGGCTTATTTTCAAAGTATATAGAAGTAAATTAAAGAAAACTCAGTGAATGGATAAAGAAAATATCACATTTTCTTTATCAAATGTCACATAATATATATATTAATATATATAATACCTATTATATATATTTAATATATGTTATATATGTATGTATGTATATATGTTATCCAGCCATAAAACAGAAGGAAATCTTGCCATTTGTGACAACATTGATAAACTTAAGGACATTAGGCTAGGTGAAATAAGTCAGACAGGAAAAGACAAATACTGTGTGATCTCACTTACATGTGGAATCTAAGAAAGCTGATCTTCTAGAAGCAAAGAGTACAGTGGTGGTTGCCAAGGGCTGGGTGGGGTGGGGTGGAGTTATGAGATGTTGGACAAAGAGTACAAACTTCCAGTTATAAGATAAGTTCTGAGGATCTAATGTATAGTATGGTCACCATACTTAACAATACTGTATTTTATACTTGAAAGTTGCTAAGAGAATAGGTCTGAAATATTCTCACCACAAAAGAAAAGGCAATTACATGAATGATGAACATTAACTAATCTCATTGTGCTAATCATTTTGCAACATATATGTGTGTGTATCAAAACATCACATTGTACATCTTTTTAAATTTTTTTGTCACATCGTGCATATTAAACTTTCACAATAGTATATGTCAATCATATGTCAATAATGCTAGAAATCAATCAAAAGAAAATGAACATTTCTCATAGGGGAAGCTGTGCAAGATAGATTTTAAAAGTATGACCCAGAAAACTAATAGACATTCCTATTTCTATACTGTTCTATATCTAAGGCCATATCTTCAGCATATCCTTCTCAGAAGTGTCTGGACAGACTATATTGTGTTGATCTCTGTAGTGATATAAAGAATATGCACAGTGTAGTAAATACTTTCCAGGTTCTTTTTTTTTTAAGATTTTATTTATTTTTCAGAGAGGGCGCTTAAGCAAGAGAGCGGCAGGCAGAGGGAGAAGCAGGCTCCTCACTGAGCAGCAGGGAGCCTGGTATTGGACTCGATTCCAGGACCCTGGGATCACTACCTGAGCAATCCATACACTGGAATCCACTATTTGAATTTCTCATCCACACTGCTCTTGATGGCAAATATCCTAGAGATACGCTGTAACAACTGGTTTCACATCCTTTGTTCTATGGAGGGGGTCCTGTCTGCCTATCATGGGTGTGATTTCTCTAGATTGGGAGGAAAAACAAGCTACTTTTCACACATAACAAAATATTATGCTTGTAGATTATTCTGTTTCAGAATTTGTGATGATTTACCTAAGTGGAAGCTTCCCTCTCGGGGAAAGTAAGTTTGTTATGTAAATATATAGTTTTCAACAAATGGGAAAGACCACATTTATCTTTGGTTATTTTTTTTTTAAGATTTTATTTATTTATCTGAGAAAGAGAGAGCAAGAAAGAGCAAGAATAGGGTGGGGAGGGGCAGAGGCAGAGGGAGAAGAGGAGCCAAATGCAGGGCTCAATCCTAGGACCCTGGGATCATGACCTGAGCAGAAGGCAGACACTTAACCAACTCAGCCATCCAGGCACCCCCTTTGTTTATTGTTAAACATCATATATTATATGATATTGTATTATTTTTAATTAATAGTACAAATCATGTATAACATATACACGTACATATTGCATATATACATATATTACATAAATCACATAACATGAATACAGTATTTAACATTAAATATCACATAATATATTATTATTTAATATCAACTGCCATTTTTATTTTTACTATTTGCTCGATATATTACCTAATTTACTACTCACAGCAACACTAGGAAGGTAGTCTGGTAATGTAATAAACTGTGTATCATTTTATTCATTCATCACTATGACCTTTTAAGTTAGGAGGTATTATTCCCATTCTTTCAGATGAGCTATCTGAGGTTCAGGAAAGTTAAGTAACTTTTGCAAAATTTTCTGATTCTAAGAAGTGTCAGATAATGTAAACCATCTGTCTGATCCCAGAGCCTATGTTGTGAACCATCACGTTACTCTGTCCCTTCCAGCTCATAAATGGGATGAGGTTCTGAAAACCACATTGGCGGCATAAACAGTAGACAAGGCAAGTCGTAGAGTGTAGAGGTTAAGGTAACAGTTACATCTGGCCTCATATTCCAGTTGTGACACTTGATAATAGCACGATCTTGGGCAAAAGTCTTTCCGGCATTGGTCTCCTTACTATCATATGTGGATAAGGATACCTCCTTCATACAACTATTTGGAACTGTAATTAAGATAAGGCAAACTGAATGCTAGGTGGTTTGATATACAGAGCACTAAATGGTGGCTGTTAATATTGCTGCGGTTCCCTCTTTGGGTGACAAGGACAATAAGCACTAATGTGATGATATTTAATCAATATTTTACCTTCATTTATTCATCCATTTGTCAGGTATTTGTCACAGACCTTTAGCAAGTGGAAAGCAATGAAGTAGTCATGACCAGAGCCAGCAAGTGTCCATTCCACCTGGTCTGCCTTTGGCTCAGGTCATGATCCCAGGGTCCTGGGATAGAGTCCCACATCGGGCTCCCTCCTCGAGGGGAGGCCTGCTTCTCCCTCTCCCACTCCCGCTGCTTGTGTTCCTGCTCTCGCTGTCTCTGTCTCTGTCAAATAAATAAATAAAATCTTTTAAAAAAATAAAATAAATAAAATAAATGGATAACATGGACAGCACGCCCTGTACTCACAGATCATGTCAGACTCCACTTGGTCTGCCTTCAATTTCCTCTCCTGTCTCCTTTTTTCCCTTCTCTTTTTTCTTACATCCATTAACATTAATTACCTGCTCACTCTTCATAGAAACTTGGAAGGAGAAAACTAGTTTAAGGAAGTCTGTGCACACCACAGCTGGTCATTGAGGGAGAAGTTCAAACAAGCTATTAAGAACAGATTCACTTAACAATCTTGAGGTAGGGAGATCATCCTGCATTATCCCGGTGGGCCCAATCCTTATAAAAGGCAAGAGTGTCAGTCACAGAAAGAGGTGATGGAAGCAGAGGTCAGAAGAGAGGGATGTTTGAAGATCCTACATCGCTGAAGTTGAGGGTGCATGAAGAGAGGCACCAGCCAAGGAGTGTGACCAGCCTCTAGAAAATGGAGAGGGCAAGAAGATGGAGATCCTCTGAAAAGGAAGGTGGCCCGGCTGACATCTTGATTTTAACCCAAGGAAGTCTCTGTGGGATATTTGACCTGCAGAACTGGAAGCCAATACATTTTTATTGGTTAAATCTCTCAGTTCGTGGTAATTTGGAACCACGGCAACACGCTGTATTTAATGCCCTTGATAATGACCCTGAGGCATCAGAAACATTGTCATGGCGTTAAGCACACTTTTTTTTCTGAGAGGGCAGCCATGTTTGGGGTCCATCCCAGCTTAAATAGAGCTTAACATTATGAAAATAAATCTGAACTTTGTAGAATTCAAATATTCAGAAATGTTTACCTCCTTTTATTTCCTGAGAGGAAGTGATACACAGCACTGTGCATTGAACGACTTCTGCCTTGTGTCTAACTTTTATATTCTCTTGAGAGGCGGGAAAAGAAAATGTTTGAGCAATCGATTGCTGCATTTTAGACTATGTAAACACTTTTCCATTGCCCTATAAAGACTGACCAAGCAAAGTAGTCTGATTTCCATAATGCCAACTTCTTTCAGGCAAATGAAGTTCTTGAGCCTCTGCTTCTGGAGACAAAGTATCATGGCAGATAGTGCTCTTGCTCAGTCAGGATTCTCCGCACAGAGTTGACAATAAGTCTGAGGTGGTGTCAGACTTCAAGGACTCAATGGAGCAACATGTCAACAAATTTGATTCAATATAGGGAAAACAATCTGCATGCCTTAGCGCCAAATGGAGACTCTAGGTAAACTTATATTCCTCTATAGAAAGCTTTCACGTTATATATTAAAGTGTTTAGCCCACTGGTAATGCTGCTGGGGACTCCCATAGCTGGTGACCTCTGAAAATGCCCACGGGAGTAAATGAATGTTGCCTCTCAGCTTGTTAAAAATGATGTAGCTGTGTTGTTAATAAGTACGGAGCTTTAGAACATCACCCAATAGATTTTTATGTTAATGTTCTGATGTTTATCTTCCTGGGACTGCTTCATTAGAAGTGAAAAGTACTAAATGATTCCAAGCAAAAGCTCAGAGTTACAGGATTTTATCCAGTTGCCTGGAAGCAGGATGGAATATTAAGTCCACACGGAAAACAGTCTGCACAAATTGAGACTAATATTTTATTAGAAAGTGTTGACTCCCTGAATTACATCTCTTCATGAACTTCACTGTACTGTCCAAATATCTCAGCGAGCCATACACAGCCCTCCTTGATCTTCTCACTGCTTAGCTGTCAAGCGTCGGAAGTAGGTGGAAAATTACAGCCTGATGGAGGACCTCTCTCCTGTCTTACCTCAGCGAAATGCAGGTCTTGTCTTCTCCTTGGTGTCTTACCTATATTTGTCTTCCCAGGCCCTATTCCTGGAACCAAGTGGCCTACATCTCTACTGACCTTCTTCCCACTTTCTCCCCAACTGACATTTTGGCCTCTTTTTTCCAGTTCTGTGTCTGCCTCTTTGATAACTTAGTAGTGTTAAATCAATCCATTTATTCACACCTTGAATCTTTTAATTTTTGATGATTTCATTTCCCTTCCTAGCTAGCTCATTTCAACATAGCTACAACCCTTCCCGTCATCCTCTATCTCTACCACTGTTTTTCCTAGCCCTTAGGCTAGGGCTCTGGAGACCTCTAGCCTGTCTCTTGCTTGAAACTTGATAAATAACATTTATAAAATCACATGATGGCATTAATGGAATTGGGCAGGGTAACCTAGGAATCCGAGAAATGTTTATAAGATTGCTTCTAGGAAAATAGTGCTTCTGTTTCCAGATAACCAATTATGTCCGGAGAAATAGTTCTTTTGCTCCTAGCCAACCAATTAAGACATGGTGAACTTTAAAAATAAAAAGTTTTTCATAAACTGGGCCATGCTTGTGAGAAGATGAAAAGATGATGATGGTCACCAAGCATTACTGAGTGCTTGCCACATGCCAGACACTCTGCTATGTGTTCTAGATGCCTTATCTAATCTGGTATTCACAACAACTATCTAAGATAGAGAACTTCTAGGATTTCCATTTTGAGTTTCTATGACTTTTACAAGTCCCACGAATGGGAATTGTTGTGGCTGCCACGTGAACTTAGGTATATCATGTTCTCATGCTCTGTGGTACAACGCTCAGGGCAAACACTAGTCCGGTTGACAGATACTCATGGAAAGAAGGAAGGAAGGAGTAGATGGACAGATGCAAGAACAGCTAGATCACGTAATGTGAGTATTGTATAACAGATTTGAAAATACAACATTGTACTGCTTCAGTGGCTTTTAGTAACTCTCTTCCTCTCTGCCAGGTGCCTAGAGCCCTGCCGAAAATATATCAGCCATTACAATAAAAATCACTAGTATCATTTTATATCATTTCACCAGCTAAAGTAACTGGCTACCTGGTTACAATAGAGTTATTTTTTTCACAGTGCAATGATTGCCTCTAAAGTACCTAAAGCCGGGCACCTGGCTGGCTCAGCGGGAAGAGCATGTGACCCTTGATCTCAGGGTTGTGAGTTGGAGCCCCACACTGGCTATAGCGTTTACTAAAAATAAATAAGCTTGAAAGTGCTTGAAGCAGTATGTTTTTAATTATGTTTCATGATATAAAGCAGACAGTTTTGGAGTGAAGGATGTTTGAGGAAAACGTCAAACTCCAGAAATCCCTGGCTATAACCGTGAACATGCTGCTTGGCTCTTCTGTGACTTAGTTTTCTCACCTGTAGAATAGTACTTCATAGTTTGGGGATTTTTTAAAGTTTCTTTAGAGTTGGGTTCTTTTTTAGCTCATAGATCAGAATTTTTGGCTCAGTGCCTGGTACATTAAAATTGTTAGCTATTTATATTAATAGTGCTAATTAATAGAAATAGCTTCTTTCATTTATCTTGTGACTTACAATTTTCAAAATGTTTTTACTGAAATTATCTCAATTGATCATCTAAGAAGCCTGGACATAAGACTTAAAAATAGCAAATTTGATCTTCTAAGACAATTATTAATACGTTCCAGGCTCTGTATTGCTTTTTCCATTCTTTTTTAAAATTAAAAAAAATCCATTATAATTAACATAGAGTGTTACATTAGTTTTAGGTGTAGAATATAGTGATTCAGCAAATCTGTAAATTACTCAGTGCTCATCTTGGTTAATCCCCTTCACCTAGTCCACCCATCCCCCCCCCCACCTCCCCTCTGGTAACTACCAGTTTGTTCTCTGTAGTTAAGAGTGCACTTTTTTTCTTTATCCCTTTTTCTTTGCTTGTTTTTTTTTCTCTTACATTCCACATATGGGTGAAATCATATGGTATTTGTCTTTTTCTGACTTATTTCACTTAACATTATACTCTCTAGATCCATCCATGTCATTGCAAATGGCAAGATTTTATTCTTTTTGATGCCTGAGTACACACACACACACACACACACATATACACATTCATTGTGTGTATATATATATACACACCTTTGTTGTATATATATAACACATCCTCATTATCCATACATCAGTCGTTGGACACTTCGGTTGCTTCTGTATCTTGGCTACTGTAAATAATGCTGCAGTTAACACAGGGGTTCATCTATCTTTTCAAATTAAAGTTTTTGTATTCTTTGGGTAGATACCCAGTAGTGGAATTACTGAATCCTTAGCTAGTTCTATTTTTAATTTTTCGAGGCACCTCCATACTGTTTTCCACACTGGCTGCACCACTTTGCATTCCCACCAACAGTGCACAAGAGTTGCTTCTTTCCATTCTTAACCACAAATGTGGCAGGTAGGTACTAGTATCCAGTTGAAGAAAATGAAGTTGTCAAATACCTTGTTCAAAGGTGTTCAGCTAGGCAGTAGCAGAAGTCTGAATCAAATGCACTCTGAGCCATTTCTCAATCTCAATCACAGCACTTTCCCAACGTTGATCATGTGACAGTTTTATTCTTGAGAATGTGATTGAGCATGGAGACTCTAAAGATTTATTTATTTGAGGGAGGGTGGGGCAGAAGAGGAGGAAGGGAGAAAATCTCAAGATTCTCCTCGCTTCCCTGCTCCCTGCTGAGTGTGGAGCCCGAAACTGGACTCCATCTCATGACCCTGAGATCATGACCTGAGCTGAAATCAAATCATCTGACTGACCATCCAGGCGCCTCAAGCATATAGACTCTAAAGCCCGTGTGCATGAGTCCAAATTCTGGCTCATTCACCTACCAGCTGTGTGAGCATAGTCCTCAGTTTCCTCGTCTATACAATGGAACTTGTAATACTACTTGCTTCATCGGGTGTGGTGAGGATTAAATAAGATAATATATTCAAAGCAATTATAATAGTCCCAGGTTCGTGTTAGCCATTAATATTGGCAATTATTTCTGATGCACGTAGTCATCTCCTATATAATCAAACAATTACAACTCATTGCTCTTTCAGTATACTTACTCTGTTCTGAAACTGAATGGAAGCAATTAATTTAAAAATCCAAATCCTGGGTGTCTGGGTGGCTCAGTCAGTTAAGCATCTGCCTTCAGCTCAGGTCATGATTCCAGTGTCCTGGGATCGAGCCCCACGTGGGGCTCCTTGCTCAGCGGGGAGCCTACTTCTCCCTCTCCCACTTCCCCTCCCCCTGCTCATGCCCCCTCTTTCTCTCTCTGTCAAATAAATAAATAAAATCTTTAAAAAAAAATCCAAATTCTTTATTATGAGGATCGAACAATGCACTATTTCAGCGCTACCATCTACTTTTAAATAACATTTTGGTGTGAAGTGAAGGTACCCATTTTCTGGGTTGGGAGAATGAGATACCCACAGTTCAAATGCCATTCTGAAAATGAGAAGATGATTGTCAGTGAGCCAGACATCAGTCTCAGTACAGGAGCACTATTACTAGATAGGTGATTCTGAGAACACATTGATCAACCACTTCCTATTCCCCCAACATAAATTTAGCGTCTTGGTTGTAATAGAGCTTATGTTCTTTACATAGAACTGATTTCTGTGAGCTGTTCTGAATATCAGTTAGCTTGGGAAATCATTAAAATAGTAGCTACTATTTAATAAGCATCTACAGTGTTTCAAGATATGAACTAAGCCCTTTATTTTTATTTTTTTATTTTTTTTAGAGAGAGAGAGTGTGTGTGTGCAAGTGAGGCAGGGGAGAGGCATTGGGGGAGAGAGAGAGAGAATCTTAAGCAGACCCTATGCTCAGCATGGAGCCCGAGATAGAACTCAGTCTCACCACTGTGAGATCATGACCTGGGCCAAAACCAAGAGTCAGACGTTTAACTAATTGAGCCACCTGAACTAAGCCCTTTATATTCATGAGATGAAAAGATAATCTGCAGAGCCAAGTGATAGAACTTTCTTTGTCTTTTTGTGATTTGACTTAATTTCGTTTTGTGGCCCACATCTCCCAGGGTGGCAGAAAGTCAGTGACTCACTATCCTGGCAGGACTTCCCCCTGCCCATTTCCCCATCCTTGTGTATGTGGGGCCTAGGGCTTAGAAGGTGCCAAAGCATTGGCTGAGAATGGGCCCGATGAGTAGGAGTGCTGGTACATCTGTTTCTCATCCGGGTGATCTGATCCTTGCAGGAAACCATGGAGGCATCCCTCATTTCTCCTCATAGACCTCTCGGGTGATTCTTGCCACTGCTTCTCCACCATATTTAAGGATCTGGGAATCCATCTGTTATTAGTCATTCCCTCCTGGGCTTGTATAATCACTGCTGGACTGTGTATGCTTCATCTACTGAGACACAACAGAGAATCATTCCCACTCTGGGATCTTGCTATCTTCTTGTGTCTCCTGCATAGTAACCAGAGTGTAGATCCCCTTGATGTCTTGACAACTCCTTCCTTCATTGATCCTCAAGATGAGACCACAGCTGACATCTTGATTACAGCCTCATGAGAAAATCTGAGACACAGGATCTATCAGATTACTGACTCATAGACATAGTGGGATAATAAATGTTTTGAGCTCCTACGGTTTGGGCTAATTTGTTATGCGGTGATATATAACAACTAACATGGAAATAAAATCTCTGTTTGCCTTCCAGTATTTCTGTCTTTTCCTAAAGTCCTTATTCAAAACCAAATCCAGGAATTTTTCCTTTTGGGCTATGATCTCTGTTACTGTCACATCCTTCTACTGACGCAAAGTATATCACAATTCTTGAAATGAGGTGAGGGAAAGAAGCAGGAGGGTTATACATTAGTAGAGAAAAATGGTTAGTATTTTAAAAATACCATTCTTACTTTCACTACCATTCTAACAGATAGTTATCATTATGCCCATTTTGTAAGTGAGAAAATTAAAGCTTCAGAGACATTAATTTACCAAAGGTCACACAATCATGTATCCATCATCAACCTTCATTTCTCTTCACTACATTTCACTACCACTAGGAAAAAGTTTGAGCCTACATTAGAAAAGAAGAAAACATCAATCCTGCTATTTAAATCTGCCATGCAAGTTTATATATATGTAGAGTTGTATACTAATCGAGAAAGGTTAATTTAGTGTAATTGAGGTAACAGCATAATAGGGGAGAAGTTGACTTTGGATTCTCTCGATTCTGCTTTTTTTATAAGAGCAAAACCAGACTGCAGTAATTTCTGCAAATTATGATGAAGTACATAGGAAAAATTCAGATACTAGACCAACATTTTCACCTTCTTAAGTTGTCATACTTATTCAAGTCCTATCCTACATAGTCCTTTGGAAAGACATGATTTAATATTGCTTTCACCTGTGAGACCATTCATAACATTTGGTTCTCATCACATTTTTCTTCTCATATATAATGAGTATTCATGATGGCACCTCTCTTCATCGAGCCTACAGAATTGAAATCAAAGCCAAGAAAATATATTCTGCTCTCTCCACATTGATATATTGAATCTATGACCATCTTGGCAATGCAACAAAAATTGGTGTGCTCTGTATATAAATATATATTTCTTCATTAAGTTATTTTGTATTAAATACACTTAGATTGTTTGTGTTCCTTTTCTAGTCCATCAGGTGGAGAATTTATTCAGCTGTAACTTTCTTTACTACAGCCTAAAGAATCCAGACTGCTTTAGGATATTTAACTCATCAAAACCTTTTCATTAAATAGAGGGGTAGATAGGTAAGTGGGTCATGGTTAGATGCTTCTGCATTTTCAATAAAAAGAGACCTTCAAAGGCCTTAAAAACATTTATTATATTTATTTAACAAACATATCATAATTACGGTATCTGACACCATTCTAAAAAATTTTGTAAGTACTAATTTAATTTTCATGACAACCCCCATAAAGCAGGTAGTTTACATTAATTTTAAAATTGAAGAAACCAAGGCATAAGAGATTTAAATAAGTTGTCCAAGGTTGGACAGCTACTAGGCAACAGAGACAGGATTCAAAATTTGGTCTTTTGGTTGGAAGATCCATGTCCTCCACCACCACACTATGCCTTAGGGACAAAAGGAATCATTTTAACAATGTTTGAGAAATCACAAGAATTTCTTTAATAGCCTATCAATGAAAATGCATACATATTTGATATCTATATATATTATGCATATTCCATTCATATGTGGCTAATCCTAATGAACAGCCCTGTGGATGACCTCTCTTAGGTACGAAAGCATAGATGTATAATATCTACATATGGATATAATAGAGGAAAGCATTGCCTTATTATCAGAAGACATCTTGAGTCTTGACTGTGACTCATTAATTATGACTTCAGTCGACTTTCATATCAGCTTTGTTGTTTTTTTTTTTTAAGATTTTATTTCTTGATTTGACAGAGAGAGAGACAGCAAGAGAGGGAACACAAACAGGGGGAGTGGGAGAGGGAGAAGCAGTCTTCCCACCGAGCAGGGAGCCTGATGCTGGGTTCACGACTGGAGCCGAAGGCAGATGCTTAATGACTGAGCCACCCAGTCACACCTTTATATCAGCTTTGTTTGTGTTTATGTTTTGCTCACTACTGTATTATACTCTGCCCCTTGCATGCTATGCTTAGCAAACATTAAGTACTTAATAATTGTTTTTGTTGAATTGAATTGATAATGTGTACTGCTTGATTATTTGGGGATTATCTGTTATGTCTTCCTATGAGTTGTGTAATAGTGAATTCTCCCCTATATTTAACCAAGAGCTAGATAGTACCTGCTTAGTGTACATTATCAAAAAAAAGATATATTGTGTAGAGGAACCAGAAAGAAACAAGTTTTATAGGAAAGTCAAATGCATATCAACTCATAGATCAGATTCTACATGCCTTATTCTTGGGTTTTGGAATATTAGACCAGCCCATTCTGTGCTAGAAATGAAGTACTTTATGACTACCCAGGAAATTGAAATGGAAAAAGGCAAAACAACCAACTAGGTCAAATTATTACCTTGAAAAGTTTGTAGATTGGGCCTACAGTTCCAAAATACTATGTTCTGAAAGAATTCTAGTACTTTCTTCATCAAAGAATCAAAAATGGAAGGAAAAAGTTTTCGTTTTTTTTTTAAAGGTTTTGTTTATTTATTTGACAAGGAGAGAGACAGCGAGAGAGGGAACACAAGCAGGGGGAGTTGGAGAGGGAGAAGCAGGCTTCCTGCAGAGCAGGGAGCCTGATGCTGGGCTCAAGCCGGGACTCGATCCCGGGACTCTGGGATCATGACTTGAGCCGAAGGTGGAGGCTTAACCGACTGAGCCACCCAGGCGCCCCCCAAAAAAGTTCTTTTTATTGCCCTTTTAAGATGCTGTGTTTTTCTTTTGTTATCTGACCTTACCCGATTTTTAGATGTTTTTTAATCACAGCTATAGGTATTTCTTTTGGCCTCAAGCAGTGTTTTTAAAAAATATTTATATAGGCAATGGATTCTTCTCCCTCTTTCTCCCCATCTTCCCCCGCTTCCTCCTCCTCTTCCTCCTTTCAACTGAGTATGTAAAATTACAAAGTTAATAAAACTAACCTAAGCTAAACTTGCAAACTTGATACAGGATCTTGCAAAATGTCTACAAAGAGAAGTGGAAATATTTAGAAAATAATTGCCTTTAAATCACAAAAACTGTGTTGGAAGCTTTAATATGCATGAAGGTCTTGCTCTCATGTTCAGGTCATGTTCAAAATCACTCATTCTCATACCACTAATGGGGATGCCCATTGCCAGTCACTAAAGCTCTTTCTAGCTTCAGCCCCACTTTGCTAACCTGGACTGTAGTTATTTGCGACAATGAAAAAAAAATGCCTTTCTTTCAAGTTCCTAAAAACTAGGAATCTTTCTCCCTCTCCAGTTTCAGTGTGGTTTGGTAAGCTGGCCTTACTTACATTTGTTTCTTTTGTTCATTCATTGCGGTATTGAAGAAGATGCCCTCACACCTACTTTCTTCCTCTTCATTTTAGAATTCTATTCAAAAACCCAAGCTTGTTAAAACCTCCAAATATATTGTTGTTGGAGATGGTAAAGTTTCCAAGGTTCTAAATTATTTATTTCTAAATAAATCTCTACACTATAATAAATACAGCCTATATAAGAAAATTGAAAAAATATTTCACATTTCCCAAAAGTTGTGTGACTTTTTATGTTCTCATTTATTATTCACATGAATATTCCCACTATACAGAACAAATTCTCTTTAAAAGGTGAGAGAATTGGGAAAGAAGTCTACAAATCACTTAGGTGCAGTTCTTAGCACAGTTCACTCATGTATGGATTAAATGAGAATATTAGAACAAAGGTTGTCTTATTTTCAAGGTCTTTTCTTCCAGTAAATTTAAGCAAACGTGAATTAGATTTCCCTATGGTGAGGCTGCAAACAGACACATTTTGTTCAAAATGTACCTGGATTTTTTCTCTTTGACAGACTGTTCATATTGGCTCAATGGAAAGGTTCACGTGATTTATTTTATCATTGGTGTCAGTGCTACGGACAGTGTGTTTTCCAATACTATCGGATGCTACCAATGTTGGACTGCAGACCCAAATAGCTGATGACATAAAACATTTGTCAATTTGGCAAGATGATTTTTGGTTCTTAATGAAAAATGAGAAAATCAATTAAAAATGTTCATTAATATTCTTTTCAGTTTGTTGACTAAGATCATCAAAATATATGAATGGTTTTGTTTCTTCATGACCAAAGCTCCAAAATTTTGAGTTATTTTAACAGTGGTAAAGTGGCCTATATATGAACCAGCAGAATAGGATATTCTGTAACATCATCATTTTCGATGGCTATCTCCAAAATATTGTTTATTGAGATGAATTATAGTTGATGTTAGCCAAAGGAGTAACATTTATTAGGTGTATGAGATGGTAAACATTCATATTTGTATTTTAATAACGACCAATACTTTTTCTGCTAAAAATAAAATGAAATGCTATTTTTAATTAAAAATAAGTTTTTGACAAGGGTTCCAAGATCATTCAAATGAGGAAAAGCCAGTCTTTTCAACAAATAGTATTTGAAAACTAGGTATCCACATTCAAAAGAATGAAGCTGAACCCCTACCCTATACCACATCCAAAAATTAACTAAAACTGGATCCATGACCCAAATTTAAGAGCTAACTCTCAGAGGAAAACTTTATGGCATTGGATTTGGCAGTGATTTCTTAGATGTGATGCCAAAAGTGTAAGTAACAACAAAAAAAAACATATAAATTGGAATTTATAAGAATAAAAACTTTTATATATCAAAACAAACTATCCACAGAGTTAAAAAGCAACCCATGAATTGGAGAAGAACATTTGAAAATACTATATCTGATAAGATATTAATATGTAGAATTTTAAAAGAGAACACCAACAGATCGATACTGTAAGTAACAAAACCTGATTAACATAAGGGCAAATGACTTGAATAGCCTTTCTCCAAAGGTAATAGATCAATTGCCAGGAAGCACAGTAAGATACTCAACATCACTAATCATTAAGGAAATGCAAACCAAAACCTCAGGGAGGAGGTGACATCAGCAAGATGGAGGAATAGGAGGTCTCAAGTTCATGTCCCCCAACAAAAACAATTTTACAACTATCCAAGGACAAAAGTGCCACTGTGGGAGCTTTGGGATCAGGTAAGAGGTTGTAAAACCCCAATGAACCCCAAGACTGAAATGTGACGCTTTGAAAAGGCAGGCCCAATTTCTGGTGGGAGGCTCACCAAACACAGTACCACCTACTGACCAAAAGGAGCCCCAGCCCACTATGTACTTGGATCCAACTTCACTTGGCTGCCATCCTGCAACCAGCCTCATCTTCCCATGGACCCAGATGGAGCCACATCCATATACCCCCAGGTAATGGTCCCACCAACCATGGACCTGATCATAAGTTCTGAAGCAGCCCTATAACTTAGCTATAACCTTGCTCTCCTGCTGGTCCAGAAAAAATTCCTGCCTACACAGGGACCCAGGAGGAGCCACACCTGTTCTTGCCCCTGATAACAGGCAATCAGGACACAATTTCAAAGCTGTCCTGTGACCCAGCTCCAGTCCGGCTGGCCCAGAGACCCAATGATATCAGTCCATGCGGCTGGTAGCAGGCTGGATGAACTCAGTCCCATCTGTGGACCTTGAAGTGGCTCTGAGTCTCACTTCCAGCCCCACTCTGCCGTGGTCTGGGGGACGTCCTGGCCACTCATGGAACTGACAGAAGACATGCCTACTCAAATCCCTGGTGGCAGGCCTGCTGACCTTATTCCTGTGGACGGACCCTGGAGTAGCCCTGTGACCCAGCTCCAGCCCCACCTACCATGGTCTTTGAGGCAGTCCCGTCCACCCAGAGAGCCCTCTCCAAGACCTAGTGGGAGTCAAAACCATCAGTGTACCTGGTAACAGGCCCACTCTCTGTAGGCTATACTGCAAACCTGGAAGTGGCCCCAAGGACTGACTCAGCTCTGCTCACACGCGGTCCTGGAGCAGTCCCATCCACACAGGGATCTGACAAGAACCACACATGCCTGTGCCCCTGGTGACAGGCTTGCTATCTGCAGACCCAAACTGTGGACCCCACAACAGTCATGTAACTCAGCTCCAGTCCCATCAGTCTGGGAACCCAGCACTGGTAAAGGTAAGTATATAATCAAATTCAGAATACTCTAATACTGTGAGGGTGGCATGTAAAGCACTTTTACCACAGGCAATAATATTGGGGTGCCCAGGTGGCTCATTCAGTTAAGTGTCTGCCTTCGGTTCAGGTCATGATCTCAGGGTCTTGTAATCAAGCCCCACATGGGGCTCCCTGCTTGGTGGGGGAGCCTGCTTCTCCCTCTCCTTCTGTTCTTCCCCCTGCTTGTATGTGAACATGCACTCTCTCTCTGTCAAATAAATAAATAAAATCATTTTTAAAATAGGCAAAAGTATTAAAATACTATAGCTACAATAATTTCTTAATGAATACACTAAAAATAATGTGAATTGTGACATAAAAATATAAAGTGGGGGGAGAAAAGTATAGAATTTTTAGATGCAATTAAAATTGTTATCAGCTTAAAATAGACTGTTATAAGGTATATAGATGCTGCAAATAGAATATGCATGTGCAGAAATTTCTATATGTTTTCCTTTCCTTTTTAAATTCCAATGTACTATTTTCTGTCAAAGAATTATTTAGTGCTAAGAAGCAAGTTTATATCCCTTTGAGAAGGTAACTTTCCCATCTGAAGCTCTGAAATCATTTAGTTTATATTGGTTTTGATCAAATCAGGAGACAGCAAAAGATGAGAAAATGATTTCAAACAATAATCCTACTCTATTCCTAAGATTGGGATATTTTATGGATGACAGCTAAATTAAATTGGAGTAAGAATTGCTCACAATGATGAATGCTGCTGTTCATTCATAGTAACTTGAAAAGAGAAAGAAAGTAATTTTTCTTTAAAAGGAAAATCAATAGCCTGAAGGAATGATCAATTACTGAAGACATATCCTGAGAAGATTTATCAAGAATTTCAGCTTCATTATCCTCCTTGAACTCATGAGGCCTTTGGTCAGAGTATGGATGAAAGATTCTTCAGGAACCTCTGCCCCTACTCCCTACTAAATTTGACCCCAAAGGCAGCTGGGAAAGCATGGTTGTTGAGCTGCAGGTTTCGGTATCTTTCCCATGGCCCTTAACAGCAAATACTTGACAAGCCATTCATTCATTCATTCACTCATTCATTCATTCATTCATTCAGGAAATGCCTTTTGAACATCCACTATGAGCTAAGCCATAGCGTGAGAGAATGTAACCCAAAATAAAAGGATTTAAAAAACACCAAGAAAGACAACCCCCTTCCTAATTCAAGCCACACCCACTATCTACCAGGCCTTAGGTTTTTGGCAATCCTCCTAAGTCTGCATATCACCCTACCACTGCTTGCCCAGAAGCAGAGGCACTTTTGGCTTTCTGCAAGTTTTCTTCCTCATTTAGCTGCTGTCTTGGCCCCATGCCATCATGCAGAAAGCAAAATCTATAAATATGAACTAGCTCTCAAGCAGCTGAGAAAATCTACAAGAAAGACGATGGTACTAATAATGATAAATGTTCTTTACCCTTTGATTGATAAAATAATTGTATTTTAAAAGATCAGCTTTTTTTAAAGCACTGAACAGATTATGGGTCACAGACTTCAGTTATCCACACAAGATACATATCTTTCACTTTATTAGTGTCTGCTTTTGTGAAAAAGATCTCAGTAATGGCAAAGGAGTTTCTTTTTTTTTTTCCCCCTCAGTTCAAGTTTAATATAAACAACAAAAGACAAACAGTGATGCCCTACTACTGTACATAACAGTTGGCCTGCCCCATAACAGCTCAGGCCCTTCTCTCCAGAGGAAGAAAGGCTGGCCTCCCCAACCCCTGCAGGAAAGGCCTGTCCTGTCCCCATACCACATCTGCACAGAGTCTAAAGTCTTATGTTCTAAGCATGACAGTAGTACAAAAGAGATTTTGTTTTCATGGCCACCCACTGCAGCCCAGCCCTAAAATGACCCGGCGCCCACTTCTGCTTAGAGAAATATTCTTTGCTCTTCTGGACATCAGGCTTGATGGTATCACTGCCAGGCTTCCAGCCAGCTGGGCACGCTTCCCCATGCTTGTCAGTAAACTGGAAGGCCTGAACCAGTCGCAGAGTCTCATCCACAGAGCGGCCGACAAGAAGGTCATTTACCGTGATCTGCCTAAGGATACCTTTATCATCAATGATAAAGAGGCCCCTGAACGAGATGCCTTCGTCAGCCTTTAAGATCCATAGTCCTGAGCAATGGTATGCTTGGGGTCTGATACCAAGGGAATGTTCATGGGTCCCAGTACTCCTTGTTTCTTGGGTGTGTTGATCCATGCCAGGTGACAGAAATGAGAATCCAAAGAAGCACCAATCAGTTGACAGTTGAGTTTCTTAAATTCTTCTGCCCTGTCACTGAAAGCAGTGATCTCCGTGGGGCACACAAAGGTGAAGTCAAGAGGGTAAAAGAAGAACACAATGTATTTCCCTTTGTAGTCAGATAGGCTGAGGTCTTTGGCCGTCTGGCATAACAGCCATGGCTTTGAAGTTGGGGGCAGGAGGCCCAATTTTGGCATTTCCTGAAGACATCTTGATATCGGCAGCTCTGAGAACAAAAACGCCAAAGATAAGGCAGGAACAAGACGCGTAGCAAAGGAGTTTCTTATAAAGAAGATAATCCATCTAGAATTATTCCACAAAAGGAGTATCACAGAGCATGTATTAATAGACCTTTTTTTTGTAAATATACATATTCATACCATTACATATGTTTTGTATGTCCCCAGTTCACTAGTAGTAAAAAAAATAGATCATAGTATAAGATTTGCCATGGCTTCCAGTTACAACCAGAATAAAGTTCTTGGTTTTGTTTTGTTTTTTTTCCTTCTATATTATTAATATGCACATTTAGACAAAATGTAATGGTCCCAGTATGTACCCCTAAAGAATTAAATGACAAGAATTAATTGACTCTTATAAGTCAACTTCTGTATCATTTAAATATGGAATTTATAAACTTGTTGTCCAATGTGTAGAAACTGGAGAGAAAAGTTTTGGCTTCAACTCAAGAAATGTTTAATGGTCGAAAATATGCAAATATATCATGGCCTGCCTGAAGATAATGCTTCATAAGACATTATTGGATGAAATGAAGGTGGGAATATTTGATAAATTTCATCTTGTTATGGAAAGAATGATGTTTCTTTACTTACTAAGGAGTTTCAAGAATCAGCAAATATTAGGCATGTTCTGCATGGAGCACTGGGTGTTATGCACAATGAATCATGGAACACTACATCAAAAACTAATGACGTAATGTATGGTGATTAACATAACAATAAAAAATTTTAAAAAATATTTGGGGTTCAAGTTAAGTTACTTTGGAAGAATATTTTGATTAAATACTGTATAAGTAAAGACAAAAATAACTCTACATAACACTTATACTCCAGTTAATAACTGGAATATACTGGTTAATATAACCCATGCAGGTATGGGTTAACAACTCTGAAACTACCGTATGCATGCATGCACCAGCGTTGAAGAGGTAAATATATTGTAGAAAATGAGAACAAGTTCTCACCGTCAGAAAAAGAAGCTACAAACAAGGAAAGAGTGAGTCCTAGAATGAATCTCATGGTGTTGGATTGGAATTGGAGATATCATTATGAATGCATGTTTTTGTTAACATATACATAGCTAGATTATATATAATCTAGATTATACGTCTAGATAGATATATAGAGAGAAATAAATATAGATGTGTATGTAGGCATAGGTTATACATATGTATTTCCAAGTTCTGCTCACTGAGAAGGCCTAGGAGCAGTGATACCCAGTAGCAGTGAGCACACCTTATACCCACGTATTAGTTTCTAAATACCATTCTCCAGTGAAAGGAACCAGAGTCACCTGGAAAAGTGCCTGATTCTAGGACGAGGACAGAGAAAATACAAAAAAGTTCTGGAACATTTTGCAGTGTCAAAAATTAAGTGCCCAAAGAAGGAAGCATCACATCGAAGGGGCAAAGACATCAACCTGAAAGAGTTCCCAGTGGAGAAAACGGAAACAATTTAAACAACAAAATAAGTAATTATAGTACTGGGTGGAAACCTATAGATAATCAGTCAATGCAGGAGAGCAATAGCTCTTTTTTATTGTTTATTTTTATTTTTATTGAAGTAGAGTTGACATCCAATGTTACATTAGTTTCAGGTGTACAACACACCTTGCGATTTGACAGTTCTGTACATTACTCAATGCTCACCACAGGAAGTATAGTTATCATCTGTCACCACACAAAGTTATTACAATATTATGGACTACATTTCCCATGCTGTACTTTTCATCTCTGTGACCCGCTTATTTTATAACTGGAAATCTGCCACTCTTAATCTCCCTCACCTGCTTAACTCTTCAATAAGAATGGTTCTTTTTTACTGAAGAATTCCAATTAATAAGTGTGGAAGGAATGAGAATAACAGAAAATAACCATGAACTAATAATTTTAACACTAATAATTGCTGCAAGCAAGATCCACCAATGGATGATAAGCTGGTGAGCAAAAGTTTGAGGAGAGGGCGCCTGGGTGGCTCAGTTGGTTAAGCGACTGCCTTCGGCTCAGGTCATGATCCTGGAGTCCCGGGATCGAGTCCCACATCGGGCTCCCTGCTCAGCGGGGAGTCTGCTTCTCCCTCTGACCCTCCTCCCTCTCATGTTCTCTGTCTCTCATTCTCTTCACAAATAAATAAAATCTTAAAAAAAAAAAAAAAAAAAGTTTGAGGAGAAACAGGGTATTTACATAGTCTCAGTGTATCACTCCCAAGATATTTGTTAATTACAAAGGGAATAATTGTAACTTTATAGCAGAGACTGGGTCCATCAGATACCACCTTAACAAAGTGATCAGGGTTAACATCAACAAAAATGAGACCTATCCACCTCCTCTATATCCTGAATTGTTATACTGAGAAGGGTACCTCACCTCTGTAGCATTCCAACTAAAAATCCACAACCACAGTCCAATCACATGAAAATATCAGATATACCCAAACTGAAGGGTATTCTACAAAACAACTGACCATTTCAAAATGTTAAGGTCAGAAACATTAAGGTCTAAGGGTTGCCTGGGTGGCTCAGTCAGTTAAGCGTCTTCCTTTGGCTCAGGTCATGATCCCAGGGTCCTGGGATGGAGCCTTGCAGGCTCCCTTCTCAGTGGGGAGCCTACCTCTCCTTCTGCTGCTCCCCCTGCTTATGCTCTCTCTCTCCCACCGCCCCCCCGCCCTCTCTCTGACAAATAAATAAAATCTTAAAAAAAAAAAAAAAAAAGGTAAGATCAAAAGACAAAGGATTTAGGAATTGTCACAGATTGGAGGAGAGCAAGGAGATGTGACATCTTTATTAAATGCGGTAGCCCTTAATGAATCCTAGGGCAGAAAAAGAAAAAGGACTTTACCGGAAAAGCTGGTGAAATCGAAATTAATTTTGCAGGCTGGTTCATAGCAATTCTAATGTTAATTTCTTGGTTTTGATAACTACTGTGGTTACATAACATATTAACATTAGGGTAAACTGAGTGAAGCACTGTTATATGGGGGAACTTTGTACTATTTTGCAACTTTTCTATAATTTTAAAATTATTTCAATATAAAAATCATAAAAGTAAGCATACACCACCGATCCAACATCATATCAGTTGGAGCCTGGTATTTTTCAAATGAGAATTTGACACAACCCTCTTCATTTCATTATTTCTGTTATTTCTTTCCCTTTCTCTTTCTAATACTTGTTTGTGCATCAGCATTCACATATCACTCCTTATGCAACATTAAATACAAGAAGCAATTGTTTATCGACAACAGGAGAAAGTTAACCCTTCTATCCGTATAGCATATAATATCTCTGATTTACTTTAATTCTTAGCTTATCAGAGCTATACTTTGGACACGAAGATGGATGGCCTGGGATGTTGTCCAAATTCATCTTTAAAAAGACAAGGTGTTTCATTCTAGTCTATTTTTTAAGTGCAGCAATAGATTTATCTCTTCATTAAGCTCTTTAAAAATCAACTGCTGCACAGGGCTTACATTTGGTAATGTGACCATAGAAGGCAATGCAGATTAAATAACTCAACTTTATTTAAATAATAGAATTTTATATGTAAAAAAAATAGTTTAAGTTATGTAATTTAAATAATCATAACACAGTACCAACAAACATTTAGTGTGTCAGGTTCTTTGATATATGGTCTACATAGATTATTTAACTTAATAGTAATCAAAATTATGAATTGCTAATCCATATTGCATGTACTCCATGTGCCAGGCTGCTGAATGCTTTACACAATTTAATTTCATCCTCATCACAAATCTGAGCTGGGTGGTAACATTGCCCTTAGAATCACCTGGTGACTTGTTAGTCTCTTAAAGCCAGGCCACACCATGTACCAATTTAATCAGAATTTCTAGGCGTGAAGCCCCAAATCAGTGATTCCTTTCACACTTTCCCAGGTGATTGCGATGTGCTACCACATTTAGGAATCCATGCTCTAGAAATTGCTTATTCATAATTTTACAAGATGCCAGTGAGAAAAGACATGGCTAGGCAAGCTAGGTACATAATATAGAAACTAGGGGCACCTGGGTGGCTCAGTTGTTAAATGTCTGCCTTCGGCTCAGGTCATGATCCCGGGGTCCTGGATCGAGCCCCACGTGGGGCTCCCTGCTCGGCGGGAGGCCTGCTTCTCCCTCTTTTACTCCCCCTGCTTGTGTTCCCTCTCTCGCTGTCTCTCTCTCTGTCAAATAAAGAAATAAGATCTTTAAAAAAAATAATATAGAAACTAGAAGTTATTGACACACTATTGTACAGAAGTTCTAATTATTACTGAGATAAAACTTTTTAATCTCAACAGGCTCCTCTGAGGAATAGACTACACATTCCATTGTGGCAATATTTTTCTATAATCTTTTACGAACGAAAAATAATTATAACTTAAAAATAATTGAAAAAGAATTATTACTGAGGTTGATAATTAAGCAGTTTTTTCCCCCTGGTGTCTTTCCTAGCCTGTTTATTCCCCACTTGGCACTTAGTAAGTGAAATTGCATTATTGTTCTGTACATTTGTTTTCCTTTAAAAGAATAAATATGGACTATTTTCTCTTTTGGCTTATATGTGGGGTTCTTTTATTATTTTTACATGTTTGTAATATAATCATTAGTTTATATTACTTTTTTAACATAGATATTCTATTTCTGAACAGTTTAGCGAGATGTTAAAATGATCATCTAAATCATTCAAGGAAAAGAACAAGGACTTTTAACCAAAATTCACTGTATTTAGCCTGGGCATGCACTTGAATTCTGGAAATAAACTCCCTCCGATCTCCTATATAACTAGAGATAGTATGTATGCTTTCTGCAAGTGCCTATGGCAAGTATGTCCTTTGTGATTTTTACTTAAAAAGATGTATGTTGATGGAGATAGGAAATGCAAACACTACATGTCTTGTTTGGTTGCATAAATTGTTAGGATAAATAAATTTGAAGCAGTTGAAGGGAGAACATTCCTGAGATAGTCTTGAACAATGTCACTTCAGGGCCCAAGTGACAAGATGAGATCAAACCAAGGCTAGGGCAAATCTTCCCAGCTCTGCAGAGGATCAAGCATCACTCAGGCTTCTTGTGAAGGAACACTGGGATAAAACCTTCCTGGTACCAAGGATGTCTCTAGAAAGACACTGATACCTGCAGTGGTGAGTTTCTTTAGGTGATGTCCTAAATAGTGGCCTCTAGTTAGGAGGCTGGAGAACAGGAAACTGGGGATTAGCTGTGAGCATATGCATGATGATGCTTTGTAGCTCACCAGAAAGGATGGGGTGTACTTTGTTTGGGGGATTCCTACATTTGAGTCAGTATAGGGCTGAGATGTTATAAATTGAGCATTAAAGTTTAATAAAGAAAGAAAGCCAATGTGACCTCATTCTAAACTCGCAGCCTAATGAAGCTTAAGATAAGCAGATCATAGACCTAAAACAAATCTGACTGTACATGGAGATATTATGTTGATTCAAACCTCCCTACTTCTAACTTCTGCCCCCTAACTTTGTACCAAATAAAGCAAGAGCTGCACAATACTTGATGGAAGTTTCAGAGAATGAACTAATTCATATTTGTTCATCAAATATTTGTAGGAATCGCCATTATTTATAAAGCATTATTCTAGAAAGATGTTACAGCATGGTTACAACATTGTCCAGTCTGTAAGAAATTTCCGTGAATAATCTTAGGAAATCTTTTTTTTTTAAGATTTTATTTATTTATTTGACAGAGACACAGCGAGAGAGGGAACACAAGCAGGGGGAGTGGGAGAGGGAGAAGCGGGCTTCCCGCTGAGCAGGGAGCCCGATGTGGGGCTCGATCCCAGGACCCTGGGATCATGACCTGAGCTGAAGGCAGACGCTTAACGACTGAGCCACCAGGTACCCCATCGGTGAATAATCTAACAGTGAGATCTCAAAAATGTTCCTTCTGGTTTAGCCGAACAATACACTCAGTAAACCCCTACTGAGTACTGGGCATTGTGCCTGAGGATGGGAGCTGGTGCCTAGAGATTTAGAAGCATGGGAGGACTCAGTCCGCAGCTTGCAGTGACCGGATACCACTTCCACAATGCCAGAATAATCCACACACACTCCCTACTACCACAACTTAATCAACTTCCATCACACAAGGGAGAAAGGCAGAGGGAGGGAAGTTAACCATTAAGGGCTGAGGACTTACTGAAAGTGAGTAAGCTAGGAAATAGTGACATAAGTTATATTACTTGAGTTCGGTTTACAGGTAATTGAATTGAAGTTTATGATAATGCTAGAAAGTAATAGATCTGTCCATTCACTCTATGTAGATGTGGAGCTTGAGTTGCATTACTTGTACATGTAAGTTACATTTTTGCATACCCTAGTTTGTGACTATTCGGTTTATTTGTAGTCAGATTACTATCAAAACAACTAGTTATTTGACTGAATTGCTCCATTTCTTTCTAACAGGTATGTCTAAACTATTGAGTTACTCAAATGGGATGTATGCAGGTAGAATCCTGCTCAATTGTCATATTACCCTGAAAACGCAGGCCTTAGAATGGGGGTGGGGGAGATGTTGGTCATAGGGTACAAACTTGCAACTGGAAGATGAAGAAGTTTTGGAGAGCTAATGAACAGCCTAGTGATGATAGGTAACAGTACTGTGTTATATACTTCAAAGTTGCCAAGAGACTTTGTTCTTAAATGTTCTCACCACAAAAAAGAAATGAGGGGCACCTGGGTGGCTCAGTCCTTAGGCATCTGCCTTCGGCTCCGGTCACGATCCCGGGGTTCTGGGATGGAGCCCCGTGTCGGGCTCCCTGATCAGTGGGGAGCCTGCTTCTCCCTCTCCCACTCCCCCTTCTTGTGTTTCCTCTCTTATTGTCTCTCTCTCTGTCAAATAAATAAATAAAATCTTTAAAACAAAAAACCAAAAAAGAAATGATAGTTTTGTGACCTGGTATTAGCTAACACTGCAGTGGTGATCATGTTGCAATATAGAAACATCTCCAATCAACACGACACGTTGTACACCTTAAACTTAACCAGTGTTACATTTCAAGTATATCTCAATTAAGAGAATAGGAGCACCTGGGTGGCTCAGTTAGTTAAGCATCTGCCTTCGGCTCGGGTCATGATCCCAGGGTCTAGTGTTCCAGGCTCTGCTCGGTGGGGAACCTGCTTCTCCCTCTCCCTCTGCTGCTCCCTCTGCTTGTGCTTTCTCTCTCTCTCTATGTCAAATGAATAAATAAAATCTTAAAAAAAAAAAGTAGATAGAGTCAGGGCCTCTGTAGCTGCTCAGCTGCCTGTCCTAACTAATTTCCCACGTCTGTGTTTTTTTCTAATGTTTTCTGCTACTATTTACCAGTTTCGAAACAAAACAAAACAAATCTGTATATGGTATCCACCTGCTTAATCCATAGGTTTCCATTACTCTTCTGATAAAAAAAAAAAAAGGCTATCTCCCATAATCCTTACTCATAGTACTTACACGAGCAGAAGTATGACCCCTACCAACGTCTCCTACCTCATGTTATACTCCTCTCTTCAGTGTCCCCTTATTCCTACTGTGCTGGTTTTATGTGATTTCTTCAACTAGACACGTTCTTTACAATCTCAATGCTTTTTCACTAATTATTCCTTCCACTTAAAATACTCCATAACTGCCCCTCCCCATCATGTGCCACACTTTGGCCTATTTAATTACTATCCATTCTTCGGGTCTCAAGTCCCTAACTTCACAGGTTAGAGTGGGTTCTCCTGTGTAGACTACATAGCATTTATCACAGTTTGTAATTACATGCTTGAGTGAATCTGTGTCAGCAAGTATGTCTATATTTCTGTTGCCCCCTGTCATCGCCTTAATGGTTAGCATAGTTCTTGCTCATAAGACACCCTTAATAAATATTAGCTGAGTGAATGAATGAATGAATGAGTGTGTGAATAATTGTAGAGGTTAAGGGCTGAGCCAGTCCAGGGAGGGCCTTACATGGAAAATAGGCATTGGCCTATTACCAATAACGGCAGGCACTGGAGAGAGCTAGGTAGTTTGGTGCATAATCTTTGGTTCACAGCTCACGTTGACCGTGTAATAGATGTGTAACCTTAAGCAAGTTACTTTTCCATTTTTCTGTCTCAATTTCCTCATCCTAACAATAGGGACAAGACTAATTTTCTACCTTACAGGGTTATAGTAGGATTAAATATTGTATTTAAAGTGATAGGCGTGGGGGCTGTTGCCTAGTACATGCTCATTAATGAGAATGACTATTGTCCTTACTATTGTTTTATTAGGTCTCATTAAGAACCTGCTTGAGATATATGTTTTAACCTGAGGCCAGCAAGTCTAGGGATGAAAATATTCTGCCACAATGCTAAAACTCAAATCCCAAAAGGAGGTCTAAACAAAGCACCTGCCTAGGGAGGAAGCACCACGTAATGGGCTAATGTCCATATAGAATGGAACTAGTGGAAATGAAATTGGAGGAACAGTGATCCTCAGATTTCTTATATAATCTTTGAGCCAGTGAGATTTTGGAAAAGAAACTCTGAGAATGAAAGACAAGAACCCAATCCCTGGTGATTGGCAGTAGACTCCTACCTACTGTAGAGATGTTGTTAAGGCTGTTGAAGAGTGTCCTCTTTTCAAGGTCCCTTATGGAAACTTTGTCTTAGTCCTGAAAATAAACAGTTATCCTTCCCCTGGGAATGAATCATGCAGGCAATCATATTTCTTGGTTGCTTTGGCTACTAGGAAGCTCAGAGGCAAATAAAGTGCTCACAAATAGCAAAGTGTGTTATTCAATGAATCAATCATTGAACAACATAATTTCCAAACCAAACAAGCTACTTTTTTTATTATATGTTTGCATAAGTACACATTCTTCCATATCACTTATCACAGATACACATTTTCACTTATTTGTATTATTATTTGATTAGTATCTGCCTCCTCCACTAGAGAAAGTTCTTTGAAGACAGCAGAAGTATTTATCTTCTTTAACTCTACACCTCAGTTCCTAGCAAATGGTAGATGACAAAAATATTTGTCAGATGAAGAATGCAAGTTCATAGTAACTTGTGGAATTTAGTTTGGGCGCTAACCTCAACCCTGGTTTTTTATTTGCACCGATTTTTTCACTTTTTAAAAAAAATCAGTTGTATTTTCAAAAGTAATACCTGTTCATTGCACACAATATTATAAAATGGAGACGAATAGGTGTAAAATAACTCATAAATCCCTCTAACTAAAGATAACTTCTAATGAGGGCTGTATCTTCCAGAGCTTTGATTAAATATATATGTATGTATATATGTATGTATGAATTTTTTCATGTCTACAACATGAACTCAACTTATTAATTTGTACAACATACTAAGTTGTATGGTTTAAATTGTTGTCTTGTATGTACTTTTGAATAAGGCTATAAATCCTTTTTGGAACAATAATGGCTCTAACTATGTAAGCACTGGGAATTGGGGTAAGCAGGTCGGTAGGGGTTCAGACACATGATGTAGTAGACACTTACCTAGTGGGCTCCTGACCCCAGACTCTTTCTGTTCCTCCCACCTAAGCCTCGGGTCATCCATGATCCTGAACTATAATCTAGGGATCAAGTAGGCTCGGCTTTTAGGGGCAGCAAGATATGGGAGGGATTCACACTGTATTTTCTGGGCTAAGTAACATTTCAGGGATGGAGCATGAGGAACTTCTTAGGTGACTGGTCTTAGGAGTCCTGGCCATGGACAGTCTTTCCTCCCTACCTCTCCATCTACCAAATCTTGAAATCATATCATTTTAAAAGTCAGCAAAACACTGTTCCTCCAAACTGTGTGTTTCTGTCTTCCTTCCTTCTAGGTGAAGCTGTCCCCTCAACCCTGGAGTTCCAGAAACAGGAGTGATAGAAGTACCTTTGTATGGTACTTTTGATGAAACATGGAAATTGGATGTTTTCCATTTAAAAACTTAACACCAACATTAACACCACCAAGTAGCTGGATTTCCTCTTCTTGCTAAATGTCATAATAAACAGTAAATAAGATTGCTGCAGAAAGTGGGCTTCAGAGTGGTGTGGCTATGAATAGCTTAACAAATTCACAGATTGCTCCCCAAACGCGAGGCTTTCTGCCGTGCCTGTTTCTATGGAATGCCAGGGGACCATTACCAGGGAACTAAATAACTGAAATGTTATAGAGTATTTCAAATCATGTTAATGACCCAAATCTATCTCACCACCGCTCCTTTGAATTGATGGCTCAGGCAGTTTTTAACAGGCTTACTTATCTCCTAAATACAGTGGTGAGTTGGATTCAGCCTTGGATACACTGTAACACGGAGCTCTCCTCACGCCAGTCCCCTAGCCAGACCCAACCAGAAGGCTTGCCAGGTTTGTTGTGCTGAAACCCAGAAAGCCTAGATTTGTTTTCCTTCCTGTCCAGAAAAATTAAAATGCGCACACGCGTGCACGCACACACACACACTGAACTTGTTAGCCTGTGCAGTTACTCTGAGCTAAAAGAATTTTTTTCTGGGGCACCTGGGTGGCTCAGTCATTGGGCGTCTGCCTTCGGCTCAGGTCATGATCCCAGGGTCCTGGGATCTAGTCCCGCATCGGGCTCCCTGCTAGGCGGGGAGCCTGCTTCTCCCTCTGCCTCTGCCTCTCTCTCTCTCTCTCTCTCTGACTTTCATGAATAAATAAATAAAACATTAAAAAAAAAAAAGAATTTTTTTCTTCAAAATGCAAACGTATAAAATCTGTAAGTCAAGTTATCTGTAAAAATTATCTTTTGGAACCTATGAATCTCTGAAAAATTAAACTTTTTCATCCCTTCTACGCACATCGCAGAGCACATTTAACAATTATAAACAGGCAGACCTTCCAAGATCTTTCCTGAGTCAGGCAGCCCCGAGCTACCGGATGGTGTGCCCATAGCTCACCAACAATGATGAACGCAGACAAGGAGAGAGCTAGGTCTCCAGAGTATAGTAGAGTGGAGAATAGCTGTGAGGAGTGTGGCTGGAAAGCATGCCCTGACAGTAAACCTAGAATTCTAGATGTGAAGTCCAAGGGTTTCTAGGCCAATGATAAAAATGGGAAAGGAGGTATTTCCACGTGGTGCCAGTGCACCAAGTCCAAACTCCTGAGAGTGGGAACAAGGTCCTGTGTCACTTGGCACCTGCCTACTTCTCCATCATCCCTCACATTTCCTCCCCACCACTATATGTTCCAAGCATTACCCAAATTTCCTGCTGGGGGGCTGTGTAGGTACAGTTTCTCTCTTCTCAAATATCTTTCACACCCTCCCTTTATCTAAATGAGCTGTATTTAATCTTTAGACTCCGTTAAAGTACCATCTCCTCTAGGAGAGCATCCTTGACCCTTCTCCCAGCTACCTACTGAATTGTCTTCTCTCCCTAATTCTGGAACAGATGATTGATATGGGTGCTACTGCCCTCACTTCAATAAACTAAGAGCTCCTAAATATATCTCCATCCCCAGTCCTCGCATAGTAGATACTTGGTTACATGTTTATATAATTACTGATTAAATGGATATAGTCACATGGTTAACAGCTTTGTGATTATGGGTGATCAACATATTTGGAGATATATTCCCCAGAAAGCAACTAGTGAGATCGGGGATTAGGCCTGCTGTCCAGAGAAAAGAGGTTAACAAGAGCCAGTTAGGGCTCCGTGGAAATAATTCAACCTTCCGAATAGGACTTGGCATAGGAGCCCTGTTTTTCAAGCTAGTCGACCATACTGAAGATGACAGAGAAAGCTATAGCTTGGTGAGAATGAGTGACCGTGACATTGACCTTGTCACATGAAAGCACCAGCAATTTCAGACACTCCTTGCTGTTGGAGTTCAGGCAGCCAGTGACTCTGATAAAGGGCAAGGAGGACGTTTGTTCACCCGTAGAGCTAAATAAACTTTCAGGCCAGGCTCTGTGACCAAGGAACAAAAGCAGACAATGGAGGTGAGCGCAGCACTAAGCAAATCTCAGGGAGAGTCCTGAAGAGAAATTCAGATCAAAAAGTAGTATCAGTTATTTGAGCTTTACTTTGCTCATCTGAAAAATGGAAATAAAATAGCACCTCACAGCACTGTCTGTCATTACTAATAGATGTTCTAGTAGTTAGCGTAGTTCCCAGGGTCCAAAAGTCAATAAATGCTATTTTCCTTAATTTCTTTTTCTTCCCTTTATAAAAATCAAATCCGTATACCTTAAGTACTGGGTTTATTCAGTATTTGACATTTTAAATGTTCAAAACTTTTGCTCTTTCATAGTTTCTGGAAAGGAAATGGCATACTTTTTTGAGCATAAAAATTAAGATTTTTCTCAGTGACCGTGACTCTATGAATAAAGGTTGTTTTAACCTCTTATCATTTCAATACAGTGAAAGCTTAAAGTGAATAATATTTTCAAAGAAAAAATATACTTAGATTTATATTTCTTATTGCCCCTGAGGGAATAACTAGGACTCGTGTGTAGAAGTCACTGCGCAATAGATTGTGAGTTGATATGAGAAAAATCTTTTCTAACAGACAGCTGGCCAATGATGGAATGAGCTATTTTAAGAGTTAGCAAGTTCTTAGTCGCTACATGTGTTCGAGAAGCTCCTGTGTGAACACTCCTCAGGGCTGCTGCAGAAGGGTACCCTGCATACTCTCTAAGACTCCTACTTAATCTGACAAAGTACAGATCTGTTAGTATCATTATTATGTATTTTTCAGGAAACCCTGAATTCTGTATATTCCCCCAAGAAATCTGTCATCCATTAGCCCTTGGAAAACAACTATCATGTCATATTTGTCTTTGCTTGACATTAACAGATGCCCAATAAATGGCTATTAGACTCGTAGACCGCCTACACTATGCATAGCATTATGTTTACTGTTTCAAGAGCATATTTCCTATTTTGGGGAGTAACATAAACAGATCGAAGATGAGTTGGTTCTACCAAACTGCATTATTTCAACAAACACTGCTGAAAATGCCTTATATCCAACAATCTCTAAGTACGGAAACCCAAAGTGCACTCAGTAATAAGACTTCTAAAAGGAAAAATAAACTAAGATGGAATATTATTTCTAAAATAGGCATAGGTGCAAGTGTACGGGCATGTGCACATTCATAGGGCGGACTATATCCATATGGGAAAGAACTTATGTCATGTAAAGTATTACTGTATCCTATTAAGTATATCCCTGCTTTATGATAACAGATTTCTGGTAGTCTGATAGGAAAATGTAAGGCTTCAAAATGCAAAAGGTACCGGGGTGCTTGGCTGGTTCAGTTGGTAGAACATGCGATCCTAGATCTCGGGGTTGTGGGTTTGAGCCCCACGTTGGGTGTGGAGATTACTTAAAAATAGTCTTTAAAAAAAATGCAGAAGGTACCAACTACACAGGGTTATCTTGTGAGGGCTATTCCCTAGAGACCTTCTCATCATTTTTTTTCTGGTATAGCTACTTAGAATGCAATACCTATTTTCTTTCCCTCAGTAAGATTTCTGAATATCTGAACCAGGAGGACATGTGTAGAAAGCAATGAATGAAGTTTTTTGACATTCACTGTCATTCTTCCGGCATCGAGAGAAATAAAAACTAGGTAGAATGAAAATAACTTTGTAGCTAGAATCCTGGTAGCATAAGCAAACATGCTCACTGTTGTTTGCTTGCTGGAATATTTCTATCCGGTAAGAGAAAAAAGGATTACTAGTGAGTCTGAAGAGAGAAAGAAGGTGCCCCTATCCTTACTGTTAATACCTACTCTTTGTAAGTATTATGCATCTCTTACTGAAGGATTTCCAGAGCCTCTCCAAGCATATATCCTTTAAATAATCAAAAGACTCTGTTGAGACAGTTTCAAACAAAAGGGACACATTCTGGGCATTTTGCTAAGCAAGAACTTGGACTCTCTTTGGTTTTTTTTTTTTCATTAATTTTTTTAATTGGTGAAATAAGCTTTCTCCTATGAAGTCCAAATGAGAACCCAAACCCCCAAAGCTCAGGCACATATTGGGCTTCATCAGCTCTAGAACAGAAGCAAAACTCCTAATATGAATAGAGGCTACGAAACTAACTCACCGTGCAGACCATTGAAAACTGCCTCTGGTATCAGGGAATAGCCTTTGGTGTTAGGAAATAGCCTTTGAGTTACACATGACTGCAGTGCTTTATTTTTCAAAACAATCTAATTTGATATAACAGAGCATCCACACGTTACAAAAAATCCTCTCAGGGCACGGCTGTTCCAAGATTTTTAAAAAAATGAACCAGCTGTTAGAAAAGATAGGTGAGGAGAGGAGGAACAGTTTCCCTTCAGAAGCTGTACATTTCTTTCAGGTAATATGAGAACAGCGAGGTGAAAAGACTGGTTTTTATGTCTCTTATGTGTCACTCTTAATTTTTGTAACATAATTTACTCACAATAAAATGGGCCCACTTCAACTGTATATTCCAGTGTTTTATCAACTGTATACATCTGTAAAATCACACCATTACCAAAGTATAGAAAATTTCCATCCCCCCAGAAAGTTCCCTCATGCCCCATTGAATTCAATCTCCTTCATCTCCAGCCCTAGGCAACCGCCAATCTACTTTATGGTACAATAGGTTAACTTTGTCTCTTCTAGATTTTCATATAAATGCGATTGTATAGTATAAACTCTTTTGTGTCAGGCTTCTTTCAGCATGTTTTTGAGATTTATCAATGTAGTTGTGATGCCAATAGTTTGTTCCTTTTTCTTTGGTAGTAGTGCTCAACTGTATAGATATACCCAAATTTGTTTATATCTTCATCTGTTAATGGACCTTTGAATTTCTTCCAAGTTTGGCTATTATGAGTCAAGCTGCTATAAAGAAGTGATTTCCAGGGACGCCTGGGTGGCTCAGTCAGTTAAGCGTCTATCTTTAGCTCAGGTCGTGATCCCAGGGTCCTGGGATCAAGCCCTGCATCGGGCTTCCTGCTCAACAAGGAGCCTGTTTCACCCTCTTCCTCTGCCCCCTCCCCCCACCCCCACTACTCCTGCTCTCTCTCTCAAATAAATAAATAAAATCTTAAAAAAAAAAAAGAAGTATTTCCAGAGGTGCCTGGCTGGTTCAGTCAGTAGAGCCTGCGACTCTTGACCTCGGGGGTTGTGTGTTTGAGTCCCACGTTATAGATTACTTAAAAATAAAATCTTTTTTCAAAAAAAGAAGTATTTCCAAGCCTTTTTATGTGCATATATGTATGTATATGTATACTATGCTTAATATTGACTAAAATATGAGGAAACCATCAAGGTATGGTGAATTTATGTTATTATTACTAATACCAGTACTGTATAAGCATTTGGCACTGTTAGATATTTAGACTGCTTCCATTTTTTTTCCTTTATTATAAATAAGGTCACAGTGGACATTTTTCTGTAGAAAGCACTGTCCTCATTTGGGGCTATTATTTTAAGAAAAGTCCCTCAAAGGAACATTGGAAGGCTCAATACATACAAAAATTATAAGGTATTTGATATATTGCTAAATGAATTCCTAGGAAAGTTGAGCCAATTAACATTTGCATTAAGAAAATTTTAATATCACTAAAGAAAAAACAAGAACAAGTTCCATAGGGACGTCTGGGTGGCTCAGTAGGTTAAGTGTCTGCCTTCGGCTCAGGTCATGATCCCAGGGTCCTGGGATCAAGCCCTGCATCGATCAGGCTCCCTGCTCAGCGGGAAGCCTGCTTCTCCCACTGCCCCTGCTTGTGTTCCCTCTCTCGCTGTGTCTCTCTGTCAAATAAATAAATAAAATCTTTTAAAAAATAAATAAATAAAAATAATTTAAAAAAAAACAAGTTCCATAGGATGCACTCAAATGTTTATGCTTTTCTCGTCAAATCAATGAAAACCTTAATACACTTACCTAGAAGCAGTAAATTTACAAGCAAGGCATAGATTAATAACTGTATTTAATGTTGCTATAAATTAAACGCTTAGGGTCCTTACATGTTCAACAGTTTCAGAGGGTACTGATATTGGACTAAGGCTACCCTACATACTGTTAATTATGTAGAAATATCAGAGGATAAAATGGAAAATAATGACACTTGGAGAGAGTAAAAGACCTTTTATGCAACAGAAAAAAAAAACTGGTTTAGATCAATGGCTTTTAAGTATGTCTGATCATAGAAATCACCTAAAGATACTAGTTCAAAGTCCATATTCCCAAACAGCTTTTCTAGAAATTCTGATTCAGAGGTCTGAGGTGAGCTTTATTTGATGATTATTATACAGAAGTAAGTTTTAGAAACATTGTACTAAATGGTAGTAATGATGGTCCTTTGACTTTTTAGCATTTCTTATACTTTATTTTACTTAATCTATTCAGCAATTTCATAAGGTAGGCAAACTGGTAATATCTTGTTTTCACAAAGAAGTTAACGTTCAGTTGATCTAAATGAGTTATCCAAGATCAAAATGTTTCTGTAGATTTAATTAGTTCATCTTTCCCTAAGCTATAGGGGCAGGAAATAACGTACAGACTCTAGACAGAGCAACACACACTCCAGGGATGATGAAGAAGGGCCACAAACTACCTACCAGAATGTAAGAAAAGGATAGATAAGGGACGCCTGGGTGGCTCAGTCTTTAAGTGTCTGCCTTCGGCTCAGGTCATGATCTCAGATCCTGGGATCGAGCCTCGCATCAGACTCCCTGCTTAGTGGGGAGCCTGCTTCTCCCTCTCCCTCTGCTGCTCCCCCGCTTGTGCTCGCTCTCTCTCTCTGTCAAATAAATAAATAAAATCTTAACAAAAAAAAGAAAAAGAAAAGGATAGACAATACCAACTGTTGATGAGACTCTGGAGCATCCAGAATTCTCAGACACGGTTGGGTTATAAATTGACACGGATACTTCAGAAAACAGTGCTTGGCAGGTTCTCATAAAGCTGAACACTTGTAAAAAAAAAAAAAAGCTGAACACTTGTACACACTATAACTCAATTCCATTTCTGGGTACATGTTGAAAATGAAATAAGTGCTAATCATCACCAAAAAGCATGTAAAAGAGTGTTCGTAGCGGCACCCCTTGTGATACGTCCCAGGAAACCAAGAGTAGAAAGGAGAAATATACTGTGCCATGATCACACAACGGAATGTGTGTTACACAGCAACGAGTGAATACACGACTTGGAATTACCTACAATAATATGTATGAATCTCACAAGCATGTTGAGCAAGAGTAGCCAGACACAAAAGTATGTATTCTTTTCTTCCATTTACCAAAGACATACAAAGCAAACTTAATGCTGTTAGAAGTCAAGATATTTTGCCTTGAGGAGGGACAGGAGTGGGTAGTAACTGGAAGAGGGCACAAAAGGAGTAGCGTAGGTGGGTCATTTATAAAATTTTATCAATGTGTACAATTGTGATTTTTGTACTTTTTGTTATGCACGCTATAGCTTACTAAAAGGTTGAGTTTTTTGGGTTTTTTTTAAGAATATAGTCTAGCTGGTGTCACTTTGCTGTAGGAGGAGTGCAAAGGATGGACATGCAATGAATGTGGAAAATAACTCTCTACCATACATAACTTTCACATTTCCCCCTGTGTTACCCCATCCTAACAATGGAAAGAAGGGCGGGCAGAATATTCCTTGAGATCCCACATACTTGCACTACAGTTCCTCACTTAAATGCAGTTATTTCCGTTTCTTTACATATAGTATTAAAGCCATACTTCTCTGTAGAGCAGCTCTATTGATTTCCAGACAAACGTTCTAAACCTCATTTGCTACTATGCCTCCTTAATTTCTGTTTTCAAGTACATTTTGGACTTCATTCATTTTCCAATTTGAGTTGAAATATTTGTTTGATTTTACAGTGTGAATTGTTCCCATAATGGGGTACATATTGGTGTTTCATAGAGTGGGCACTTAATGATCCATTTCTCCAAAGAAAAACTGAGATTGGTAAATTGTATAGAGCAATGTTTTCATAAAGAAACATTTCAACTTTAATTTTGCCCGAGAGAGAGAAAAATCTACAGTTGTTGACCAATTATAGATTTTGTTAAATTTCATGTAATAATAAGAGCAAATATTTTGAAAACACAATATTTTGAAATATTGGGAAAAAGAAATATACTTTTTTTTTTTTTTAAAGATTTTATTTATTTATTTCAGAGAGAGAGACGGGGTGGGAGAGGGAGAAGCAGGCTTCCCCCTGAGCAGGGAGCTCAATGTGGGGTTCCACCCAGGATCCTGGGATCATGACTTGAGTCGAAGGTAGACGCCCAATGACTGAGCCACCCAGGTGCCCCAGAAAAAAATTCCTCAGAGAAAGTAGAGATCATAATACTTTATAGATGGGGCCCCTGGGTGGCTCAGTCAGTTAAGCATCTGCCTTCGGCTCAGGTCATGATCCCAGGGTCCTGGGATCGAGCCCTGCACTGGGCTCCCTCTCCCTCTCTGCCCCTCCCCCTTTCCCCCGCTCATGCTCTCTCTCTCTCTGTCAAATAAATAAATAAAATCTTTTTTAAAAAGCCCATAATAAGGGGCGCCTGGGTGGCTCAGTCGTTAAGCGTCTGCCTTCGGCTCAGGTCATGGTCCCAGAGTCCTGGGATCGAGCCCCGCATCGGGCTCCCTGATCCGTGGGAAGCCTGCTTCTCCCTCTGCCAGTCCTGCTTGTCCTACCTTTCTCGCCGTGTCTCTCTCTGTTAAATAAATAAAATCTTTAAAAAATAAATAAAAAGCCCATAATAATAATAATACTTTATAGGGTTGTTGGGAACGTTTGAGAAAAGGCTCTTATTTATTTAAAGTGCCTTTTTACAGTGCCTGGTATATAGCAAAGGGCCCAACAAAGTGATTCCCTGCCCATCCTTAATTATAAAAAAGGGAATAATTGGAATTTTGGGGAAGTTCTAGGCAAAGACCGAAAGCAGTTGAATGTAAATCCTAAATGCTTCATGGACAAGGCTTCTACCTGAAATCATGGTTAATACCAACCTAGAAATTCAATGTCAGACTTACCTATTCTCAGACTCTGCTCTTGCTTTTCTGATAAAAAGTTGGCATGAACATTTCATTGTTTTGCAACAGCTGTTATTACCAAATATTAGTGAATATCTAGGAAGAATCCATTACTGAGCAAAGACGTAGCAAAAATTAGAATCATTAAGTGCTCAAGTGCTGTTCTCCCAGAGAAATAATATAATTTGTGAACTGACCCAAACCATGTAAAAAATAGTGCATTCTTATTGCACATTTATGTTGGTTATGTCAAGCAACTGCCTCATTTTTTGTCAGCAAATTCTTTTTTTATTCTTTATAGCACCAGGTCTTTCCTTGTATTAAAAATATTAGAGTGAAGGGTGCCTGGGTGGCTCAGTTGGTTAAGCGACTGCCTTTGGCTCAGGTCATGATTCTGGAGTCCCAGGATCGAGTCCCGCATCCAGCTCCCTGCTCAGCAGAGTCTACTTCTCCCTCTGACCCTCCCTCGTCTCATGTTCTCTCTCTCTCAAATAAATAAATAAAATCTTTAAAAAAATATTAAAATTAAAAATTATTAATTCTAAGGTTTTAGAGATTTCCATGTCTGAATAAAATTCACTAAGCTGATTATTGGTGTGGTAGCCATTTAAACATTTTGGAAAAATTCATTACATTTAATATATTTGGTTCAGAGGTATCATATTGGCAAATCAACTAGTTTTAACCTTTCTTGTTTCTACTGCTGTTCAAATTAATTCACTTCTTCATTATTCATAATGATGCCCATCACTTATGAACTGGCCTCACTAGACCAGATGCTCTACTGAATTCACTAACTTTTTATTTTAATATATTGTAAACCACATAGATAAGTGGCAATAACTTTACAAAGACTCTTGCTCTACACTTTACCAAGATTTACCAATTCTTTACATTTTCACCCCAGGTGCATTATCATTGCCTCTCCGTCTCCTTCTCTGCCTCTTTACACTTTCAGTGAATCATTCGACATTAAGCTATAGATATTGTGCCCATTTGACCTAAATATTTCAGTGTATATTTCCTAAGAACAATGACAATCTCTTATATAAACAACAGTACCATTATCAAAATCAGCAAACTTAGTCACATTATATATGCAATCGGTAGTAGAGATTCCAATGTCATCTTTGTTTTTAATCCAAGGGAAATCCATTAATTTTCACATTTCCTCCTGTGTTACCTCATCATTAAGCATGATTACAACTGTAGTCTTTTTGTTTGTTTTTTGTAGATGCTTTTTATCGATCTGAATTAATTCCCTTCTATTCCTAGTTTGCTGGAAGTTTTTGTTGTGAACAGAATTGAATTTTGTCAAATCATGCTTTTTACATGTATGTAAATGATCAAATGACTTTCTCCTTTATTCTTCTAATATAATCACATTGATTGATTTTTTTTTTTTTTTAAGATTTTATTTATTTATTTGACAGAGAGAGACACAGTGAGAGAAGGAACACAAGCAGGGGGAGTGGGAGAGGGAGAAGCAGACTCCCCCCTGAGCAAGGAACCCAATGCGGGGCTTGATCCCAGGACCTTGGGATCATGACCTGAGCTGAAAGCAGACGCTTAACGACTAAGCCACCCAGGTGCCCCAGATGATTTTCTAATATGAAACCATTTGTGCATTCCTGGGGATGAACTGTACTTGGTCATAAAATACTATCAATGTATTTCTGGATTTGATTTGCTTGTGGGGTTTTTTTTTTCATCTATATTCAGATGATATTGTTTGGTCATTTCTTTCACTGTAATTTTTTTTCGGTTTTGGTATCACGGTTATGCTGGCCTTGTAAAATGAGTTGCCAAGTATTTTCTCCTCTGTTTTCTGAATGTGTTTGTCTAAGATTGGTACTATTTCTCCGTTATGTGTTAGAATCCAACAGTGAAACCCTCTGGGTCTGTAGTATTCTTTGCGGGAAGGTTGTGAACAAATTATTCTATTTATTTAATAGGTACAGGGGCATTTAGATTTTCTGTGTCATTTTTAACAGTTTTGATAATTTGTGTGTTTCAAGAAATGTTTTCATTTCATCTAAGTTGTTAAAATAATTGGCATAAACTTCTTTATAATATTTATCATACTTTTTTTTTTTTAAGATTTTATTTATTTATTTGAGAGAGAGAGAATGAGAGAGAACACATGAGAGGGGGGAGGGTCAGAGGGAGAAGCAGACTCCCTGCCGAGCAGGGAGCCCGATGTGGGACTCGATCCAGGGACTCCAGGATCATGACCCGAGCCGAAGGCAGTCGCTCAACCAACTGAGCCACCCAGGCGCCCTATTTATCATACTTTTGATACATGTAGATATATAGTGATATCCCATCATTCACTCTGGATATTGGAAATTTGTTTTCTTTCTTTTTTTCTGCAGCCAGTCTGCTAGGGGGCAATCAATTTTATTGATCTCTCAAGGAAACAAATCTTGGCTTTGTTACTTTTTTTCCTTTTTACTTCTTTTTAGTTCATTATAGCCTTCCTTCTACTTTGGATTTATGTGATCTACTTTATCTAGATTCGTATGATGAAAAGCTAGAATTTGTTTTGTTTCTAATATAGGCACTCTAATTTCTCTCTAGACATTGCTTTAGCTACAAACCCATACATTTTAATGTTATCTTTTCTCTTTTTTCAGTTAAGCATACTTTGTAATATCCCTTTTGATTTCTTCTTTGACGGAAGAGTGATTCAGAAGCATGTGTTTTGTTAATGTACAGTTACTTGAGGATTTTTTAGGTATTATTATTGATTTTTAACTCTATTCTTCTGTGGTTAGAGGACATATTCTCTGTATCATTGGAATCCTTTGAAATAATATGGTCTATCTTGGTCAATATTCTGTGCATACTTGAACTGTGCTCATTCTGCTGTTGTTTGGCAAAGAGTTCTATCAAGGTCAATTTGTCTTAAAGTCTGCTTTGTCTTACATGAATATTATCACTCCAGGTTTCTTGTTCTTACTTTGTGCCTGCTACATCTTTTTAAATCATTTTAGGTTGTATTTTTCCATAGGCTTATTTTTTTTTTGAGTTTTTATTTAAATTCCCATTAGTTATATAGAGTAATATTAGTTTCAGGTGTAGAATTTAGTGATTCATCACTTACATACAACACCCAGTGCTCATCACAACAAGTGCCCTCCTTAATCCCCATTACCCGTTTAGCTCATGCCCCCTACCCACCTGCCCTCCAGTATGCATCAGTTTGTTCTCTGTAGTTAAGAGAAACTGTTCTCTGGTTTGTGTCTCTTTTTTCCCCTATATTCATCTGTTTTGTTTCTTAAATTCCACATATGAGTGAAATCATATGGTATTTGTCTTTCTCTGACTTATTTCACTTAGCATAAGATACTCTAGTTCTATCCACATCATTGCAAATGGCAAGATTTCATTCTTTTATGGCTGAGTAATATTCCATTGTATATATATTTATATATATACCACATCTTTATCCATTCATCTGTCATTGGACATTTGGGCTCTTTCCATAATTTGGCTATTGTTGATAATACTGTTACAAACACCAGGGTGCATGTGTACATTCAAATCAGTATTTTTTTATCCTTTGGGTAAATATCTACTAGTGCAATTGCTAGATTGTAAGGTAGTTTTATTTATTTATTTTTTTTAAGATTTTATTTATTTATTTGACAGAGAGAGACACAGCGAGAGAGGGAACACAAGCAGGGGAGGTGGGAGAGGGAGAAGCAGACTTCCCGCCGAGCAGGGAGCCTGATACGGGGCTCCATCCCAGGACCCTGGGATCATGACCTGAGCCGAAGGCAGACGCTCAACGACTGAGCCACCCAGGCGCCCCAGGTGGTTTTATTTTTAACGTCTTGAGGAATCCCCATACTGTTTTCCAGAGTGGCTGCACCAGTTTGCATTCCCACCAACAGTGTAAGAGGGTCCCTTTTTCTCCACATCCTCACCAACATCTGTTGTTTCCTACATTTGTTCATTTTAGCCATTCTGACAGTTATGAGATGGTATCTCATTGTGGTTTTGATTTGTATATCCGTGATGTTGAGCATCTTTTCATGTGTCTGTTGGCCTTCTGTATGTCTTTGGAAAAATGTGTTTGTGTCTTCTGCACCTTTTTTTAAAAGGATTTTTTATTTCTCAGGTGTTGAGTTTTATAAGTTGGGAGAAGTAGACAGCAACATGCAAAAGAATGACACTGGACCACATTTTTACACCATACACATAAACAAATTCAAAATGGATGAAAGACCTAAATGTGATTCAGGAAACCATCAAACTCCTAGAGGAGAACACAGGCAACAACCTCTTTGACCTCGGCCATACCAAGTTCTTATTTGACAGGTCTCGAAAGGCAAGGGAAACAAAAGCAAAAATGAACTATTGGGGCTTCATCAAGATAAAAAGCTTCTGCACAGTGAAGGAAACAACGAACAAAATGAAAAGGCAACTTACAGAATGGGAGAAGATATTTATAAATGACATATCTGAGAAAGGGTTATTATCCAAAATATATACAGAAATCATTTTAGTTTTGACCTCCAGTTTTATATTTAAAGTCCATCTCTTAGAAAAATCATATAGTTGGATATTATTCTTTTATCCAGTCTGATAATCTGAATTTTAAGATTTTATTTATTATTTGATTGGAGATGGAGGGGCAGAGGAAGATGGAGAGAGAATCTCAAGCAGGCTCCACGCCTAGCGTGGAGCCTAGCGTGGAGCCTGATGTGGGGCTTGATCACACAGCCCTGAGATTATGACCTGAGCCAAAATCAAGAGTCAGACACTTAATTGATTGACTCACCCAGGTGCCTTCTGACAGTCTGAATTTTAATTGGATTTTTAAGTCCACTTACATTTAATATACATGGATATGATTATACTTTTGTCTACCACTTTGCTGTTTCTTTTCTATGTATCACATGGTTTTTGTTCCTGTTTTTCCTGTCCTGCTTTTTGTTGGGTTAATGAAATATATAAATTTTTAATCTTTCCACTTACGAAAATGTTATAATTATAGTCCAAAATTTAACTATGTATCCATCACCCCAATTCCCAAATGCTCACATCTTGCAAAATCATAGTACAGTTGTCAAATTCAGAAAACTAGCATTGTTGCAATGCTATAATAAAATCTACGGAAATGTCTGGCCATTATTCAAAGGTCACCAGTTATCCTACTAGTATCTTTTTCTAGTCTAGGATCCAATCCAGGATCAGACATTGTATTCAGTTTTCATGGCTCCTTAGTTTCTTTGTTCTTACATAGGTCTTTGGTCTTTATATGTGTTTTTTGAAGATTTTATTTATTTGAGAGAGAGAGAGAGCATGAGCGGGGTGGGGGGGCAGAGGATGAGGGAGAAGTAGAATCCCTGTTGAGCAGGAAGCCCGATGTGGCTGGATCCCAGGACCCTGAGATCATCACCTGAGCCGAAGGCAGATGCTTAACCGACTGAGCCATCCAGTCACCCCTTTATTTGTGTTTAATGACTTTAGCATATTTGAAGACTACTAGCCAGCTATTTTGTGGAAAGCCCCACATTTTGGGTTTTTATGAGGTTTCCTTACAATTATGTTCATCTTATGAATTCTTGGCAGGAGTACCACATAAATTATGTTATATCCTTCTCGGTGCATCACATGAGGAAGCACATGGTGTTGATTTATCTCCTTGGTGGGAATGTTCACTTACATGTGGAATCTACAAAAACAAAACAAACAAACATTATTATTTACTTTATTGCTTGCATTGTCCCAGATTGGGCCACTGAGAGCCCCTTCAGCTTAGCTTTTGTGTCCTTGTCACTTCGTATGCACTTCCTTATTATTTGGTACCACAAGATATTTCAGGCTCAGGTTTTACTTTCCTGCCCACGCCCTGGACTCAACCATTTCTCCATGAATCCCTCATTCCTTTTGCTGGTTCATTGTAATTAGAACCCAACACCCAGGTGCTAATTGTGTGCACTGATAGCAGGGTGTCATTGTTAGTAGGCTGCCTCGATTATCAGAGATAAGATATGTATGTATTTATGCATATATCTATCAATTTCTATATTTCTCTGTAAATTTATTAAGGACCATGAGGTCATACTGAAACCACCAACTCTACTCAAATATCACAGGTTCATCCTTTCTTTATTTATAGTTCCTTTCTTTGACAGTGAGAAAGAGATCACTCTTTGTATACAATATTTTTACTTATTTGCTCAGTTCTGGAATACATTTGAAGTAATTTGAAAATTGATTGCATATACTTCTGTGAAAAACAAACATGGGGCACTGGCTGGCTCAGTCGGTGGAGCATGTGACTCTTGATCTTGGGGTTGGGAGTTCAAGTCCCAGATTCAGTGTAAAGACTACTTAAAAGTAAAATCTTTAAAAAAAACCTATTAACTACAGTACAATGTTTGTGCAAGGTCATTTTTGTCTTTGCCCCTAGAAATACATTCATAGTATTTTTTCCCAAAGTTAGAAAAGCTCTTCATTAAGGTTATGTGAATGTCTTATAAGACAGCTATGTTTACTTGATTCTGTTTGTATTCCATTTGGGGCCCCAATCCTTATCCTTGTGGATTTTTTTTATTAATGTCATTATTGTAGATTCTATGAAATACCAACCAAGATCTAAAAGTCAGCATTATGCAAAAAATTATACTTAGAGAAAGCTCACTTCCCACTCCATCTTCCCCATTCTAATTGTCCATATATTTTGACCCACTCTCTCTACATAAATGACCTCATTAGTTTTGGTTTATTCTTCCTGTCTTTCTTTTTGTCAAATGAGTGTATCTGTGTGTGTGTGTGTGTGTGTAATTTTCTTCTTTACCTTTCTTACACAAAATATAGCATATTATAATCTTCTGTACTTAATTTTTATGTACAATATATTTTGGAAATCATTTCTTATCTTTTTACAGAAGCCCTTCTTGTCCTTTTTTACAGCTGTATCATATTGCAATATATGGATTAGCATAATTTATCCAATCACTCTTCTCTGTGTGGGAATTCAGGTTGTTTTCAATATATTATGATTACAAATAATGCTGACAGGTATATCCTTGTGCATATTTTTTGTTATTCTTGGAGATATATCTTCAGGGTAACTTCCCCAAAGTAGAATTGCTATGTCAAATAGTAAGTATATTTGTACTTTTGTTGGATATTACCAAATACTCCTCCCATGGAATGTTATCAGCTCGCATGCTAATCAGCAGTGTTTGAAGATCTCCATTTTACTGTAGCGTCACTAACATCATGAGTTGTCATTTTAATAAATTTTTGTCAGTCTTCTAAGCGGTAGATTGCTTCTTGGCATGGCTTGAATTTGCCCTTCCCCAAAGAGGAGTGAGAATGGACATCCTCTCACCTGTTTCAGGGCCATTTTTACATCCGTTTTTGTTAAATTTTTGTTCCTATCTTTTCTTCATTTGTTCAGTCAAGATTTTGAGGGTTTTCCCCCCTTGATTTTGAGACATTCACATATATTATAGGGATATTGACTCTTTATATATAACATATGGTGGAAACATTTGTTCCCAGTCTGGCAGTTACCTTTTGATTTATTTATGGTGGGTGTTTGTTGGTTGCTGTGAAACAGTTTTTTAATACTTACATAGCCAAAGTTATCAGTAATTTTTCTTGTTGCCTCTGGATTTTGAGCCATCGCTAGAAGACTTAGCTGTATATATAGGATAAACAGAAATTCACCCATGTTTTCTTCCAGTGTTGGTGTTATTCAGTTTTTACATTTAGATACCGAATCTATTTGGAGTTTATTCTTGATTTTGCTGTGAGGTAGTTATGATTATATCCTTTCCAAAATCCTTAACCAATTTTCACAGCACCATTTTTTTAAGATCTTATTTATTTATTTGAGAGTGAGAGCAAGAGAGAGAGCACAAGCACACACAGAGGGAGAGGGTGGGAGAGAAGCAGATTCTCCGCTGAGCAGGGAGCTCGATGCTGGGCTGGGCTAGATCCCAGGACCCGGGATCATGACCTGAGCTAAAGGCAGATGCTTAACTGACTGAGCCACCCAGGCACCCCTATAGCACCATTTTTTAAAAAGTCCACCTTTGCCCTGGTATTTTGAGATACCATGTTAATCACATACTGAATTTTCTTATGTAGTAGGATCATTTTTTGGCATTTCTGTTCTCTCACACTGGTTTTTTTATTCATGCGTCATAAAACTATTCTGTTTTATTTAATGGGACTTTACAGTATGCTTTAATGTCTGATAGGGCTAGTCCCCCCTTGCAGTTTTTCTTTTTTTGTGTTATCCTTGTTCTACTTGCATGATTGTTTTCTATATAAAATTTATTATCAATTTGTCTTTATTATCAACTTCTCTAGCTCCACTTAAATGTGAATAAGTATTCTTATTAGAATCACATTAAATTTATAAGTTAACAGAGATAATGAACGTCTTTATGATGTTGATTCCTCCTATGGAAGACCAGGGCATAGTTTTCAGTGTGTCCAGGTCTGCTTGGAAGTGTTTCGAGTGTTTTAACATTTTCTTCATATAAGTTTTGCACTTCTCATGTTCATTTTATTCCTAAGAAAATAATCTCTGATGCAGTTGTAAATGGTATTTTCTGTCCTATTATTTCCCCTAACTCGCAATTGTTTTTCTATATGAAAACTAATAGTTTCTGTACATTAATTTTATATCCTGCTGTATCTTACTGAATGTTTTTATTGTTTCAATTAGTTTTATCATTGAATCTTTAGAGATTTTTAGATGTGCTATCGGAGCATCCAAAAACAGAGATAGCTTCACTTCTTTACCAGTTATTATACCTCAGATTGATGTTTCCTCCCTTGTCGAGTTCCATTGACTAATACCTCTAGTCCATTGTTAAATAGTGATGAAGAATCTGAACACACACCTCACCAAAGAAGAAATGCAAATAGCAAATAGGCATATGAAAAGATACTCCACATCACCTTGTCATCAGGGAAATGCAAATTAAAACAAGAATGGGCCACCACTATACACCTATTAGAATGACGGAAATCCGAAACTCTGACAACACCAAATGCTGTTGAGGATGTGGATCAACAGAATTCTCATTCACTGCTGGTAGGAATGCAGAATAGCACAGCCTCTTTGGAAGACAGCTTGGAAGTTTCTGAGAAAATAAACTTGCTCTTACCATATGATCCAGCAATCTCACTCCTTGGTATTAACCCAGATGAGCTGAACCCTTATCCCCACACAAAAGCCTGCATGTGATGTTGATAGCAGTTTCATTAATGATTGCCAAAACGTGGAAGCAACCAAGATGTCCTTTAATAGGTAGGTGGATAAATAAAGTGTGATAAATCTGTACAATGGAATATTATTCATTGTTAAATAGAAATGAGTTACCTGGTCATCAAAAGACATGGGGGAAACTTAAATGCATATTACTAAGTAAAAGGTACCAATGTAAAGAGGCTACAGACTGCATGATTCCATCTGACTTGCAGGAAAAGGCAAAACTATGGAGACAGTGAGATCATTGGTTGCCAGGGGTTTAGGGGAAAAGAGTGACGTACAGGCAGAACGCAGGGGATTTTAGGGCAATGGAACTATTTTGTATGATACAATAATGATGGATAGATGTAATTATACAGTTATCCAGACCCAAAGACTACATTACACCAAGAGTGAACCAAAGGCAGAGGGCTGGAGAAAGATGAACTCCTGAAGGTGGGGAGCAGGACACACCCTCCCCCCAAGATCACAACTACCACTGGGGATCTTCAGGTGCTCTGGGAAGGCTGCAAAACCTAATCCAGTCTGTGCTATTTTGTCATAGTAATGAGGGAACAGACGGCTAGCTGAAGACGAAGCATAAGCTGACACCCTGCAACCTCCCCCTACCCCCACTCTTGGGTGGGACTTGTGTGACATTCTTCCAGGAATCTCCCAACTGTCTTAATGTTAACACCTTGCTAGAGGGGAAAACAACCTTAACTTGACAATGACAAGACCTCTGGTATCTTGTAGGTATCTTGTAGGTAGGTCTGCTTTAGCATATGAAAGTTCTTTTGAAACCTCCCTTTCCCTTACTTCCCCCAACTCCAAAGTATATAATGAGCCACTCCTCAAGACCTCTGGGCAGCAGCTCTTTCTCCCCAGGGGTCCTGTCCCTGTGCTTTAATAAACCACCATTTTGCACCAAAGAAGTCACAAGAATTGTTTCTCGGTCGTTGGCCCTGGACCTCATCCCACTGAACCTCACCTATATTCCAAAACCACATCAATAGTATGTTTTGCAAATTCATTTTCTACCCTCTATCTCACTTTTGTTTCAGTTTTATCATCAGTCCTTTCTCTTGACGTTTTCCCAGTGTTCACTCTCAAAAGGTTAAAGAATATCCTCATGTTCTTTGATGTGTAAAGCTGGTTTTCTAAAGCCCTGATAATTGAAGGGCAGCTTGAATGAATCTAAAATGCTTCATTGCACTTTTCTATCACTGAGGTTTCTCAAAATGTTTCTACATTGTTGCCTTCCTTACAATGTTTTTGAGAAGTTTGATATCAGTTTAATTCTTTTGCTCTTATTACTCATTTAAATTTATCCTGCTTAGAAAGACAAATACCGTATGATTTCACTCATATGTGGAATTTAAGAAACAAAACAGATGAATGTATGGGAAGGGGGAAAAAAAGAGTAAGGGAAACAAACCTTAAGAGACTCAAGGATAGAGAAGAAACTGAGGGTTACTGGGAGGGAGGTGGGTAGGGGGATAGGTTAGATGGGGGATGGGCGTTAAGGAGGGCACTTGTGATGAGGACTGGGTGTTATATGGGATGAATCACGAAATTCAACTCCTGAAACCAATATTACTCTATATGTTAACTAACTAGAATTTAAATAAAAATTTGAAGAAAAAAAAAGAAACACAAAACAAAACAATAAAAAATTTATCCTGCTTCACTGTTTGTTTAGTTTCTTGAGTTTGTAAGTTGATATTTTTAAACAAATTTGGGAGATTTCAGCTATTATTTATTCAAACAATTTTTCTCCCTTACTCTCTCCTTTCTTTCTGGAACTCCAATTACATGTGTTGGTGATTTGACATTTTTCCACATGTCACTGTGGCTCTGTTTATTTCTTTTTAATCATGAATTTTTCTCTATTCTGCAAATTGTATAGATTCTACTAATTTGCCTTCAAGTAATTAACTCTAATTTCCCCGGCCCAGTTTTCTAGTATGCTCATTTAGTGAATTTCTAATTTCAGTCTCTCTTCTCCCCATTTTTTATAGTTTTAATTTTGTTAATTAATACTTGCTTTCTCTTCAATCATTATGGCAATATTTTACCACTTTGGACATATCCACATTGGGTTCACTGAAAGTCCTTGTATCCTAACTATGTCATCTCAGGCATCTTGGTATTGATTTCTATTAACTTAATTTTTCTTTTTTCTTTTCCTATTTCCTGGCATGTGGAGTGATTTTTAGTTAGAAACTAGATATTGTTGTTGATACATTGTATATTGTAGAAAATCTGGATTCTGTCTTCTATCTTTGAAGAAGACTGATGTTTCTCCTGGGAGATTGTAAAGTCCAATTTGTCCCTACTCTCTCTTACAAAAGAAAGTATCTGAAATCTCTGATTAGCCCTTTCTGTTACTTAGTGGTCTCCCTCACTCAAAAGCAGTTCAGGAATTAGTGGGGTTTGAGTGAAGTATATATGTAGATTTGGAGGCTCTCTCTCCACTCTGTCCCTCCCTCCCCTGTGATTTCCCTTCTCTGTTTGTTGCTACTCTAGCAGCCCCAGCCTGGGTCCTCTGCTCAAGCTAATATGCAGCCTCCTGCATAACACATGGCCTTCCTATGCAGCATGGACTGGGCTGCCTTTAGACTGAAAGCTATACAAATGTGAATCTTACTCCCTTGAGTGCCCTCCGTTTAGAGGTTGAACTCTCCCTTTTCCAGTGCTTTTACCCACTTTTTTGGGCTTTGTGTGGTAGGCAGAATTGTCCCCAAAAGATGTCTATGTTCTTTTTTTTTTTTTAAGACTTTATTTATTTGACAGAGAAAGACACAGCGAGAGAGGGAACACAAGCAGGGGGAGTGGGAGAGGGAGAAGTAGGCTTCCCGCTAAGCAGGGAGCCTGATGAGGCTCTCGATCCCAGGACCCTGGGATCATGACCTGAGCCGAAGGCAGACATGCTTAATGACTGGGCCACCCAGGCACCCCAAGATGTCTATGTTCTAATCACTGGAACCTGGAATATGGCATGATGAGGCATTTCCAGGATGCCAGTCTGCTCCAGGAAGATACAGGGCTCCTGTGCTAGCTGACTTTGGTTCAAGGAGTACCCCATGGCTTTGCCAAACCTTTGTTAGAATGCACTGCAGTCTAAGTTACTTTCACCCAACCTTCTTTCCATCTATCCTTCATCCTGGCATGGCAATTTGACTGCTTTCCTAGCCTCCCCAACCCCACCATATTTACATTCACACGGGCATTTCTCCTAATAAAACTCTTGCACATTTCATCCATATTAGCATCTGCTCTTTTGAGGATTCAAACTAATACAATTGGTAACTAAAAAGAAATGTACATTATGAACTTGGGAGTGGATGGCTGAAATGGAATGGGGTCATTGGAGTTTAGGAGGTGAAGAAATGAAATACTAGGTTTTGGTGTGGGTCATTCAAGTTTGATATTAACAAAATCCATTACCCTTGTCAGGACAGTGATTCCTCCTCTCACTTTCTGGTCCCTGGGCACGAGGAATCCAAAGTGCCATAGAATCATCTCTGACTTGTAGTTCATTGGAAACCTTGCTGTGTCCCCTGGAAAAGTGTACCCACTTTGGGAAACAGACCCTCCAGCCTTACAGAGCCCAGAGTTGAAGGGCCAGAAAGCATAAGTCCCTCGGTGGGTCATTAGGAGTAAAGGTAATTGGCACCACTCTACTTCCAACTCTAGGTTCCCAGATTCATGAATCCTTAATACTGGGGTAGAGCACCATAAAGAGGTCTGTGATTTAATAAATACATTCTACCTTCAAGCTTTTCTTTCTGTTTTCAGAGTGTTTCTTCTAAGCTGACACTTCAGTTGTACCTTTAGAAGGCTGTTCCAGAGTTCTTTGAGACCAGCTGCCTCTGAGTGGTGTGGTATGTCATATGACATGGTGGACCAGTGGTCATTGGCCCACTTTTGCCGTGAGAGGTTAGTCTGGTCATATGCTATGCTGTGTGGAATAGCAGGCCTATAGATCAGAAATTCCATAAATCCACAGACTGTGGTGCTGGCTGGAGCTCTGCAAGCAGGGAAGGCAAACTCATGCCTTGAATGATTATCTGTCTCTGTGAGGATTAACTACTGGCCCTTCCAGGATGAGAGAGCCTCAAAGAGCCAACTTGGCCGGTAAGTATCTTCAAGGAATACTGCTATACTAGGGGCTCAGTATTGGTCTCTGTTGCTGACAGTTTTATTATTGAGAGGCAGCAGTAACTAAATCACCCTCCTTAAGTTGGAGTCTATGCTGTTGGGCCCACATGTACCTTCATCTCTGCCACCATAGACACGTTGTGCCCATTCTGCCAGTTTTGGAATGCCCAATGACAAAGGCTGACGAAGGTGAACTGGCTGAGTTATTTTGTCAATGTGGTTGTACACTGTTTCTTCTAAGGTAGATGCTTTCTGGTGGGTATTGACTTGTGGCACAAACATCTTCACACTTTGTCCTCCCATGTGCCCATCCACATGCCTCTACTGCTAAACTCCTTGCCTTATTTGGTACCGCCATGGGTCACTGCCATGTACCTCAGTCCTTATTAATATGCTCTAGCAGTGATAATAGAAATGGCATGGTAGCTATAATCAGGGCTTATATTGCTTAATTAAGTCTTTGGTAGTCTACAGTCATTCTCCAGGATCTGTTAAGTTTCTCTAGTGGCCACTTTGGTGCAGTCATTGTAGATAAGATATGGACCAGCAAGCCCCTCAACATCTTTTAGGCCTTTTAGGTCTGCCATAATTTCCACCTCCAATAATATGTATACATTATTTTTATTTTTTTTTAAGATTTTATTTATTTATTCTACAGAGAGAGAGAGCACAAGCAGGTGGAGCGGCAGACAGAGGGAGAGGGAGAAGCAGGTTCCCCGCTGAGCAGGGAGCCTGATGCAGGGCTCAATCCCAGGACCCCGGGATCATGACCTGAGCCGAAGGCAGACACTTAATCGACTAAGCCACACAGGCACCCCTGTATACATTATTTTTAATTTAATATCTTGTCTGGGGTAGATGGGAGCATTTTCAGTGATTCCTACTTGGCCTTCCTCAGTATATCTCTTACTCCAAGTCAAGGACCCCCCAACCCCAATGTGGGGATTACTCCAAATGCCAAGTATATCCATTCTGATTATATACTTAGCATCTGGGTAAATGACTTCTGGGCCCACTGTGAGCCAGACTTTTGGCAGGACTCTATTTATTACTTGATCTTCATGGGGCCCTACCCCACAGGGGAGCTACAATGATTCTTTGGGCCTCTGTGTATCAGTATCAACTCACATTCTGTGTCTAATAGTTCTTGAATTGTCTAGTTATTCCCATTTTATCAGTCATGTGAGTAAATAGCCATGGGTCCCTTTGGGCAAGGACTGGGGCAATTGTCATGGCATATATTTTCTATGGTGTTATGAAGTCCCTCCCCCTAGAGATTCAGATTCCTTTTCAGTCAATGGATTCTAGAACTGAAAATTAGCTCAGGTTTGGGAACTGTGACTTTTTGATTGGGGTGACGTCCCTCAGCCTTCTGCTTCTCCATTCTTACATTTTTTTGGTTATAAATATTAAGCAGCACCCTTGTTGCCTACCCTTTATTTTGCCCCTAGTAATACCATGCTGTCTTAACAATCTGCAGCTCACCGTGGGTCAAACCCTTTCAGCTGCTCCTCTGGTCTTGCTGGTAATTGTGGTAAATGTGGCCTTCCACTTCTGGTAGTGAAGCACTATCACTTAGCCTCTGTTATATCATGGTTCCAACATCACCATGGCCATTAATGAGTCCAGCTCTGGAAGTGCCTTTCCTAATATTAACCCAACCTTAATGAGGAGAACCACCACCGAAAATCTTAGTGATGTTTGTGTCCCTATCACCAGTACAATCCTGATGACCTTGGTGAATTGTGCATACTCTGGCTCCTCTCAGGGAATATACATGTGTTGTGGAGTTCTGGCCTTAATATATCGATTCCTGGATGTCCACTTCCCTAAGCTTCTTTATTTTCTCTTTTTTCATTCTGCAGGGAAATGTATGCATGTCTTCTTTGCTGAACACTGGCCATTATTTTTCCAAGGCTTGTAAGAGTCATTCTAACAGCAAGTTTGCCCCATTCCTTGCTAGGATTAAACCCCATGCCCCAAGAAAATTTATAAAGTCAATTAATTCTTCCTTATTTATCCTTACTTCTGATCCCATCAAGTACCTTCAAAGCACAGTCCCTGGAGTACTCCCCTAGTTCCTGTTGGTATATGCTGGATTGTTCTTGCAATTCTTTAAGTATGTAATCTCTTAACGTCCTTATCAGTCCCAGCTTGTCCACAGTAAGATTATACTGAAATTTGTGGTGCCTGGGTGGCTCAGTCAGTTAACCATCCAACTTTTGATTGCAGCTCCAGTCATGATCTCAGAGTCGTGAGATCAAGCCCCATATCTGGCTCCATGCTCAGTGGGGAGTCTGCTTGAGATTTTTCTCCCTCCCTCTCCCTCTGCCCCTCCCCCCACTCACTTGTTCTCTCGCTCTCTCTCAAATAAATAAATAAATCTAATTTAAAAAAAAAGATTACCCTGGAATTTGACACTAGTTATAAGCCTGGTGGCCAGGAGAGTAGATGGGAGAAACTCCTGAAGGGGCACCAATTGCCTTGCGGGAGAGAGGCTTCTGCAGCCTCTTGAATTACAGCAGAAGTCCTAGCCATTATATGGGAAGGGTGAGCCATCTACACATCATGCCTGGTGCATTTGTGTGTGGAGTGTGGGAGCGCTATAGAGTTAAGTATGCTCAGGACAGCCAACTAAATGTGTCCCTTCAAGTTTTTAGGAGACTAGGTTTTCCCTATCAGGGTCCTGACCTTCACATAACAGACCTGCTTTGGTGTCTCTGGAGCTCTGCAACTCTCACAATTAGTTGTTCAGCCTGCTGTTTCATTGTGTCTTGGTCTTCTGCTGCAGGTGATGAAGGCCTCTGTATGCTACCACTGAGGCCCTTGGTTCCTGCACTTAGCTATTAACTGCTTGTTAACTGCTCTAAGTCTCTCATTATCTGTATACAGTGTGTCAACACAGCTTAGCATTAACCAGCCAACTCCACTGCCTTTGTAGGCACTCTTCTGCTCATATATTCCAAATGCCTGCGTCCTTGCACCTGCTACAGCATTCTCCTCTACTGAGATATTTTCCAAGGTTACCACAGGTGAAATATTCAGCAACTGAATAACTTTTTTAGGCCAAGAACTCTCCATGGTACCAATCAAGATTGTGTCCTCTTCACCTTAAGTGTGAGGTGAAGTGGGGTAGAGATGGAAGGGTATGTGAATCAGTTAGAAATCCTTATCCTACTCACTGTTGTTTTGGACCATTCTGGGTACCACTTATTTTAGCCTGGGTCCTCCAAGAAGCAGACACTAAGAGAAGACTGAATGTACAAGGATTTTATTAGGGGACTGACTATGAAAGGGAATATGGAGTGAGCTGGGGAAACTGGAAGAGTCATCAAAGCTCCTGAAAGCCAGGGAAGAAGAGAGGGAGAGAAACTTGGGTGGAAGTAATCTGGACTGTGATGGATTCTAAAGAACTTTGGGCAAAGCCATCAGGACACCCTTAAACCAAAATAGACCAACAAAGGCATCCTTTCTCTCCCAGGAACACTCCCACCTTAGTATTATTCAGTCATTGGTGGGGAGTAGCCCATGGGAGGTGTGGCCTTGGCACAAACTTTAGATAGATTTCAGGGTAAAGCAGCAGCTGGGGCCTTTGATCAATTACATTTCTTATTATAAAAGAAGCCTAAGAAGGACATTTTCATTGTTGCTGCACCCAGAAATACTCATTACCCCCAATCTTAAAATCTAAAATGATGAGTGATGATATAATTTGTTGTCCAACCAGGATGCTCTAGAGAATGAAAGGTGTAGGGGGAGGTCTGTTAGAAATTATACTAGGACTATCCCAGGCACACTGTATAGTCACACAATCCTTTGTTTTCAAAATCCTTTTCTGTGTGTATAGGTTTCTCATTTTCTTATATCTTACCACTATGATTGTTGAGCCTTATGGATTTCTCCCAATCTATCCAATTCCTTCATGCCCATTTAAAGTTACCAATCAAAATTGTACTTCACGGTCTGTCCATTAAATGATTTTTTTTATTACCACTAAATTCTTTTATCCTCTTGCCCTTCATCTACAAGCATACAGAAACATCCTAATACTGACTTCTTTGAAATGGCTACTGAGCAATGCTGGTCAAAGTTACACTTCAGTGCACATTTGTATCACTACAAATTCATGACCTTCAAAATAATCTCTAACATCAGCATAGCTCCTGTTTCACCAAGAAAAGCCATTGAGTATGACTCCCCTGTAATTGCTCAATGCTTTCAACAAATATTTTCATGTAAGTAGCAACTATTCTTAACTCCTTTCCTTTGGTCCCAAAGAAGGTTCCATTTCCTCCAGTGCATTGCTGGCCATTCCTTCTAGAATTTTATTCCATTACTCATTTCCTATCGTCTACTGTCAACCTCCTCCATGCTTCCATGCTTCTAAATTTCCCCTTCACATATGAACATGAACATTATTGTTTCTCTCTAATCCAAACATTAAATGAAATTTTTTTTGACCCTGCATCTTTTAGCTCCTACAGTTTCATTCTCTTTTTCTTCACATCCACATTTCTTGCAAGTATCTATATACAGTTTCCACTTTACTTTCCAAGCCATCATGACCCAACCCCTTTGCTCCATCATTCCACTGAAATTATTTCACTAAGGTAATTGTGGTAGATTAAATGGTCACAATTTCTTTTTGGCTTCTCCCATCAAGAGGTGATTTTTTTCCCACCTCTGATCAGTGCCAGCAATATGATTTTTTGACCAATAAAATGGCAGAAGTGACACGCTACTTCTGATTTTAAATCTCAAGAGGCCTTGTAGCTCCCATTTGAGCCCTTTTGGAGTGCTGCCACAATGTGAAGAAGCCTGAGCTAGCTTGCTGGAGAAACCACATGGAAAAGAACCAAGGCATCCTGGCCAAAGCCTGAAGACAACCAATCATGTTAGCGAGGCTATATTATGCAGACCAGCCCCTGCTGGTCTCACAATTGACTGAAGCCAAATAAGTAAACCCAAGCAAGACCAGCAGAAGAATCATACAGCTGAGCCCAGCCCAAATTGCAGCCCCTCAGAACCATGACCTCATAAAAGATTGTTACTTAGAGCAATTAAGTTTCAGGGTAATTTTGTTACACAGAGAAAGTTAGTTGAAACAAATACCAGTGGTACAACGTGCAAAACATTACCTGTGTTATTTATTCTAAATCTTAAAATAGCTCAGAAGTAAGTGCTATTTTCTCTACTTTTGACAATAAGCTACCAAAGCTCAAAGGAGTAATTTGAATAAGGTACTGCAGCTTCTGCAGAAGAGCCAGCATCTTTTGTCAAGCATTATATTTGACTTAAACTCAGGAGAATCTGAAAATTACAATCATTCATTTTTCTTCAAATTTAACTCCGTTGGCAATCACAGTTGTGAGATGTTAATTCTATTCAAGTCCATACTGCTGTTTAATATGTGGATCATTCAAATAGTTTTCTTTGCCACTCATCAAACCCAAGGGTGAACAAATCTGTGCCCATTGAAAATCTAATTGCACTGTTGGAGTAACAGTCTTCAGGCTTCACTTTTTCTTCCGAATATCAATCGAATTTGAGTGAAATGATTTTGTGATTTGGAGTTCTCTGGAGATGCAGAGAATTAAATTATATTCGGGTATATATTTTTTTATATCAAATCTGTGGTAAATACCCTCTGGTTGGGGTATCTAATTGCAAAAATAAAAGTCATGTTTGTCCATAATGCAGATCAAATATTTAGTTTGGGTAGGCAGCTTTGTTTTGTTTTGTTGTTTGTTTTCCTCTAGTTCAATAACTATCAGTAAAGATTGCTGTACTCGTGTAGTGTCTCTAGATTTCACTCTATCATCTCAACCATTTTGACATACTTGACTATTCACTTTAATCCAAAACACTGACGCTTTTGGAATTTACTTGAAGATAAATGATTCATAATCTAATGACTGCTCCAGAGTAATACAATCAATAGTTTCAACAATGCCAAGAATACTTAGCAAGAAATGCTATGTTTTCCCTGTTTATTACCATTCAGACTTCATTGGTCTCAGAAAACAATGTCACTTAGAAAAAGATATAATCAACTATATAAACATGTAAACATAATTATATAAATATATAATCCATTATTTACCCAGATATCCCTGGGTAAATACACTTAAAGTGCCCTCTTCTTGTCTTTCACTTAGCAAAGACCTACTTAAGTTAGAGCCCAAATTGTGCCTCTCCGGTGATACATAGTCAGCTGTGATCACATGTGAGATACTATTTTAGGTGCTGGAGACAGAACGGAAAAGAAGAAAGTTTCACCACATCTCGTTATTATGAACTTATAGAATGAATAGTTGACAAACAAACAAAAAATAATACTTTGAGGTAAATGCTATGGAGAAAATAAAATGGGTCGAAGTCACAGTGAGTACCTGTGTGTGTGTGGGAGAGAGAGAGAGAGAGAGAGTGTGTGGTCAGGGAATGATTCTCAGAAGAGCTGCCATTTGAGCTAAAGTGTCCATGCCAAGAAAAAGCCATTCATCCAGAAAACCTTGGGGTGGACCCATTCAGGCAAAAGGAACAGCAGTTTGCAAGGCCACAAATTGTGGATGAGATTGATTCATTTGAGGAATGGTAAGAAGGCCAGTGTGGTTGGGGGTAGATGAGTGAGGAAAGCAGTGGTAAGAGATTTTAATAAGAGATCTAGAAAGGAGATTTGGGCATGCTGAGAGTTTGGATTTTAGTTTATGCGCAAATAAGTACCTTTGGAGAATTTAGTGAGGGGAAAGCTGTGGCTGTATTTACATTGAGAAAATACTATTTGGGGTGCTATGTGGAGAATGGATTGTGGAAACACAAAATTGAAGCACGGGGACCAGTTTAGAGGTTCCTGTAACAGTCAAATCTGGGAAGAATAGTGGCTTGGAGAGAGTAGTCAAAAGATTCAAGCTATTTTGGAGGTACAGAGGATAGGACTGAATGTTAGGTCGAGGGAGAGAAAACTCAAGAGTGACTCCTTGTACTGTGATGTCTCCCCATTTATTCAGATCCTCTCTTAAGTGCTTTAGCAAAAATTTTTACTTTTCTTCATTTCTTCATCTACAATTCTTACACACTTCCTGTCATATTATTTATAAATGCATTTATCTTGTAACTGGAATTTGATTTTTAAAATGAAATCCGTATTACTTTCTAATTCCTTTGTTCTTCTTTATTTTGTTTCTATTATTGTTAACTGGGAATTTTAGTGTGATGTGGGAAAGAAGCAGAAAGGGTGGAATCTCTCTTGTTCTGGTATGAAAGCTAAAATCTGTCACTTTAAGTATGCTTGTTGCAGATTTTTGGTAGATATATTTTATCCATTTGAGGAATATCTAGATTGCTAAGAGTTTTTATTACAGACATCTGTTTGATTTACAGAATGCCCTCTCCTGCTTTCATTTATATGATCATGTAGTTTTTCTCCTTTAGTCTCTTAAAGGTGAATTTGTCGATTTGTTTTATGTTAGAGCATCTTTTCATTCCTGAGAAAAACTACTTAGTCATGGCATACATATTATATACTACTGGATTCCGTTTTTTAATAAGTTATTTAAGATTTTGCATCTATGCTCATTAGTCTAGAGTTTCCTTCTCCTACTAACCCTTATCAGACTTCAAAGCCTTCTAGATTAATAAAATAAGATTTTCTTTCTTTTATTTTAATGGAATAAGAATTTTCTTTTAGTTTTAAGTGAAATAATTTCAATAAAGATGGATTTTTCTGTGCCCTAATTCATATTTTCTAGTTCTTGAGTCATTTTTGATAGTTCGTATATTTACTGCCCATTTCATGTTTTTCCCAATTTATTAGGACAAAACTGTTCCTAATAGTTTTATTACTTAAAAAACCTGTACTATGTTTCATTATGTCTCTTGTCATTCCTAGGATTTTCTCCTGCATACTCTTAAAAAGCAGTTCGTCTATTTTATTAATTTTCAAAGAACTAGTGTTACCGTGTTTAAGCTCTCTCTTGCTTATTTGTTATTCATTAATTCCTGCTGTTAATTCCCCTCCATTTTTGTGGGTTTCTTCTGTTACTCTTCTTCTAACTTCTAGAGTGAAACAACTAACCCATTAATTTTTTATCTTTTTCATTTTATAATGTATGCATTTTTACCCATACCTTTTTCCACTAAGTACTACTTTGGTTGCCTACCAGGAAATTTGATATGTCATATTTTCCTTGCCTTTTATTTCTAAATATTTTATAATTTCCATCATAGTTTCTTATTTGATCCATTTGTGTTTTATTGTTTCCAAGGTATTTATTATTTATTATACATAGAAGTATCCATTATTGATTTCTTACTTTATTGCACTGTACTCAGGGATTGTGGTCTGTATATTTTGGATTCTTTAATATTCATTGAGAATTCCTTTGGGACATAGACAATAAATTTTTGTTAATATTTCATATGTGCTTGAAAAGAATACAGTCTATATGTGTTGTTTACAACAAACTTGATATCTCTTTGGTTTGTTCTTAGTATTCCCAGTTATTCTGTATCTTCATGATTTATCAGTTTCTGAGAGAAGTGAGTCAAGACATCCCTCAATTACTGTAAATTTTTTCATTTCCAGACATGCATGGGCAGTCAATCCATGTCTGATTTCTTTGTCTGTGAAGCGATTTACTTGGTGTAAGGAAAATTGGTTAATCAATGGTGGTACTTTGTATCTGCTTAGATGAGGGAAATTTCATGTTCTTCAGATTATACTTACCCTCTAATCTAACCAGTATTGTTACTTTTCCTGTGAGATCACAGGAAATTAGATGAGCAAAACATAAATATTTGTAAAAATTGTCTGTTATGTCCCCAGGGAAGTCTTGTTTATTTTCCTAGAAGGATGGATGGTCTATTATAAGATTCTACATTAGTCACAAAGTAGCAGACATTATTCTTATTGGATGACCAGAGACCTGGAAGGAACAAACTTGGTGGATTAAAGACCAGAAAGACTGAGATACAGATATGTAGATAAACATCAGGTAATAGGTTCTGAACCTGAGAAAATTCTTTTCTAACATGAATGTTCTGCTGGTTAGATTGCTCTGATTTCTGCCCGCTGGGATTTCCATTTTTCTATTCTTCAGGGTAATTTCAGAGTGGAACTATAAAATCTTACAGTTCAATTTTGAGTGATGCTGGAATATTGTACAGAAATATCTGTGAACCAGGCTCAAATGTTTATTTTTAATTCTCAGTGAACTGATTATATAAAATTCCTCATGAGATCACAGGTTTCAGTTGAGGGAGAAACATAATTGTAGTATAAGTAAAATTAGGAGTGTAAAAAATATGATTATATGAGTTATTTGTGTCTTCAGGATTTGCCATTTTTACTTGATGACAAAATACTCCTTGGCATGCCCAAGATTATGTTTAGTTAGGGACTCCTGGGTGGCTCAGTCAGTTAAGTGTCTGCCTTTGCCTCAGGTCATGGTCTCAGGGTCCCGGGATCAAGGCCTGCATCGGGTTCCCTGGTCAACAGGAAGTCTGCTTCTCCTTCTCTCTCTCTGCCCATTCCCCTGCTCGTGCTCTCTCTCTCTCTCTCTCAAATAAATAAAATCTTTAAAAAGGATTATGTTTAGGTATCTCAGTGAATATCTAATTCATGACAAGCACTTGGATGCCATGGTCACTGCTTCATGATCTTGTTTTCAATATTTACTAGCAGCCAATAGCACCTCATCAATTGTTTCTCCAAAGTTCTTTTTAAAAGGTAGTATGGCTTTGCTCCAAAATCTTAATGGTTTCCAATATAAGTTGTCCTATTTGAGTTTACCATAGGCTCTATAGAGCATGCAAATATACTAGTGACACTTGAATCATATTTGGATATGTCATGTTATAATTAGCTGGTGAGCCTTCTCTTCTCTGGCCCCCACAAACATCTGGCAGCATAAAAATGCAGTGTTACCCCCAAAGAATAAAGAATCTCATGCACTGTTACACATCTTTATTAGGGCTATAAGACACTTCTCTTTCACCACGAAGGAGATATCCTAACATGCCTTCAGATGAGTGGGTTCCTGGGAATTCTGCTCTATGTTCTTGAGATTTATTTTCTGCAATGTTTGTACATTTTCCCAAGACATCCAAGGAAACTGCTAGTATCTATTCCCCAGGTTCTCTCAGCAAGATGTTATCAATGTAACAGACCAACATGGACATCCTGTAAAATTGCGGGGCAGTTAAGTTTCCTTTGAACTAAGCATAAAGAGAGAAAGTACCATTAGCAGTTCTGATTTGCTCTAGTAAGGAGACCACACCTTGAGCTGTAGCTACAAAACCTCTATTTGATTAACTTTACTGATATCTAATACTATTCTCCAAGACCTATTGGACTATTTATTGGCCAAATGAGAGAATTAAATAGTGCTATTATAAGAATCAATAAGTTTGGGGCGCCTGGGTGGCTCAGTCGTTAAGCGTCTGCCTTCGGCTCAGGTCATGGTCCCAGGGTCCTGGGATCGAGCCCCACGTCGGGCTCCCTGCTCAGCAGGAAGCCTGCTTCTCCCTCTCCCACTCCCCCTGCTTGTGTTCCCTCTCTCGCTGTGTCTCTCTCTGTCAAATAAATAAATAAAATCTTTTAAAAAAAATCAATAAGCTTAAATCTTTCAAGTCATTCCATGGGGGCAAATTGCTCTGTAGTTCCCTTAGAGGAATACACTGTTTGATAGGTAGCCCTTACTTGACTCAATAGTCAGGAAGTGAAAATGGAATTATGCCATTTGTTGAAGGTATGTATCTTCAAAAACAAACAAACCTCAGAAACAAGAGAAAAAAGCAGTATGAGTTTGTTGTTATATGGTCAAATATGAGCATTTCAACTAAGAATTTTACTTATCATCTGACCCCATATGGCCTCATTCTGACGAATAAATGAAAATTGTGTGGTAGGTCCTCAGGAGATAGTATTAGTTTGTTGCCCATATATAATCCCCCAAGAGACTTATTCATTAGATCTATGATGTCAGACTAATCATACTGTATGAACAAAAAATAGCTAGCATATTGGAAATCTTGATTTTTATCACTCTCCAAAGAGTGGGAGATACATCCAAGAATGTTAAGGACCTGGACATATTAGTAAATCTTTACATGTCTGCTGGTCAGGACATTCCAGTATATCCCATCTGCTTTGAGCTGAACTGTATCCCCCACTCTGAATTCATATCTTGAAGCCCTCAACCCTGGGACTTCAGAATATGACTGTATTTAGAGTTAGGGTCATGAAGAATTTAAGTTAAAATGAGGCCATTAGGGCACGTGGGTGGTTCAGTTGGTTAAGCATCTGCCTTCGGCTCAGGTCATGATCCCAGGGTCCTGGGATGGAGCCCCGCATCGGGCTCCCTGCTCAGTGGGGAGTCTGCTTCTCCCTCTGCCTGCTACTCCTGCTGCTTGTGCTCTCTCTCTCTGTCAAATAAATAAATAAAATTTTAAATAAATTTAATAATATTTAATAAAAATTTAATAAAAATAAATAAATTTTTAAAAAATTTAAATAAATAAAGTGAGGCCATTAGGGTAGACCCTAATCCAACCTGACAGGTGTCCTTATAAGAAGAGAAAGTTTGGATTCAGGGTATGTACACACATAGGAAAGGCTGTAAAGACAAAACAAAAAAGTGGCCATCTGCAAGCCAAGGAGAGAAGCCTCAGAAGAAAACAAATAAATAAAAACCTCCTGACAGCACTGTCTTATATTTTTAACCTCTAGAACTGTGAGAAAATCAATTTCTATTGTTTATGCCATCCGGTCTGGTATTTTGTTATGGCAGCCCTAGGAAACTAACACAGCATCCAAAGTAAAGGACAAATTATTGCCGTTTGCACCTTCTACTGACAAAGAAGTATGATGCCTGACAACCTCTTCATTTTTTCTCAGCAGCATATTTTATACCTAAGAAAACTGCTCCAAGCCATATGCCAGGTGACTCTAAAGACAGCTAGCTTTGAGTTGGGCCCAGAGCAGGAAAGAGATCTATATCGGGTCCAGGCTGTGATGCAAGTGGAACTTCCACTTGGGATGTATGATCTGGCAGACGTATGGCGCTGGAGATATTAAAGGTGGCAAAAAAGATGCTTTGTGGAGTTCGTTGAAAGAACCAGAGGGAGAGTCAGAAAACAGGCCCCCAGAGATTCTGGAACAAGATCAGAATTTAGCTGCATGAGTTTCCATATAACATTGCATGCAATCAGAAGACTTACTTTACAACAAAGGAGCAGGAGAGGTACCCTGTAAAAGCTGCTGGCTTCTATCAAACATATAAAGAGGAGTTAATACCTATTCTTCTCAAAATATCCCAAAAAGTAGAAAAGGAAGGAAAACTTCCAAACTCATTCTATGAGGCCAGCATTACCCTGATGCCAAAACCAGATATAGATAACACAAAAAGAGAGAACTATAGGCCAATATCCCTGATGAACATGGATGCAAAAATTCTCGATAAAATACTAGCAAAATGATTCCAACAATACATTAAAAAAAATCATTCACTACAATCAAGTGAAATTTATTCCTGGGTTACAAGTGTGGTTTAATATTTACAAATCAATCAATGTGATACACCACATTAATAAAAGAAAGGATAAGAACCATATGATCATTTCGATAGGTGCAGAAATTTGAAAAAGTACAACATCCATTCATGATAAAGACCTTCAACAAAGTAGGTTTACAGGAAACACACCTCAACATAATAAAGGCCATAGATGAAGAACCCACAGCTAATATCATCCTCAATAGGGAAAAACAGAGCTTTCCCTCTATGGTCAAGAACAAAACAAGGATGTCCACTCTCACCACTTCTATTTAATATAGTACTGGAAGTCCTAGTCACAGCAATCAGACAACAAAAAGCAATAAAAGATACCCAAATCGGTAAGGAAGAAGTAAAACTTTCACTATTTGCAGATGACATGATACTATATACAAAAAACCAGAACGACTCCAAAAAACTGCTAGAACTGATAAGTAAATTCAGTAAAGTCACAGGATACAATATCAATGTACAGAAATCTGTTGCATTTCTATACAACAATAATGAAACAGCAGAAAGGGAAATTAAGGAATCAGTCGCATTTACAATTGCACCAAAACCATAAGATACCTAGGAATAAACCTAACCAAAGAGGTAAAAGACCTATACTCTGAAAATTATAAAACACTGATGAAAGAAATGAAAATGACATAAAGAAATGGAAAGACATTCCACGCTCATGGATTGCAAGAACAAATATTGTTAAAATGTCTGTACTACCCAAAGCAATCAACACACTTAAGGCAATCTCTATCAAAATACCAACAGCATTTTTCACAGAGCTAAAACAAACAATCCTAACGTGTATGGCACCACAAAAGACCCTAATAGCCAAAGCAATCCTGATAAAGCAAAGTAAAATTAGAGGCATCACAATTCCAGACTTTAAGTTATATTACAAAGCTGTAGTAATCAAAACAGTATGGTACTGGCACGAAAATAGATGCATAGATCAATGGAACAGAATAGAAAACCAAGAAATAAACCCACAACTATATGGCCAATTAATCTTTGACAAAGGAGGCAAGAAAATGAGAAAAAGACAGTCTCTTCAACAAACGGTGTTGGGAAAACTGTACAGCAACAGGCAAGGAGTGAAACAGGACCACTGTCTTACACCAAACACAAAAATAAATCCAAAATGGATGAAAGCCAAAATGTGAGACAGGAAACCATAAAAATCCTAGAGGTGAACACAGGAAGTAACCTCTTTGACACTGGCCATAACAACTTCTTTCTAGATATATCTCCCGAGGCAAAGGAAACAAAAGCAAAAATAAACTATTCAGACTACATCAAAATAAAAAGCTTCTGCACAGTGAACGAAACAATCAGCAGAAAGAAAAGGCAACTTACAGAATGTGAGAAGATATTTACAAATGACATATCTGATAAAGGGTTAGTATCCAAAATCTATAAAGAGCTTATACAACTCAACATCCAAAAAGCAAACAATCCAATTAAAAATGGCCAGAAGACGTGAATAGACACTTTTCCAAAGAAGACATCCAGATGTCCAGCAGATGAATGAAAAGATGTTCAACATCATTCATCATCAGGGAAATGCAAATCAAAACAATGAGATATCATCTCACACCTGTTAGAATGGCTAAAATCAACAACAGAAGTCAAAACAGGTGTTGATGAGGATGTGGAGAAAGGGGAACCCTCTTGCACTGTTGGTGGAAATGCAAACTGGTGCAGCCACTGTGTAAAACAGTATGGAGGTTCCTTTAAAAAGTTTAAAATAGAACTACTCAGGATCCACCAATTGCACTACTAGGTATTTACCCAAAGAATACAAAAATACTAATTCAAAGGGATACATGCACCCTGATGTTTATAGCAGAATTATCAATAACAGCCAAATTATGGAAGAAGTCCAAGGGTCCCATCGGTTGATGAACGGATAAAGAAGAGGGGGTATGTGTGTGTGTGCATATTTATGTACATATATGTATATATGGTGGAATATTACTCAGCCATAAAAAAGAATGAGATCTTGCTATTTGCAATGAAATGAATGGAACTAGAGGGTATTACACTAAGCAAAATAAGTCAGTGAGAGAAAGACAAATACCATATGATTTCACTCATATGTGGAATTTAAAAAATAAAACAGAGAGACAAACCAAGAAACAGACTCTTAAGTATAGAGAACAAAACTGATGGTTACCAGAGGGGAGGTGGGGGTGATGGGTGAAATAGGTGATGGGGATTAAGGAGGGCACTTGTTGTGATGAGCACTGGGTGTTGTATGGAAGTGCTGAATCACTGTATTGTACACCTGAAACTAATATAACACTGTATTTAACTAACTGGAATTTGAATAAAAACTTTTAAAAAATGAATAAAAAAATAAAAGCTCCTGGCCTCTTAAACATTGGAAAACGTCTTTAAAAAGAACTTAAATGCCAATTAGGGGTGATACTATATAAGAATAGGGTGCTATCTCCAGGACACCATTTATACCTTGAATCAAAGTCATTCATCTAGTTCTAGTCCTCTCTAGGAAGATTACATAGAACCAGAAACCATGAAGTTCTCATTATCAGTCCGAGTGACTCACTTGTAAAATATACACATCTGATCCCTACAAATCTGTACTTTGCTGGTTTAAAGGTCTTCAGTTCTCAATGAAGAATACTTCTGCCAGGGGACACGTGAAGAATAACATTGAATCAGAAGCTGTGACTGCTACGTTGGCACTCCAGTCTCCTTGTGCAGAAGAAATAGCAGACAAGAAGAGGAGTCAAGAACCTGCCATGGTTAACTGACCATGATCATCAGAAAGACATGGGGCTCTTATTACACCATGGGGACAGGGGAATATGTGTGTTCCCAAGGGATCCTCCAGGGTCACTCCTGATTACTTGCTTTTCCCATTGTAATAATAAATTCAGCAGTCTAGACCAGAAAAGGGAATAGTGACGAAGGGCTGAAACTCCTCGTGAATTACGGTTTGCATCCCATGTCACCAGGGAAGTCATCAATACCAGCAGAGTTGCTATTTTAGAGTGAAAGGAATCTAGAACAAGGGTGAAGGAGGACACAAGTATCAGCCGTGACCTTGAAACCAACTGGAGCACTGTGAGTTGTTCTTCCCACCAACCTTTTTCTACATTTCCTCCAGGAAGAGAGGTTCACCAGAGTCCTGGAGGAACGGCATCTGAAACATATATGAAGTGAATCTAAGCAGCACAAGGGGTGGACTATGATGCACACATAGATGCACTTCCCAGATCCCTCTTTGAGGAAGGACTTGATGATTTAGCTACTATATCAGCAAACATCCTTTAGTTGTCAACCCCTTCAGAGAGTCCTTAAGTCCAGAGATCTGCCTGGCTTAGGATCATGCCCCTTGCAGGATAGCCCACATTCAATGACTGATTAGTGCAGAAGTATAATGGTCTGATCATCTTTTTAAAAAAATTTAAATCAGTTTTATTTAAGAATTTCCAACATTGACAACTCTTATGAAAAGCATCCAAGCACAAGAGAACTGCATCAAACAGCATTCTTATGGGTAGCAAATAGACATTAGAACTTCCACTCTTCTTTACAACACCCCAAAATCACTGGTAAATACTGCTTCCAAGTACTTCTGCAAAGCACACTACAAGCTCAGTGTATGTTCTCAACCCACCAGCTTCAGTTCACATGAATGTTTCGATCATCAACTAGGGACAATCTGAATGGCTAGTCTAGCTCTGGAACTCCTCATGGCCTTGGCTAAGATTGGGCCTGCATCTCAGCTTGACTTCTTCCTCTGCCCAGTTCTGCTTCCTTCCTCTCTTTTCTTTTTTTCTTTTTCTTTTTCTCTTTTCTTTCTTCTTTTCTTTTTTGGTGTTGAACAAAAGTCACTCAGAACAAACATCCTGCATATCAATTTCAAAGTCTCTTTCCTGGAGAACCCAACCGCTAATAATTGCCTAGCCATAATGCAAGGAAGGGCATTTGGGGAAGGTATTAGGTTTTACTTGCAAGAAATAAGCAACTTCTTTAGGCATGAAAAGCATGCCTGTAAGAATTTCTGAGCATTTTTTTTTTAGTTATCTCTGTTTTATGTATCCAACCATGTATCACCGTTCTAATTATTAGTGTCTTACTCTTTCCTAATCACTGTGATAACTTTGTCACTTAATTTGCCCCAGCAACAGGTATAATTCAAGCTTTGCATCAATCTTTGTGTTTGGTTTATAGCGTGTGTGTGTGTGTGTGTGTGTGTGTGTGTATGTGTGTATGAAAAAGGTGTCAGGTAATAGTCCTGAGTTTTATTACATGCCTTAAGGGAAGAATTTGAGATGTGAGCTTTATTTGATCTGTCAAAGAAAAAAATCATCTTAGACCATCCCATTTAAATTAGTTTCTAGCAGCAGTTACTTGGCCTCCCAGAACTTCACCTTCAGTGGGCTCATTGCCTCAGGATACCTCAAGCATACTTCATTAGGTTATTCTATACTCCATGACATAGTCTGCTAGCTTACCATTCTGGAACTCAATGGGCATCTTACTGGCTTTTATCTTAGCTCAGTAAACTATTACAGATATATTTTCTTGGGTCTTGTTTCTGAGAGATATGATATTAAGCTATAAACATTAATCCTGACTAATTTATTATTTTTTTTAATATTTATTTGTCAGAGAGAGAGTGCACAAGCAGGGAAAGCAGCAACAGAGGGAGAAGCAGGCTCTCCGCTGAGCAAGGAGCCTGATGCGGGACTCAGTCCAAGACCCTGAGATCAGGACCTGAGCTGAAGGCAGAGGCTTAACCCATTGAGTCACCCAGGTGTCCCAATCCTGACTAATTTAAAGAGAACAAAAGGAATTTATTAGAAAACAGGTGTAGTTCAAATATTTGGGAGAAGAGTAGAACAAATAAGCCTCAGGAAAGGCAAAATCTATAGCAACTCTGGAAGTTATCAGTAACAGGAATTCATGAACTATCTTGAAATATTTCCCAAGAATTTCCCCTGGTGATTCTGAATTAGTAAATCTGGGATATGACTTAGGAATTCATGTTTTTTATAATATATATTTTTAGAGTATTGCCCACAGTAATTTAACCCCAACCACCTTCTATCCCTTTGTGTATATACCCAAATTTAAAAAATTTCCAGACTACCAAACTAAAAACCTTCTGCACAGCAAAGGAAACCATCAGAAAAATGAAAAGGGAACATACAGAATGGGAGAAAATATTTGCAAATCATATATCTAATACCCAAAATATACAAAGAACTCATCTATCCCAGTAGCCAAAAAAAAAAAAAAAAAAGTAACAAAACAAAAAACTCCACCAACCCGATTAAAAAATGGGAAGAGCATCTGAATAGACATTTTTCCAAAGAAGACATACAAATGGCCCTCAGGTACATTAAAAGGTGCTCAACATCACTCATCATCAGGAAAATGCGAAACAAAACCACAATGAAATATTCTCACACCTTTTAGAATGGCTAATCTTAAAAGGAGAAGAAACAAGTGTTGATGAGGATGTGGAGAAAAGGGAACCCTTGTGCACTGTTGGGGGAATGTAAACTGTGGGAAACAGCATAGAAGTTCCTCAGACACTGAAAATAGAGCTACCGTATGGTTGAACAATTCTGTTTCTGGGTATTTATGCAATGGAAATGAAGCCCTAACTCAAAAACATATCTGCACCTCTGTATTCTTTGCAGCATAATTTACAATAGCTAATACATGGAAATAACCTAAAGGTCCACTGATGGATGAATAGATAAAGAAAATATGATTGATATATATATATATATATATATATATATAAATTCAGCCTAAAAAAGAAGGAAATCCTGCCATTTGTGACAACATGGATGGACCTTGAAGCCATTATGCTAAGTGACATAAGTCAGACAAAGAAAGACAAATACTATATGATTTCACTTATATGTGGAATCTAGAAGAAGAAGAAACAACTCATGGATACAGAGAATAGACTGGTGTTTGCCAGAGGCGGGAGGTCAGAGATGAGCAAAATGGGTAAAGGTGGTCAAAAGGTACAAACTTCCAGTTACAAAATAAATAAGTCCTATAACATACATCACGGATACTATAGTTAATTATACTGTATTACATATTTAAAAGTGCTAAGATAGTGAATCTTAAAAAGTTGTGACCACATGAAAAAAATTTACAACAATGTGTGGTGATGGATGTTAACTAGACTTACTATGGTGATCATTTCACGATCTATACATTTAATGAGTCATTATGTTATACACATGAAACTATTATAATGTTATATGTCAATTATATCTCAAGAAAACAAAACAAAACAAGATTTGAACAAGGGGCAAAAAGAGAAATCAATAGAGAAATTCAACAAAACCAAAAGTGGACCTTTGAAAAGATCAATAAAATCAATAAGTCTCTATCCAGGCTAGGAACAAATGAGAGCGTATGCTAACTACTAATATCAGAAATGAAAGAAGGGATATCACTACAGATGCCATGAATTAAAGGATAAAAAAGTAATATTATAAACAACCCTATGCCCACAAATTTGATAACCTAGATGAAATGGACCAATCTCTTGAGATACACAGTCCACCAAAACTCACACAAGAAGAAATAGATGATCTGAATAGGCCTGTGTCTATTTAAAAAATTGAATCAATAATTAATGACCTTCCTAAATAGAAAACACCAAAATCAGATAGATTCACTGGTAAATACTGCTAAACAATTAAGGAAGAAATTATCCCAATTCCCCATAATCTTTTTCAGGGGATAAAAGCTGAGAGAATACTTCCTACATCATTCTATGTGGCCAGCATTATCTTAATACTGAGATTAGAAAAAGACATGACAAAAAAAGAAAAGTAGAGACAAATATTTCTCATGAATATAGATGCAGAAATCCTCAACAAAATATTAGCATATTGTACCCAACAATGTCTAAATAGAATTATACACTGTAATCCAAGGGGATTTATACCAGAAAGGCAAGTCTGGTTCAACATTTGAAAATCAGTTAATTTAATCCATCACATCAACAGGCTACAAAATAAAAATTACATGGCCACATCAATAGATGTAGAAAAAAACACTTGAGGGGCATCTATGTAGCTTATTCGGTTAAGCGTCCGACTCTTGATCTCAGCTCAGGTCTTAATCTCAGGGTCATGAGTTCAAGCCCTGTGTTCCACTCCACATGAAGCCTACTTTACAAAAAAGAAAAAACACTCGAAAAAAATCCAGTACTCATTCAAGAAAAAACTCTCAGTCAACTATGAATAGAATGGAACATCCTCAACTTGACAAAGAATATCTACAAAAAAGCTACAGCTAATATCATACTAATGGTGAGAAACTCAAAGCTTTCCCACTAAGATCAGGTAAAAAGCAGGAGAGTCCCTTCTTGCCACTCCTTTTCAAAATCATACTGGAAGTTCTAGCTAATGTAACAATATACACAGGCACAGACAGACACACACACACACAAAGGAAATAAACGATATGAAATTGGAAAGGAAGAAATAAAATTGTTTTTCTTTGCAGATGATGATCATCTATGTAGGAAATCTGAAAGAATCAACCAAAAAACTCCTGGAAATAATAAGTAAAATTGCAGGATACAAGGTTAATACATAAAAGTTAATTGATTTCCCATAAACCTGCAATGACCAAGAGGAATTTGGAATTAAAAATACAATTTACATATGCACCAAGACAAGATACTGTGGTATAAATTTAACAAAATACATACAAGACTTCTATGAAGAAAATTACACAACACACTCCGATGAAAGAAATAAAAAAAAAAACTAAATAAATGGAAAGAAATGCCATGTTCATGGACAGGGAGACACAACACTGTCATGATGTCAGTTCTTCCCAACTAGACCTATACATTCAAGTGCAATTAGTGAGAAAAATCCCACCAAGTTATTTTGTAGATATCAACAAACTGATCTTAACATTTATATGAAGAGGCAGAGGACCCAAAATAGCCAACACAATATTGAAGGAGAGTAGCAAATTGGGAGGCCTGACACTATGCAACTTCAAGACTTACTATAATAGGTGATGGGAATTAAGGATTGCACTTGTTGTGATGAGCACCAGGTGTGGTATGGAAGTGTAGAATCACTATATTGTGCACCTGAAACTAATATTACACTGTATGCTAACTGGAATTTAAATAAAAAATTGGAAGAAAAAAAAAGAAGTGTATTTTAAAAAAGACTTACTATAAAGCTGCAGTAATCAAGACAGTGTGGTACTGGTGACAGAATGGAGTGCAGACATAGACCCACCCATAAATATAATCAACTGATTTTTGACAGTGGAGCAAATACAGCACAAGGGAGCAAAGGTAGTCTTATTGACAAATGGTACAGGAACAACTGGACATCAACACGCAAAAAATTGAACCTGGACACATACCTTACACCTTTCACAAAAATTAACTCAAAATGGATCACACACCTAAATGGCAAGTGCAAAATATAAAACTTCGTGAAGATAATATAGGAGAAAACCTAGATGACCTTGAGTATGGCAATGACATTTTAGACACGATATCAAAGATATGACCTATGAGAGAAATAATTGAAAAGCTGAACTTCATTAAAATTAAAAACTTCTGCTCTGTAAAAGACAGTGTTAAGAACATGAGAAGACAAGCTACAGACTGGGGGGGGAAATTTGCGAAAGACACATCTGATAAGGGACTATTATCCAAAATATACAAAGGAATCTTAAAACTCAATAGTAAGAAAATAAACAACCCAGTTAAAAAATGAGCAGAAGATTAGAAGACACCTCTTCAACGATATACAGATGGCAAATAAGCATATAAAAAGACGTTCCACATATGTCATCAAGAAAAGTAAAAACAATGAGCTACCACTACACACCTATTGAAATGGCCCAAATCCAGAACACTGACAACACCAAATCCTGGTGAGGATGCGGAGCAAGAGGATCTTCCATTCATTGCTAGTGGGAAGGCAAAAGAGGGCAGCCACTTTGGAAAACAGTTTGGTGATTTCTTATCAAATTAAGCATACACTTACCATGTAATCCAGCAGTCATGCTCCTTATTTTTTACCCAAAGGATTTTAAACCTTATGTCCACACAAAAACCTGCATACGGATGTTTCTAACAGCTTTCTTCTAATTGCCAAAACTAAGAAGCCAACATTTTGTCCTTCAGTAAGTGAATGAATAAAGTGTGATACATCCAGAAAATGGAATATTATTCAGTGCTAAAAGGAAATGAGCTATTAAACCATGAAAAGACATGAAGGAATCTTAACTGTGTTATTACTACGTGAATGAAGCTCATTTGCAAAGGCTACATACTGTATGACTCCAACTATATGACATTCTGGAAAATGCAAAACTATGAAGAGAACAAAGATCGATAGCTGCTAGGAATTGGGGAAGAATGGTCAGAGCACAGAGGATTTTTAGTGTACAGAAAATACTTCTTATGATACCATAATGCTGGATACATATTTTTGTATATTTGTCCAAACCCACAGAATGGACAATATGAAGAGCGGACCCAGTGGATCCTGGAGTCCTGGGATCGAGCCCCGCTTCGGGCTTCTCCCTCTGCCCCTCACCCCGTTCGTGCTCTCGCTCTCTCAAATAAATTAAAAAAGAAAGAAAGAAAGAAAGAAAGAAAGAAAGAAAGAAAGAAAGAAAGAAAGAGAAAAAAGAAAGAAAGTAACTATGTACTGTGGGTGATTATGGTGTGTCAATGTAGGTTCGTCAATTGTAACAAATGTACCACTCTGTTGGAGGGTGATGATAATGAGGGAGGCTATGCATATGTGGGGGCAGGGGGTATATGGGAAATCTTTGTACTTCCCCCTCAATTTTTAATGAACCTAAAACTGCTCTAAAAAATACTCTTAATAATAATAAAAACCCTATGTCCATATATATCGGGCAATGATTAAATAAGATACGTTATAGACATGGTGTGAAATGTTGAGGACTTATAAGAAAGAATGTGTCAGGAGTGCCTGCCTGGTTCAGTCAGTAGGGCAGGCAACTCTTGATCTCGAGGTCATAAGTTCGAGCCCCACATTAGGCATAGTGTTTACTTAAAAAAAACATGTCAATGCTAAACATATTGACACATGTAGGAATAACCATGTTATAGTAAACCAAAAAATATTGAGGGATAGTTTGTATAGGATCTTCATAAAACACACTAAACAGATAAAAAAAACATATCTAAGAGTTAATATATTTATATATATTTACATGACTATAAAGGATTTTCTTAAAACATTGGTTACCACAGCCATGTGGGATGAGAATGGTTAGTGATATAATTAACTTTTTATACATCACTATATTCTATATTTTATCCTAATAATCATGTAAGACTTGTTTCTCACCAGTGAGAATACCTTTGTTTTTATGACTATATTAACAATGTATGCCACTTAATAAGTAAAGCCAAATACCACCAAAAATATAATTAAGAAAGAAAAAATTACCTGAAATTTTAGCTCCCTGAAAAAATAAGCATTTAACATTGTGGTGGTGACTAATTTGTTAAAGCATGAACCCATGTGCATAATTTTCCCTAAATAGAACAAGGTAGGTTTTTAAAAATCTAAATTAGGCACTTAAAAAAGAGTCTTTTAGTTGGGTGGATAGTTCTAGATATAGAATCCTATTACAAAGAAGAGAAAGAGACAGGGAGAGAATTTCATCTCTCAGTTATCAATATTTATAACAGTCCTTTCTTATTTGAGCTATTACTGCATTCCCTCTAGAATCTCCAAAATAATGTCAAATTATAATATTCTCAGCAGGGATTTCTGTCATGTTTTCTATCTTAATGGAACTGAATTTTGCATTTTACATTTTAGGATGACAGCATTTTTTTTGGTGACTTATTTTTATTCTTTTAATAGGTTTATTTATATTTTACTTAGATATTTTATGAGAGTATCTGCTGGACTATACTTCATATTTTTGCAATGATTTATGTTATCCATTTAATAAATTATTTTATTTCCTCATTGTATCGGTCAGTGTTCTCCAGAGAAACAGAACCAATGGGGACTATGTATATATATACATCTACAGGCATATGTGTGTATCTATTATGTTTCTATATGCATATGTGTGTATCTATTTTATATGTGTGTGCATGTAAATATCTCTATCTATAGAGAGAGATTAAGATTTCTTGTAAGAAATTGGATCACATAATTATGAAAGCTGAAAAGTCCCAAGATCTGCAGTCAGCCAGCTGGAGACTCAGGAGAGCTGATGGTGTAGTTTCAGTCTGAATCTGAAGGCCTGAGCACTCGGAGAGCTGACAAGTAAGTTCTCCTCTAAAAGCCAGCAGACTGGAGATGCAAGAAGGGGTGTTTTAGTTTGAGTCTGAAGACTGGGACAAAAGACCAATGTTTCAGCTGAAGGCAGTCTAGCCATAGGAGCTCCCCCTTACTTGAGAAAGGGGGAGCCTTTTTCTTCTATTCAGGCTTTCAATGGATTGGATGAGGGCCACCCACATTAGGGAGGGCAATCTACTTTACTCAGCCTTCCAATTGAAAGTTAATCTCATGCAAAAACACCCTCACAGATATACGTAAAATATTTTTGACCACATATCTGGGCACCCCATGGCCCAATCAATTTTAAATATAAAATTAACCATCACAAATCCATTCCTTGTCAACTTGGCACCCAAACACATCTCCTTAAACCATACTAACCTGAAAGACACTAACGAGGTCATAATTCCACCAAACAACTTTCTTGTGTACAACTGAAAATGCCCTACACTTTCTCTAGAAGAGGATGTAAAGTTTTTGAGTGATGTTTACTCTTCTTGATAGCCCATAACTTAGGTACTATGATGTAAAATTAATAATGCTTAAATGTTATAATATAAAGGCAATACATCTAATGTTACATTAAAAGTAAACAAAAGAGGGAAGAAAAGAAAGATTTGACATATCAATAGATATTGATATATAGATATATAAACACACACAAACATTTGTAACAAAATAAGGGGGAATACTCATGACAATTACACTTCTCATTTCTGTAAGTGGTAATTTGGTCATAGCCAGTATCTATAATTACCTTCAACTACTACCCATTCCATATTGCCTTTGCCTTCAGCAAACACCTCAGCTGGTTGTGGATGTTTGCCTCGTGGGGTGACCCAAATCTTTATTCCTGAAGGTCTCTGCCATTAATACTTTTGCCAGGATTACGTGATTGTAGTTATCCATTGACTAATCCCAGGGCATGGTAATTCTAAGAGATGCCCTAAAGAACCTCGTGTATTCCAGACATGGTCTTCCTTGCCTCCATTGTGAGTTGTCGTTCAGTTTCCTCTTGGGAAACAAGATCAGTTATTCCAGCCAGTACAGGAACTCCCTTCTTTGCCTGTTGATTCAAGGGCACAGGGAGTGCAAAGTTGCCCGGCAGCAGTCTTAAGTTCCAAGTCAATGAAATCATTGTTGTGACTCCTTATGGAAGCATTCCTCCCTTTGGAGCCAAGATCTCTAGGCCAGTAGACCATAGGTCATGGGAACAGGATGCGGAGGGTTTACTAATGGGTCGCTAAAGATAATAGTGGTACCACTCCCATTTCCACCCCTTAATTCCTTAATTCCTTAGTGAATCCTAACTATGGGAATAACAGCATCTTATATTGGATGTTGATTCAGAGTATATACAGGCTTCTGCAGAACCTTGTCCCAGCCATGCAAGGTATTGCCACCTAACTGGTACTGTAACTCAGTCTTCGAAAGGCCATTCCATCATTTTATCAAGCCAGCTGCTTCAGAATGGTGGGGAACATGGTAAGACCAGTGAATTCCATGAGCATGGGCCCATTGCTGCACTTCATTTTCTACTAAATAGGTTCCTTGATCTGAGGCAATGCTGGGTAGAATACCATGACAGTGGATAAAACATTCTATAAGGTAGTTTTGGCAGAAGCATTGCATGCCTGGAAGGCAAATCCATATGAACAGTTAAGTGCCTCTTCCCAGTGAGAACAAAATGCTGCCTCTTCCATGATGGAAGTGGTTTGATGCAATCAACCTGCCACCAGTAGTTGGCTGATCATCCTGGGGAATGATAGCATATCAGGGACTCAGTGTTGGTCTCTTGCTGGCAGAATGGGCACTCTGCAGTGGTGAGTGGAAGTCCATGCTGCTGAGCTCATGTAAAACCTCCATCCCTACAAACATAGCCATTTTGTTCATGAGCCCATTGGATGATGACAGGGAAGGCTGGGGAAAGAAACTGACTAGTATCCACAAAGCAGGTCATCCTATTCACTTGATTATTAAAATTCTCCCCTGCTGAGGTCACCCTTTGGTGAGTTTTTCACATAGAACACAAATATCTTCACATCACTCCCCCACCCCACCATTCGGAGTGGTCTATCCATATACCTCTTCCCCAAATTTGCTTTCACCAATTTTTTCAGTCATGTTCATTCCAAGTTCCTGACCATCCAGCCAAGTGCTTGGCCAAGGTCATGAATCCATATAAAATCATACATCTGGGCATTTGTCTTTTCAGGCAAAGAGTTCTGCCCACTGGGTAGATTTCCTGTCACCACTTCCTTCAGGGATGTCCCAGAAACGGGCCATAATGCTGTATCTGTCCACTTTCAGATGTTGCTAGCATATCATGCAGAATCTAGAAACCAGACTCGAGTCTTTCCTTCTTCTGTCAAGCGATTGTAGAAAACTTCCCATGAGGCCATAGGTGTAGGCTAAGAGAGAGAAGGTAGTATAATAAGGGTAGGGACTACGGCCATTTGGTCCACTTCGTGCAACTTACTTGTACCTTCAGGGGTTTCTTGAGCCCAGTCACATATATGCCAATTCCATTTGTTCATACCTGACTTTATGGCTTTAGTGCGTCAGATAACACTCAGTTCATGATGGGCAGTTCAGGTTGCATGGTAACGTGGTGGTATATTGTTAAGCACTCAGTTTCTACTAAGGCCCAATAGTAGGCCAAGAACTGTTTCTCAACAATGGAGTAGTTTTCTACAGAGGATGGTAAGGCTTTGCTCAAAATCCTAAGGGCCTGCAGATTTACCTCTAGGGGCCTGCCACAGGCTGCAAATAGCATCCTTACCTGCCACGGATACTTAAGCACCATTGAATCTGCTGGATCATATAGCCCAAGAGGCAGAGTAACTTGCCCAACAGCTTGGACCTATTGCAGAGCCTCCTTTTTGTTCTAGGCCCTATTCAGAACTTTTTAGGTCACTTGGTAAATGGGCTGGATTAACACATCCAAATGAGGAATAGGTTGTCTGCAAAGTCCACTTTTGCCTCTTTTTTGGTTGTAGGAAAGGCCAAGCACAAGAACTTCTCCTTCACCTTAGAAGAGATATCTCAATATGGACCCTTAGAAATTTCACTGGGATAAAAGGCCTCTGAACTTATACTGGATGTATTTTCCACTCTCTGACACATAAACATCTTACCAATAAATCTAGAGTAGTTTCTTGCTCACTAGGTCCAGTCAGCATAGTATCATCAATATAACAGACTAGTGTGACATATTGTAGAAGAAAAAGGTGATCAAAATTCCTACAAATTAAATTATAACAGAGCACTGGAGAGTTGATATGTCCCTGAGGGAGGACAGTAAAGGTATACTGTTAGCAAACCACTTTTAGGGGTTCTTATTGACAGGGATGGAGAAAAAGGCATTTGCCAGATCAATAGCCACATACCAAGTACCAGGGGATGTGTTAATTTGCTCAAGCAATGAAATCACATCTGTTATAATGGTTGTAATTGGACTCAACACCTTGTTAAGCTTGTGATAATCCACTGTCATTCTCCAAGATTCATCCGTATTCTACAGAGTCCAAATAGGTGAGTTGAATGGGGTGATGGTGGGAATCCCCAATCCAGCATCTTTCAAATCCTTTCTTTCTTTTTTTTTTTTTCAAGATTTTTTATTTATTTATTTGACAGAGAGAGTGAGCACAAGAAGGCAGAGCGGCAGGCAGAGGGAGAGGGAGAAGCAGGCTCCCCGCTGAGCAAGGAGCCCAATGCAGAGCTCCATCCCAGGACCCTGGGATCATGACCTGAGCCGAAGGCAGTTGCTTAACCAACTGAGCCACCCAGGCGCCCCTCAAATCCTCTCAACTGTGAAGTACAGAAATATCCCAGTGCTAATTGGGAATTTAATATGAAATTTAAATTGTATGTCAATTCAGTAGGCTGAAATTATTTTTATTTAAAATGACAATTATGTCAACTGTATATCACCTTAGATAAAAATGAGAGAGGATCCCTACCTCGTACCTTGCAAAATAAATTCAAATGGACATAAGGATTAAAAATCAGGAGAAATATAAAAATATTAAAGAGAGACTTAGGTTTGGGAGTGTTTCTTTAGACAAGACAACACAGAAGCTTTGAAAGGGATGAGAAACATATTTAGGTTTTCTCCTAAATTTGTACTTTCATTAATCTCGTTTTCTTTAAAAATGACAATGATAATTTTTCAGTTAGTATAGATTTAGCTGGATCACATAATATGAAAAGTTCTACAACTCATTCCCTTCAAGAAATTTTACAAATTCAGTACCGATTTCCTCTTTGAGCCAAGACAGTTTTAGTAAGTTTTCTTAATTATTAAGCATGTGTTTCAACTTGACTTTTTTTGTTCATTTAATTCAAATTTTATTGGGTTATCATCAGAGAATGTGACATGAAAAAGATTTTTAAATCTTTGTTAAGGTTTCTGTTGTTGCTAAATGATTATTTTTTTATAAATATTCATAGATATACACAAATACATATTATTTTCTCATATGAAACAAGTTATGTGATTATGTATACATTAAAATATACACACATTATACATAATATGCATATGTGTAATGTATGTTATTAAGGTATATTAATTAACCACACCATGTGATTCCTTATTTTTCATCTGATCTATTTAGTTATGGAAGAACCATATTCCAATGTTCAAGTAAAAACTGCACGATTTTCAAATTCTCCTGGCATTTGTAATGTTTTTTGCTTTATTTAACTTCTTTTTTTAAGGTTTATCTATTTATTCATTTAAGTAATCTCTAACCCAATGTGGGGCTTGAACTCATGAGCCCGAGATCAAGAGTCACGAGGCTCTTCTGACTGAGCCAGCCAGGCGCCCCATGCTTTATTTTACTTCTATGTGATTTGCTACATACATATTTTGATTGCCAGAGCTTTCGTGTAAACTATGTATTTTATTATTGCTTGATGTGGCTTTCGTTTGTTTGTTGTAACTAAACTTAAAATTATACTTTGATAAGGTAGTTTTCAAATTTGTCTATTATTAATTTTATTCATCCCTTTATTTTTAACCTCTATATTTTTGTCTTATTTTATTTTATTTACTTAATACAAGATAGCAAAGGACAGGTCTGCCTACATCACTATAGTTTTTACATTTCCTAAAAATTCATGTAAAGGAGAGTAACAAAGTTTTCCACAGCCTGTCTGCATTTGGGCCCAGCAGAGACCAAGGCCTTGGTTGCATCACCTAGGCCGCCTGCTGACTCAATCTAGGAGTTGCTCCTGGAAAGATAATCTGATCAAAGTCCAGAGAAAAGGGCAGTAAAGCTATGCATTTGGGCAGCCATTTTCTTTTTTTTTTTTTTTTAAGATTTTATTTATTTATTTGACAAAGAGAGAGCACTAGCAGGGGGAGCAGGAGCGGGAGAGGGAGAAGCAGGCTCCCCACTGAGCAGGGAGCCTGATGAGGGACTCCATCCCAGCACCTGGGGACCATGACCTGAGCCAAAGGCAGACGCTTAACTGACTGAGCCACCCAAGCACTCTAGGCAGCTGTTTTCCATATATATATATATATATATATATATATGTATACTTAATTTTTTAAAATGACTAGGAAAAAAAAGAACTCCACAGGATATAAATCTATGCAAATAACTATACAATGATATAAAGTAGATTAATAACTATTATAAAAACAAAAATAAATCCTTAGATGAAATTTTAATTTAGGATAGCTAAAGGGACACCAGAGATTATTTGGCTAAATGGTTTTTAGTGAATTGACAAATGGACCTAGAATACCCATCCATCTGGCTAACTTCATCAAGATTGATTTAAAGTATCTCCTTCTTTGGGGAGATTTCTCTAATGTACTGTCTTTGTGCACAGTACCATTTCCCGCATTATACTCCATTACGTCTTTTTCTTTTCTTTTTTTTTAAGATTTTATTTATTTATTTGACAGAGAGAGAGCGAAAGAGGGAACACAAGCAGGGGGAGTGGGAGAGGGAGAAGCAGGCTTCCGGCTGAGCAGGGAGCCCGATGTGGGGCTCTATCCCAGGACCCCGGGACCATGACCTGAGCCGAAGGCAGACGCTTAACGACTGAGCCACCCAGGCACCCCTATATGTTTTTCTATGTATACAAATGTCTCTGTCCTCTTTCTCAGTATGTTCAGGGCTTGAGATCTTTTGATTCCAAAAAACACCGGTTCTGAAACCTAGAGGTACGTGAAAATCAGCTAGGGAACTTGTAAAAACTGATGCTGGGACTCCATCTCAGATCAATAAAGCCAAAATCTCTGTGGGTGGGGCATAGACATTGCTGTGTTTTATTGTTGTTTCTGTTGTTTTGTTTTTTAACATATCAGGTCACTGTAATGTTCATTTAGGATTGAGAACCATTGATCTATCCTTTGGTAGTTGTTAATAATACAGATTGCTGGGGCCCACCACAGACCCACTGAATCAGAAATTCCAGAGATTACCCAGGGCTGGTCAGAACATAGATTATATCCTTATATATATATCTCTAAAATGTGGGAATCATTGATGTAGTCAGTGTTACTCAACTTTAACAATAGACTGGAGGCACCTGGATGCTTTAAAAAATACTGATGCCTGGGTACCTCCTCCCTCAGTAGTCTGATTTAATTGTTCTGGAGTGTGATCTTGACATTGAGATCTTTACAAAAATGCTCCAGATAATTTTAATGTGTAGCCAAGATTGAATACCTTACCAGTTTGTGAGCCCCGTGAGAACAGAGATCATGACATAACCAGCTTTGTAGGTTCTGAATTTGGTACAGGATTTGACACGTTGAATGAGGAGGAAACAAAAATGAAGGGGATCTTGCAGGGTATAGGGGAAGAATAGATCAACCATACTAAAAAGGATTAAGCATTTGGATTTTTCTGAAGGAATGCAGGTCAATTGCATAGTCTTCAAAAGTTATCCAGAGGTTCTGACTTTCTTCACATTAACTGAGACTTTCTTCATTTTGCTTTTCAAAAATAAAAGGTATTGGTTCTAGAAAGGCCACCTTTGGATAATAGGATCTACTCTGCTACTGCTCATAAATAATCAGTTGGAATAGAAAATATATTCAAATGCTCAACTATCTTTCAGGTTTAAAAAATGTATCAGGCTGATCATAACTGGAAACCATTCAGCACCGAATGGATCTGTTAGGAAAATAAGGAATTTAAAATACATTCACTCCAGGAAAAGATCAGTCATAATGATTATTAAAATAATCAGTTTAATTATTTATGAAGACAGCTGCATTTCCTTTTTGAAATCTGTTTTATAGCAAAATCTTCACATTTCAAATTGTTTTAAACCAAAAGCAAGAAACAAATATTTCATTATCTTCAAAAAGACAAAAAAATTAATAATCAACCAAGTTTAGGAGTTACTGAAGATTTTCTAATTGAAATTTGATTAATGCTGGAAACAAGAGGGGAAAAAATCCCTTATACTATTTTTCTTCTCAATTTGGTAATATAATGTTAAATTATTTTTTAGTCCTTCATTTATCTATTATAATAATTAGTATCAGAAGCAGGTTAAATTAAAATGTGTTGTTGAAAATACAATTTTCTCAATCATAATATCAAGATATTAGTCATGTTCAAGCAAATACTGTGAAAACATTCAACCGAAATGTTTTCCCATATAGTATTATTTAGTTTTATAAAACAAACAGCAATAATCAAAATTTTATCAACAGTGAATCAGAATCCTAATCAAATAGAGTTTTCTTTTCTTTTTTTTTTTTTTTTTAATTTCACTGACACTTGAGCTTGGTTCTCTATAAACTCCTCAAGCTTCTGAACTCCTCTGATCATTATGACCTGCCCTTCACTGAAGCAGATGATGAATAGATCCTAATCAGAGGAAATGACTACACATAGCTTCTAAGCATGATGGCCTTAGTAGACAAGAGGACACATAGAGACAACAGCTCATACAATTTGCATAAAATGGCTGATGATTTGGTGAATTCTGTGTTGCAATTTTAATAACAAGGATCTAGATCACAACCATTATCAGAATGTTGGAAGTTGAATGGATCATCTTCCTTGCAGTCATACAATGAAACTCATCTTAACATTGCCTGCTTCTTATTTCAAGAGAGTTTTAGTATAACTAGTTAATATGCTTGGATGCAAAACTAATAACAGGTTAAACCTGAGGCACAAAGTATAACCACCATTCAGTTTAACAGTTTTCCCATGAGCACTTGGCACTGTATATGAGAGTAAAGGTAAATAAGCTTAAGTTTTCAGATCACACTGTGATGGTCTTGAATGCCAGGCTTTTTAGCCTCTCGGTAGCATCTTCCAGAGTAGGTAGATGCCCTTGGGTGGAAAACACCTTAAGTCCTATGATCTCCACTCTGGGTTTGTATCTTCTCCTGAATATTGACCTTGTATATTCCTCACTGTCCTATTAGTTCTGCAGTCCCTTAAAGCTATCTTATAAAAATGTTGTCCAGACCCTCTGGTTGTCCCCAGCATTATTGCTGGTCTCAATGACCTGATCTGCTTTTATTAAAAGAAGAAATATACATTGTTTTAAATTTATTGTATATTTCATTTCTTGAAGTCTGTTTCTATGGTAAATTTGCTAGATCTCTGTTTATGGTTTCCTATTTCCAGACAGTTTCATACTTACAAGTTATATCTTGTAATAATCAGTTGTTTTATCATCTCTGATCACTCCAACATGAAGTTTTTTTTACTCCATTTCTACTACCTATGTTTATTTGTTTCTTCTTGTTCGTGGCACCTTAGATGTTAGGTTATTCTTGATTGTGTATGTAATGCTTATTGGTACCGAAAAAATTATTAGTATGGAGAATGTTACAAGCAAAAAAATGCCCATCCACAAATAAGTCCATGTCCTAATCTTTGGAGCCTGTGAATATGTTAGGTTACATGGCACTGGGAAGTTAAGATTAAAAATGGAATTAAAGTTGCTAATCAGCTGAATTTAAAATAGAGATATTACTCTGAATCAGGTAGGCCCACTGTAACCACAAGGGTCCCTAAAAGTGGAAGAGGGAGGCAGAAAAAAATATTGAGAAGGAAATGAGAGTATGAAAAAGAATTGTCAAGGAGATGCAACATTGGGGACTTCAAAGTTGTGTGGACCGAGAAACATAGGTACCCTCTAGCACCTAGAAAAGGCAAGTCAATGACTTTTGACTTAGGGAGACACACGGTTGGACTTCTGCTATATAGACTCTAATCTATAGATTCTTCTAATCTCATCTAATATGTAGAACTTTCAGATAAATCTGTCTTTTAGGCCACAGAGTTTGCAGTAATTTGTTAAAGCAGCAAAAGAAAAGTAATAAAGTCCTTGAGGTCCAGGGTAGAAGTACCTTGCTCCAGGGAAGATTTGTGTTTGCATCTGTCAGGTGCCTGGCAGCGATACTAGCCCAGGAATTCCTTAAGGCAAGTTAATATCTTGAGATTACCAGTTTGCAAATATGTGTGCTGGCCAGCTCCATTCATTAACAAGAAAATCTTTTCTGTGGTTCCATGTTGTAGAAAAGAAGTGGGTGTGTTAGAAACCATTGAATTGTATACTTTAAATTCATGAATTATATGGTATATGAATTATATCTTCATGAAGCTGATGTATATATTTTATGTGGCTGTAGTTCTTTGGGTTTCTGCTTTTCTTACTAGGTTTCTGCTTTCACTCTGATATTGGCATGGAAGTTCCTTATTTTTGCAAAATGCTTCATGGATTAAAGAAAAAAAAATATACATGAACACGCGTATATATAATTTTGTAGGCATTGAAAAAATTTCAAATGTCAGGAGATAAAATAATATTTGGACTTTTCTGTGTATGCGCGTGCATGTGTGTGTATAATCTTTGACAAAGCTGGTATCCTTACTTTTGTTTACATGCCATGGTCAGACTCCTGCCCATTTCTTTACTCATGCTCTTTATGTCCTCCCAAATCACAACACTACCTTTGTTTGGTTTGGTTGTATATTTCATTAGCGTTTTTCTTTAGTCCTTAAGGGTTAAAGCAATAAATGCTATATAAACATGTATTAAAATGAAAGGTCTAGCTATTTCTATTCAAACATCACTGGGATTGTGGCAAAGCACTAGAGAAAATCTTTCCTGGCCTAGAAAGGTGATGAATAATAATCATGCCTGATTTCCATTAAACTCCCGCTGATATCTCTCAGTCAATCATTTCTAAAGGAATTATACTGTGTATAAGTGATTATTTTTATTAGTAGACTTTATATTTTAGAGCAGTGCTAAGTTTAGAGAAAGCTTGAAGAGAGAGTACGGTGGGGGGGTCCTCTTGGCAGCAGTTTCCCCCATGACCCTCTTCTAGTAGTGCCCTACATTTGTTCCAGTTGACTAACCAATATTGATATGTTATTGTTAACTAAAATCCATAGTTTACATTAGTTTTCACTGTTTGTTTTGTACATTTCCATGAGTTTTGACAAATGCATAATGTCATACATCCACCATTACAGGGTCATTGAGAATAATTTCACCACCCTAAAAATGCCCTGTGCTCTAACTAAGCTCTCCGTTGCTCCCTCCCTCAGAAATCCTGGCAACCAATGATTTTTTTTTTTTACTGTTTCTATAGTTTTAACTTTTTCAGAATGTCGTGTAATTTTAATTCATTTCTGATCTGAGAACATGCTTTGTGTGATTTACATTCTTTTAAATTTGTTAAGGTATTTTTTTTTACCGTCAGAATTTTGTTTATCATGGTGAATGTTCCATGTGAACTTAAGAAGAATGTGTATTCTGCTATTGTTGGATGAAGAATTCTATAAATGTTCATTAGATCCAGTTCAGTTCAACTATATCCTTGCTGATTTTCTACCTGCTGGATATGTTAATAATATTGTAGTGTTGAAATCTCTGAGTGTGATAGTGGATATGTCTATTTGTCCTTGAAGTTCTGTTAGATTTTGGTACAAATGTTTTGATTCTTTGTTATGTTAGATGCATACATGTTAAGGATTTTGATGTCATAGAGTTATGTCTTCATTATGTTATGTTGACTTCTTAGAGAATTGACACTTTTATCATTATGTTAATACCCCTCTTTACTTGTGATATTTTTCCTTGTTATGAAGTCTGACTTGTCTCAAATTAATATAGTTACTCCTGCTTTCTCTTGGCTTTGGTATAACTCTCCATCTCTTTACTTTTAATGTAGCTGTATTTTTACATATAAAGTGAGTTTCTTGTAGACAACATATAGTTGGGTCTTGGTTTTGATCAACTCTGGTGGTCTCTGTCTTTTAATTGGTGTATGTAAATGTATGACCTTACATTTAACATGATTACTAATATGGTTGGATTGATATCTATCATACTAGTAATTGTTTTCTATTTGTTGCCATTGTTCTTTGTTTCTTTTTCTTTTTTTGTTCTTTCCCTATTTTTCTCCCTTCTCTAGTTTTAATTGAGCATTTTATATGATTCAATTTTTCTTCCTTCTTAGAATATCAATTTTACTTCTTGTTTTAATTTTTTTATTATTTTCCTAGAGTTTGAAACATACATTTACAACTAGTCTTAGCCCATTTTCAAACAATACTATATTGCTTCATAGGCAGTACAGGAATCTTAGAATAATCTAGATTCTTTCCTCTTGTCCTTTATAACATTGCCATCATTCATTTCACTTATCCATAAACTATAGTCATCTGACACATTGTTGTTATTATTTTGAACAAATGTGTAAATGATTTTTTATGAAATCTTTGAGGAATACTAACTGATGTTTAGATAACACAATTATTGTCTTCAGTGAAATGCACCACTCAACATATTCACTATTGATTGGGCTGTAATTTCACATTCAAAAAGATATATGTGTTTCTTTCACTGCAAACCTGAGTGAATGATAAAACTAATAAACACATAATTTACTGACCACCTGCTATGCTCTAGGCACTGCTTCAAGTTTCTTACATGCATTATCACATTTCCTTCTCACAAAATCTCTGTATTCTTCTCTATTTTACAGCTGAATAAACTATAGCACAAAATATTAATATAACTTGCCCAAGGTCACAGGACTAGTAAATTCCAGTAATTGGAAACATAAGATTTGAACCTCTGCGTTGTGGTTCCAGAGCCTTTTTTTTTTTTTGTACACTATTCTGTCTCCAGGTTTAGGGGAAGAAATACAAAATAATGAAGGAAAGGAAACTAAATATTTATTAAACACTTACAATGTGCCAGAAATCATTTAATTACTTTATTTAATTACTACTTACTTTATGCATATCATTTCATTTAATCTTCACAACACCCTACTAGATTATTTTTATCACCATTTATAGATAAGGAAACTATAGTTCAGAAAGATTAAATAATTTGACCAAGGACACGTATCAAAACAGTGACAGGGCCAGTTTTGTAACTAAGTTCTGTTGGACTCCAAATAATGTGCTATACTACACTTACTGAAAAATCACCTCAGATTTCTCCATTGGGAAATACTTATAGGACACTTGCCAGGTTATTATACACTTGAAAATAACAGGGACATTAAAAACAGAAAACCCGGAGATAAAAGGTCCAGGCACCCTAACTGAAAATCATGGAAAAGCCCTTGGTTACTCTTTAAAAGACCACTGCTATCATTATCATCACCACTATCATGATTTTCATGATCATCATCATTGATTTGGCCAATAAAAAGAACCTTAATTTCATTGTCTTCTAAAACATGATTTATGTGGTGATGGACTAAGTTATGCCATTATGAACAAAATATTTTTCTGGACTCATTTTAGTAAATACATGTTAAATACTATATGTAAGTTATGATCTTTTCTTCCTCAAAATGCAAATGCTTTCAACACCTTTCCTTTTCCAAAGCTTAATGAGTTTGATTTAATGATCGGCAAATCTGTGGCGTAAGTTGTGAGAAATATTGACATGAAAATAATTCAGGACACTTATTCAAACTTTAAGAAGTCTCAATTTAGAGCAGCTTTTGCAAGATCACCAGTTATAAGTTGTTATTTTCACAGAAACAGTAATGTGTTTTAAGACAAGCTGCGATTACTCACCCCAGTTTGTCAGAACCTGGGCTAGGCTATACACTTTTTAGGGGGAATTGTTGAACATTGGACATCATTTAGAGCCTTCTGCTACTTTTACCAAAGACCAATGACTTGAGGAATAGAGAGGCCCTCATAGTTTATGCCTAAGTGTTTCAGTATTTGTCCAAAAAAAAAAAAAAAAAGAGAGAGAGATAATGTAACATCACTTTTTGTGAATCTTCTTTATACACCAAAACTAAACATAAAAAAGCAAAAATAGCTCTTTCATCTTACTAAGTATCATGTAGTAATCATAATTGCCTTACCTAATTTTCATAAGAACTTTATGAGATAGCTCTTAATTATAATCACCATGTTATAGAGGTAGATGAGGCCCAGAGAGATTATTAAGCCTTACCCAAAGCTATATAGCTCTACTCTAGTAATATGTGAATCTAGAATTTGAACCCACATCTCTCTTTTACCAAAGCCTATGCTCTGAATACTGATTTTGCTTGCCACAGTGAGTATATAGTCTTAGTTACCTAATACCAAGGTTTCCTCTTGGAAGAGTAATTTCTGGTTCCATCTCATTACTTCTCTATTCAAAAGTATACTTCATAAGAGAACAAAATAAACTGGTGAGTAACTCTGTTGGCAGCAAAGTTATTTTTTTACATTGATGTAAAACTTGCCCTGTCACTTTCCTCCACTGGTTTGCTTGATATGTAATATGAGACCCAAAGAGTCTTTTAAATCACAAAGAACAGAGACCCTCAAGATAGTAAGACTGGAAGAGGCCTTTTGAGCCACTATATAGGCCATTCTAGTTTCTTTTCCTTCACTGGGACTGTGATTCTCACAGATAAATTGAAGATGGAATTAAGAAAATGATGTAAACTCAAGGGAAAAAACAGCTTCATTTCCACTGGTGGTTTTAAAAATGACTGACAGAAATACTGAGTTGAAATATGTTCATGAAATTTAAGGCGAGCCTCCAGAAAGCCGTCATACAGGGAAGGTGGAGGGCCAGGAGCCGAAAATTTACTTTATGAATCCATTGCAATATTTAGTGAAAACGAGGTCAGTCGGACTCTGTGATCTTTGGTAACTCCTATCTCAGCAGACACAGGCATCTTCTCCAATGTTAAACCACAGAGCAGAAAGGATTTTCCACAAAATAACGTTTTCCTATGATTTATCTTTTTGGTGAAAAAAATATAGTGCAAAATGGGTTTGGGGTTTTTTAAAAATAGTTTAGTATATGAAATATTATGTAGTAATATGAAATAATGACAAATTTTATGTCTAATAGACAATATAACCAAACTGAGAAAATAAAGTTAGACTCCCTCTGGTTCAACCCTCCAGATGAAAATACACAGAGCTGAAAAGGGAAAGAACATACCTAAGGCCTTCGTGGTATCAAATATCAGAGTTAGGGCTATAAGCTCTGTCCTTTAATTCTGTCTTCTGCACATGGAAATAATAATAGGTGACATTACCATAACATATATACATACATACAAAGACACACACACACCTAAATACGTATACACCTCACAAAAACCCTATGAAGTGAATACTATTCACAGCATGTTGGATGGATGAGGAAACAACCAGAAAGGATAAAATACCTTTTGCAAAGTTACATAACTAGGAAGTGGTGAAACGGAGATTTGAATTCAGGTAGCCTGAATGTAGAGTCTATACACATAACTACTTCACTCTGTTGCCTCTGTAGTCCAATCTGAACCTTAAATATAACTAAGATTTAAGGAAAACTTTCACTGAGATCTCAATTATGGGTGCACCTCAGAATGTTATTACCTTTATTTCGTCACTTAGTAAATAGCAGATGTAGATATACCTTGCCACTCAGAGGGCTCTTATATAACACTAATTTCAACCTCAGTTTCCTGTCACGAGGAAATGAAAGCAAGGACTTGTAAAGGACTCACTCAAGGTTCTAGGATGAGGAGAAAAATAATTCCAATACTGGAGCTCAGACATCCTTACTAACCTGTCGACCAGCACCATGTATTCCCAAAGCACAGAGGTTTGTCTGGCCCAGGGCAGGACCACGGCAGGGAAGGGACCTCTAACATATTCAAAGGCCATGGACCTGAAGGTTTTCGAAGAAATCTCCGAGCTCCTGGATATACTGTAAATTATTCTCTCGGTAACTGAGGAAAACTATTTCTTCAGGTGGTCTCTCCCGGAAAAAGCATGATTTCTGGGAAGGCTGACATGACCTCTAAGGTCTGATGTCACTCTTTCACTCATTGTCTGACACATGAATTCAAGTCAGAGGGCATTATTTATATTAATCAACAATCAGCCTTATATCTGAAGATTCTTTTTTTTTTTTTTTAAAGATTTTATTTATTTGAGAGAGAGAGACAGAGAGAGAGAGTATGAAGGGGGGAGGGTCAGAGGGAGAAGCAGACTCCTCGCAGAGCAAGGAGCCTGATGCGGGACTCGATCCTGGGACTCCAGGATCATGACCTGAGCCGAAGGCAGTCGCTTAACCAACTGAGCCACCCAGGCGCCCATATCTGAAGATTCTTGAAACCACAATTCAGGAATGTTCCTCCTTTAAATACACATTCTCAAATATATATTCATATGTGTAGACACTCTGGAATTTTAGTAAGGTGGATGGAATGAATATGCCAAAATTTATCTGTAGGGATACCGTGTCATTCTGAAATTAGTCATCCTAATAGATTTTAGATTTACATACTACAGTATATGGAGGCAAAATTTCTGTGTTATACCATGCTTATGAAATTTATTTTTTATCTCTTTTCGATAAGCACGATGTATTCACAAGTGTCAGGCAAAGAGAATAAAAAGAGACAGGTACTCCAGGAAACAGGAATTGCACATACATAAGTCTTGCACCAAGCTAAGGAGTGAAGATTACCTCTCATTTGACCCTTCCTTCCATGCAACACAACTAAACTTTTTTAAAAGAGTTCTGTGAATGCCTGAGTTCAAAATGATAGCTCTTCATTCTTTGAGAATGGTAAAAAAAAAAAAACCAAAAAAACCCCACTTATCTGATTGTAAACTTCCTCTCCATCCTGTCTTTCCATCATCACACCCCTAATCTTCCCCAGATCTGCTTGTTGAAATCTACCCACCCTTCGATACGGAGATCAAATGGAATTTCTTCAAGGAATCCACCATTAAGCATGACCACCCGCATCATATTTCCACATGAAATTATTCTTGCTTTCTCCTCTGTGCTCCTGTATCACCTTTCTCATACCATCATCATTGCACTTATATATATTTAAATCAAAACACCAAAGAAAAGTTCTCAATGGAAATCTGTCTTGATCAATGAGAAAGTATGGCTGATCACTTTCAATGAAAGCTGACAAAAAGGAGCAGGAAGCAGCAGGGCTCTTTGGGGCAACAATTCTACCACATCTCTCTCTCTCTTTCTCTCTCCCTGTATCTCTCTCTCTTTCTTTCTCCTAAGTATAGGCTTTCATTTCCAGGTACCACCCCTCTTGGGTGGCATTTGACTTGTTTTTATGACCTTCCGAGGTTCAGGAGCCAATTGTAGTTTTACTCCTAGGGCCAGTCTGGTCCATTGATTTGAATTAAAGGGAGAAAGTTGTTTCTAAGAGAGATGATTTGTGCACCTGCTGACCGCTAACTGCAGTGGAACAAAATTAAATCATTGCTAACATAGGCCCCAAAAAGCTGGTTTCTAATGGTAAATATGGAAACCTTTCATTGCCTGAGTTTCAAGTTGAGCAATTGAAAAAGGAGTCTTTTTTCTCAACCAGACTCCTCCCAAGGACACAGTGGTAACCCATAGGTTAGAGTGTCATCATTTAGGCTGTCTTAATAGCAGTGATTAAATGAGAAGGCTAGCTTACATTAACTTTAATAAAAATTGGGTATAGAGTTCAGGGAACAAGGTAAAATACTGCATTTGATTCACAGTATAAATATGACAATGTTTTGGGGGCGCCTGGGTGGCTCAGCCATTAAACGTCTGCCTTCGGCTCAGGTCATGATCCCAGGGTCCTGGGATTTAGCCCCACATCGGGCTTCCTGCTCGGCGGGAAGCCTGCTTCTCCCTCTCCCACTCCCCCTGCTTTTGTCCTGCTCTCGCTAACTCTCTCTCTGTCAAATAAGTAAATAAAATCTTTAAAAAAAAAATGACAATGTTTTATACACATCACCATTATAATTTGGGAAAATCAAGACTATTTCCAAAGCTTTATTATATTTTGGCAAATAGACCACTTTTAAAGGCTATAGTTTATTGTTCTCTGTGATATAAACTCAGTTTATAACATGTCTACAAAAATTGAAACACACCTGTACTAGTTCATTGGCATTACCAATGTCAATTGAAATTATTAATCACTTAAGCCCAACAGTGGGAGTCTCCCTGTTTACTAGGTACTTTGGAAATCCATCAACAATCAATACCAGAGGTGTTTTTAATTTAATTATAACAGATTTATGGAGTTATGATTGATATGCAATAAACTTTACATATATAAGGTATGTATTTGATAATTTTTGACATATGTATATACATACACATGAAATCGTCACTGTAATCAAGAAAATCACTCTCAAAAGTTTCCTCATGTCCCTTTGTAAGCCCTATTCCCACTTTCCTGCCTCCTGTAAATTAGTTTACATTTTCAGGAATTTTAATACAAATAGATTCAATGGAATCCTTTTTTGGCATATTTCACTCGATGTATTTGCATTAAGATTCACCAAGGTTGTGTGTTGGACATTTGGGTTGTCTCCAGTTCAGGTGTAATACAATCAAACCTGGTATAAATATTTGTGTATAAGTTCTCATGTGAGCATATGAATTCATTTCTCTTGGGCAAATACCGTGGAGTGGAATGACTGCAATATGATAGGCATGTGTTTAATTTTTTAAGAAACTGGCAAACTGCTTTCCAAAGTGGTTGCACCACTTCTGATGAGGCTGAAATGAAGATTTGTTTTCCTGCCTTATTAAACACAGGGACTCTGAGATGTGTCAGGTATATATAGGTCATCTGGATTTCAGACAAGAGGAAGAAACTGCCCCATTTTGTAATTTGTGCTCTTGTAAAGGGAAGCATCTGTTGGCTGATTTTTAACCATATGTCCTTTTGTTTTGCTTGGGTTTTGTTTTTGTGTTTTTGTCTGAGAAAGTTTTTATTTCTCCTTCCCTTTTTTTAAACAAGTGTTTTTGAGGATGTGGAAAAATTGGCACCCTTGCACAACGTAGGTGGGAATGCAAAATGGTACAGCCACTATGGAAAGCAGTATGGAGGTTCCTCAAAAAATTTAAAATGGAACTACTATATGATCCAGCAATCCCACTTCTGAATATTATCTGAAAGAATTGAAATCAGGATTTTGAAGTTTCTTTCATTTCTTTTCATGGCTTGATAGCTCACTTCTTTGTAGTGCTGAGTAATACTCCATCATTAGCTTGGCTTTTTTACTCTCTTAAAGGTGCAATTTAAAAAGTAGAAATTTATAATTTTGATGAAGTATGATTCCCCAATATTTCTTTATGTTGTGGATCACCTTTGTTTTATTGTATTTAAGAAATCGTGGCTTAAAGGGTGCCTGCATGGCTCAGTTGGTTGAGCGTCTGACTTTTAGTTTCAGCTCAGGTCATGATCTCGGGGTCCTGGAATGGAGCCCAGTATCAGGATTCTCTCTCTTCCTCTCCCTCTGCCCCTCCCCCTGCTTGCGTGCTCTCTCTCTCTCTAAAATAAATAAATAAATCTCTAAAAAAAAAAAAAGAAATCTTGACTTAAACCAGGGTTGCAAAGATTTCTTATGTTTTCTTCCAAAAATTTTGTAGTTTATGGTTTTACATTTAGGTCTATTATCTGTTTTGAGTTAATATTTGTATATGGTGTGAGATTTGGATTGAAGTTCGTTATTCTGGCATATAGAAATCCTTTTGTTTCTGTAGCACTTCTTCTTCTTCTTTTTTTTTTTTTAAGATTTTACTTATTTATTTGAGAGAGAGAGCACATGAGATGGGGGAGGGTCAGAGAGAGAAGCAGACTCCCTTCGGAGCAGGGAGCCCGATGTGGGACTCGATCCAGGGACTCCAGGATCATGACCTGAGCCGAAAGCGGTCGCTTAACCAACTGAGCCACCCAGGCACCCTCTGTAGCACTTCTTGAAAAGACTATTCTTTCTCTGTTGAGTTGACTTTGTACTTTTGTTGAGGAACAGTTGCCCATATTTGTGAAAGGCTACTTCTGGACACAAGGATATTTATTGACTTATTTTCTTTCTTAATGCCAGTATTACACTGGCATGATACTGTAGGTTTTTCAAGTTTTATTTTATTTATTTATGTAATCTCTACACCCAGTGTGGGGCTTGAACTCATGACCCTGAGATCAAGAGTCGCATGCCCTCCTGACTTGAAACCACATTGTGTTTTTTCCCTAAATATATTCTTTTTAAAAAATTTGTTTTGGTTATCCTAGATTATTTCATTTGCCATGTGAATTTTAGAATTAATTTATTAATTTCTACAAATGTTTGGTAGAATTCACCAGTGAAGCCATCTGGTTCTGAAGTTCTCTTTGTAGGGTGTTTTTTAAAAATAAATTTATTTCATAAATATAGGAATATTCAAGTTATCTATTTCTTCTTAAATGAGCTTTCGTAGTTTGTGTCTTTCAAGAAATTTATTCATTTTCTCTAATTTGTTGAAAGTATTAATATACAGTTATATATAATGTCCTCTTATTATCCTTTCAACATCTATAGAGTCTGTTGTGATGTCAGCTCTGATTCCTCAAGTTGGTAAGTTGTGTCTTTGCTATTTTTGTTTCCTGATCACTCCAGCTAGGCTTTTTTTTAAAAGTCCAACCTGATAATCTCTACCTTTTAAGTTAGGACATTTGTACTATTTTCAGTTAACATGGCTATCAATAAGTTCAGTTTTTTTTTTTTTCTCTAATACTCTGTCTTGAGAATTCTGCCTTTATCTCTTCAGATGCTCAGGGTATCTGTCAGTCTTTGTCTGGCACCTGGGTTCCCCTATTTGCATCACAACCTGGAAAATATCTCAAGACAGTAAGGCAGAGGCTAGGGAACTTACTTGGATACCTCATTTGTTACCCATTTCTCAGGGATCACTCTCCTCTACTTCCTGATGCTCAAAAACCATTGTTTCATATATTTTGTCACTTTTTAAGAAATTGTTTTAGGCAGGAGGGTAAATCTAGTATCTCTTATGGCATTGTGGTTGAAAGAAGGAGTCCCAAATAATTCTGTTTATATTACATTTTATTCCACACATTCAGCATACAGAAAGATGTTTAAACATGTAAAATCTACCTAGTTTGTGACCATGAACAAATTACAGATGGATTTCATAAAAGCATTATTATCAAAACATATTTTTATCATGTTTACTTAATAGATTATGGTAAGGATTAAATGAGAGGTATTGCTTCATAATGAAGCCTGATTGGACATTAGGAATGAAATGATGGTATAGTATAAGCCAGGAGAGTTACTTAATTATGTTGCATATGATAGATATCCATGTTTCCACTCACTGGGAGATCTATTTTCTTTTATTTTATTGAGCTATTATTGACATATAACATTATATTCGTTTTAGGTATGCAACACAATGGGAAATCTGTTTTCAAATCAGACCCCAAATAGTTGCTTTTCCTGCATAAGGAAGCAGATTAAATTGTTTCCTAAAATGTCTGGGTTGACTAACTGCGTGAAGCCCTTCCATGGTCAGTGGCTTAAGAGCCCTTGTATTAGATCTCTAAGCTTACTTCCAAATTTGGGAATCTTTAATTCTATCCTTTCATAGAAACATTGTACACCTATGTATAAGTAGAGGGATAGGATATTTTTTAGAGAAATAAAGTATTGACTTACATAGATGATAATGGTGATAATAGCCATCTTAGATTTGCACATATCTTTTCATTTCTTAAGGTTCCCTATCTAAAATTTATTTTCTCAGTAAAATATATAAGATGATCATAAATGTGCCCAGACTTACATTTCTTAGAGCTATTTAAATATTACTCATCTTTCCAATAGTGACACAGTGCATGTCATTACTCATCAAAATGGTTTTAATATCAATGCCAGATGATTTCATAAAATAAAGTAAATATAAGACTAACTGGTCAGGTTAATGAATAAAGTACATAATTATTCTATTTATGAATATAATTACTGTCATGACTAACATGGTTGGAAATAGTGGCCTTACATGTCACATTATCAAATTCACTATGCAAAATCAGAGGGGGAATTTACCCTTTAGCCTTTTAAACATGACTCATATTCCGTTTACAAGGTATTGAGCTCCACTGTGGTATCTAGCCTATGTAACAGGGAGCTGAGTAGGGGCCTATATATCATAAAGAGAAGAAGGAAAATGACAGACAGCCATCAAGATGTGTAGCACATGTTAAGAACGCTGGACCCATAGCTTACATTTTTAAAGACATTATAATACCAAAGTATTTTTTATCATATTTCTTCATGTTTTAAGAACATCAAGAGGTGGTGCTTTATCTTTAAACATTTACTGTTAACCTTCTATTTCTATAATAGTATTGGGTTGTATAGATATCATTTTGCATTTTTTTATGGATTTGTTTTTGTGGAATTCTGGGGATCTGCTGAATAAGCACATTTATATCCTGACATTCTGTTAATCTAATATTCCCCCAATTTTATTTGATATTTGATTGCCTTTGGTGGTATCACACATCACTGCCATAAAGGTTCCTGTGGAATCATAAACAATCTTTACTAAGACTTTACATTTCTTATCTTTTACAACTTGGATGTTTTAGGACTTAAAGGAATGAGAATTCTATTACCATTTTAGTATCAGCTTCTTATAAACAACTTAGGTATATTCTCACCTTTATTTTTGCCATTTAACATATTTTGTGGTTGTGTTGGTCCTACTTTCCCTAGAAATATGGTTTGAGTTTTCTGTAGTTACTACATAAATTTAAGTCTTTCGAATATCCAAACCTTTCATCTGATATTATTTGCAACTCAAATATCCAAACTTTCATCTGATATTATTTGCATCTCATATATGAGATCACTATGAAAGTTATGAGATTATAAGGACTGTTAATAGTCAAGTCAAAGAAATATCTTTGTTTTGAATATGAAACAGGAGTCTTCATGAACTAGAAACAATATACTATAGGTGCCAAGGGTAGGCTTCCCCAAAACGTGCCACAATGGTGTATTGATTATTTTAAATAAAAGTTACTTGAGAGACAGCTTGCACCAGAAGGACACTCAGACCCTCCTCTGTCCCCCTGAAAGCAGAAAATAAATCTCCCATGTGAAAGGTACCCTTCCTGTACCAGGAGGAACAAGGACATCCTTATCACCAGAGGGGAAATTCAGAGCCCAGAAGGCTGTTACATTTTATTAATTTACTGTCTCAGCTCAAATTCTGTTTAGAATTCCTTACTACTTGAAGTTTCCCAAGTTTTCTTTGTCCTGTCAAGTGCTCACAGATTTATTGTCTCTTTGTCTAGAAAATATAAAAACTGTTTGTGTCTTGGTCATTTCTTTAGGTCTCAATTTCATTATTGGGCCTCCATGTGCACATAATAAAACTGGTTTTTTTCTCCTGCTAATCTATCTCATGTAAATTTACTTATTAGTCCAGCTGAAAGACCTTATGGGTAGAGAAGACTTTCTCCTTCCCTTCAATATGCAACAAGTATTTCCATGATTTTTGTTAAGGGTGTATACAATTAATCATTTTCAATCAATTCATTTTCTTGACTGAATTGGTCAAATGTGGTCAAAATCTTGGATCTTTACAGTTCTAGCTCAAGCAAACCTATGTGTCAACCACTGGTTCAGAAGTTGTGAGTGAACATCACTGAACATCATGTGTGTCAGACAAGATATGTGTGGTTGTGCTGATTACAATAGCCACAAAATTTCAAGGGCTTAAAACAATAGAAGGTTTACTCTTGCTTATGCTATATGTAAATCTCCAGTTGGCAGGGGCCCTGATCATCATTGGTACTCAAGGACCCACACAGAGCAGCCACCATCTCAAATGTCCTTGGTTACTTTACCTTTGGTAATAGTCTTCTGGAGGGTGTTGTTTTGACAATTAAATCCTCCTGCTGGGAGTGATCATACATTATTTCTACTTACAACAGATCTCAACTTACTGAACAGATCTCATGAGACCCCACTCAACTATAAGTTTAATCTTACCATGTGGCCAGAAGACAGAGTCTTGGATGTATTTGGTGAAAAGCATTCATGACTACTTCATATTATATATTTTTCACAGTTTGATTAAGAAAATATGCTTAATTAAATATATGTCTCAATTTAAAAGACAAACCTGTGGAACTGACTTACATGTCTTATGTTCAAGTTAAATGCCTCATGTTCAAGTTAGATGTTCAAAGTTTAAGGTAGATATTTCCTGCTCAAGTTAAACTACCTCAAAAGCCAAAACAAACCAAGCAAAAACAAGGTAGAGCATTTACATAGCATATAAGACAGCAGCAGGAATGTTCTGAGGAACTGACATTCACATATTACATCAAAATTCTCCTACTTTAAAAAAAAGTCTATATTTATTCTTAATTGAGAAAGGGCAATATTAATTTTTCTCTGAAAATTATTTTTTGCAATGGTTATGTATATAAAAATGTTTTTCCTTATATAATAAGATGAAATCAGAGAGGGAGACAACCATAAGAGACTCTTAACTCTAGGAAACAAACTGAAGGTTGCTGGAGGCGAGGTGGGTGGGGGGATGGGGTAACTGAGTGATGGGCATTAAGGAAGGCACGTGATGTGATGAGCACTGGGTGTTATATGCAACTGATGAATCAGTAAACTCTACCTCTGAAACTAATAATACACTATATATCAATTAATTATTTTTTTGCTTTACAGAATTTCATGTTTATTCTTTTTTTTATGTTATGTTAATCACCATACATTACATCATTAGTTTTTGATGTAGTGTTCCATGATTCATTGTTTGCATATAACACCCAGTGCTCCATGCAGTACGTGCCCTCTTTAATACCCATCACGAGGCTAACCTATCCCCCCATCCCCCTCCCCTCTAGAACCCTCAGTTTGTTTCTCAGAGTCCATAGTCTCTCATGGTTCATCTCCCCCTCCGATTTCCCCCCCTTCATTTCTTCCTTCCTGCTATCTTCTTCTTCTTCTTTTTTTTTTTTTTTTACATACAATGTATTATTTGTTTCAGAGGTAGAGGTCTGTGATTCAACAGTCTTACACAATTCACAGCGCTTACCATAGTACATACCCTCCCCAATGTCTATCACGCAGCCACCCATCCCTCCCACCCACCACCACTCCAGCAACCCTCAGTTTGTTTCCTGAGATTAAGAATGACTCGTATCAGGGAGGTCATATGATGTATGTCTTTCTGTGATTGACTTATTTCGCTCAGCATAATACCCTCCAGTTCCATCCACATCATTGCAAATGGCAAGATTTCATTCCTTTTGATGGCTGCATTATATTCCATGGTATATATATACCACATCTTCTTTATCCATTCATTTGTCGATGGACATCTTGGCTCTTTCCAATCAATTAATTATTTTTAAATAAAATTTTAAAAAGGAAATGAAAACGAAATATTTTCCCTTATGTTTATGAAGTTCTTAACTAAAAAACATCAAAACAACTTCATTTCTCTTATTTTTTAAACTACAATATTGGAGTATTTCATTCAAAAGGAACTGAAATATGGGAAAGTTCCTTTTGGTAAATTCTAGCAGAGCTTAAAAAAAAGCAAGGCAAATGGGGGAGAAGCAAAAGTTTAGCCTTTCAGTCCTAGCCTCTTCACTGAAAAAAAGGAATCCTCTTTTATGCATGGTTATCAAACTTTTTTGTGATTTTTTTTCACAGCAAGAAATAATTTTGAATTGCTATTTAAAACGTGTGTGTGTGTATGCCAAAATAAAAATATCATGAAATAATACTTACCCTTAATTTGAAATGCTTTTCTGAAACTTCCTATTGTATTTTATTACATTATACTAAAAATATATGCTTCTTGTGAGCCACTAAATTTATTTCACAGTTAAATGGATGCTACCTAAAGTTTAAAAAATATTTTAGAGAACTTAAGCAATATAATTGTAAAAGCTCCCTCAACCAAGGAACATGTAAAATATAATATGTGAATATTGAAAATCAAATTCTAATATGAAATTTCTATTAATAACTGATCAGGGAGGACAGAGAATAGGTCTGATTTACTACTGTATCCTCCATGTCTAGTACAGGGTCTGGATGGTGTAGGGGTTCACTGTGGAAAGAAGGAAGGAAGGAAGGAAGAAAGGAAAGAGGGGGCTGAATATTTTTTCGCCATGAGATCTTACTATATGCACACTTTCGGGGTGATAAAAATATAAATCATTGACAATTCCTCAAAATATTAAACCTAGAATTACCATACGATTTCAGAAATTCCATTTCTAGGCATATACCCAAAAGAACTGAAAGCAGGGACTCAAACAGATATCTGTATGCCCGTGTTCATAGCATTATTCACAATATTCAAAAGATGAGCCAAAACAACCCAAATGTCCATTAGACAGAGGAATGGATAAACACAATGTGGTATACAAATAAAATGGGATTATTCAGTCTTAAAAAGGAAGGAAATTCTGATGGACGCTACAACATGGATGAACCTTGAAACCTTTATGCTAAGTGAAATAAGCCGGACACAAAAAGACAAATACTGTATGATTCCATTTACAGAAGTATCTCAAGTTGTCAAATTCTTTGCAACAGAAGGTAGAATAGTGGTTATCAGGGGCTGGTGCAGGGGGGCTGTGGGGAATGGGAAGTTACTGTTTAATGGGTACAGAGCTTCAGTTTGAGATGAAAAAGTTCTGGAGATAGGGATTATGGTTTCAAGATCAGGTGATTGTACTTAATGCTACTGTACTGTCAAAACAGTTAAAATGGTAAATTTTAAGTTATGTATGTTTTACCACAACAAAAATCATTATTACTGCCTTTAACAATGCTTCACATTTGTTACAGCTCTTTAAAGATTCCAAAATTATTTAATATATGATCTCCTTTGACACTCTTAAAAACAGCCCTGCAACACACACAGTCTAGCTGTTATTTCCCCATTTTGAAGATGAGAAAACTGGAATTCAGGGAGTTTAAGTGACTTGTCCAGAGATACATAGCTAACAAGTGGAAGAATAGAATCTTAAACTCATCCCAAGTTTTCTGATTTAAGTCTAACATTTTTCTCTGACACTCCATTCAAGAAACTAATGGTTCCATGGGGAATACGTTCCACGACCCCGTGGATGCCTGAATCCACAGGTAGTACTGAATCCTATACAGGCTATGTTTTTTCCTATACATACATACCTATGATAAAGTTTAATTTATAAATTAGGCTGGGGCACCTGAGTGGCTCAGTAGGTTGAGCATCTGACTTTGGCTCTGGTTGCGATCTCGGGATCCTGGGATCAAGCCCTGCGTTGAGCCCCAGTTGGGCTCCTCACTCAGCAGGGGGTCTGCTTGTCCATCTCCCTCTGCCACCCCCCCCATGCTCTCTCTCTCTTTCTTTCAAATTAATAAATAAAATCTTTTTAAAAATTATAAATTAGGCACAGGAAAAGATTAACAATAATAATGATAGACTAGAGCAATTGTACTGTAATAATAACTATGTGAATGTGGTCTCTCTCTCTCAAAATGTGTTACTGTATTGTACTCACCCTTCTTCCTGTGACGATGGGAGAGGATAAAATGCCCACAGGATGAGACGCAGTGAGGTGAATGACATAGGCATCATGACAGCGTCAGGCTACTGTCGACCTTCTGACGTTGCATCAGAAGAAGGATCATCTGATTCCAGAGTGCCACTGACCATGGAAACTGAAACCATAGGAAGTAAAACCGAGAGTAAGAGGGACTCCTGAAATCTCAAATCTGCTATATTTCAATCCTTAGTTCTAGATTAAACTCTTATCATAATGCACTCAGATAATCTGCCTTTAAAATTTAGACCCTAGATCAGATAAAAATCTTTGGAAGAGGATAATGAGTCAACCTATCAGAAAACAAAGAGCTGGATTAGATAACACTCAGACAACTTTCTGACTAATAAATGTATGATTTGACACTGAGGATAATCCAATAAATTCCCTAAAATAAACTTATTTTGAAACATAGCCAATGTCTTCTTTTATTGCCAATCCTCCCTTTCTCATCTGGACGCAGATCCTTGTTTTTTGGCCAATGGTATTTGATTCATGTTATTTGTTTGTTTTCCCTGCAGTGAAGTTGGAAATGAGAGAAACGCAATGTATCCCAACTGCACGTGGGTGTCAGGAAGCTCATTTCCATTTGCGAGTTAAATCCACAGCAAGAAAACAAGAACTGAGAAACAAGACCAGAATATGATCATATTGTCTGCTCTATACATATCCAATATGTATTTTTAAAAAAGATTTTATTTATTTATTTGACAGAGAGATACACAGCGAGAGAGGGAACACGAGCAGGGGGAATGGGAGAGAGAGAAGCAGGCTTCCCGCTGAGCAGGGAGCCTGATGCGGGACTCGATCCCAGGACCCTGGGACCATGACCTGAGCCGAAGGCAGATGTTTAACCATCTGAGCCACCCAGGCGCCCCCCAATATGTATTAAGTCTCCTTCCCCCCACCCCCTCTCTCCCAATACAAGCCTTACTAGGATATAAAGTCAGCTTTTCCAAACTTGTCGAAATGCAACAAATACATTTGAGAGATCTTTTTGAGTTAATTCTGAAACACATAATTCACTGCTCACCCATCACTTCCCCAGGAACACAGCGTGGTAGTAACATGGGTGATCAGCACAATGGCAGCTGAAAACTGTCAAAATGATCTCCTCTTGCTTTTAGTCCCTGACAGATTTGACAGGTACAATTTCTTGGAGCTTCTTTCATTATTTCAGAACAGAGATGGGCTGGCATGAAATCCCCAACCTGCCTGGCTGCCTGTGGCACGTTCCAAAAATATATCTAACCTACCTCTAGGTTCACAGGGAATAGAAAAGAAGAGTGAAAGTTCCTTTGGACTTTCATACAGCTGTCTTCTTATAGATGTTGCCTTACAATCTACACCTGTCAGCAGGCATGACCCCTTGGTGGGAATCAAGATGGCAGCGAGCATCTTTTTTGAAGGTTTCTTTCTAGGAAACAGTCCTGTCCATTCTTCTCAGACTGTACTAGAGTAAATAAGAAAGCCATATCTTGCCACTTCCCTCGTTATTTTTTTCATTACATAAGACTTCTAAGTAATAAAGCAACAGAGATGACAGGACATATGTATTTATCCACAAGCCATCCTCCAATCTGTGATATGATATCTTCCATCATTTCTCGCTCCCAAATTCATCTCCAGGGGCTCCCATAGCACACTATATCTCTCACTGCACTTAGTCACATCTGACTAGTATTATAGTTCTGTCTATGGTTTTATGAAACCTACCAGCGTAGAAGCTCATTTTTGTATTCCTAGCGTTTGGCACATAATAGGTACTGAAAAAATTGTTGTGAATCAAGTTCAGTAAAGTAAAACATAGGATCCCAGTAAGTTATCTAAAGGATGTGAATAATTCTCCATACATTACTTGCCAGTGGTTAACTGCTTACATTCATTTTAAATAAAATTTGATAAATCTAATATAAACGAAGTTTGATGCTTCCTACAATCTCCTTGGTCTTGGAGAAAATATAAGAACGAATTATTACTAAAAAATCAATTGTGGTTGCTTTCATGTCTCACTGTTGCTCTTCCCCGAGCTCAAGGCTCTTGATTCAGAACTTACTGAAGGTTTCTACTCCATTACACCTTTCTACTTCCTGGGATGACCACAGAGTCAAATGACGAGGAAACAGTAGGATGACTTCAAAGTTGAGAGGGATAAAACATGGAAAATGAGGTGAGAACTTCTAGCTAATTCCAGCAGGTGATCTTTAAAATCCCTAAGGGCTACACCAGCTCCACATGACTTTGACCTGAGGCACAGAGTCATATAAAACCACCCACTGAGCTACAAAATATGTAAGAAATAAACCCTTCTATTACAGGAATAAATATCAAGTATTTCTTTATCATCTCAGAGTTTAATTCAGATGGAATCAATACACTTGGAGTCAAGTGTGCTGCACAGAGTAACTAAAATCTGATTCTATTCCTCATTCTTGGGTACAGACTTATTGGAAATATCTGAGGGGATACATGATAACATCTGATACCTAGAATGTTAGTTTATCTTTCTTGGTCATCCCCTCACCAATCAAGTACAAGTGGAATCTCAGCTTGTCCCTTTAAGAACACCTTTATTTCAATATTCTGATTGTATTTTCTTCACATGTCCTCCCCAAATGCAAACGTGTGCATACATCACACACCACATCACATCACAATATATTATTCATTGTTCTCTGAACACGAGGCTCAATCTCACAATCCTGAGATTATGACCTGAGCCAAAATCAGAAGTCGTATGCTTAACCTACTGAGCCACCCAGGTGCCCCATAGGTGCATAATTTTAAAGTCAACTGGTCCTTCAAAGTACCAAAACAGTAGTCCCAGTCCCCAACCATATTTTTGCCCACCACTGATTTTCACTCTCTAAATCTAACTACTTTTACCAGTTAACTTTTTTTGGTTTCTCCAGTATTTTCCTTCATATTTAAAATAATCTCCATATATTTTATTCTTCAGGTTTTTAGAGATATAAATATTTTCTTGACCCCTACTATAAACAGAGCTTACCAATCTTTTAGCACTGCACTTACCCATCACCCACTCCACATTCTTTTAATCACCATCATTTGAATAAAGCTATGCAAACATTTTTGGTTAAATAGATATTCAGTTTCTAAATTATTATTACCAAATACAAATATTTTACACCCGTGTCACTTTGATTATATTTCCTTTTTTTTTTTTCAAGGAGTTAATTGTTACTTATATTTTCCTGTTTGTTTGTTTAGTCATCAAAGTATCTATCAGGAATGCCCCTAACGCTCCTAGGGCAATGCATATCTTTTCTCTATACAAACACAATAGATAATCAATCAGGTTACTTTCTTTTCTTGAAGTCATTGCTCAAGTGGTCTTCTGTCCTCTGGCTCCAATGGACTGATTAGTCTCTGGGACTGCCACAAAGCTACCATGCTAAGATGCCCCTTTATAATCATCCCAGAAATTTAGTTTACCTCTTTCTTTGTTGGGTCCTATTTCTTCATTTTTATATTTTTCTCTTTTTTAGTTTTTGCCTTCGTTTTTTTTGTTGTTGTTGTTGTCATTGTTAAAGATCTCTCCTAGTAATTGGTTGAAGAAGAATGCATGTCAAATAAACTTTCGAGACGCTTGTATGTCTTCAAATGCCTATTGTGTTGTTCTCACACCTGATTGAAAGTTTGGATGCCATGGGATTCTTGGTTGGAAATATATAATTCCATTTACAGAAAAATATAATAGGAAATGTAAACTGATGTATAATGACAGAAAGCAGATCAGTCATTTCTCAGGGAGTGGGTGGGAGGATGCATAGAGGACCTAGTAAAGGAAAGGAAAGAATTTGGGGGTTGTGATGGCTATGTTCTCTGTCTTGATTGTGATGATGTGTTCATGGCTGTACACATATGTCAAAAATTATGAACTTGTACCCTTGAAAGATGTGCAGTTTATTGTATGTCAGTTATGCCTCAATAAATCTGTTAAAAAATGTTATTAGGCAGGGGCACCTGGGTTCCTTAGTTCATTAAGCATCCAACTCTTGGTTTCAGCTCAGGTCATGATCTCATGGGTCGTGAGATCAAGCCCTGTGGTGGGCTCCCCGCTGAGTGAGGAGTCTGCTTGAAGATTCTCTCCGTCTGCCCCTCCTCCCACTCAGGTGTTCTCTCTCACTCTCTAAAATAGTAAATAAACAAAGCTTTTTAAAAATGTTATCAGGAAGCCTTTCATTAAGATTGTAGAATAGATTTCCCTGCTCTCAGACCAAGCCTCATGGTAACCCCCCATCATGTCCAAGTCTATCAATTATCAAACTTTGTTTTTTTTGTTTTGTTTTGATTTTTTAAATTTTATTATGTTATGTTAGTCACCATACAATACATCATTGGTTTTTGATGTGGTGATCCACGATCCACTGTTTTTGTATAACACCCAGTGCTCCATGCAGTACGTGCCCTCCTTAATACCCATCACCGGGCTAATCAATCCCCCCTTCCCCCTCCCCTCTAAAACCCTGTTTGTTTCTCAGAGTCCATAGTCTCTCATGGTTCATCTCTCCCTCCAATTCCCCTCCCCTCATTTTTCCCTTCCTTCTCCTAATGTCCTCCATGCTAATCCTTATGTTCCACAAATAAGTGAAACCATATGATAAAATCGACTTTCTCTGCTTGACTTATTTCACTTAGCATAATCTCCTCCAGTCCCAGCCATGTTGATATAAAAGTTGGGTATTCATCCTTTCTGATGGCTGAGTAATATTCCATTGTATATATGGACCACATCTTCTTTATCCATTCATCTGTTGAAGGGCATCTCGGCTCTTTCCACAGTTTGGCTATTGCGGACATTGCTACTATGAACATTGGGGTGCCTATGGCCCTTCTTTTCACTACATCTGTGTCTTTGGGGTCAATATCCAGGAGTGCAATTGCTGGGTCATAGGGTAGCTCTATTTTTAAATTTTGAGGAACCTCCACACTGTTTTCCAAAGTGGCTGTACCAACTTGCATTCCCACCAACAGTGTAAGAGGGTTCCCCTTTCTCCACAACCTCTTCAACATTTGTTGTTTCTTTCCCTGTCCATTTTGGCCATTCTAACTGGTGTAAGGTGGTATCTCAATGTGGTTTTGATTTGAATTTCCCTGATGGCTAATGATGATGAACATTTTTTCATGTGTCTGTTAGCCATTTGTATGTCTTCTTCAGAGAAGTGTCTTTTCATATCTTCTGCCCACTTTTTGTCCTGATTATTTGTTTTTTGGGTGTTGAGTTTGAGAAGTTCTTTATAGATCTTGGATACCAGCCCTTTATCTGTAGTGTCATTTGCAAATATCTTCTCCCATTCTGTGGGTTGCCTCTTTGTTTTGTTGACTGTTTCCTTTGCTGTGCAGAAGCTTTTTATCTTGATGAAGTCCCAAAAGTTCATTTTTGCTAGCTTTTCGAGATGTATCTTGAAAGAAGTTGCTGTGGGCGATGTCCAAGAGGTTACTGCCTATGTTCTCCTCTAGGATTTGGATGGATTCCTGTCTCACATTGAGGTCTTTCATCCACTTTGAGTTTATCTTTGTGAATGGTGTTAGAGAATGGTCGAGTTTCATTCTTCTGCATGTGGCTGTCCAATTGTCCCAGCACCATTTATTGAAGAGACTGTCTTTTTTCCATTGCATGTTTTTTCTGCTTTGTCAAAGATTATTTGACCATAGAGTTGAGGGTGCATATCTGGGTTCTCTATTCTGTTCCATTGGTCTATATGTCTGTTTTTGTGCCAGTACCATGCTGTCTTGGTGATCACAGCTTTGTAATATAGCTTGAAATCGGGCAATGTGATGCCCCCAGCTTTGTTTTTCTTTTTCAACATCTCCTTGGCGATTCGGGGTCTTTTCTGATTCCATACAAATTTTAGGATTGTTTGTTCCAGCACTTTGAAAAATGTCATTGGAATTTTGATCGGGATGGCATTGAAGGTATAGATTGCTCTGGGTAGCATAGACATTTTAACAATGTTTATTCTTCCGATCCATGAGCATGGAATGTTTTTCCATCTTTTTGTGTCTTCAATTTCTTTCATGAGTGTTCTGTAGTTCCTAGAGTATAGGTCCTTTACCTCTTTGGTTAGGTTTATTCCGAGGTATCTTATGGTTTTTGGTGCTATTGTAAATGGAATCGTTTCTCTAATTTCTCTTTCTACAGTTGCATTGTTAGTGTATAAGAAAGCAACTGATTTCTGTGCATTGATTTTGTATCGTGCCACATTACTGAATTGCTGGACGAGTTCTAGTAATTTAGGGGCGGAGTATTTTCGGTTTTCCACATAAAGTATCATGCCATCTGCGAAAAGAGAGAGTTTGACTTCTTCTTTGCCAATTTGAATAGCTTTTATTTCTTTTTGTTGTCTGATTGCTGTTGCTAGGACTTCTAGTACTATGTTGAACAATAGTGGTGAGAGTGGGCATCCTTGCCGTGTTCCTGATCTTAAGGGAAAGGATCTCAGCTTTTCCCAATTGAGGATGATATTTGCTGTGGGTTTTTCATAGATGGATTTTATGAACTTGAGGAATGTTCCCTCTATCCCTTTACTCTGGAGAGTTTTAATCAGGAAAGGATGTTGTATTTTGTCGAATGCTTTTTCTGCATCAATTGAGAGGACCATATGGTTCTTCTCCCTCCTCTTATTAATGTGTTCTATCACATTGATTGATTTGCGAATGTTGAACCACCCTTGCATCCCGGGGATAAATCCCACTTGGTCGTGGTGGATGATCCTTTTAATGTATTGTTGGATCCTATTAGCTAGGATTTTGTTGAGGATTTTGGAATCCATATTCAAAAGGGATATCGGTCTGAAATTCTCCTTTTTGATGGGGTCTTTGCCTGGTTTGGGGATTAAGGTAAGGCTGGCCTCATAGAATGAGTTTGGAAGTTTTCCTTCTGTTTCTATTTTTTGAAACAGCTTCAGTAGAATAGGTATTGTTTCTTCTTTGACTGTTGGGTAGAATTCCCCAGGGAATCCATCAGGCCCTGGACTCTTGTTTTTTGGGAGGTTTCTGATCACTGCTTCAATCTCGTTACTGGTTATTGGCCTATTCAGGTTGTCAATTTCTTCCTGTTTCAGTCTTGGCAGCTTATAGGTTTCTAGGAAGGCCTCCATTTCATCCAGATTGCTCAGTTTATTGGCATATAGTTGTTGATAATAATTTCTAATAATTGTTTCTATTTCCTTGGTTAGTCGTGATCTCTCCCTTTTCATTCATAATTTTATTAATTTGGGTCCTTTCTCTTTTCTTTTGGATAAGTCTGGCCAGTGGTTTATCGATCTTATTAATTCTTTCAAAGAACCAACTTCTAGTTTCGTTGATCTGATCTACTGGGTTTCTGGTTTCTAGTTCATTGATTTCTGCTCTAATTTTAATTATTTCTCTTCTAATGCGTGGCTTAGGCATCGTTTGTTGCTTTTTCTCTAGTTCTTTAAGGTGTAGAGTTAGTTGGTGAATTCGGGATTTTTCTTTTTTTTGAGTGAGGCTTGGATGGCTATGTATTTCCCCCTTAGGACCGCCTTTGCAGTATCCCATAGGTTTTGGACCGATGTGTTTTCGTTCTCATTGATTTCCATGAATTGTTTGAGTTCTTCTTTGATTTCCTGGTTGACCCAAACATTCTTGAGCAGAGTGGTCTTTAGCTTCCAAGTGTTTGAATTTCTGCCAAATTTTTTCTTGTTATTGAGTTCCAGTTTTAGAACATTGTGGTCTGAGAATATGCAGGGAATAATCTCAATCTTTTGGTATCGGTTGAGACCTGATTTGTGACCCAGTATGTGGTCTCTTCTGGAGAAAGTTCCATGCGCACTTGAGAAGAATGAGTATTCTGTTGTTTTAGGGTGGAATGTTCTGTAAATATCTATGAGGTCCATCTGGTCCAATGTATCATTCAAAGCTCTTGTTTCCTTGTTGATTTTCTGCTTAGATGATCTGTCCATTGCTGAGAGTGGAGTATTGAGGTCTACAATTAACGTATTGTTATCAATATGACTCTTTATTTTGGTTAACAGTTGGCTCATGTAGATGGCTGCTCCCATGTTGGGGGCATAGTTATTTACAATTGTTAGATCTTCTTGTTAGATAGACCCTTTAAGAATGATATAGTGTCCTTCTGTGTCTCTAATTACAGTCTTTAGTTTAAAATCTAATTTGTCTGATAAAAGAATTGCTACCCCAGCTTTCTTTTGAGGTCCACTGGCATGGAAGATGGATCTCCATCCCTTCACTTTCAATCTGGATGTATCTTTAGGTTCCAAATGAGTCTCTTATAGGCAGCATATGGATGGGTCCTGTCTTTTTATCCAATCTGCAACCCTGTGCCGTTTTATGGGAGCGTTTAGGCCATTCACATTGAGAGTGATTATTGAAAGATATGAATTAATTGTCATCATGTTGCCTGTGAAGACGTTGTTTTTATAGATTGTCCCTGTAAATTTCTGTTGTAGATCACTCTTGGGGTCTTTCTCCTTTTATGGAACCCCCCTTCATATTTCTTACAGGACCGGCTTAGTGGTCACATATTCTTTCAGTTTCTGCCGGTCGTGGAAGCTCTGCAGCTCTGCATCCATTCTAAATGGAAGCCTTGCCGGATAAAGTATTCTTGGCTGCATGTTCTTCTCATTTAGTACCCTGAATATGTCTTGCCAGGCCTTTCTGGCTTGCCAGGTCTCTGTGGATAGGTCTGACGTTATTCTGATGTTCTTCCCTCTGTACGTAAGGAATCTCTTCCCCCTAACTGCCCTTAAGATGGTTTCCTTGGTTCTAAGATTTGCAAGTTTTACTATTAACATGCTGGGGTGTTGGCCTGTTTTCCTTGATCTTGGGAGGGGTCCTCTCTGCCTCTAGGACTTGAATGTTTGTTTCATTCCCCAGATTAGGGAAGTTCTCAGCTACGATTTGCTCAAATACATCCTCTAGCCCCCTCTCTCTCTCCACTCCCTCTGGGATTCCAATTATTCTGACATTGGAACACTTCATGGTGGCAGTTATTTCTCTGATTCTATTTTCATGGATTCTGAGTTGTTTTTCCCTGGCCTCCTCTTTTCCCTTTTTATCTATTATATTGTCTTCCAGGTCGCTTATTCATTCTTCCGCCTCACTTACACTAGCTGTTAGATTATCTAGATTGGATTGGATCTCATTGATAGCATTTTTAAGTTCTGCCAATTCAGCTTTCATTTCTGCCCTTAGAGACTCTATGTTGCCATTGATTTCTCCATTCTGGCCATTGTCTTCACAATTGCAAGCCTGAATTCCAGCTCCAACATCTTGGTTATATCTGCATCCATTTGTAAATCTGCAGCATAAGTCATAATCTCTGAGTCTTTTCTGTTTTGGGGGCTCCTCCTCCTAGTCATTCTGTTGATGGGTGTTTGAGGGAATGTATAGAGTCCAAATTATTGACCAGAACCCAAGCAAGATGCACCTGTTTTCTTGGGACCTTAGGGTTGCTGGCCTCTTGTTTTCCCAGCCTGTCTTCTGCGGGAGGGGCCTGCCGCGCTGTTACTCAGGCAACCCTGTTTGGGCGGAGTTGCCCTGCCCCCCTGTGGCGGGGGATGGGCTCCGCGGGAATCAGTTTTTGGGGCTTTTGTTCTCTGGTGGCTTTCCGCATCCCTTCCGCCAGTCAGAGCAGAAGAGACCGTTTCCAACCCTCTGCTTCAGAGCAAAGAGACTGCAGTCTGTTCTTCGGTGAGCTCTCCAGGCCACACTGTCTCCGTTTCTGTCTGTGCTGCTATAAACTGCAGTGGCCTGGGTTGTGCGCCCCTCCGCGGTGCCCCCAGTCCTGCCTCCAGGTCGGGGCACGTCTCTGCCCTTTGTGCTTCTAAAACCGCCAGCCGCTCCCAGTTCTCGCGCGCGCGACCCCCCTGCCCCGGGTTTCCGCCCCGGGGGCTGTAGTTCGCAGGCGCGACCCCGCCGCTCCAGGTTTCCGCCCCGGGGGCTGTCCTAAAGTCCTTTCCCGACGCTACTGGTCTGCGAGTCTGTGCCTGTCCGCAGCGCGCGAGGCTGTCACTCACCGGCGGTGTAGGGTCCCCACGGCCAGGCACCCTCCCGCTGCCGTTTATCCCCCGATATCTGCCCACGGAATCCCGGCTCTCCGATTCGTACCTCAAAACCAACCACCCGCGATATTCTGTTTGTAGAGATCCAGATCTTCTTACATCTCAGGCTGGTTTCGTGGGTGCTCAGAGTGGTCTGGTAGATATCCAGCTCAATTCCGCGGACCAGTTGAAATAGGTCCCCTACTCCTCTGCCATCTTTCCTAGTTCCTCCAATTATCAAACTTTTGTTGGTAATCACTACAGGGAACCAGAGAAGGAGTAATCAAGTTAGGAACATGGACTATTACAGATTTAAAAACTCAGTGTTTTTTAAAATTTTTTTTAACTCAGTATTTTGATAGTCATTGTTTGTGACTCGATTGACAGATGGTACTTTTAAACTCTGATGAAGGTATAACTCTTCAGATGTTTAGGTTTTTAGGATGTCTTCAGGCTTTTCTGGTCTGGATAACTTGCTGGAGAGTAGTGCGTTTACCTCGAGAAAGATGACAGGAGAAGCAGACCTTGGTGGGAAAATTATATGTTTGCATATTGTGCTTAAAGGAGAGATTTATAGATTATCCAGTAAGCAACTGGAGTGAAAAAGCGTGACATTTTGCATGAGATTCCTGGGGTTCGTTGTGGGATTTGCCACATTCACACTATATATCTGTGTATTTATTTAAGCATTACTAGCAAGTTTTAGTTTCTTTATGTTTAAATCAGGTTGAAAGTAATACTTATCTCACAGGGTTGAATGTGAGGTTTGAATGAAATAATGGCTATAAATGTGATTTGTAAATAGTGAATTTCCATGTATGTGGTATACTAGACAGCAGCGACAACAGCAGAGACTAGAAGATGTATCCTATCATGCACACACCTATATATACATACTGCATGTACTTTGGTATCTGCCCTAGATGTCCTTGGATAGGTTTCTTGTCTGTACCACAACATCCCAAAATCCATGAGTGCATAAATTCTACTTTATTTAGCTTTTTACTCCGAGCTTTTAGCTCTGATCTAGTACATAGTAGATGTTCAGTAAGTATTTATGGAAAGAAGAAAAGTGGAAGGAAAGAAACTTTTAAATATATAGCTGCATGAGGCAACTGGTATTGAGTTCACAGAGGTACACCAAGCTGGGGCTTGTTATATTAAGAAAGATGGTTTGTAGTTTATAAATGGACCTGGAGCATCTGAGAGCTTTTGCATTTTTAGTTGTGTACAAGAAACTATTTCCAAAGGGATGATGGACTAGGAACTCAGAAAATCTACTCTTCCATAAGAACAACAAGAACATGGGCAAAAATTGTCAAAACGAACTTTTTCAGAACTCTGGAAATTAACCGAAGTTTTGCAACAATTCAAGTAACTCTTACTCAAGGAAAATGGCTGAATCTTTATAAGATCAGAGCTTTGTGACAATTTACTTGTACTTTTTTTTATCCCCCTCTCCTCAGCACTGTGGTAGCCTGGAATTCTGGAATCAGATAGCAGTGATGATCACACAATCCCAGGAATATCTTAACAAACATTAAGTTGTGAGCTTCAAATGGGTCAGTGGTATGGTGTGTGAATATATCCCAATAAAGCTGTTATTTATTTAAAAAACATAAAGGAAAAAAGGAAGCAGACCATGGTTTCACAGAAACCACCTCTGTGAAGGGGGAATGGAGAGTGAATGCTAAAGATGTAGAGGATTGCTTTTTAAGGTGATGACAATGTTCTGGAGCAAGATAGTGGTGATGGTTCACAACCTGTGCCTACACTAGCCACCACTGGATTGCACACTTTATTTATTTATAAAGATTTATTTATTTTTATTTTAGAGAGAGAATGCTTGTGAGCGGGGGGTGGGGAGGAAGGGCAGAGAGAGGGGGAGAGAAGCAGACTCCCCACTGAGCACAGAGCTATGCCAACCTGAGATCATGACCTGAGCTGAGACCAAGAGTCAGATGCTTAACCAACTGAGCCACCCAGGCGCCCCTGGATTGCACACTTTAAAAGGGTGAATTTATTTATGTGAATTACATCTCAATAAAATTGTTATAAAAATAGAGAGAGAAGCTATTTCCTTACCCATACCAAGGAAAATGATGATTATAAAGGTATATCTTTGAAATGCTACACTGTCTATAGTATTTTGGGGAGCCTAAGGTGACCTCAACTACTGACAGAGAGGATCCTGATACTATAAGAACTAAATGAAATAATGTCAATATGGCACTTTTCATAGTAACTGGCACTTAGCAGATACTTGATAATTGGAAAGTTCTATTCTCTCTCTTCTGTGCCTTCAAGGCTAGCTCAAGTTCATATGACACGGTATGATAATTTATTCATTTTTATGTCTACTTTCCTACCTAGATTCTGTGTTCCTTCCTGGTACAGACAACTGCATACATCACAGAAAGAGGTGAGGATAAGCATAAAACATGTCATGCTGGACCCCACTCCCTGGTTTCAAATTTTGACTCCTCCATTTCTTAGCCATGTGACCATCTGCAAATTAGTCACCATGCCTCATTTTCCTCCCCTGCAAATGGAGATAATAATAACCCATAGTTCCCAGGGTGGTGGTGAAGATTTATGAGTTAATTCACATAAAGTACAGTTGACCCTTGAACAACGTGGTTCAAACTGCACGGGTCCACTTGTACATGGATTTTTTTCAATAAGTACAGTGCAGTACTGCAAGTGTATTTTCTCTTCCTTATGATTTCCTTAATAACATTTTCTTTTCTCTAGCTGACTTTATGGAAAAAATATATAATACATATAACATACTAAATATGTTTGTCGACCAGGTTACTGGGAAGGCTACCTAGTGTGCGGGGCAACAGTAGATTATTAGTTATGCTTTGGGGCAGTCCAAAATTATATGTGGATTTTCGGGGCACCTGGGGTGCTCAGTCAGTTGAGCATCCCACTCTTGATTTTGGCTCAGGTCATGATCTCAGGGTCATGAGATCCAGTCCTGCGTTGGGTTCCATGCTCAGCACGAAGTCTGCTTGTCCTTCTCCCTCTGCTCCTCCCCCCACTTGCACACTCTCTCTCCCTCTCTCTCAAATAAATAAATACATACATACATAAAATATTTTTTTTAAAAAGTTAGACATGGATTTTCACTTGCGCAGGGCTCAGCACACCTGACCCCTGCATCGTCCAAGGGCCGGCTGTAGTTGGGCTGGCTACGGGCCCAAGTACCCAGTCAGGCCATGTTAGCTCTTATTCCCAATACCTAGCACAGTGTTTGGCACAGATCAGGCACTCAGTGGAATTGCATGTGAGGAGGGTACACTGCTTATCTGTTTTAGAGGCTACATGGCAGGAGTTGCATAATTTGGGGGAAATAGAACGCTGCGAGGCATAGCTACAAACTTGCCTCGGCCACCCATCCAGGGCCAGCTCAAGCAGTTGAGTGGGGCTGGGGGCAGGGGGCAGAGGAGGGGAGGAGATGTTGAGTTATCTGCTTCAATTTCACTTGATTCCTTTCACTCCCTAATGGTCCTGCCTTTCTGGCGAAAGCACCATCTCCTCTTCATCAAGTGGCCTCAGTTCTCACTTCTCGTCTTGTAAGTTGTGCACTGTGTGCATTCCTGGTGACTACTGAGTCTCTTCTGGTGATAAGTCAAGGGTGGATGTCACTGTTGAAGTGTGAGGAGCCTCAGCTGAAGCTGACTGATCATTTTCTAGAGTAATTAAAACCAAACAGAAACAAGTCTTGTTAGGCAGAAGGCTTGTTTGTGCTAAGAGATATGTACAGCTGTATTATGTGTCACCTCTAATTCATCTTAAAATGTCATGGTACATTTCCTTTACTTACAATAGATTGCGAAGGGAACTTGGTGAAGAATCCTAATGTTTGCTTCCAGAAATTGTGTATGTGAAAGCTGTTCAAATGAGGAAGTTTAAATTCTTTTTTTAGTAAAGGAATCTAGGCCTCTCTTTATACGGAGACTATTCCAAGCCTAGAATTGAGTGCCTTCCAAAAAAATGGCTCAACACCATGTGCATTGACATTGACTCCCTCAGCCACCGTAATTTATGGACAGCAATTAGATAATGGGCTGCTTTGCCTGTTTTTATGAAAATGCCAATTTGAAACCTTGGCATTGATGGCAAAAACCTCTTTTGCTGTGCGTGGAAGACAGCCAGGCAAATGGTCTGCAGGGAATTCCTTCATCGATCTGGAATGGCAGGCAGTAAACGATATCCTTTGAAAACAGTAATCACCTGCTAGGGGCCTCACCAAGGGGGTATCACAGCTACTTATTCACACCCTTGTGGCCAGGCAGAAGAGCCAAGGCTGTATCTTTATGAGCATACACGAGGCCCAGAGGATCAGGATCACCAGTCATGGGGTTATCCTACATGCTGACCTTCGAGTCACCTTCTTCCCCACCAACAGCCAAGATCTGCTTAGTATATCAAACTCAGCGTGCCTAGGTCCTTCTTCTCTTACAATACCTTCTGTCTCAGGCAGCTCCTCAATCAGACCCTCCCAGCCCCCCACCAAAATCATTCTACTGAGCTCATCCCTTCAGTTGTCTAGGCTTTCCCAGACATGCAAGGGTCCTAGTAGTGGACACAACTTTAGTTCGGAGTCTCCACCTACTCCCCAGTAAACTCCTTAGCCTAGCAGACACCTCCTGCCTCTCCCCCAAGCCCAGTTCTTCCAGCTCTACTGAATCACTTGCAGTTCACAGGGAGCATCACATTTTCTCACAAAGTGGCCCATGTTTGGGATACTCTCTCTCCTCCTCATCTTGTGTGCCTGGAAAATGACTTATTCTTCGAGATTTCTCAAGAATCACTTATGCTCCCAAACCTTCTCTGATGACTCCCACGCCATCTCATCCCCATTCCTCAGCACACACACGTGCACACACACATGCCCACCAACACACGTGCTTCCAAAGGGATCAAGTGTTGTGCACGGTTCTCAGTACTTAATATGTATTAACTCACTTAATCCTCACAACTGCCCTATGAAGAAGGTATTCATATCACCTATGTTTTACAGATGAGGGAACTGAGGCACAGAGAGTTTCATTAACTTGCGTATCGTCACTCACAATTAGCATGTCGTGGAGTCAGGATTAGAACCCCAGCAAGGTAGTCTGTAGACTTAATCCCTACACTAGATGGAGACGCTCTCTCAGACACAGACACACACTTGGAACATGTGTCCTAGACTGGCGCAGCTCTTATGGGAAAACAGGGGTGAGTCTTTCTATTAAACTGACAAAAGAGAGATAATAAATTGTCCCTAGGGTGGCCCAAGTGACTATCTCCCAACAGAATATTCCCTGTGGGCTTCAAGCCATTAACCAGGTTTGTTCCAATCACAGTCATGGCGGCAGCTACCACGCTGGGCTTTTGTAGTGACCTGTTCTGAAACAACAAATGTCAACCACCAGAAAATTCACAAGACACATTTCTAATCAGGACCACTGTTGGCTGTGTACATTTTCGCAGTGTAGTATGAGAAGGTCAAACTCTACTTAACGACTTGAACTTAGAAGTAAACAAAACCCACCAAAACCAAAAAATAAAAAATAGGGCTCTGGTACAAAGCAATATAGACATTCTTTTCTTACTGATCAATTACATTCTTATTATATCACCTGTCAAAGAGGATAGGATGTGAAAACTCTAACCGCTCTAACCCTTTGGATTCTCTCCACTGAATACTGTTGGGTAGAAAAAAAAATAACATTTCAATTGGGTCTTTGGAGACTTAAGTTTTGGAAAAATGTTTTGCTCTTCTTTGCAAAGCCTGGGTATGGAATCAACTTTCAAGTACCTAATGGGGTCTCTAGTTCAGAGCTAGAGAACTATGCTAAGAGGGAATAAGAAGGTAAAGATTTTTTATTTCATCCTTGTCATATATTTGCGTGCAAATATATGACACAATTTTAAGGTATTTGTGCACATGAGTTAATATAAAATATCATAGACAAGTCATAAAGAAGGATCTTTAAAAATTTGTCCCTGGTGCCTATGATGAAGAAATGAAAACAACTGTCTAGAAGTGAATGTATGTATTTCTTCCCTCCCTTTCCCCTTCTCTTCTTTCCTATCTGAAAATTTCACTCAAAAAGCCTTCAAGCAGGCCATAGGAAAGGAGGTGGCAATTGGGGCAGCTGACTGAGAGGGTTTTAGTCACATTCAAGGAATTAAGTAAAGAAGTAAATATATTAAGTTAATGGGATCCGGGTTTTTCATTGAAGAGAGTTAACATTATGGACAGGGAGAAAAATTTACAATGAACTCTAGTTCATTACAATGAACTCTAGTACCGTACTGGAATCAGAGATATCAAGTTATGTTTTGCAATATATAGAAAGAATTAGGAATACATATAACTGTAAGGTTGTATATGTGTGCCCTCCATCAGTACATCTAGCACCCAAGATCACTCCGGTGTCATCCAGGGCAAGTTACTTAATCTATCTCTCAGTTTGTTCATCATATAATCAAGATGATAACAATACAGGGGCACCAGTGTAGCTCAGTCGGTTAAGGGTTGGGACTCTTGGTTTGATCTCAGGGTTGTGAGATCAGCCCCATGTGGGGCTCCACACTCACCACGGAGTCTGCTTGAGATTCTCTCCGTCTCCCTCTGCCCCTCCCCCTGCTCTCTCTCTCTCTCTCTCAAAAAAAAAAAAAAAGATGGTAACAATACCTTAGCAAGCTGGTTGCAAAGATCAGAGATGATGACTCTCTAAAGTTTCCAGCAGAGTTCCCAGATCTTAGAAGACACTAACCTTGACTAAAACCAGTATATATTTCTTACTAATCCAATATACCATGGCCCAATATGGTGCTATGATTTGATCTTATAAGGTGGCATCTACTGCAAAATATGATGCCTCAAAAAATAAAGGTAGGAGGGTGATCCATGATGTCTGTGTCACTTTGAAAGGACTGACAATTAATTTTAAATTACTTTCTGTCAAATCTTCAAGTGTTACAAGAGATTGTTTACTTACACACGTATTTTGCAATGCATTGATATTTTAATATAGGTTTTTTAAGGTCCAATGCAAAGAATAATCATTTCAACAACTCTACTGTCTTTCACTGTCTAGTTGAGACATGGTGAACCAATAAGAAAAGGTTTCCTTCACAACTGAATAAGTTTGGAATATTGACTTTGCCTAAATTTGAAAAACACATTACTGTACATGTAAATATGTCATTTATTTGCATATTTATTGAATTATTCATCAAAAGACTCCATTAAAATTGTGGATGCCTTGATAGTAAAGTTTTATCACCATGGAAAATTTATTCATATGGAAATAGCATCAAGAGAAATTTATTAAAATGAAAATGGCATTTAATATAATGCTGAAACACTTAAAAGAGATGAATTTACAAAGGAAAACATGTCCCACAAATGGCTTTTCATAAGATTTCTCAAAAATCTAAAGATACAGATTTAGAAAAGGCCAAGAATTCTTTTACAGGTAGGCAAAATTATTGAGTCTTATAACTCAGGCCACTGACTTCGCTTTTTCTATTAGGTAATAAAGCTTTTGGAACTAGCACATCATGGTACGTACTGAGAATGAGAAGGGATAAGCTAAAGGAATTAGGTGCTAATTTTTCTCTTAATTAGCCTATAAATAACCAGCAGTAAAAGGACATTCAAATACATAAATATGGCAAATAGTCTTTTTTTATCTTATTGATTTCATTTCTCTTGAAAAAACAAGATATTGGTTTACTTTTGTTTTGTAGGTGTGTTTGTTGTAATTGTGCTGACAATTCCCTTCCTCAAAAAGCCTATATTATGAAAATTAAAAGTGAAGACAGGCAATTGTGGCCATAATGTTTGGAACAAAAAGAGTGGTTCCACTGTCAAACATGAAAATATACTGTAAAGCGCTTATAAAGACATGTTGGGGGGCGCCTGGGTGGCTCAGTCGGTTAAGCGTCTGCCTTTGGCTCAGGTCACCATCCTAGGGTCCTGGGATTGAGCCCTGCATCATCGAGCCCCACATCGTCCTGCTCCTTGCTCAGCAGGGAGCCTACTTTTCCCTCTCCTTCCACCTACCACTCTGTCTACTTGTGTTCTGTCTGTCAAATAAGTAAATAAAATCTTTAAAAAAAAAAAAAGAAGACATGTTGGACTTAAAAATAGCTCAGAAGCAGACCCTAACTCTTTATGGAATTTTCACATAAAATTAAGGAAATAAGACAAGATAGATAGATTCCTCAATAAATTAAACTAGATTTCTTTACATCATATATTAAAGTAAGTTTTAGGTGGATTATAATGAAATATAAAACATGAAATCATGGGCGCCTGGGTGGCTCAGTTGGTTGGGCGACTGCCTTCGGCTCAGGTCATGATCCTAGATTCCCAGGATCGAGTCCCACATCAGGCTCCCTGCTCAGTGGGGAGTCTGCTTCTCCCTCTGACCCTCCCCCCTCTCATGTGCTCTCTCATTCTCTCTCAAATAAATAAATAAAATCTTTAAAAAAACCCCACGAAATCATAAAACACATGAGCCATTTGGCTTAAGATTTATAGTATTTCTAGAAATGCCAAAATGGAAAGAATTCTGTAAGCACAGAAACTATGGAAGCCATTAAAAAAATAAAAACAAAAAGTAATTCAACTACGTTCAAAATTTTTTCACTAATCAAAGCACAAACAAATGAAAGGGGCAAATAATAAATAAGGAAAAATTGTGACAAATATCTGTAGTAGGAGAGCAATATACATACATAACTAAGCAATTTCCTTTACCGCCAATTTTGTGTGAAAATAATTGTCACAGAAGGAGAAAAGGGGAACAAATTAGAAGCCAGAAAGTCTTAGACTCAATAATAGTTATTTTTCTGTAGGGAGATTTAAATTAGGTATTTTTAGAGCTGTAAGAATGTATAGTTATATAACCTACACACTACTAAGCAAATCCCATTTTATGATTTCTAGCATTGCTACCACCACAGTAGTTCATTCTTCCTACATATTTTTATCACTTTCATCCCTCGTATTTTTTACAGATAAAACAAAGAGTGACTGCAAAAGACCTTATTACAAAGGATATTTTTGTTATTATATGTATTTTTCGCCCTCCTGTGTTCCTGGTGCCCGTTTCAGATAACCAGAATGTTAAAACCAATTGCGAATTATGTTGCCTCGTTAATGGATCACATTATACACAAATCTTTTTATGAACACCTTGAGCTGTAGGAGAAATGCCTGGATATATTAAACAACTCAATAATGAAAGCACCAACATTACAATAAAAACTTTCAAAAAGATATGAACAGTTAATTTCAATGGTGGGCATACAAATGTTCAGAGTCAGTAGGGAGCAAAAAAAATATGTAAATTTAAACAAGATACATTTTGCTTATCAAACAGGCACGTATTATTTTTAATGACAATACATAGTGCTGATGAGGATGTGTTAATGGAAATGTAAATTGTCAAACCCATTTTGAAAAGGATTTGCTAGAGAAAGAGAGAGAACAAGATCAAGAGAGAGCCATAAGCATAAGGAAAAATAATGTACAGAAGCAAGGATTTTTTTCCCCCCTAATTTCCCTGTAGGTTACTTTTAAGTACAGCTTGCTGCAAGTTAGGCTTTTTAAAATGCACTTTATTTTTTTTTAAGATTTTATTTTTAAGTAATCTCTATACACCAACATGGGGCTCGAACCCACAACTCCAAGATCAAGAGTCACACACTCCACCAACTGAGTCAGACAGGTGCCCCCTAAAATACACTTTATTTTTTAGAGCAGTTTAGGCTCATGGCAAAATTAAGAGGAAGATATCAAGGTTTCCCATATACCCTTTGTCCCCATATATGCATAGCCTCCCATCATCAACACCTATGTTTGTGACAACTGATGAACCTACATTGACATCATCTCCCAAAGTCCACAGAAACATATTATTATCAAAGATATTCACCATAGGGGTGCCTGGGTGGCTCAGTCGGTTAAGCATCTGACTCTTGATCTCAACTCAGGTCATGATCTCAGGGTCATGGGATGGAGCCCCTTGTGGGGCTCCCTGCTCAGCGGGGAGTCCGCTTCCCTCCCTCTTCCTTTCCCTCTGCCCCTCCCCCTGCTCTCTCTCTCTCTTTCTCTCTCTCAAATAAATAAATCGTTTTAAAAAAAAGATATTCACTATAATTGTCATGTTAATTTTAAGAATCAAAACATACAGCCAACTGATGTCTAATAATATGGTAACAGTGAAATCAACATTGGTATACATCAATATTTTTAATATTTAATATTTCCAGTTTTCAGCGCATTACCCACAATATAATTTTGGCTAAAACATGACAAAGTACTAACATATAAAGTAAGCACATGAATATTTATTTAGAATAAGAAGAGAAATCAGGAAAAGTAAAAAATTTACAAAGATGATGAATAACACAAAAATTACTAAGTCTAGAAACAGAACGTTTTAAAAATTAATTAACTTCCTGACCCACCTCTGTGATACTCTTCTACAGTTCTGGCTGAATACGATTTGATTGCTTCTTCATATGACAATGATTTTGTAATATCCTTTTATATCATCAATATCATAGATAATTTAGCCTTTCCTCTAACATCGTCAACATTTTTTAAATGCAGTGGTACTTTACTTTTTTTAACTTTTTAGAAGATTTTATTTATTTATTTGACAGAGAGAGACACCACGAGAGAGGGAACACAAGCAGGGAAGAGTGGGGGAGAGAGAAGCAGGCTTCCTGCCCAGCAGGGAGCCAGATGCAGGGCTAGATCCCAGGACCAGATGCTTAACGACTGAGCCACCCAGGCACCCCTAAAATGTAGTGGTACTTTAAAAAAAGTTTTTCTAAGCCTCACATTTTGTTATTGGTAGTGTTGTATGTGCCTGATTTGAGACAACCTCTGGTACATTTCTGTCCCATACGTGCTATTACAAACATTTTCACTGTTTGTAGTACAGTCACAGGTTCATACCCTAGAAACACAGAAATTCTCATAAATTCTATTCTACCCAATACCCATTTTTAAAGAATCATGTCTTCCTAGAATGATTATGTTATTTTTCCCAGTTTCTAATATTTTCCATATTCTACAATTAGTATTTATGTGTTTTCTAAAGTACAAACTACATGATGAAAGTATTAAAGTAAATTAAAAGCCACGGTATGGAATAGCTTTCTATCCAGAAAAATAGGCTGGTTAAATGACTTCCAGAGTTTCTTCACTCTCTGTAACATTGTGTCCAAGAGGAAGGTCGAAGCTAATGGTCTTGTGCAAGGATGCGCTCATTCTTATTGATCTTAAACATGCATTTCATATTTACAAAGGCAAAAGACTGTGCACTGTGCCTTTCTAATCGTTTGAATGGGTATTTGGAGAATGTGATGTATCTATGTGGCATGTGTGAATGATCAAGTGCCACAATCTCAGTTGGAATCACAGCTTATTTTATAAAAATTAAATGAACCTTTCCTCCTGGTGCTTTGGGGAGCATTAAGGCTGGCTATTAGAATAGCTAATTATAAATGCATGTTCATTGCTCCCCTTTGTACGCTATGTCTCCATGAGAATCAGTGCATCATTGACACTGCAGCTTGCCAAATGCTTGGCACAGAGGACAGTACTTTTAAGATCATTGAAAACATTATAATTGAACAGGGATTATTGGTTCCAGCTTCCAAAATTTCTCTCTGAACAAAGACATGGTTGCATCCATATGAAACGTGGATGAAGTGTATGAAACAAAATGTAACTGGTCCTCCAGTGTGACGAACCATGTTCTCAGGTAAAGCAAACCTGAACATTTTTGCCTGACCTTATTATACACTTCTGCATCGACTGCCATTCCTTTTGCCTGATTTGGTTTAGAAATTCCCTACGGTATTATCCTTATAGCTGACCTGCTTCTACCTATTTTTCCTTCTCAAGCTGTTTTGTTATCCTACCCATAATCTTTTAGCATCCACTCTTTCTCTGCTCTTGCATTTATTTATTTATTTATTTGAGAGCGAGAGAGAGAGAGAGAGAGAGAGAGGGAGAGAGAGTGAGTGAGCACGAGTCAGGGGAAGAGGCAGAGGGAGTGGGAGAAGCAGACTCCCCACTGAGCAGACTGCCGACGTGGGGCTCAATCCCAGGACCTTGGGATCATAACCTGAGCCGAAGGCAGACGCTTAACCAACTGAGCCACCCAGGCACCCCTATGTGTCTTTATTTTTGTCTTAATATTCACAAATTGGAACAGCCTTACACTTTCAAACAGACTGAAAGAGGATACATCCTCACGGAACTGACATGTAATTTCCTTCTTGTGGAAACATGCTTTACTTTTCTAGACAAAATAATTGATTACATAAATAAGCAATTGTCACATCAAATAAGAAGTCATTGCCATATTTTCAGAGGGTTTTTTTTTTTTTTGAGAATCTTAGTATTCTAGGACTACTTTAAAAATTATAGTTCTTCAAAAAAAAATTTCTAGGGACGCCTGGGTGGCTCAGTCGGTTAAGCGTCTGCCTTCAGCTCAGGTCATGATCCCAGGGTCCTGGGATCCAGTCCCTCGTCGGGCTTCCTGCTCAGTAGGGAGCCTGCTTCTCCCTCTCCCTCTGCCTCTCCCGCTGCTTGTGCTCTCTCTCTCTCTCTCTGTGTCAAATAAATAAAATCTTTAAAAAATTTTTTTTCTAATAAAGATGACTACAAGATTTTTCCAGTGTTATATAACCAGATATCTTACTACTGTGTGTAGGTTGTTTGTTGTTGTTCAATTAATATGACTTTAGCACAAACAGCATATTATGACATGATTTGCAATAGGGCTCTTTACCGCAAGGAGACTTCTTATAACATGTACGTGATTATCCTAAAATATAAAATATTGAATTAGAACAAGAAAAATAGCTAACATTGAGGGCTTATTAGGTCCCAAGAAACCGTCCTATGCTCTTTATATGCCTTATTATTATTTTTATTTATTCATTCATTCATTTTGAGAGAGAGAGCAAGCAGGGGGAGGGGCAGAGGGAGAGGGAGAGAGAGAGCATCTTAAGCAGGCTCCACACTCATCCTGGAGCCCAACACAGGGTTCAATCTCACAACCCTGAGATCATGACCTGAGCCAAAATCAAGAGTCGCACGCTTAAATGACTGAGCCACCCAGGAACCCCCCAATTCAATAGCATTTTAAAAGAATCATTTTAAAAGAATCATAAAGTGGGGTTTATCACTGGGATGCTATTCTCATTAATGTTCACAAAGGGTTATTTTGAAAGTTCTTATGGATGTGTGCCATATTAAGAGTTCTATAGGAGGAGGATTATTCCAGTGAAAGCCCATCACATTGTGGCAGTTCATTTCTGGCCAATGTTTATGACTTTCAAAGCACTTCAATTTTTTTTTTCTTTCTTTTTATTATTACTTTTTTATTTTATTTTATTTTCATCATGATAAGTGTACTCTTCAATCCCCATCACCTATTTAGCACTTCAATTGCTAAGAGAGGTCAAAAAATCAGAAATGAGGAGCCTACTGGGCTTCATAATTGCTGTAAGCTCCCAAATGTAAGAAATCTGCTTCAAAGTGGTGGTGTTTTATTTCATTTCAACATCATGAAAATTGCCAGAAACTGCTGTAACCTCGCCTGCTTTCTTGGCTTAGTTCGTACGTGAGAGAATATCATCTAATTCTTTGTCATATGCAAAACAAAGACCCTCATGGAAAAACTCTGTTAGTCTCTTCTGTAAACCCATTTATTTCTGAACTTCCAATTTTGCTTTTGGGGTTTTTGGATGGATTGATTAAGTAACTATTGATGGATAATCACATTGCTTTTAGAATGTATCAGCAGAATGCTTCAGTTCTGGCCTTCTTCAGGTTTGAACACACTTATTGAAATTAAAGCTATTCATCACATTAATGCTCTACTGTCATTTATAGTTAAGAAATAAAATTCTTTCCATCTTTTTTGGAAAAGGCAACAGGGTAAAATAGACACTAGCACTGAGATAAGGCATCAGCCAGTGTCACTAAAAAAGGGTAATTCTTTTGATAGTGAGAATGATATACAGATGACTTCCAGATTAAAATTTTCACTAAAATATGTCGCATTCCACGTTGCTCATTACCACCCCAAGTGGACAGTCCAGTGTAAATACCATTACCATTTTTATCATCATAGTGAGGTTTAGGGGTGAAGTAGAGAGAATGTTTATGTTGAAACCTAATGTCCAATATGATGGTATTGGGAGGTGGGGCCTTTAGGGAGGTGATTAGGTCATGAAGGTGGAACCCGGGTAAATGGGATTAGTGCCCTTACAAAAGAGACCCCAGAGAGCTTTCTCACCCCTTCTGCCATATGAAGACGTAGCAAAAAACAAAAACAAAAACAAAAACAAAAAACAACACGTGTCCATGAAGCAGGAAGCAGGACCTCATCAGACATAGCATCTGCCGGCACCTTGATCTTGGACTTCTCAGTCTCCTGAACTGTGAGAAAGCAATTTGTTGTTTTTAAGCTGCCCAGTGTATGGTGTTTTGGGTACAGCAGCCCAAAGCGACTAAGGTAAATGTTAAACTAGGAATTCCTATAAACTCTCTATTATATCATTTCATGCCACCTACCACTTTTTCCAATCATAATAGTCTTCTGACAGTTTTAGAACATGCCAGTCTATCTTTTGACTCAATATGTTTTTACTTGCTTCTCCCGGGGCGTGGAGTTCTCTTCCTCCTTCTTTTAACCTAGGTTGCTTCTCCTCTTTCTTAAATCTCACTTTGAACATCAATCCTCAGAGAGACCTTCGCTGATGGTCCTATTGAAAGTACCCCCGATTTTATTTTATTATCTGTCACATAAGACTTTTATATTTTTTCCTTTAAAGCACTCATCACAAGTTTTTTTGTGTCTGCACTACAATTTTTGACTCTCCTACTTAGAAGGTAAGTTCCACAAGAAAAGAGTCCTTGGGAATTTGGTTCACTGCTGTATTCCCGGTGCCTGCCATTTGGAAGAAACTCAGCAAATGTATACATAATAAACATTTCCAACGTCACCCACTCTCTGAATGTCTGGAGACAGTTGGCACTTTTTCAGTATATATTCCTCAGGAAGAATGAACTTATGAGAAAAGTCCTGGGGAAAGATGTAGATTTTACTGAAGAATTGTTAGGAGAGGGGCGCCTGGGTGGCTCAGTCAGGTGAGCATCCAACTCCTGATTTTGGCTCAGGTCATGATCTCAGGGTCATGAGATGGAGCCCCACGTCGGGCTCTGCACTCAGCGAGGAGTCTGAGGATTCTCTATCTCCCTCTGCCCCTTCCCCCACTCTCTCTCTCTACAAAAGAATTCATAGGAGAGACAGAAGAAGCCTTTATTTCCTTCTCCACAGTCTCTTCACTCCTGCTTAGCTGGGCAGCACCGTCCCTTCCCTTTCCTGAGTCTCTCTACTGTCTTCCCAAGGATTTCAGCTCTGTGCCCAAATCTGTATACAAATAAACAAAAGTCTTAACTATCACAAGCCCACCCTCTGAAGGAAATGTAATGACTAGCTATTAGTCAAGCATGCTCCCAGGGAGCCCACCAAGGAGTATTGCCCCGGAGAGGTGTTTTTGATAGATGGAATTTTCTCCATTTTGTTACCTCTCTAAACGTTGTATTTCTTGGTTCCTTGTTCGTTTTGTTTGTTTGTTTTGGATCTGGAAAATGTCAGCCCAGAGAGCCAGGGCTCTAATGAGAGTCAAATTTAGTGTATGTGAAAATATTAGTTCTTTTAAAGATTTACTGGACAAATACTGTACGTTACACAGTGTGCTAGGTACTGAGCATGAAACAGTGGTCCCTGCCCACGAGCAGCCTACAATGCCCATTGTAAACAGTAGATCACGATGACGATTTAACTACTTATATCAAAGAATTGCATGTTTGCGCTGTCCCAACAATCATGATTGCTTATGTTATTAGTAGTTCTGAATTCTGAAAAGAGTACTCAAATCATAAATTCTTAATATGTTTGATGTGGTATTTCACAAAGGTTATGGCTGTGGAACCTGATGACATATTTGTTAAATAAAACCAGCCCTCTTTTTCCATGAGTTGGTTTTATTCCAACTCAGAGTGAACATTTTAAACATTTAAAGAAGAAATTGCATGAGTTCTTGTCCAGTTGTTACTCCTCCACTGTTACTCAGGAGTCTGATCTTCAAATACCCCAGATATAACTCAAGCACGACACAGCTTAGAAACAATGTCAGGTCCACAGTGTTGTTCACCCTTAGATGGCCCAGAAGCAAGTGTCCTCCCACCAGCCCTTCTCTCGATGCTTATGGCTTCCAATTCCCCAAGGAGCCTTAAAGAAGAACCGAGCTACCTGGTTCTACTTATCTGAATGCAGCTACAACGTAACAGGAAACACAATATGTAATTACATTGCAGTGTGATAAAGGCTCTAAGAATGAGCGTGAGCACATGGGATGAATAAGCCATGGGAATCCAAGGTGCAACATGGAATTTAAAAAAAAATAAGAAGAATGAGCATGATGGGCTATTGCACCATAGGTAGGGGCCCCCTTGGTGAACTTGGAGCATCAGGGAAGTCCTCTAAACAGAGGTGGTAGCTGCTTAGTGGCCTAAAGAATGAATAGATGCAAACCAGATGGAAAGGAGGCTGGAAACAGGCAAAAATAGGATTTCCATAAAGACAGAGAGAACACCACACAAAATGGTCCAGAAATAAGAGAGCAACTTCATTTAGTTTCAGTAGTGGAACTAAATGAGTTGACAGGCATCTTGGGTACCAAGCTAAGGTGTCGTGGAGCCATTTAAGGCTTTCGAACAGGTGAGCAATTAGTCCGATTTAAGTTTTCACAAAGAATAGTTAGAGAGGAAGACTGGAAGCAGAGAGACCAACAGTTGGGAGAAGGCTCTGTATGTTTACAATCATCTGGAGCAGGCTGGTGGTAGGTTAAAAAAGGGAAAAGCCGGAAGAGGTGTTTACAAAGCCTGGAGGGAGGGAGAGAGATGTGAATGACTTCCAGAGACAGGGAGTCAAGACCCAGATACTGGCCCCAGCCCCACTACTTCCTAGCTATGTATTCTCACCCAAGTTACTTAACCTCTTCAAGCAAGGCTCCATTGCCCCAGCTGTCCAATGGAAATGTACTACCCTATCCAACTCACAGGGCAGTGCAAGGGCAAAATGTTGATAAAACCTCCAGATAGCCAACGTAAGAGATGATTAATGAGCTCTCTGAACCACGGCATTTGCTGAATAGCCACATAATGCCTGATCACCCTTTGCTGTCACTTCTTTCCTTCATTCTGATGAGAGCAGTGATACTTAAAAGCTATGTTTAAAAAGTTGGACATTCATTGAAGATCTGGTTCTGTATATTAATTTGTTCAATGGAGAAGAGAGCTGAGAGAAAAATAATTGCAAAAAGAATGAAATTTCCAAGGATTACCCAATTTCTTCACATTGGGAACAGCACCAGGCTCCATGGTCAACACTATGGAGGATAGAGAATTGAGCAAGATCTGCTGTTTACTTTCAAGGAGATGGAACTGAATGGAAAGATGATACACAAATACATACCACTGTAACACAAAACGGAAATAAAAGGTACCCAGTAAAAGGGATAAGCCAAGTATGATTGGAAATTCAAAGGAAGTGATATCATGGGTGATCGAGGAAAGAAACATCAGAAAGTCTTGGTTTAAAACCCCAGATCTGCCATGTGTTGGCTGTGGACAAATCACTGAACTTCTCTGATCTTCAGTTTTCTTATCAGTAAATTGGGGCTCATAATAGCACCTGTCCCGCTTAGAATTTTGTGAGAACTAAATTAAATAAGATAATATGGTAAATGATGGCTGAATAAATTTTTGGTAGGCAGAAACTGCAGTGGTAGGAGTCTTCTAGGCAGAAACATTAACACGAAATTAAATGAGTGTCCTCTAAGACACATTGAGAGGGAACAGTAAAGAATTATAAACCCTTGTGTCATTAAAGAAAATCTAGGTCGAGTGAGGGATGACTGCAAGAGTCTACCACAATCACTCCAAACTCACAGGCTGTCTTCATCATAGAGCTCTGTCCTGGACCTGTACCCAGTCTGTCTAGCTGAGCTGGGAGCGTCTTTGAGATGGTTTCATATACACGACATCGGGGTAACATAGCACAGCTCTGGGCACTCAGTGAATTCTCAAGAAATGGTTTCCAAAGGAACAGAGGACTGCAAAAGCCTGACCTAAAGAGATTGTTTGGGTCAGCATTACTTCAAGTGTCATGGCAGGTGATTGATTGGCAGTGAGTCCTAAGAAAAAAAGAAAAATTCAGAACAGTGGTAGAACACTTCTTTTCTATAGCACAATACCTGTGCTATTAAAATCAAAATTACTTCTTTCCAGCTGGCAAAAAAAAAAAAAAAAAAAAAAAAATGACATGATCTTTCCCCTTTTTCCAGTAATGTATTAGTTATGAAGAAGTGTGATGAGGCTTTAGTAACTGCTGCTGGAGAGTAATATAAAATTAAATATTCCTGCAATTTTTCATTTCTGTCACCAACCATAAGTGTAATCAATTTTTTTTTCCAAAAGAGCCAAACTGGCAGGTTATTTGGAAATTTGTTTTTAAAGTGACATCCATGATTGTATGAATAAACCCATGTGGCTAAGTTTTAGTAATAGCACCAATCAAAGCTGCTAAAATGGGAAGCATCATTTCTGTCTTGTAAAGAGCAGCACCCAGATTAACTATGAGAGAAAAGAACAAAATGTGAAAGCAAAAAAAGCCACATCCCGGCTATTGGGGCACTATCAGAGAGCGGTTGCATGGCGGAAGCTGGTGCCACGTAGCCTTGGGATCAAGGCGCAGCTCTGTGGCTTGCTAGGTTTATGAAGTCAAGCAAATTAATCTCCCCTGAACTCAAGTTTCCTTTCCTTTAAAATGCGAATATTAGATGGGTCAATGTATGTGAAACAGCTAGCATAATCCATGCGATCCATACATGTTAATTGTTGCTGCCTTTAAAGGTCATAGTATTATTATTAGCATTAGCATTATTATCAGTGCCATTAATTGTGACCTAATTATGCCCCAGGAACTCGAAGGCGATGATCTCCTTAACTGTACCTATCTAGCCTGAGAGCTGGGCGTTCTCATCCCGGGAGGGAGGACCGCATGTTTGGCAGGTGGGTGAACGTGGAGTCTCACCGGAGCTGGCCCTAAAGCCTCCGTTGATCGCACCACCAGGCTTCCTCTTGAGAAAGTAAAAGGAAAGATCCCGCCTTATTCAGCTGTGCTGGCAGCAGTCAGGAATTGGCAGAGTGTCAGGATTAGGTAAACTCTGATTTGGTACCCAGATTAAGGCCATTTATGAGGCCTGACAGATAATTTGGGGGTTTGCACTGATGGAAGCAAAGGATACCAGGAGGGGTGGTGTGTTCCTTGTGCTGCTTTCTGAGCGGTGTGCATTTTGTCATGGAGAATAAATATGCATCAAGTCGTCATCCATCTCCTGGGTTTTCTGCTCATCCCTCTTTCCCACCTTCCCTATCTGCCCCCACGTGGCTGCCATCAAGGTCCCACAGGGGCCAATTATATCCAGCTCTGAGTGACGGAAGTTCCACCTACCCGAGGCTGGCTGCAGGCATGGTGCAACCTGCACACTCCCAACCCGGTAAGTGCTCTCGGGATCGGGGTTCACGGGGGCTCCTGAGCACTATAGCAGTAAGGGCTGTCGACAGATGAAGGGCAAAGGCGATGGCAAGGGGAAATATAGCCAGCTATGCCATTTCGTCATCTTCTAGAGCCATTGCAACCTCCACACTCCTGCCAGAGTTACCTTTTCCAAACCCCGATCTAGTCAGCTGAGTTCTTGCTTGTAAATATCACCCGGCTCCCTATTGCTCACAGAGTAAAGTCCAATCTGACGTGGTCGGGCCTGGCCATCTACATTTCCCATGATGTTAGACATCCACCACATAGTATATCCTCTCGTCACAGCGAATTACAGATCATTCCCAAGATGGGATTTCAGATGTCTGTGCCTTGCGCCCGCTATTCTCTCCGCATGGAGTGTCCTCCCCCTTTTGTCTGCCTGATAACTTCCTACCCTCTCTTTCAGTAAGCTCACTAGTCACCTCCCTGAAGAGCCCTCCCCAGCCTGTCTGTTGCTCTTCCCTCGTGAACAACACAGTAGCACTTAGTATTTAATATTAAAATTATTGTACTTTACTTGTCCCTCTTTTCAATTACACTAGGAGTCTCTTATTTAAAATGTATTTTTTGTACTGTGCTCTGATGATAAAAAGTAATACAAGATCATTATTAAAAATATAGAAAGGAGGGACGCCTGGGTGGCTCAGTCGGTTAAGCGGCTGCCTTCAGCTCAGGTCGTGATCCCAGGTTCCTGGGATCGAGTCCCGCATTGGGCCCCCTGCTCAGCCGGGAGCCTGCTTCTCCCTCTCCCTCTGCCTGCTGCTGCCCCTGCTTGTGCGCACTCTCTCTGACAAGTAAATAAATAAAATCTTTAAAAAAATTAAAAAAATAAAAATATAGAAAGGAACATAACAAGACATATTTAGCTGCAACTCCAACCCTCGGATACAGTCAGTGTTAACATTTGGATATGTTTATGCTCACATATGCACACACACACACACACACACACACATACACACAGAGGATCAAAAAACTCATGTGCAAAGGGCCTGGGGGAAGAGAACGTGTGGCACATTTGAGGGACTGAAAGAAATTCAAAAGGCTACAGAATGCAAAGTAAGAAGAAAAGTGGTATGTGATGTTACTATAAAGCAATAGCTTTCAAAATCTCACTGTGACCTACAACAGTTATGGGAAACAGTATGCATATTCCTCAAAAAATTAAAAACAGAATTACCACACGATCCAATAATCCCACATCTGAGTATATATCCAAAACCATTGAAATGAGGGTCTCAAAGAGCTGTCTGTACTCCCATGCTCCTCGAAGTACAATTTACAATAGCCAAGATATGGAAACCACCTAAATGTTCATCAGCAGGTAAATGGATAAAGAAAATGTGGCATATACCTACAGTGGAATATTATTCAGCCTTAAAAAATAAGGAAATCCTGCCATATGCAATATGGATAAAACTGGAGGACATTATGCTAAGTGAAGTAAACCCATCACAAAAGGATAAATACTGCATCATAACCACTTATCTGAGGTATCTAAAGTAGTCAAAATCACAGAAGCAGAGAGGCGAAATGGGTTGTTCAACAGATATCAAGTTTCAATCATGCAAGAGGAACACATTCTAGAGATGCGCTGTGCAGCACGATGCCCAATGTGTATTGTACTGCAAAAATTTTAGGAGGGTAGATCTCAAGTAAAGTGTTCCTGCCCAAAAAAAGGAGGAGGCAGGAAGAAACTTGTGGAGGTGATAGATATGCTTATTACCTTCATTGTGATGATGGTTGCACAGGTGTTTACATATGTTGAAACCCATCAAATTGTATACATTGAATGTGCACAGTTGTTTGTATATCAATTACACCTCAATAAAGCTGTTTAAAAAAGAAAACAAATACATTTCTATACTGACCCAGGAGTACACACATATAACTGAAACAAATGTTTCACCAAATACCCTTCTTATAGGAGGTGAACTCTAATATTTCCTATTGTATTCTATTCCACTCTTATTCATTTAAAAGCAGATGCTGGTCACGACCAACTCAATTGATTTCCTGACCCTCCTAATGAGTTGCAGCAATAGTTTGAAAAACTCTGCTGTGGAAATAGGCAAGGGACATACTCAGGAGGTATTTGAATGTCATACTAATGAGTTTGGACTTCATCTGGTGGGGAAAGGGGAGAATTAAAGGGTTGTGACCATGTAAATATGATCAGACTTGGACTGTGGGAAGAACGCCTGTCTGCTGAGGGGTAATGGTATAGAGAGGGGTAAGGACTGATGCTGGGAGGCAGGTAGGTGGCAGTAAAAGACTCAAGATCTGCGCTGGGAATGATGGTAGAGACAGAAATGAAGGAATTCAAGAAATTTCAGGTCACATCTTACAAGGTGTGTGTGTGTGTGTGTGTGTGTGTGTGTGTATTCACTCACATACAGGCAATCAAAAGTTAAAGAAAACCATGTCAGTCACAGAGAGGGAGGAGTCAAGATTTATTTCCAGGTTCCTTGACTCCATAGCTGAGCGGGTGGTGACAGATTTACTGATACATGGAAGAATGGGTTTCTGCCTGCTTTCAGGTGGGGGCTGATGTTGAACTCAACTGAACGTGAGACACCCATGAGACATTCAAATGGCGACACTCCGGTGTCTTAGCATATAATTGTTCCCAGTAGTCTTTGCAATTGGCTGGGGCCTCGGGCTGTGCTCCATCAGGCTGTGCTGCTGTCTGTGCCCTGAGGCTGGGTGGGGCCCCAGGCTGGGCTGTTGTTGGGCAAGGTCACTAGACAGGTTACCTGGATGGGTGTGGCCATCAACTGTCCTCTGTATTTGGTTGGGGTTGGAGGCTGTGCTCTGGTCAGAAGGGGTCACTATCTGGGTCCCCCACTGGCTATGCTCTGCAACTGGTCAGGGTTGCTGGCTGGGTTCTCTGCCTGGGCTAGACTGTGCTTAGCAATAATAAGGCAGGGTCATAGACTAGGCTCTGCAGCCAGGGGTAAAGAGCGGGGCGGGGGGGGGAACCATATGCTGGTATCCGAGGCTGCCCATGAACTCTGTTCAGGCTCCCTGGTTAGGTGGGCCCAGTGGCTGTGTTCCACAATTGGGTGAGGCTGCTGGATTGGCTCCCTGCCCAGGTGGGATCATAACTGGGCTCTAAGGCTGCTTCAGTGTCATGGTTGATCTCCCAGGATTTGCTTCCCTGCACAGATGGGCTCCACAGATACCTGTGTTCTCTGGCCAGGCTTCCTGGTCAGGTGAGGCTGGAGGTTGTGTTTACCAGTTGGGTGGGACTGCTGACTTGCTTCCCTATCTGGGCAGGAGGTAGGATGGACTCCAAAGCTGCCTGAGTTCTCTGGCCAGCCTTCCTGGTTAGGTGGGGGTGGAGACTATGTTCAGCAGCTGAAAAAAGCTACTGGCTTGCTTCCCTGTCTTGGTGGGGCCATAAAATGGGCTCCACAGCCAATTCAGCCCATTAGCTGGGGACCCAAATGGGGCAGATCTGCCAACGAAGCTCTCTGGCAGGACAGGGCCACAAGCACAGCTCTGCAAATGGGAAGGGTTGTTAGCTGGTCTCTTTGCTCGGGTGCCATCACCAGCAGAAATGCAGTCCACCAAGGTAAGTGTGCTGGTTGCTGTGAACCTCAGCCACCTTCTCTATCTCTAGCTGATCCCCAATTGTCTAACCCCACTGGTATTCCCAGTGAAACCTGTTGGGTAAAACCAGAGTGGGTCTTCTGTAAAGTGTCCCATAACACTGAGGAAGCTGGACATCTACCTAGGGCACTCTTTTTCCCCCTGGAGAAACCATAGACCCAGGGGGGCCCTCTTAGTATAATGTCCTGATGGCCTCCAGGAGTGACAACACGGTCAAAGTGAAACCACTCCTCTTACCCTTCTAATGTGTTTTTTTCTCTGTTTTTGTGGTCCAAGGGGGTGCTTCATTGTCACCCCCAGCTTCTGGGATTTTCACAAAGGCATCTTATCTATTGATAGTTGCTGGCTGGTCTTTCTGTGAGGTGGACTGAAGTTTGGAACAATGTATTCTATCATCCTGATGATGTCACTCCCCAGTTTGGCAGTTGCTTACAAAACTTAGCACACTTTTACCATATGTTCCAGCAGTTGTGCTCCTTAGGCATTTACTGAAAGGAAATGACAACGTATGTCCATGTAAAAACTTGTACACAGATGTTTATAACAACTTTACTCATAATTGCCAAAAACTTGGAAGAAATCAAGATGTCCTTCCGTAGGTGAATGGACAAATAAACTGGTACATCCAGACAATAAAATACTATTCAGCCCTTGCAGAGGTGGTTCAGTATTCACAAATCAATGACTGTGATACACCACATTAATAAAAGAAAGGATAAGAACTATATGATCCTCTCAATAGATGCAGAAAAGCATTTGGCAAAATACAGCATCCATTCTTTTTTTTTTAAAGATTTATTTATTTTATTTGAGAGAGAGAGAGCACGAGAGGAGGGAGGAGCAGAAGGAGAGGGAGGGGGAAGCAGACTCCCTGCTGAGCAGGGAGCCTGACATGGGACTCGATCCCACAACCCTGTGATCATGGCCTTGAGCTGAAACCAAGAGTTAGATGCTCAACTGACTGAGCCACCCAGGTGCCCCTACAGCATCCATTCTTGATAAAAACCCTCAGCAAAGTAGGTATAGAAGGAACATACCTCAACATCATAAAAGTTATATATGAAAGACCTACGGCTATCCTCAATGGGGAAAAACTGAGAGCTTTTCCTCTACGGTCAGGAACACGACAGGGGTGTCTGCTCTCACCATTACTATTTAACATAGTACTGGAAGTTTTGGCTTCAGTAATCAGACAACAGAAAGAAATAAAAGGCATCCAAATCAGCAAGGAAGAAGCCAAACTTTCACTATTTGCAGATGACATGATACTCTATGTAGAAAACCCAAAAGAATCTACCAAAAAATTGCTAGAACTAATACATGAATTCATCAAAGTTGCAGGATATAAAATCAATGAACAGAAATCTGTTGCATTCTTATACACCAATAATGAAGCAATGGAAACAGAAATCAAGGAATTGATCCCATTTACAATTGCACCAAAACCACAAGATACCTAGGAATAAACCTAACCAAAGAGGTAAAAGATCTGTACTCTGAAAACTATAGAACACTTATGAAAGACATTGAAGAGGACACACAAAGAAATGGAAAAACGTTCCATGCTCTTGGATTGAAACAACAAACATTGTTAAAATGTCTATAATACCCAAAGCAATTTACACATATAATGAAATGCTTATCAAAGAAATGCTTATCAAAATACCACTGGCATCTTTCACAGAGCTAGAACAAACAATCCTAAAATGTGTATGGAACCACAAAGGACCCCAAATAGCCAAAGCAGTCCTGATAAAGCAAAGCAAAGCTGGAAGCATCACGAATCTGGACTTCAAGCTATATTACAAAGAGGTAATCATCAAGACAGTATGGTACCGGCACAAAAACAGACACATAGGTCAATGGAACAGAACAGAAAACCCAGAAATGGACCCACAACTATATGGGCAACTAATCTTAGACAAAGCAGGAAAGAGTATCCAATGGAAAAAAGACAGTCTCTTCCACAAATGGAGTTGGGAAAACAGGATAGCAACATGCAGGAGAATGAAACTGGACCATTTTCTTACAACAAACACAAAAATAAATTCAAAATGGATGAAAGACCTAAATGTGAGACAGGAAACCATCAAAATCCTAGAGGAGAACACAGGCAGCAACCTCTTTGGCCTCAGCTGTAGCAATTTCTTACTAGACATGTTGCCAGAGGCAAGGAAAGCAAAAGCAAAAATGAACTATTGGGACTTCATCAAGATAAAAAGCTTCTGCACAGCAAAGGAAACAATTAACAAAACTAAAAGGCATCCTATGGAATGGGAGAAGATATTTGCAAATGACATATCTGATAAAGGGCTAGTAGCCAAAATCTACAGAGAACTTATTGAACTCAACACCCAAAAAACCAAATAATCCAGTTAAGAAATGGGCAGAAGACATGAATAGACATTTTTCCAAAGAAGACATCCAGATGTGCCAACAGACACATGAACAACTGCTCAATGTCACTCATCATCAGGGAAATAGAAATCAAAACCATGATGAGATACCACCTCACACCTGTCAGAATGGCTAAAATTAACAACACAGGAGACAATAGATGTTGTCGAGGATGCAGAGAAAGGGGAATCCTTTTGCACTGTTGATGGGAATGCAAACTAAGGCATCCACTCTGGAGAATAGTATGGAGGGTCCTCAAAAAGTTAAAAATAGAACTACCCTATGATCTATCAATTGCACTACTAGGTATTTACCCAAAGGATACAAAAATAAAGATTCAAAGGGGTACATGCACCCCATATTTATAGCAGCATTATCAATAATAGCCAAACTATGGAAAGAGCCCAAATGTCCATTGACTGATGATGAATGGATAAAGAAGATGTGGTGTATATATATACACAATAGAATACTACTCAGCCATCAGAAGGAATGAAATCTTGCCATTTACAATGACATGGATGGAGCTAGAGTGTATTATACTAAGCGAAATAAGTCAGAGAGAGACAAATACCATATGATTTCACCCATATGTGAAACTTAAGAAACAAAATGGATGAACATTCGGGAAGGGGAAAAAGAGAGAGAGAGGGAAACAAATCATGAGAGACTCTTAATGATAGAGAACAAACCGAGGGTTGATGGAGGGAGGTGGGTGAGGGGATAGGTGGGGGATGGGCATTAAGGAGGGCACTTGTTATGATGAGCACCGGGTGTTATATGTCAATGATGAACCACTGAACTCTACTCTTGAAACCAATATTGAATTGTATGTCAACTAATTAGAATTGAAATTTAAATAAAAAAAAGAAATATTGGGGGATGGGGGAATGGGTTAGCCTGGTGATGGGTATTAAAGAGGGCACGTTCTGCATGGAGCACTGGGTGTTATATGCAAACAATGAATCATGGAACACTACATCAAAAACTAATGATGTAATGTATGGTGATTAACATAATAAAAAAAAAGAAAAAGAAGAAGAAGAAAAAGAAATATTATTCAGCCCTGACAAGAAATGAGCTATCAAACCATGAAAAGACATGGAACAACCTTAAACGCGTATTTCTAAGTGAAAGAAGCCAATCTCAAAAGGCTACATACTATATAATTCCAACTATATGACATTCTGGAAAAGGCAAAACAATGAAGACAGAAAGGATGAATAGCTGGAGCATTGAGGATTTTTAGGGCAGTGAAACTATTCTCGGAGCACCTGGGTGGCTCAGTCGTTAAGCGTCTGCCTTCGGCTCAGGTCATCCTGGGATCGAGCCCCGCATCAGGCTTCTTGCTCCACGGGAAGGCTGCTTCTCCCTCCCCCACTCCCCCTGCTTGTGTTCCCTCTCTGGCTGTGTCTTTCTCTGTCAAATAAATAAATAAAATCTTAAAAAAAAAAAAAAAAGAAACTACTCTCTATAATACTATGAAGGTGGATGCATTTCATGATACATTTGCCCAAGCCCATAGAATGCATAGCACCAAGAGTGAATACTAATATAATGTGTGGGCTTTCAGTGATAAAGATGTGTCAATGCAGGTACATCATAACAAATGTACCACTCTGGTTCCGAACGTTGATAGTGAGGGAAGCTCCATGCGTGTATGGGATGGGGTGGGGGGAGACAGGGGAATATATGGGGACTCTGTGTCCTTTCTACTCAGCTTTGCTGTGAACTGCTCTAAAAAATAAAGTCGATTTAAAAATTTTAAAAATTGGGCAGAATGTATAAAAAAGTGGTTGGCAGAGAAATAGAGTCCTGGCGTGAAGTCAGATGAAAGACCAGAGGGGGCACCTGGGTGGCTCAGTCAGTTGAGTGTCCAACTCTTGCTTTCAGCTCAGGTCATGATCTCAGGGTCGTCCTTAGATCCAGCCCCTGGTCGGGCTCTGCGCTCAGCAGAGAGTCTGTTGGAGATTCTCTCTCTGCCCCTCCCCTTGATCGCATGCTCTCTCTCTAAAACAAATAAATACATCTTTATAAAAAAAAGAGAGAGAGAGAGACCAGAGAGAAGAGTGTATTCAAGAGTGGGGAGAGGAACCTGGAGCCATTTCCTGAGCTGACTAGCAGAAACATCTTTTTACAAAGGTCCATCAGAAGGGGTCTACAGGTGCCCTGAAGGTCTTCAAAGAACAAAGCCCACAATTACTAAAACCTGAGAATTGCTTAATACTGGTTTCTGGATGTATTGTGCAGCTCACTCAAACCTCTCATCTGCATTTAGGAATCACAGCAAAATACACACAATAGACATGGCATTATCAAAAAGGATATTTACATGCATTATCTCATTTAATTCTGACAACAATCCTGTGAGGAAGGCAGGGTAGGCCGCTAGCCACATTTTACAGAGATGCTAACACAAAGTAGAGAGGAACAAATATCTAGCCAGGATGTTAGCCCAGGGAAAAAAAATCAGATGACTGTGACAGATAAAATAAGCTAAATGGATAAAACTAGGATATAATCAATTGAGGGGCATCTCCTTTCATGCAAATTCAAGTATGTACAGCTAGGCTGAAGGCGGCTTCTAAAAAAAGAGAAGGCTGGATACCTTCTGCTGAATCGTGAGAAATCTCTAGCCTTGTGGGCAAAGCTAGTCCCACCTGAATTGCTGAAGCAGATGACAGAAGCCATACACGGGGGCTTCTGCTTTAACATGGGTTCCCCAGAAGACAGAACCTCAGGCAAAAGCTAATGTGCTACTGCATGTCATGTGAGTATAGTCCCGGAGTAGCAGAACGTAGGAAATGGAGAACAAGGCAGGAAAAGAGAACAATCAACTATAAGTGGGCATTACCAAGGCAGCCATTACTTGTTAGAACAAGCGCCACTTACTTGATTCTGTGAGAATATCTTCTAAGAGAATATATTAACCATTGTCTCTCAAGATGGTCTGGCTGGTGGGAAGAAGGAAGGAGAACTTATCTGCCAAACGTCTGCCTCCCATTGTTCAATGTGTGCACAGGGGCCAAACAGATCTAAGTGTCCGGCATCTTCTCAGTATCTCTTGGGCAGGAGGTGAGGGATGGGTAGTGTTGCCTTAAGCGATGTGCTGTCTGCTTGTGCCTACATTGAAGTTGGTGGCTATGGTAGCACCTGGGCAAGAACCAACCAATTTGGTCCCTGCAACTGGGAGAAAACAAGCGACCAAGATCCCCAAAGACAGGGAACTAAAAGAATCTGAGCACTTAAAAAGTGTTTGATATACAAAAGCAATGGAAGGCTCTAAGAACATCCATGCCCGGGCTCCATATATAATTTAACAATTCTAGGTTATAATAAACAGACGAAAACAATGGATGAATGAGAGTGTATGGTCTCCTCGTCTAATGCGATACCTCACCATCACCATACCTCAGCCACCACACCTACACCAAAAGCAAAAACCGCCATCACCACCCTTAATATTCTTGCATAAGTAATAAGATATTACATTATACTGTGCTCCGTGGACATAATTTAAAATAACATGTATGATTATTTATATTAGTTTTCTATTGCTGCATAACAAATTACCACCGACTTCATGGCTTAAAACAATATATAAATAAATGATTATCTCACAGTTCTGTGGGTTGCAAGTACAGGAGGGCTGACTGGGTCCTCTGCTCCAGATTTCACACTTAAGGTATCAGCCAGGCCAGACTCTTATCCGGAGGTTCTAGGGGAGAATCCACTCCAGGCTCATTCATGTTGTTAGAAGAATCCCGGTTCTTGTAGGACTGAGGCTCACATTCCCTTGCTGGATGTTGGCTGGGGGTTACTCTGTTGTTATGCGTCCTCTCACATTTTGAATTTCCTTATTCCCTTAACTGTTTAGTGTTTGATGGAATCACTGAATGAAGTGTATATACCAAGGAGAGGGAAAAACTAGGGGCCAATGTAGAATTCTTCCTACCACATAATCTATAGCAGTTTCCAGCCAGCCCTGAATTGCAATTTGCTTTTTTACTTGTATATAACACAATGAAATATGTACAAAATTGATCTTTCACCCATGATGTGTGTCCATCCGTCATTTCTGAGGAAGTCAGGCCCCTCCCCCTATGTATCCTTAGAAGGAGACAGTGTAGGCCAATGGGGACTTAAGACCATTGGCTGTAGCTTCCATTGTACCTTTGTACGGTATGGACCTCTAGTGTATTCATGTTTCCCATGTGAATTTTCTGTAAAGGTTCCAGGTATTGATTAGTTTCAGATCTCTTGGATGCATACACCTTGAAATTAATTGTTATTTTTCATGAATTTAGCATAATGGTGACATTCAACTGATTTTTTCCCTTCCATCTTCAACTTAAAGCTGTCAGCTCAAGTCTCAGGGAGGTGGGGGAGTACTCAAGAGCAAAACAAGTCTATACTCAGATGGGTGGTAATGAGCAAAACCTGACTAATTTGAGGTCACAATTCTTCATGGCTAGAGGGGATCTTGGATGCCATCTTTTCAGAGTTGACCGTAGAAGAGAACTTCCTTTATCTACTGCCCAAATGTTTAAAACATACCACATCCTTCCATGTTTCCTCAGTGAGCTAAAATTTGGACTGGATATTATCATAATTGGGCTATATTCATTTTTAACATTATTGGTGGCTTAGAATTCATCACTGTTTTCTCTCCCCAGATGTAAACTTGACTAGTGAAGCTAACTGTGGTTTGCTTCTGATCTAATTAAAAATAAAGTAATTCCAAGGACACATTTTTATGAAATCAAATGCATAAACTTATTGAAAAGTATTTTAATTGTAATAACAGTCTGGGAGAACATTATTTTCATTTAATGAATATGAACAACAACATTTTCTCAAAGAATCTTGGAGCCGTATGGTAACAAATCATTTGTAACAAGATGCAAGAGTTAGAAATAAATTGTTGTTGGGATGAGTAGGCCACAAAGAAGTATTTCATAGAAACTACCATACATTCTGACACTTAGAGAAATGAAATTTATAATATGGTCTACATTATGTCTATCAAGCTGTATTATCATGAATTATATCATTCCAGATGATAGTTGTGGAACACTGTGGATTGTCAGTGACTGAGATGATTTTCAGACATGTTTGAACACATTAACAAAGATGAATTAATTACTAATGTTCCTAAAACACATATGCTATCTCTACAGATTTCTTATATGTAGTAGTTTGTGGTGTCTTTGATTTTGAATGCCAGGATATATAATAGAGCAGTCTCCAAGTAGTCTCTCGGGTTAGACAAGACAGCTGACTTGTTTCAAAGGGTATAATGAAGAAATCAACCATTTTAACTCTCTACAGGACATTAATCCTTTTGCTCTTGTACCTTGAAGATGTCATTAGCATGATCCTCTTAAAAAACTCCTTCAAGTAGACAGCAAAAGTTAAAGAGAAATCTACTTATGGCCATTTGTATCTTAAAAACTCAGTAAATCAACTGCACAAAAGAAAGCCTTAAAATATATGTAAGCGGGTTAATGTATATACTAGGCAGCCACGTTCATAAATCATGTTTTGTTGTTTATCAGTCATATTTGACTTTACAGTATCATTTCATGGATCACAAATGATCCTCAGATTTGATCTTCAAGATACCATTGTGAGGTAGGCTTAACAAACATCAGGAATTCTATTTCACAGATGAGGGAACTGAGGCTGAGCAGTTCCTCAGAATGCCAAAGGTTCCAGGCGCAAGAGGCAATGATGCAACTCAGTCCTCTGCTTTCTGATTTCTAAGGCACTTCTCCATTTACTATACTATTTAACCATAATTCAAAGTGAGACCATTTGAGCAAGGTGAAAGACTTGAGGCATATCTCTGACCTTTTTTATTTATTTATTTATTTATTTATTTATTTATTTATTTATTTGAGAGAGAGTGCGTGTATGGGGGGAGGGAAGGGCAGAGGGAGAGGGAGAGAATCTTAAGCAGGCTCCACGCTCAGCACAGAGCCCTACATGGGGCTCAATCTCACGTGCTGAGCTGAAATCAAGAGTCAGACACTTAACCAACTGAGCCACCCAGGTGCCCCAAATCTTTGACTTCTGTGGGGGTTTAGCAGAGGTAACAGCATTTAATTTTTGGAGGGGTTGAGGGCCTTCGATTTGATCCAAATTCTTTTTTTTTTTAAGATTTTATTTATTCATTTGACAGAGAGAGACACAGAGAGAGAGGGAACACAAGCAGTGGGAGTGGGAGAGGGAGAAGCAGACTTCCCACAGAGCAGGGAGCCGGACGTGGGGTTCGATCCCAGGACCCTGGGATCATGACCTGAGCCGAAGGCAGACGCTTAAAGACTGAGCCACCCAGGCACCCTGGATTTGATCCAAATTCTTAATCTGATATTGCTTATCTCTAAAGTATTGGATTTCAGGATGATTTTTGACACATACAAAAAATATTAAGCCTATTCATATATTCAGTTAATGGCAAAAAAAAGCATGCTGCAGCTAGAAAGATTTACAATAAAATGTATTAAAGATCTGGAAAATAGTAGCTTTCATCAAAGATTAAAGAAATAAGATTCTTTTTTCTTTTTTTTTACATTGGGCCATCATGAACATCATTGTCCACTGTCAGTTTATTCTGATGATGGCATTGCTTACTGTGGAATAATAAACATTTAAAATACACACACATTTCACTGGATGGTAATAATGATCACATAAAAAATAGCTGTTGCTACGAAGTAACATCTCCCAGAATGTCATGACAGTTACATAAAGTGCTCTCCATATCAGAATCTCCAGAAAAATGAAGCAAATTATTTTCTTGACACGAATCCTACATCAATTAAATGCCTTTCCAAAAGGTATGTCCAAGAGAAGATATCTGATCTTCAGAGTATAGAATACTAGTTATTTTTAAAGAAATGAGATTCTTAAACAAAGAAAAGAACAGAAGGCAAGATTTAATAACAGTCCTCTCATATAGTCTGAATTATCATCAAGAAGAAAAAAAATCTTTTTTCCCCCATTACATCAAAGATAAAATGAGAAGAAGTAAGAGAGAGTTCAAAGAACGATGAACTTTCTGAATGAAGCAGACTTGTCAAGGGAGACTCCTTCACTAGAGATCTTTAACAATAAATTGAAAATTATTTTAAAATTTTTTTACCTATCTTCTGGGGAATTCCATTATGAAACTCCTCAAGGTAATGAATCTGATTAAATCGAGTCATGCATAGACAGAATCCAAGAAAAATTACTGACTGGGAATATGAACATTCTAGAAATAATCAAGATGCTCTGTGATGGAATTGCTCTAAATTGAGCCAACTCCACATGGTTGACTTGATCAAGCCCTGATAAGTTGATCACCAAGGAATCAAAGCAGTAGTCAGAATTCAGGTAGGAGGGGACACCTGGGTGACTCAGTTGGTTAAGCGTCTGCCTTCTGCTCAGGTCATGATCCCAGGGTCCTGGGATTGAGTCTCACATCAGGCTCCTTGCTCAGCAGGGAGCCTGCTTCTCCCTCTGCCTGCTGCTCCCCCTGCTTATACTCTCTCTCTCTCTGACAAATAAATAAATAAATCTTTAAAAAAAAAGATTCAGGTAAGAGGGTAAAATAATGAAATCATTATATTATATATTATGGTCATTCTAGTCAAGACATTGGACCTAGATATTACAGAAGTAGGACACAGTGAGAATCTGAATCAAAATAAAATTAGCATTGGAGTGGAGCATGTAAACTTTTAAACAATTCTTTTTAAAATTTTCCAAACCTATGGAAATATCATAAGACTAATACAATGAGCATTCCTATTCCCAGATAAAACAGTTGTTATGTTTGTGTATCTACATTATACGTGTAGGTGTTTATTACCTTTATACACATACATTATATATTTCACTGATCCATTTCAAAATAAACTGAAGATTTATTTATGATTCTTAAGCCCTAAATACTTCAGCACACACATATCCTAAAAGTAAGGACATTCTCTTATGTAGCCAAATATCAAATCACTTAAAAAAATTAGCACTAATTCCCTAATATCATTTAATGCCTATTCTATATTCTGATCTCTCCAATTGTTCTTCAAATGTCTTCTCTTTTCCTTTTAACTTTTTTATTTTGAAATAATTTTAGACACAGAATACTTGCAAAATTGTATAGGGAGTTCCCATATACTCTTCACCTAGGTTCTCTTAATGTTAACACCTTATACAATCATAGTACATGTATGGAAACCAGAAAATTAACATCAAGTACAATACTGACCACATGAGAACTTAACCGGCAATGAAGAAACAAGAAAATCATCACAACAACATTGTGATATAGTTATTGTCATCCTTTATCAGATAAACGAACTGACAAAAAAGGCTTAAATTACTCTCCCAAGGTCATAGAGGCAGTGAATGGTGAGCCTTATGAGATTATTTGGGTCTAAAGTTTACTCACTTTTCACTACATGGTCTTGTTTTTCCACTAATGTCTACTATATAATGGGGCCAAATATTTGAAAGAGGAAAAATGAGGACTTAAATAGTTTATTGTTTAGAACTAGAAGTTCCAGATGATTTCAAATATTTAAAAATTCATTAAGACTTAAGTATTTAAAGAGTTTATATTATGAAACTTTACACTTTTTGTAAAAATTAGTAAAGCTTGGTCTGTTCTTTCTTTTATGTCCAAGCGAAATTCCTCTTGGTTGCTATAGTTATATAAGTGGCAGTAATTAACTCTGCTTAAAATACTCTCATTTTTGTAAATTTATATACTTTTAAAAATCAGGCACAGTGAACATGACACCGAAAGCTTTTGAAGTGAGGAAACTGGGACCCAGAAGAGTTACATAGTTTTATAAGGGTCACAATAGTAAGCAAGTAATAAATATAGGACTACAACACCTATTTTCTGATTCCAGTAAAATATGTTAACTATATCAAGGTGCTTGGCAAATAGCTAACAGTCATTAAACCTCAGTTGTCAGATAATTTTTTGAGGATAAAGAATGATGTTACAACAAACCCTTGACATTCATAAGGGATATATACAAAGATATTTTTGAATCACAAAACTTAGAAATTTCAATATAAAGTTCATCACAAAATACGGTAGCATATAAATGAAAAATATAAGTGGTCACTTCAGACTGTAAAAGATTTACTCTATACAAGACTAAAGTCAGTTTTTGTACTGAACTGAACATTTTATGAAACAATTTCATAAACTGCTTTCTTCTTTATTCTGTAGAGAGTGTATGATGGACATGATGTGACTGATCTGAGCGACCAAAAATATTTGACATTTTACTCCTTAATTAAAAAACTTCTCTGTTCAGGTTAAGAGCCACAGTTATGTGAGATCTTTTTGCCTAACCTCTCCTTTCATCTCTAGCACTGACATTTGACTTTCTCTTCAGAAATCTTTGATCCCTCCCCCACATAAATGTAAGGGAGAAAAAAGTCACTATTTAAAATCACAACCGCCTTCTAGAAGGAGAGAGTAGGTCTTGTTGAAGTAATGTCTCTAAACTAAGGATGGCCCCTTTGTTCAGCTAGGAATGTTGATAGTTTTTATATGTAAAGGTAGGTCAAGAACTGAGTTTGGTTTTAGAATTAAGAGAGAACAGTTGCCCAGCCTCACGAAGAAGTTCATGAACTAGTGTGATCTGTGAGAAATACTCAGTGACTGGATGTCCAAAATATCATTTAATAACATTAACTTCTAATATGAAATACCAAGTTATTTGCCAATTGATTGATGTAATGTTTTATTCATTACATTCCAATGGTCATTAATTGTTCTAGGCACAGCAGTCCTGTGTTAGTGGTTGCTTTGAAAGGGGTGAGCAAAGAGAATAGCTTAGAGTATGTGTTTTAGGCAATTCCAGTTTGGAGATGAAGGCTGAAAGATTCAGAGCAGAGAACAAGAAATAGGTAGGGGCGTCTGGGTGGCTCAGTCGGTTAAGCGTCTGACTCTTGGTTTTGGCTCAGCTCATGATCTCAGGGTCATGATCTCAGGGTGGTGAGACAGAGCCCAGCGTAGGGTTCTGTGCTCAGTGGGGAGTCTGTTTCTGTCCCTCTCTCTCTCTCTCCCTTTGCCCCTCCCCCCGCTCGGGCTCTCTCTGTCTCTCAAAAGAATAAATAAATCTTTAAAAAAAAACACAAAGAAATTGGGAGAAGCTGGAGAATCACAGTAAAATTACAGGTTTCCCCCACCATGCAGAAGTAGAGTGTTCCTATGAAAACTTTCATAAGCCAAAATGGCATAAAGCAAAGAAGTAATTACCATTAATTTATATGGAAAACGTTTTTAGTGTTCCCAGACCCCAAAAATCACCTCTCTCAGGATTTTCTGATCCCTTAGGACACATCTTGCTACGGGATGCACAAAATAAACCCAGATAAAGCACAGATGCTCACAGACAGAGTTCAAAGCCATGGTGGGCCAAAGCTGAGCTGCTGAGGGTGGTTTCTGGGGAAGGAGCTGGGCGGCGCCGCTCTCCCTGCTTGGGGTGCGAGCTGCCTCTTAAATGTTGGCCACAAAACACATGCTCAACGCTTTTTTTGCTATTGGCCTTTTTAAAATAAAAGTAAAAATCCCCTTCAGATTTCTTTCAGTTAACAAAAACAGGTACTAATGGAGGTCTTTCATAAAAGCCAAGTGGTATAATTCAAACTTTTGAAAGGGGGGGATAGCTGTATCCTGAAGTTTTATAACTGGCTACAGAATTTGCTGAAAAACTCTACTGAGGTGTTCTTACCGAAGCAATGGCAGCCATCTGACTTACACAAATAAACGGTATGTTTTCCTTTAGACTACTTGATGAGAGTGGGTAATGAGAAGAGAATACCAACTCCATTTGGGAATATATATATTAACTGTCCACTAGGTTTGCTCACTAAGAAATTAGCTGTTGCCGACAATCTCCATAGTAAATATGAATAGACACTGCCTCAAAAGATTAACAAAGGACTAATACATAGTTTAAATCATGAATATGAAATCCACAGATATCAGGGATCTACCATGTAATTTTTTCTCATTTTTCTTTATTAATAAACTTTATTGATAGAGCAGTTTCCGACTCACAGCAATTGAGCATGAGGTACAGAGATTTCCCATATACCTCACGTCCCCACTACATGGATAGCCTCCCTCACTGTCAGCATCCCCCACCAGAGTGGGACATTTGTTACAGTTGATGAACATATATTGACATTGAGTGATAATGACCTCTTTTGGAATGTTATTAATTACTGATCCGATTTATTTAGTAGATATAGGCCTATTCAGATTGTCTATTTTTTCTGCTGTTTTAGCAGAAGGTGTCTTTCAAGAAATTTGTCCATTCCATCTAGGTTATCAAATTTATTGGCAAAGTGTTGTTCACAGTATTTTTATATTCTTTTAACATCCATGTGATCAGTAGTGTTGTCTTGTCTTCTCATATTAGTAATTTCTCTCCTCCTTTTTTCTTAGTGAAGCTAGATGGTTATTAATTCTATTAATGTTTTCAAAGAATCATTTTTTGGTCTTTAATGATTTCCTGTTCTTAATTTCATTAATTTCTGCTCTAATTTTTATTATTTCTTTTCTTCTGCTTACTTTGGATTTAATTTGCTCTTTTTTTTTCTCCATCGTATTACTTTTAAGCTACACATATTTTATATTTAAAATGGGTTTCTTCAAAAGAGATGAACATTTGGGAAGGGAAAAAAAAGAGAGAGAGAGAGAGAGAAGCAAACCATAAGAGTCTCTTAATGGTAGAAAACAAGCTGAGGGTTGATGGAGGGAGGTGGGCAGGGGGATGGGCTAAATGGGGAATGGGCATTAAGGAGGGCACTTGTTGTGATGAGCACTGGGTGTTGTATATAATCACTAAATTCTACTCCTGAAACCAATATTACACTATATGTTAACTAGCTAGAATTTCAATAAAAATTGGGGAAAAAAAGAAATCTATAGAAAAATTCAGTTTTGATTTAAGAAAAAAAATAAAGTGGGTTTCTTGTAGACAACATATAGTTGGGTCTTGTTTTTTGGGGGGGGGTCTTGTTTTTTGATTCATCCTGAAAATCTCTTTTGTTTTTTTTTTAAAGATTTTATTTATTTATTTGACAGAGAGAGACACAGCGAGAGAGGGAACACAAGCAGGAGCAGTGGGAGAGGGAGAAGCAGGCTTCCTGCAGAGCAGGGAGCCCGATGCGGGGCTCGATCACAGGACCCTGGGATCATGACCTGAGCCGAAGGCAGACGCTTAACAACTGAGCCACCCAGGCGCCCCCTGAAAATCTCTTTTAATTGATGCATTTATACCATTGACATTCTAAGTGGGTATTGATTTTGTTGGACTAATTTCTACCGTATTTGTTACTGTTATCTATTTGTCTCTCACTGTTTTTCTGTCTTTCGTGGTTTTATTTATTTATTTTTTAAGATTTTATTTATTTGAGAGAAAGAGAAAGCACAAGCAGGGGGAGGGGCAGAAGGAGAGGGAGAAGCAGGCTCCCCAGGACACTGGGATCATGACCTGAGCCAAAGGCAGACACTTAACCTACTGAGTCACCCAGGCACCCCTCATTTTTATTGAATATTTTATATACTTGCACTTTCTCTCTGTTCTTAGCATATCCATTGTACTTCTTTTTTTAGTGGTAGTCCTAGAGTTTGCAACACACATTTACAATTAATCCAAGTCCACTTTCAAATAACACTATACCTCTTCACAAGTAGTGCTGGTATTTTATAATGACAAAATAATCCTAATTCTTCCCTCTTATCCCTTATATCATTGCTATCATTCAATTTACTTATACATAAGCTAACATAGTTTTATATATAAAATACATATGTATATAAATGTGTATTTATATGTATCTCATATATAAAATAAAAGCTTTTTTAAACTCACTTATTCCTTCTCTGATGCTCTTCCTTTTTTATGTAGATCCAAGTTTCTGATCTATATCATTGTCCTTCTCTCTAAAGAACTTCTTTTAACATTTCTTACAAGGCAGGTCTTCTGGCAACAAATTCCCTTAATTTTTCTTTGTCTGAGACAGTCTTCATTTCTCCTTCACTTTTGAAGTATAATTTTGCAGAGTACAGAATTCTAGGTTAAAGGCTTCTCCTATCACTTTAAAATTTCACCCCATTCACTTCTTGCTTGCATGGTTTCTGAGGAGAAATAGGATGTAATTCTTCTCTTGTTTCTCTGTAAGTAAGATGGGTTTTTCCCCCTGACTTCATTCAGAATTTTTTCTTTATCTTTAATTTTCTGGAATTTGAAAATTAGATGCCTAGGTGTAGGGTTTTTTTTGGCACTTATCCTGCTTGGTATTCTCTGAGCTTATTGGATCTGCAGTTTGGTGCCTGACATTAGTTTGGGGGAAATTCCCAGTCATTGTTTCAAATATTTCTTTGTTCCAGTCTCTCTCTCTTCTCCTTCTGGTACTCCCAATTACATGTGTGTTACATGTTTTGTAGTTTTCCTACAGTTCTTGGATATTTTGTTCTGTTCTTTCAGTCTTTGTTCTCATTGCTCTTCAGTTTTGGAAGTTTCTATTGAGGTATCTTCAAGCCTGGAGATTGTTTTCCTCAGTTGTGTCCAATCTACCAATAACTCAGTCAAAGGCATCCTTCATTTCTGTTTCAGTGTTTTTTATTTCTAACATTTCTTTTTGGTTCTTTCTTAAAATTTTCATCTCTCTTCTTCATTGCCCATTTTTGCATGCTATCTACATTGTCTATTAGAGCTCTGAGCATATTAGCCATAGTTTTAAATTCATGATCTGATCATTCTAACATCTCTGCCATATCTGAGTGGGGTTCTAATGCTTGCTGTCTCTATTCAAACTTTGTGTTTTGGTTTTTTAGTATTTCTTGCGTTGTTTTTTCCTCAATAGCGGGACAGGATGTATTTAGCACTTGACCCAGAGTTTTCTGCTTGTTGGTTTCTGCTCTGGTAAATTGTGATTCTCTATTTTCATTTGTTGATCTCTCTGATTTGGGGGTAGTGGGTGGACCTGTGCCCTCACTTCTCTTACAGATCTAAGAAGAATTGTTGATTTTTTAGTTTGTTCAGCTTTTTAGTTATTGTTAGGACAGAATTGAAAACTCCCTACATCTTAAATGCTGGTCTGAGACCTGAATGCTCCATATAATGTTCATTTTGATCAATTTTATAAAACATTAACTCATTCAGTATTTACTGTACACCTATATATTTATAACTATGCTTAAAATCATGAGTTCTTTTTTTATAAAACTTTTAAAAAAAGATTTTATTTATTTATTTGTCAGAGAGAGAGCGAGAGCACAAGTAGGGAGAGCGGCAGGCAGAAGGAGAAGCAGGCTCCCCACTGAGCAGGGAGCCCGATGCGGGGCTCGATCCCAGGACCCCAGGATCATGACCTGAGCCGAAGGCAGATGCTTAACTGGCTGAGCCACCCAGGCGTCTCTCATGAGTTCTTTAAAACAAACTTAGACACCTTTTTTTCCTAGAAACCAGTTAACATGAGACACACTACATACAGAAAACATCAAGTTTACATTCTCAATAGGTTAGGTCATATGTTCTATAGTTCCAGAGAACCTAACAGTACTTTGAACCATTGCACTTGTATATTTTTTGTGTGATATTAGAATATTGTCTATTTACTCCACTCAACTGTGAGGGTCTGTGTTTCTCTGTCCAAGACGACATATAGGGCTGTGTCTGTATCATTCTCGTCTGTATTCACAGTGCCAGTGAGTGCATTATTCAGCACATACTAACAGCTCAGTAAAGTCTTGTTGAATATGAGGGAATGAATGAGAAAGTTTTGTGAACAATAGTGCTACATGCTGATATAAACAAATGTTAAATTATCTGTGGCAGGTAGGAGAAGTAGGACAAAATATAATACGAAGTTTAGGTAGTAAATACTGAAGGAGTTTGAAAAGGTAGGAAAATAGAACAAAATATAATATGTTAATTTGAAGTTTATCTAGTAACTACTGAAGGAGTTTGAAAAAGAAATAATTAATAATGAGGATCATGTAAAGGTTTTTCTTCCTTGTTTCTTTTTATTTTTTTAAAGATAGGAAGCACCAAATAAGTTTGAGATCAAAAGGGAAGAGGCCAAGGAGTGTGGGAAATTAATTTTGCATAAGAAGGTATATTATTCTATCTTTATTTCCAAACAGATGATAGCTGGTTATCATTATCAAACATCAATTAACAATCTATGCTAGAAATAAAAATATAGGTGTTGCCTAAGTTTAAACATAGATGATATAAAAGTATTCAGAAAACATGGAAATTGAGTAATTGCCATCCTCATTATAAAATATTTTTCATGTATTTGAAAAACAAGAACTATTTGAAAAGCATCCTTCTTTAATAATCTCATCTTAAAAATCATACATCTGTTCCATTAGACCTATTTTATATATTTTTAAATCAATCTGATCATTCTTTGGATCCTCTCTAGAATTCCTACCTCCTGTGCAAAGGTTAGTAGCTCAAATTAACCTAATATTCTCATAGTTTTCAGACGAGGGCAGGACATTCTTTCTCAGTCATTGTATTTGCCTCTTGCTATAATCAGTGTCACATTGACTTTGAGCTCAGGGTAGAAATGTTGCTTACAGGTATTCAGTTCCATCCTGAAATATCTTTCTCCCCTAGCTGGATGCCATTATGTACATATCTTAGCCAAATTTCATTTTTCCAATTTATCATGATTACTTCAAATTGCATTGATACTTTCCAGAATGTTGGAAACTGCAAATGACTTAATTCTCTCTGAAATTTTGCTGGATATTACCACAAGTTCTTTATAGTGAAGGTTAACAAGGGTGTTGAATGCTATCAAGAACCTTCTTCATGAGTTACTATACTGTATAATCACCAAATTTGACTCCAAGTCCCCCAATAACTTATTTCCCGTTTTTACTCAAAGTAATGTGATCATTATCATAATTTAATTTTTTATTCGTGAGAAGGTCATGCAAAATAAAATTGAGAGCCCTACTGAAATCAATATGGACCACGTCTTTCCAGATGATAATATGAACTTGATCAGTTTGCTATCACCTGGGTCTAATCTTTTCCTTTGACATATGGAGGCTCCAAATTTTCCCCTTACTAATGCTCTGGAAAGCTGTGGTCTCCTAAAAATAATAGCTTGTGGTTTTCCCAGATATCTACTAATTCCTTAAGTAGCCAAAAGTGACGGTCACCAATGTTTCTGATACAAATCATCCAACTTCTTATTTCACTTTCTTGACGCCGATGCAGCAAGAGACAGATGCACAGCTGCCCCTATATTGAGTAATATTTGATCTTTGCTGACCTAATTAATATCAGCTGTTCTAATTTTTTGTAATGTATTGTGGGCTACAAGAGAAATTCAAATAAATGGCATCTTCCTGCTCCATTTTGGGGTTAAATAATTAGCCTTAACCTGAAGCCTCTCTAGGTCAATGTTACTGCACAAATTTTTTTTTTAATAATTCTTTTTTTTTTTTAAAGATTTTATTTATTTATTTGACAGAGAGAGACACAGCGAGAGAGGGAACACAAGCAGGGGGAGTGGGAGAGGGAGAAGCAGGCTTCCCGCTGAGCAGGGAGCCCGATGCGGGGCTCGATCCCAGGACCCTGTGATCATGACCTGAGCCAGAGGCAGACGCTTAACGACTGAGCCACCCAGGCGCCCCTGCACAAATTTAATTAGCTGATTTTGGCCACAACAGCTCCAAATTATGTTTAGAGTGACCAAGCTTATGGACTTCAAGTTGCAGATATAGAGAAGTAAGTGAAGATCTCATTGTCAAAAACAGTCGTTAGAAATGCCCAACTGGACAGAAGGAAAAAAAAAACAAACGTGTCTGTCTCACCTCAATAGAGAGGCCTGTTTTCTTTTTTTTAAATTTAAATTCAGTTTAGGTAACATATAATGTATTATTAGTTTCAGGGGTAGAATTTAGTGATTCATCAGTTACATATAACACCCAGTGCTCATTCCATCGTCAAAAGGATAACTCCTCAACAATTTTCCTACCTCTGAATATACTCATCTACCATCACAATGAGTAAGAGTCCCACCAGGTCTCATAAAAGTTCTTTTCACTGTTATATTCTTACTTCAAAAGGCAAAAAAATGTCATTTCACAATAACCTCCTTGTCATGAAACACTTCCAGTGAGGGCATTCTAAAGGGATAATCCATAATCAAAAGAACCCAAAGGGATTTTCTGTCCAATTCGTGAAGTTGAAATAAAGCAAAATAAAGTGCTATATGTTTGTCTGTAGATTGAGTCTATGACATTCTTTCTGGGGAAATAAAGGGCGAGAATTGGACTACAATGTCAGCAATGACTTTTAGAAAGTTTCATTTCATAATCTAGTCTGTGTTTGTCAGATAATAAATCCTTTCTCATATGGATAAGTAGGAATGTGACCTGATACATCCCTTTGAATTGTAGCTTAAATTATGTGTGTGACATTCTGGAGCATTTTTATATCAGAAGAGATTTGTGAGTACGTGTACTATTACTCAGTCCTATAATCATAATAATTTATGTGGTATGGAAAGAATGCATACTTTTCTTTTCCCCAGGGAGGGAAATGTCAATGCATAAAAAACAGAGATGTTGGGCCCTGTTGCATTTCTGGCCTCTGAATCCCTTTTATCCTCACAAATGAGGCAGAGCATATTGTCGTGCTGGTCCAGGTCGTTGCACCCTCAAAGCCCCTCAGATCTGCTCAACTATCTAAGCTCCCAACTAGAATCAGCCTTTTCTTCTGGTCCTTAAGTGTTTGCATCAACTGGACTTCTGGGACCAAGGGCCCTGAGAGCTGCCCAGGACCAGACATGGCTCTGAAACCAGAGCTGCAGAAGCAGTTGGCCCCAGTCATGGGAGGCATAAGAAAGCCACTCAGATCCTAAGGACTACAACTGGCATCTCAGTACTTTGAGCAACCTAAGGGGTGACTGCTTAAACAACATTTGTTCTCGATTCTCGGTACTCCTTGGAATCTTCTGGGGGAGATTTTAAAATACTGATGTGTGGGACCTACCGCATTTTAACTAAGTTGGAATCTCTGGAGGGTGTTCCCAAGGCAGCTGTGCTTTTAGAATGGTTTCAGGAGTTTTTAATGTGCGCCTCCTGCTGAGAACCACTGAACTAGAAGGGCAAACACTGCTCAGACCTTTGTCTGGGTTTCAGATTCCCAAGGATACAAATGCATTCGTTAAATATTTATTAAGACTCTATTGTGTTGTAGGTACTCTTTTAGATAAGGGGATACAACTATGACCAAAATGACAAACTTTATTGCCCTTGTGGAGCTTGAATTCTAATAGGGATTTTTTTTGTTGTTGTTGTTCTGTTTTTGGTCTGATGGAGGGCAACAGAACCAGAGTCAGTTACCCCAGAGCTCCCTGAGATATCCAACAGAAAATGAGAATTCTCTCCAGACCCCTCGTCTACTCATCAGCCATGTCTTCTGAACTCTGACATGAGCTAGGGCCCCTGAAGGATGAAGACCCTCCCTCCTTCACCCTTCTCCAAGAGCTCTACAGTTTGAGAACTGATATTCAAAGTCAGGGTCAACTGGCATAATGATTGACCCTATCTTGATGATGCCAGTCTTAGCTCAAATGAGGGCCAGTGATAAAATAATCTGTGAATGGGGATATTTGCCAAGAACTATCCTATAGGGCTCAAAAGGTATTCCTATGAACCATACATTCGACCTGAGGTCACATTTGTACTTTCAACACTCTGAACGCCTCTAACCTTGTCAACAAAAAGGCTATATTCCTCAGCCCTTAACCTGGGCTAAAGAATTAGTGAGGATCCTTTAGAAGATCTCTGACCCTTGGGGCACCTGAGTAGTTTTTAATGACTGCATTGTATTCCATGAAACAGATCCACCAGAATTTATTGTTGTTGGACATTGCAATTGTTTTTAATTTTTCACAACCATAAAGAAAGCAATAAACAATAATACAATTAAATCTCTCTCTCTCTCTATATATATATAACCCTGATTAGACCAAACACCCTTGTGAATGTTCCCTGACTCCTCCTCATTCTCCTTAGCTGTTCCTCTTTATTTGCTAACTTGTTGACAGTGAGGCACAGACCTCAAAACTTTTTATCTCTCTTGATGAAATCATTGGATCATATGGATTTAAATATCATTTCTACATTGATAATTCCCAAATTTATATACTCAGTTCAGGCCTTCTACTGTCTTCCAGAATTATATAATTTACTGTCTCCTGCTATACCTCAGCCTTGGAAGTTTAATAAGCAATTGAAAATTAACATGTCCAAAACCACTCTTGCTTTTTCAGCAAAACACACCACTACAGACTTCTCTTTCTATCAGTCAATGCCAGCTTCATTCTTCTGGTTGTTCTAGCCCAAACTTAGATTAATTCCTGCCTCTTCTTCATCACAGCCTAGCACATGCTGTTAGCTCCATCTTCAAACTATATCCTTAATCCACCTTTAACACAAGGCACCATCATCTCCTTCCTGGACCATTCCAGTAGTCTCCTAAAGCCTTCCTGCTTTTCCCTTGCATTCCCCCAACACAGTCTATTCTCAACACAGCAACCAGAATGATCCCAAACCATTCATTTTCCTCTGCTGAAAACAATCCAGTGATCCGGTGATCCAATGGCTTCCCAGCTCATTCAGAGTAAAATTATCACTGCCCCCTTGGAAAGTTCAGTTTCGTCACCTCAAACTTCTATTACAGCCTTCCCTTAGAGTCCCTGCTCCGGCTACACTGATCTCCTCGCGACTTTCCTAATTGTCACGCATACTTCCTCCTCAGGGCCTTTGCACTAGCCCTGCCTTCTACTTGGAATATTGCTCCTAGATATCTTCATGGCCAGCTGCCTCACCTTCTTCAGATCTTTGCTCCTCAGAAAAGCCTTCTCGAAGCATCCTATTTTAAGCAAAGACCCATATTTCTTGCCCCACTTTGTTTATCACGATAGAAGTAGAAGCATCACGTATACTATATATTTTACTAATTTATTGTTTGCATTCCGTGTTTCCCTATTAGGTTGTAATTTCATGATGACAGGGATTTTTGCCTATTTGATCACTGTTGTATCCCCATCACCTATATTAAATGATCATGCTCTAATAACATCATGTTTATCTTCTTTATAACTCCTATCGCATTTATAATTTTCAGTCTTTTTACATATCTGGCTAATGTCTGGCTCTCTGACTAAAATGGAGGCTTCATGTAGGCCTTCAAATATATTTGTTGATTGAATGAGTGAACGAAGAAATACTTAAGTATTTTCATATTATAAAATACATCAAAATGTATGCAGGTTTTTTTTTTTTTAAAGATTTTATTTATTTATTTATTTGAGAGAAAGAGAGAGAGACAGAGAAACAGCATGAGAGGGGAGAGGGTCAGAGGGAGAAGCAGGCTCCCCGCTGAGCCGGGAGCCCGATGTGGGACTCGATCCCAGGACTCCGGGATCATGACCTGAGCCGAAGGCAGTTGCTTAACCAACTGAGCCACCCAGGCGCCCCTGTATGCAGGTTTTAAGCTTCGTTCCAACTGACACCCTTAGTCTAGCAGCTTTTTTTTCCCCTCTTCCTGCCTTTAGATAGTTTTTAAAAAATTTTTCATATTATTGTTTTTAAAGATTTTATTTATTTGAGGGAGAGAGAGAGAGAGGGCACGAATGGGGGTGGGGGCAGAGGGAGAAGCAGGCTCTCCGCTGAGCAGGGAGTGGGTCAGGGCTCCATCCCAGGACCCCAGGGTCAGGACCTGAGCTGAAGGCAGATGCTTAACTAACTGAACCACCCGGGCGCTCCCGTATTATTTATTGTTTATAACAACTTTAATTACATATAATTAACATACAAGTCTACCATTTAAATTGTACAGTTTAAAAGTTTTTTTTTTTTTAGATTTTATTTATTTATTTGAGAGAGACAGATAGTGACAGAGATAGCAAGAGAGAGCGCAAGCAGGGAGGAGAGGGAGAAGCAGGCTCCTGCCGAGCAGGAAACCCGACGCGGGGCTCGATCCCAAGATCCTGGGATCATGACTTGAGCCGAAGGCAGATGCTTAACCAACTCAGCCACCCAGGCACCCCTAATAGTTTTTAGTATACTTACATTGTTGTGCAAACATCGCCACAGTCAATTTTAGAAGATTTTCATGACCCCCCCCCCAAAGAAGACACATACCCTTTCATAGTCACCACCACCACACCCCATCTCCTCTCAACATTGCCCGCCCCACCCAGCCCTGGGCATCCAGTATTTTGCATCTCTAGAGAGTTGCCTACTAAGGACTTTTCATATAAATGGGATCATATAACATGTGGTCTTTTGTGACTGGCTTCTTTCTTAGCATCATGTTTTCAAGAATCATCTTTGTTGTGTTTGGATCAGTACTTCATTTGCTTTTATTGCTATATTATAAAGTCATTGAGAAACTAAAATCACATTAATCTTTCAAAGAAAGATTAGTAATCATACAAATGTCTAAGAAGTATAAAAATTTCCTGCCTTGGTCATTTCTTTGGGTCTCAATTTCATTATTGGGCCTCCGTGTGCAAACTTTTTTTCCCTGTTCATCTGTCTCATGTCAATTTGATTCTTAGACCCGCTGGAAGACCCTGAACGGGAGAAGGAAGCAAGTTTTCCTCTCTTCTATGCACATTTTACATTCCCATCAGCAATGTATGAGGTTTCCCAGTTTTTCATAACAACAGAGTTGTACGGCTATGAATCTCCCACCATCAGCATGGGAGAGTTCTTGTGCCCCTGGACACCCATGAATACAGCAGGATATAATTTATCTTAATTTGACAATTTCATAGCCAAAAATATTACTCTATTGTTTTAATTTGCATTCATTTGATTACTAGTGAGTTACACATGGTTTCATGTTTGAAGCCATTTATTTAAATGCTTTCTGAAATGATTCCCATGTCATTTGTCACTTTTCCTTTTTGTGTTGTTGTGAATTAATGTTTTGAAGAATTTTTCTATAATGAAGAAATGAACTCTTTGCCAATCATATATGTTGTAAGTATTTTTCTGATTTTGGTGGAAAACAAATTCTTACTTTTTAAATGATTTGAAATTTATACTGTTATGATGTTCTGGGCATATTCAAATAGTATACTTGGGAAGTCATCTTTAACTTATATATTCCTCTAATTTTTCTTTTCTTAACTTTCATTTTTTATCCTATATGGAATCAATGTTGATTTACAGTCTGAAGTAGGGATCTGAATTTTTTCTACTACCTAACATTTTCAAAAGTTGTAAAAGAGATGAGATGAAAGTAATTTTCAGTTTAACTCTTAGTAAATAAGAAAATTTAATGAGCCAGGGCCTGCTGTGCTCAATACAGTAATCTCAATTAAACCATACATGCATACAATGCTTTGGGAAGATTGATTTCAACTTCACCAAAGCAAACTGGAAGTGCCAAGTATTAGTAATAGTGGCTTTTGGCCAATTTGAATAATGTTACTATAATCAGATATATGTTAAATACCAGAAATGCATTTTAGCAATATCAAAAAGAGTTTGTCCTAAATGAAGAAATATATTTTAAATCTCCATAGACTTCAAAGAAAGAAAATTATCATTTCTAGTTGAAAAGTAATTCTGAGAGCCAGCAGTGAAATTGGCATTTCTCTATAATATTGGTGATGACGTTTAGTTGTATATTCTGAAATCAAACTAGTGACAGTGTATCGAGAACTTCAGATATATCCATACATGTTTAGCCTAATAATTCCATCTAAATTGAATCATCTATTCATTCGACAGATATTGAATGAGTATCTACCATGTGTTGGATTCTCTGATGAGGCCTGGGGACATGGTGACCCCTGCTTTTACGGAGCTTACATTCTAACTAGGAAAGAAGTGGAGAGCATAGACCTTAAATGATCATACAAATAATTTTATAATTACAGTAGTAATGTGTTACCATAGGAAATTACCGAGTGTTAGCATAACCTGTTGGAGAGGTGCCTGACCCACCCTTGGAAGCCAGAGAAGGCTTCTCAGAGGAGATGACATAGAATTCAAGACCTGAGTAAAGACGAGGTGAGCAAGAGTGCACATGAAGGGTGGCGTTCATATAGCCCAGACGACTGAGGCAAGTGAGCAGATAGGAAGGAACACATAATGGGGAATGTCCATATGAACGATAAGCAGAGGAAATCAGGCCTCTGTGTGAATGAATATCACATCTGAAATAAATTACCAAAGGGGCATATTCTTTTTTATCACACTGAAAGAGTCTTATCGTAAAAAAAAAAAAAAAAAAAAAAAAAGAGTCTTATCATAAATTAATATGATAATGTCTCTGGATTTTAGCTACCAGTAATTTGGGTCTGCTGAAACACATGCCATTTGGAATGTTTAAAATATCATGGAATCTGTTCTAGAAACAACCTGGTCAAAATGCCTTGTCATAGTTGAAGGAGGACTTTAACTACCTCTATTTTGACTTCTGTCCGGACTTTCTAATTAAGTTCTTCTCTCCAGCTTATCTCTTAACTCAGGCAAGACCCAGGGGTGGGTAAAGCATCCCGTGATGGGAACTGAAACCACCTTCTCAAGCAATAGTGACTGCCTTGAGCCCTGAGCCCGAACGCCCTCGCCATGACTGACCCTATGACAATCATCAACCTGACCTTTATTGCCCACATGCGTGTACCCACCAACCTCTGTTCCATATTTTCTTTTCTTTCTTTTTTTTTTTTAAGATTTTGTTTATTTATTTGAGAGAGAGAGAGACAGAGATAGTGACAGAGAGAGAGAGCGAGCACAAGCAGCGGGGAGAGGGAGAAGCAGGCTCCCTGCTGAGCAGGGAGCCGGATGCGGGACTGGATCCCAGGACCCTGGGATCATGACCTGAGCTGAAGGCAGATGCTTAACCCACTGAGCCACCCAGGCGCCCCACATATTTTCTTCATATAAACCTAGAAGTGTGTTCAGCACTTTGGAGACAGTCTCTGAGACATTTGTCCACTGTTTTCTTGGTGCTGGCCTCACTGAAATAAAAACCTTTCTCATTTCACCACCACTGTTCTTTCTGCCTTTTGGATTTTGTTGGCTGCGAGTAGCCAGCCCTGGTCTGTTTGGGATGCCTGAAGCCAGAGGCTCTTGCACTCTGCGCCCCAGTTATATTGTGTGGGAGAATAGTAAGCATGTTTCCTGATGATTCCCATACATGCCAGCTTATAAACTGCTCCTCTCTCCTCTTTCCTATAATACTCCTCACCCTGCATGCTTTTTCTCCTCTCTTTTTGTCATTCTTTTGTTAGTGAACGGCGTTACTCTCTTCTTAAAGAATCTGTTGTCTTACATATTTGGCTCCCAGATGACCTCCTTTACCCTGACCTCTCCAAAGCTTGTCAGGTTGGAATTCCTAATTATCTTCTCTTCTCTCCTCCTTCCAATCTAGCTGAGGTTTAATGGGACAGAGGCTAAGTGTTGCATACTTGCTCTGAAGTCATCACACTCAATCATCATTCTCAATTACTGGTAGAGAGTCTACTATTCTCTTAGGGCCTTAATACCAGGCTTCAAGTATTTGGAGCACTGTTGAACGGGAAGTCAGCAGTGATTACAGTTAACATACGGGATAAGAAATATCATAGAAACAGAATTGGAAGGAGACTTTCAGAATCAATTGGCCTAATGCCCTCAGGAAATGCCATCATGACCCCTATTTCCTCCTCCCCCACCCTCTGTGACCTTGCCTTTAGGAACTTGGCTTATTCTCTGAGCTTCCATAGCTTAGCATTCACTGCTCTCTACTGAGAATAAGACTGTTTACACACTTATCATCTCTGCCACCCCTAAAGCATGTTGAATGTGGGAACCAAGTCTTGCTCATCCGTGCGTTCCCCTGTGCCCAGCCAAGCGCCTGAAATGTAATGGAGACCCACTAACTATTTTTTGAATGGTTAAATGCTATTAGAATGAAGTGAGAGGCACTGAAAACAAAACTGTGCAAAAATCACAGCATGCGGCAGACAGCTTTTGTAGCTACACGCCAGGTCCAGTGGCCCAGTGGGGCGGACCAGGGAGATTACCAGCTGAGGGTCAAAAGCAGAGCACTAGTTCTTGTCAGATCATGCCAGGGGTTCTTGTCTTGCATGACACACTCCTTGGATCCCAGTGTGGATATCCATGGCCCGCATAGCACAAGATACCCTTCACCTCTAGTGTCTCTTGGTGCACCTAATTGTGGTTGATTGACAAGTGGTCTTCTTTTCTTTTTTTTCTTTTTTAATTTACCAAGAATCGGGTGGGGGGTGGGGATCTGAATAGATTCTGGCGGTTTCAAATAGGCAGATGACTCAGTGTGAAGAAGCTTGTTTGAGGAGTTGCCAACACTTGAGTGATGACACACATCACCATCCCTGGAGGCCCCCACATGGTGGGGGATTTGCTGTGATAGGCAAAACAAAATTACAGTCCTAATAGGCTGCATAAACCAGACCAGGAGCATCAGCACCGCACTACACAAGGCAATAAACAGGGGAGAAAATAAAGTTAGATTGACATACAGAAAATATATGTATATTTTATTATTTATTTTTTAATTTAATTTAATTTTTTTAGATTTTGTTTTTAAGTAATCTCTATACCCAACGTGGGGCTCGAACTCACAACCCCAAGATCAAGAGTCAGATGCTCTACCCACTGAGCCAGCCAGGTGACCCTATGTATATTCTAAATATGCTTATATGGCATTTCTAGGTATACATCAGTATAAACTGACACTTTATAGAATGTTATCTAACAGATTAAATGAAAAGATAAGACTAACAATTAGCACATCAGATGTGCATTTACAAAGAGATACTGCTAAAATATTTCAAAAAAATGTAATCCCTTCAGAAATGTTAACAAACACGACAAAGTTCTTTATATTACTTAGCATATCCTTCATGGATAATCCAAAAGGAAGCTTTCATTCAACTCATACGGAATTATAAATTTCCACTGATGGAAGCTTAATCCACAATGTGCTGAATGATTTTCCTGCAGCAAGTATTTTGAAGATATTCTTACAGTTTACATCAACATTTAGCTCAGGTTATCCATAATAACGAATCATTTTATTTTATTTTTGCTTAACAAACAATTACTTAATACTCACTATGTCTCAGGTGTTGTTCTATATGCTTTACAAATATGAATGCAATTAATCACTATAACAACTCTCTGAAGTAGATACCGTTATTATCCATGATTTATGGATAGAGGCATTATAGCTGAGAGTGGTTTTAAAGTAACTTGCTCAGAGTCCCAGAGCTGGTAAATGCTAGAGCCAGGGTCCAAATGGAGGCAATCTGGATCCAGGGTGGTTACCATTAATGCTTCATATTGCAGTCAACCATCATTCTCGGTTCACATCAGAATGAAAAGCTGAATCTTCAGATCTCCACACTAGCACGCCCTGCCTGCGAGACCCAGTGTGAAATGATTAGCAACAACCCCTGAGTGTTTGACGAGGTAAAATATTAATTCCGACCACCCAATCTCAATTTTTGTTTGGAGTGACTGGTTGCCATTTAGGGAAAATGTCAGAGCTTTATATCCATTTATGTGAGGATACATGTAGGTTTTGTTTTTTTTTTTTTTAAGACTAAGTGAACATATGGGGTGCCTGGGTGGCTCAGTTGGTTAAGCGTCTGCCTTCAGCTCAGATCAGGATCTCAGGGTCCTGGGATCGAGCCCAGCATTGGGCTCCCTGTGCAGTGGGGAGTCTGCTTGTCCCTCTCCCTCTGCTGCTCCCCCTGCTTGTGTACTCTCTTTCTCTGTCAAATAAATAAGTAAAATCTTAAAAAAAAGAAAAGAAAAGAAAAGAAAAAAGACTAAGCGAACATCCACTGGTGTTGAGGATGCCCAGGATTGTAGGCTAATGAGTATGCTTTTCCTCTATCCTGTCTCTTTATAGGGTTGCCTCCTGCTCATCAGCTCACCAGTGACTTCCTCAGAGAAGCCTTCCTTAAGTCCCTATCTGAATACCTCCTACACACACACACACACACACACACACACACACACACATCACTGGCTATCACAACATCCCGTTTTTCTTCATAGTACTACTTACTATATGAAATCATGTTGATTTAATAATATAAGCCCCATGGCGGCAGTCTTATCTGTTATTACTGACCTCTATACCCTCCCTGTCTAGGCACAGAGGTGGTACTCAGTAGATAGATTTTTGAATAATGGAATGAGAAGACTGGCGAGTAGAATTTCACAAAACGACGCTGGCACTCACTGGAAGCAATGAAGGAGACAGCGCGGGGAGAGATGGAAGTGCTGGGGAACACAAATGGCTCCATTGAATGGAGAATGCCTAAGCATTCATTCTCTTCATGATTTCACACTCAATCCCAGGAACATGGGGAAACCATTCGAGTTACTTTCCAGGGAAAGAGAATCCCCATGGTTGCTAAATCAGAAACCCAGAGGATTTACTAATCTCTAAAAGACGGGATATGCCTCTTGCTAACTTCTCTATTTTATCCTTCAGCTTAAATCTGTTTCTGTTCAGTGGAGGACAGGTAGTCGCCATCTTTCTTTTCATAGTCCATGGAACAGTTTACTATCCATCACAAAAATCTGACCATTCTTCTTTCCAGCCTGAATGATTTCAGCTAGCTCTTCTTTCTTACATTTCATTTTGAGTAATTCTGTAATCATCATGGTGCCTTCTCTATTGATTCTCATGTTGGGGTTCTGGAAAAGAGGAAGCAAGGACCCAGCGTAGACACTATCAGCTTGTGTGGGCCTGTTAGTCTTTGAGCTTTCTTGGATTTGTAGCATTTGCACCTCCAAGGCGCCTTTCAAATGAACAGTTCACAGCCAGCATCCATTTTCACTGTTTGCTCTGAATGCTATTTCAGTAGGTTCTTAACAATATGGTCCTCCTGAATTTCTCACTCTGTGGGATTGGTATCTCTGGGATTAACAGACTGTGACTCCCCTCATGTGCTCTCTTGGGGCTGGGAATCCTGAATGTACATTTGTTTTTTAGATTTACTCTGCTCCTTAGAGACAGTCGGAATTGATTTTTTTTTTCTTTTCCTTCCAGCAATCATTTACTACCTTTCTTCAGATATAATCAGTCTTCTCTACAAGAGAGTGAAAACAAAGTGGAGTTTGCATGCCATTAACTCCACAGTTGCAAGTTCCTTCTCTGATTTAAGTCAGCCATCTTGAAGGATAGCAAGGTGTTCTAAGGAAGGACTGCCTTGAGCAGGAAGGGAGAAGTGTATTTATAGAACAGAAGAGTCATCGTATGAGAAAGAGTCATAACTAAGTATATCTGACTAGCAGAAGGGGAGAAAACATTTTTCATTTTTTGTTTATAAGGACATCGGAGATTTTCTTAGAACCTCCGTTTTAACCTTTCCTATCATCAGGAAAGACATCTAAAGTTGAAAATACGTAATATCTGTAACAACTGGTAATAAAAGAAAGATTTGCAATACATGAGGAAGTGTTTCCACCTCCAGGATAAACAAAAGGCCTGGCAAGGCTCTTCGTCTGACCACATTCAATTATTCTTTTCATACCAAAAAGAACAACTGTGAAATTGGCTGTTAATTTGAAATAGATCACACTCAGGATGAATGTATGTATTTGAAATAGTTTTATATCATGGAAAAGTGTTTAATCATACTGTCTGTCATTTTATTATCTATTAAAAATCATTTTGACTTAACAGAGAGTTAATTAACTTAACACATAATTATTGATTACCTACTAGGCTCTGAGCATGATTTCAGGACCAAGGTACAGCAATAAACAAAGTTGTCAAAATTCCACTCTCACTCTAGTGGAACAAGACAATGACTATAATAAAAAAAATGATATGGGACGCCTGAGTATGACAACTGCTGTGTGATAACAAGTAGAACCAGGTAAGAAGGTCAGGGTGGGAATGGAGAGATGCAGGTTGCGATTTGAATTAGGGCATTTGGGGTTGTCCTGACCAAGAAAGAAACATTTGGACAAAAACATGATGGAGATGGGGGAGTAGTGGCTCTCTGGGGAAGAAACATTCCAGGCCAAGGGCACCACTAAAAAAAAGGTCCTAAGGCTGGGGCAGGCCCGGCATATTCAGGGAAGCAATGAGTGGGAGAGAATTAGAAAATGAGATCAGAGTGGTAACAGGAAGCTGTGGGAAAGTGGGAAGGCAGGACTAGTGCAGCATAGATTTCTGGTAAACCAGAAAACTCAAATGCAGACAGCCTACTGGAAAGCCTGCCCTCCGCACACTCTGGCCTGATCCAGTAGGAGGCTTTCTGTGGAGACACAAGTTCATAGAATTGCTTTGACTTAAACACTATCATATTTTGGAATGGGTCTTCATCAGCAGAGTCTTCCAGTACTGTGTGGTGCACCAAAAATGATCAGACCAGCCAAAAATCTAACAGACCACGCTACTATTCAGTAAGTATCATGAACTGTCTCCTCCTATCCCTGGGGAAAAAAAGAAAACAAAACAACAACCAAGCAACAAACAGAATAATAACTACAACCGCCATAAAATTGTGTCTCTTAGAAGGCTGCCATATTAAGCCCTGCAGTCATTTTATACACCTGTAAGTGACTGACTTTATCAGCACATTTCCTGAAGAGCTGGTTTTGGGGCACTGAGTCACTGAGGGCTAGTTTTGATAGAATAGATGTAAGCGCAAGAGGCAAATGGGCTCAGACGGGATTGCTGAAAGAATATAAAGAGGATGCCTGAAAGGTCAAAGGCACTAAACAACTTTGTCAGTTTTTAATCCTGGCGGCAGGCTGAACATCGTACTCCCAAATGGTCTCAGTTAATAAGCTGGTCTTGACAGCATGAAAATCTGTTAAGCTTTGCTGATCACTTAATCATTTTGCCAAATGATTTCTCAATCTTCCCTTCATATTAGGCCTCTAAGATGAAATGCATATGAAAACTACTCATCAAGCTGGAGTTGGATCAAGGGATCAATCCTGATCATGATGGTGGAGGAAAGGTAAAATGGAAGGATAAGCAAGTCCTCTTGTTTTCGGTGAAACAGGAAGCCCCCAAGCAGTGACCCAGCTGAAAAGGTGATCTTTGCAGTCAAGTCACTTGGCACAGGGGAAATTGTGAGAGTGGTACTAGCTTCGGTAGGCTTGATACAGAACATGTGTTCCTAATGTACAAGAGGTATTCACACTGACTGATTACTTGGTTCGTCATCTTTTCATTTACATCTGACAACGTTGAACTTTACTTAAGCCCAGTGCACCTGGAAAACATCCAGATTAAGAAATCCCTTGATCCTTTTGTGTTCCAGGAAAGGGGTTACTGAAAAGAATCACATGTCCCCACGTGACTGAGACAAGACTCAGGGATGACCTCCTTGTTGTACCTAGGACCAGGCCAGACACGGATCTACCAAATTCCCATTTGTTGTTTTATAAATGATTAGCTGAACTGATTGTAGACACTGACCAATCTACACAATATACCTGCTAACCTGACTAAATCAAACTTTGATTTTCTCTTCTTCCCCGAGGCCCAAGAATTGTATCTACCTTCAGCCGGCATTGCAATGCAGAACAACCCCTCCTTAAGGGCCCCACCTAAGATAGGGTAACCTGACTCAAAGGAAAAACATTTCCTGCTCAACTGTCTAATCATGCTACCTACTCCTCCCACTCCACCCTATCTGGTTCTTTCTAACCTTGTTTATCCTTCCCTATGAAAGAAAATTCCTTTCTGCCTCATTTTTGAAACACTTGCTGGTCCCATGGTTGGAGTGTCCTCTCTATTGCAATAGTCTCTCTCCCCCACTACAGTAAGCAACCTCCCATTATGGCAATAATCCTTTTAAGCGAAGAATCTCCTTACAAAGCTCCACATGTGATTTTTATCTGGCACATCCCAACAAAAGGCAACAGAATTCTGAGAACATAAAATAAGAGAAGAACATATTCTTTTTGGTGAATATCTAAAGCCCTGCCAATCCCTTACTAACTCATAGACTGATTTTACCAGCTGGCTTCTTGAGGGGAAGTCGGTTTTGGAGGTATGTGTACGTGTGTCTTCGTGCTCCCATGCCTGTGCCTTTCGGTAAGGGTATGGAGGGGAAGCTGACATGAGGGCAACGAAATGCCCATAGACATTACTCTGGTCTGAATGTTTGTGTCCCCCCAAATTTCCTATGTTGAAACCCTAACCCCCAAAGATGTTGTATTAGGAGATGGGGCCTTTGCGAGGTGATTAGGTCATAATTGGTGCCCTTATAAGAGACTCCAGAGGTCTCCCTAGACCCTTCCACCATGCAAGGACACAGGATGGCACCAACTATGAACCAGGAAGTGGGCCCTCACCAGCCACCATACTGAATCTGCTGGCTCCCAATCTTGGACTTCTAGCCTTCAAAATTATGAGACATAAATTTCTGTTGTATATAGGCTCCCCACTTTGTGGTATTTTGTTATAGCAACACAAAAGGATTAAGACAAACATGCTCTCGGCTTATAGATATGTTAAAGAACAAAAATTCTATGGAGTCCGTTTGATGATCTAATTGGCTTTATTAAGTGATTCGTGAGGGAGCAGCATCCCTTCTAGCAAGTAGAGAGATGGTCCGTGTTGTACAAAATGGGGGGTTTTTCTAGGCAGGAGGGTAGGGCAAGGAAGGGCAGGAGGGAGGGGCAAGGAAGTGATTAGTGAAACAAAACAAAAAAAGGATTGTTTCCTCTTCTTTTGGTGTAGGGAGGGAACAACTGGGTTTTTACCATGCAGATGACCTCACTAGTGCTGGTCCAGAAAGTTCAGATTGACTGTTACTTAAGAGGTCCTTCCTTGGAGAGGTTGACACTGTGATTAAGGCTTGGTTTGCTGTCCTGAGGGACAAAGGACTCTATTTGGGGCTTGTCCTTGCTTTTTCCAGAGCTAGGGGCTCCCCACGCTGCCTTCCCGATGCCAAAAGGGGAAGGCTGCTGGAGTTGGACCCCCTGTGGGGGGGCTCTCAGGGCCTCCGTGGGAGTCAGGTGTCTCCCACGATGCCCTCATCAGGGAACCTCCCGCAGTGCCCTGGATGGCCAGGCTAAGGAGTGTCCGTGACATCTGGCCTCAGAAGAACAGGAAGCCTGCTATGGAGCATGGTGGGATTTGGCATCCCTCTGTGAGTATCTCTGAAGTCCCCACCAATGGCCTGGTTCATCCTGAGTTCCAGACCCAGACCGAGCTCAAGGTGTGGAGATGCTGAGTCACAGGGGCTCACCTTGTTTCTTTTCTAACAGGTGTTAATGACCCTCCTCCTGTCCCTTCTCAGACCTGGAGAAACTCAGTTTCTGAGAGAACAGAGTTTAGATTTTCCTCATTTTTATAGTAATTTAATGCAGAGTTATTTTGTGTAGACGTTAACATATATTTAATTTGTTTAGTAATTAAGCACTTAAAAACAACATAGCATTTTTTCCATGGAATTTTGAGCCATTTTCTTGCTAATTGTAGTTTAAAAAAAAAAAAAAAACACAATGTCTCTAATTTACCCAATTAGGGATTACACTGCAAAATATTTTAGAGAGTTGTTCAAATGATTTGTAGCAAATTACTACTCAGGAAAAGATACAGCAATCCTATGACTTCAAAAAGATGCCAGGCATGTGTATATCATGAATGCTATTTCTTTCATGAGCTTTTCTACCAACTTCAATTCGTTTCAAGGGGTAAAGAAAAATCAGTGGTATCTCAGAGTCTTGCAATTCAAACACCATGTCATCTTCTCCTGTTGTGGTTATGGTATCAAGCTCTCTAAATCCACAAATCCGCTTTCATTTTTTGTGATGTTTGTTATATTCTTTAGTTAATCTTCCACTTAGCAGTTGTAATGTTCTTCTACAGACTCCTGACATTAATGCAGCTGAGTTTAAGAGCTCACTTCAGCTTCTGTCAAAGAGATTTCAAATCTACTCTTACACGAGGGAGTGGTGGTCCACCAAATTTGCTTTAATTTGGGGAATTATTATTTAATTTTATAAAAGATATCCCAGAAGTTAACATAAAAAAAAAAAAAACAAAAATCAATACCCACAAATGTCACAACCTAGAATTATGTGCCAATTAGGAAGAAATGTGATTTCAAAAGGCCACTTAAGCAACCTAATTATTGGCCACCCAATGGGAATGTATCAAAATAAGTTAAAATAGATAAAATCAGTACTAGCATTAGGTTCATCTCAAAAGGATTGACAAGGGCAAAAGCAAAGCAAAAAGAATAATGAAACCACAGCAAAATAGTATATGAAGACTGACAAGGAAGGAACTTCCAAATCAATCAATTCTCTTCCATGAGACTGGAACTCTTATTTTTATTTTTATTTTTTTTAGAGAGCAGGGAGAGGGGCAGAGAGAGTGGGAGAGAGAGAATCCCAAGCAGAATCCACACCCAGCGAGGAGCTCGACACGGGGCTTGATCCCACAACCCAGAGACCATGACCTGAGCCAAAATCAACAGTTGGATGCCCAACCAACTGAGCCACCCAGGCTTCCCAGACTGGAACTCTTTATGCTAGTGTGTATCTATGACACAGAAAACAAATAACTCCAGCAAAAGAAACAGATTGGCATGAAAGCTTTTTTCCTCATTGTTATTATTCTTTTTTTTTTTTAAAGATTTTATTTATTTATTTGACAGAGAGAGACACAGCAAGAGAGGGAACACAAACAGGGGGAGTGGGAGAGGGAGAAGCAGGCTTCCCGACGAGCAGGGAGCCCGATGTGGGGCTTGATCCTAGGACCCCGGGATCATGACCTGAGCCGAAGGCAGACGCTTAACAACTGAGCCACCCAGGTGCTCCTCATCGTTATTATTCTTAACTGATGACTATTTCTCTGTAGTATGGGTAGTAGAGGGTGGTAGTCCAGAGCACAGGCTCTGGAGCCAGGCCATGTGGATTCAAATCCCGGTGCCATATCTTTACTAACAGTATAACTTTGAGCAAGTCACTCAACATGACTGCACTTTATTTTTATCCTTTGTAAATGTACATAAGAAGGGCCACTTCCCACAACTGTGGGAACTGACTGTGTAGACTGACTGAGTGAAGACAATGCCTGACTTGTACGTAGTAAGCCCTTATTACTAACTTGGCTAACCTCAGTAGTGTCTCCCCATCCCTTTTATCAGAGACCGAGACACACAATAAAAGATAATCAGTAGAGACTTGGAATTCCAAGCAATTTCAGATCAGAGATGTCTACATTGGTTTTCAACGTACAGGGACAAATACTTAAAAGTAATAAAAGTGATGTCTGGCAGAGGAAGGAAGTCTAAAATGCCAACCTTTCACATGAGCAACAGAGAAGCTGACAAAAACTGTCAGATTCAACTTTTCCGGAACTCTGGAATCTAATCTAAACTTACAACAACCAAGGAAATGCTTAACAAAGAAAAAGTGCTGAATTTTGGTGCAAGAGCTCTGTGGCATTTCAATGTACCCTGTTATCATCTTCTACACCTCGGTGTGACAGGAGCTTTGAATGGCACGCGAAGTGAAGGTTGCCAGTACAAGAGAAAGCAATATGGATTTTCCTCTCAAAGAATTATGGATGTTTTGACCCTGCCTATGGCTCCCTGAGGGATTGGAATAAGCGTTTGCCTTTGTTTTGCCCATCTCAGAGCTTCCCCAGGACTGAGGTAGCTCCCCTGGGCACTGTTTGTCAAAACTATTTAGAGGCAAATATATTAGGTGTTGCTGCCCAGGACAAAAGGTAACGGTTGGGGTAAGAAATATACCAAAAAAAAACAAGGAAGAATCTTGGGAAGAAAACATGTGGAGAATAAAGGCTTTGAAAAACTCCCATGAATTCTAAAGACTCTAGAAGTCTCCATGAATGCCTAGGTCAGACCACATTCTCAGAAATGACCTGAGAAGTCCTTAAGCTCTCACTACTGGCCAACCTTCAGACTCTGTACAACCAAGAAGTGAAGACTAAGATAGAGTTTTAAACTTCCTGGCTAAGCAATGAAAGAGTGCCCCAATACAATCTGATCTACAAAGACTGGAATAATCTTTAGCTTGGTTTGGTTTGGTTCCAGGTACTGAAGGAAAATACTCTAAAATCACTAGCTACAACTCAGCTAATGGAACAGAGACTTCGGTTGGCCATACACAAGAAAGAATACAGATACTACAAAATTAATTTTAAACAGCCAGTAAACGAACAGCAACAACCACACAAGCAGCAACAAGAAACCTTAAGGAAGGTGGAGAATCTAATTTTCAGAGTTGCCACATTATAGTATTCAAAATGTCCAGTTTTCAAAAAAAATTTCAAAAAAATTATAAGGCATGTAAAGAAACAAGAAAACGTATCCCATTCACAAGAAAAAAGCAATTAATAGAAAATATCCCTGGGAAAGCCTAGCCTAGAATCACTTTTCATATGAAAATAATTATAATCATTCTCTAATACAAACAAGCTAGAGTTTCTCTTTTTCTATCTTCAAGTGCATGATGCACGCATAAAGACATCCTTGAATTATCTTAAGCCATTGTGATACAAGTGATTTTTAAAAGAGAACCTTTTCATTTAAAAGTTGCTGAATTTTATGTTTCATTCTTCAGATTATCATCTTTAGATGTCTTGACATAAAATTAATCAGCAGTCTGAGGGAGATGGTTTTGCAACAGCAGTTTCCACTGACATTTTTTGGGGGATCAATACAAATTAACTCAGAGAGCAGATAACACATTCTGTCACTATGTGCCTGTCAATTAATGGTACTCCTGAGAGTTAAATTATTTCAGTATTCAGGGGAAGAATTAACAATGGGATGGCCTTGTTACTGTTTTGAAATAAGTTAGTTTCCCTGTCTTACTCTAATACATCTATGTATATCTTTTCTTTTCTCTTCTTTTTTCTTTTCCTTTCTGTATGTATTTTTGATGGGCATTCTTACAAGCTCCAAAGAGAAGGACATTAAAGTGATGGAACATGTTTTGGAACCACCAGTAGTAATGACACATAGATATATCATAGTTGGTCAGTCTCGAAGATATATGCTATATCTGAAAGTATTTAAGCAATCAGAAAAGACATAGGACCTTCTGAGATCAATGATTTCTACTACCCAAAGTGATTTCTAGAGGTAGCTTTTGTTTGGAAAAAGATGATATTCGCTGTGTAATGATAAATAAAGCACAAGAATCAGATCTGTCACTGATCACTTATAGCTGAAAATCTTAAATCCAGTTTACAACCTTGTGGCATTCAAAGACTCACACAATCTGTTTCAAATTTACTTTTCCAATCTCATTTTTAACCATTGCCCTGTTTGAAACTTTCACTCTAGGCAAACTGATCCAATTACTGTCTCCTGACATGACTTAAACCTTTCCAACTCTACACCTCTTTTCAGAACACCCCTTTCTGGCACATCCTTACCATCCCCACTCCCCAAATGTTGCCTCCACTCCCATTCTGACTCCCCTATTTCAGCCTGATGAAAGCCTAAGGCTTCCAGAAGGAGGTATCACTGCCATATCCTCCCTGGAAAAGAGGTGTGCATCTTTCATTTGGCACGAGACCAAACCATGTAGTGTTGGTTTTATTTCAATCTAAATTGGAGAAGAATTCAGGATACCTCACTAAACATCATAGCTCTGGAGTCATTTGCTCTTGGAGAAGGCAATATCATAGCCTTCTACCCTGCCCTTCCTTAACTAGTCAAAGAAGCCCATTCCCTGATAACCTACCTTCTTTCTGCTTACAAAGACTTTTACTATTTTCTTAGTTAATACATAGGCTATCTCTAATCTTATAATCATTCTGTACATAGAGAAGAAATGTAAGTGTCAGGATGTCTAGAAAGGTACAGAAAAGTACAGTGCTGGTTCATAGAGGACAGACAAAGGTCAGGTGCTTGTGAGCCGACAACCATTTCTTAACTAAGGGTTTTTAAAGTTGCAGTGGAACACAAATTCATCCCATCTTTCCTGATAATGGGAGGGATCAGGGTGGTGTGTTGAGTGGAAGCTGAAATTTGGAAAAGATTGTGAAATGTAGGAAAAATGATTTCTTGGAACTTCATAAATCTTGGTCAAAAATTTATATCGTTGAGCAGTCCTGAGTTATTGGCTGCTCCATCTTCCCTGTGACAGCTTCATGAATGACAGCTTCATTTCACATACAGCTTCATGAGAATAATGAAATCTCCAAGCTAAGGAAAACCACATTGGTATTTGACTGTCTTGAAGTTTCTCAAGGGCCCCAAAGAACTGTCGTGGCTCAGAAGGGTAACCCGAACCTGGCAACAGTTGGTTTTTTAGTTATTTGGTTACATGTCTCATTGCTCTCCCTAAACTGTCAACTCTGGGTGAGCTTTGATAGAGAATGAAATTTCTTATTCTACCTCCCGGATTCCTGAGACTCATTTCCAAAATGATGGGCTTAGAGTATATAGAGACTAGATAGAAAGCATAAATTATGGGTTTTGCTGATGCATCTTTAGTAATAGACTTCTCTCACAGAAAAGGAATATGTGGAGATTCTCCATCAATCCTATTCACAGTTATTTTCACTGTCAGCAAGGACTCTTGGGAGCATAGAGGTAGCTTGCCCCAGTCTCTTCTCCCTAAGACAATTTCTTGTTTCTGTGATTCAGCTTTTGTCTCAATTAAAAACTATTTTTGAATCTGAAGACCTCATTTTTTTTGGGGGGGGGAGACACTGGGGAAGGGATTGAGGGAGCAGGAGAGAGAGAATCTTAAGCAGGCTCAAGGTCCAGCACAGAGCCCAACACGTGGCTCCATCTCACGACCCTGAGATCATGACCTCAGCCGAAATCAAGAGTTGAACACTTAACCTACTGAGCCACCCAGGCACCCCAAATCTGAAGACCTCTTATTAGAAGTTTGTAAATTTGGAATTGAATAGTATCACAAACAATGGCAAGGTGTTAGCAGTGTGTTTTCTTCCAATATCCTATTTTCCAGGCTTTTTGAACTTGACCAAGGGTGGGAAGTCCCTGACCTCAGTGGGATCTGGATCAGAACATTCCGCCCAAGGCTTCTCCTATCTGCATAGCAGAAATCCAGAAGATGACTTTATTCTGGTTACTACTGCCCAGTCTCAAACCTCCATGCACTTGTTGGCAGGAGTGAAAGGATGCTAAGAGCTTTGTGCGCTTCTAATAAGAACCCCTCCCTCTCTGGTCAACATTCAATGCCTCCCGTCTATTGTTTACCTTGAGATCATCAAGACAAATGATATTGTGCCTGTTTTCTTGATTTCCAATTATTACCACACAAGGGCTAGTACTTTTCAGGATTCTAACCTACATATGGCTCTGAAGCAGAGAGGCGACCCCCACCCTGCATTCTTCCTTCACTCCTCTCCCATTTTATTTTTCCCCATATATCACCAAGTGATACACTATGTATTCTACCCATTTATTTGCTTAACTCCATCCACTGAATGAGGGCAAGATTTCTTTATCTGTATCCTTCATGAAATACCCAGTTGAACTTAGAGTCAAGTGTGGATGCACACATAGCACCAACAAAAATAAAAGAAGTGGGGCACCTGGGTGGCTCAGTTGGTCAAGTGTCTGACTCTTGGTTTCAGCTCAGGTCATGATCTCAGGATCTTGAGATCGAGCCCCACACTGGGCTCCACACTCAGCACAGAGTCTGCTTGTCCCTCTCCCTCTGTTCCTCCCCCCTGCTCACATTCTCTCTCTGCCTCTAAAATAAATAATAAATTAAATTAAATCTTTAAAAAAAAACAGTGAAAGAAGTGCACGATAAAATTTCAAGGTCTCACCTTTTAAACTTGATAATTTGTTTTAGTTTTAGAATACAGGTACCACAGAGGTGGGGACCTTATCTTTTGGGGACTCCTAGCACAACCCACCAGTGGCTTTATTCACCAGTATTTGAGGACAAAATGCCTGTTTCCTTTCTCTTCACGAGGAGTTAGTTTCTGATTTAGATAACCAAACTCATCACATTGAAGCATTTAAGGAAGTGATTTGGATTTCACTGTTACATCTATGGGGTCTTTAATGGAGAGAACAGCAATTTTGGGTCTCCTGCCATAATTACATCAGAAATTCTTTCACTGTGTAAAGAAAAAAGCCTCGAGCTCTACTCCAATTGCCAGATGATCATTTCCTGTTGCTACCTTAGTAATACGAAGCAATTATTTTCACTATTTTCCCCAACCATTATCCCTTCAATTTTATCTGTTCTTTTCTCTTGACGTGTGAAGATTCGTGTGCAAAAAGAAAAATAGGCCTATTATGGTCTATTTTCTCTGGTTATCATACTACATTTTCAAATTTGTCTCAAAGATCTGAATTTTGCCTTAGGATACTCTAATATGACCTTTATATCTTTTCCGTTCGAATTTTGCTTACACGGACAGATCCAGAATTTTTTTCTTCTTTCCTTGTATAGACATCCTTTTGTGCCAAAATTTTAGATTCAATCAATATCTGTTTAGGGTACTCATTAATTCATTCAATAAAAATCTACTGAGTAGCAACTATATTGTAGGTATAATGCTAGGAATGCCTTTTTAAAGACACCTAAGACAAAAGCATTCCCTTTATGGAGTTTTTAGTTGAATAGAGAGGGTAGACATTTTATAAATAAATGTAAGTAGAGGGTGGGATTCCAAGGGAGTAAAAAGATTATTTTTATTTTGGAGAAAGCATCAGTTAATGGTCAAACTAGGTAGTAAAAGATAAGTAAGTGGTTCCCGGAGGATCGAGTCAGGTGGAGCCTGTGGTGCAAGAAAGTAGATGGTGAGAGTTATGGCTGGAGAGGTTGGTGTAAAGACATTGTGTGCCAGGAAAAAGAGTTGGGACTTCATTGCCCAGGAAAATGGATTAAAGAGTCTGAAAATTTTTACCAGCCTGACAAACAAATTTGAATATAAGTAAGCTCATTCTTTCTTATCAACAATCTTGCTAGAGCAAGACTAGAGGGGGTAATATTGTTGCATTTCCAATAGTCAGGCCAAGGGTGCTGATGACCTAAATGACTTTTCCTTTACTATCCATTTCTAACCCATTGTCACGGCCAGTGATGTTTAAGTGTTTAGAAGCCAGAGATGAGGTCTGCAAGAAGGCACAGATAGACAGTAACGGGGATTGTCGAGTTTTGATTTGCTGAAAGGATCACCAATCGCAGTAACTCAGCCCTCAATGCCATTGATTCTCAGGCCCTAGAATGCCGGTGTGAGGGCTGAAGTTTTTCCCAAGTTGTTTCTTGGAGAAACCTAGTGAATAATGAAGCTCTAGTTTAAAAGGGTGGGTGTCCAACTGCACTACTAGGTATTTACCCAAAGAATACAAAAAAGACCAATTCAAAGGGATACATGCACCCTGATGTTTATAGCAGCATTATCTACAATAGCCAAATTATGGAAGCAGCCCAAGTGTCCCTCGGTAGATGAATGGTTAAAGGAGAGGTGGTATATATATACACAATGGAGTATTACTCAACCATCAAAAAGAATGAAATCTTGCCATTTGCCACAACATGGATGGACCTAGAGAGTATAACGCTAAGTGAAACAAGTCAGTCAGAGAAAGACAAATACCATATGATTTCACTCATATGTGGAATTTAAGGAACAAAACAAACAAGCAGAGGGAAAAGAGAGAGAGAAGCAAACCAAGAAACAGACTTCTAACTCTAGAGAACCAACTGATGGTTACCCGAGAGGAGGTGGGTGGAGGATGGGTGAAATAGGTGATGGCGATTAAGGAGCGCACTTGTCCTGATGAGCACAGGGTGTTGTATGGAAGTGCTGAATCACTGTACTGTACACCTGGAACTAATATTACACTGTATGCTAACCAACTGGAATTAAAATAAAAACTTATAAAAATAAATAAAAGTGTGGGTGTTCGACCACGAGGGCAAACCACTCACATGACTGATTTCTGACTTGGATCTTCTGCTTTCTACTTTCTGACTCCAAGGGAAAAAATGTTTCAGTAATTTCAAGAGATGAGGAAGCATTTTGGACTGTATGACTGTGATAATGTATACCTCTAGTGGCAGCTCTGGCCTACGAAAAGGAGAACCTGGCCCAGACTGCAGTTATGAGGCATGGAAATGGTGTTGAAATACAACAGGCAGTAATATTCAGTGTACTGGCTCATTGAAACATTTCCAAGAGGAGGTTCTTCACTTCATCACGTTTTGCTTGTCATAAGTGAAACATTTTTTTTTTCAGCTCCTCTCCTGTCACTTCAATTAGTTAAGGCTCCATTACACCTTTTGCAAAAATCATTTTTGCTAATCATTTTGTGATTACCCTACTAGAGTGAGCCACTCGGGGACCAATAACTACGTTTTACTGGTTTTGTTGTGTCCATGGTATCTAGGACAACTTCTGGCACCCAGTTACTAACTGAATAAAAGACTTAATGCCATTTATTTAATCACTTTTCAACTCCCCATAATATACTTTTTACTACATAAAAACATACATTGCATGGAATAACCCTTTCCATCAACAGACAGTGTGCCTTACGGGGGCAAGGGCCATGTTGTTATTTCCCCCTTATCTGGCACAGAGCATAAACATGAATTGAATTACATTTATAAATTAAATGTTATGATGATGCCTTTGGCAACTGAATTATCAAAAGAGTGACAGTGATTTCACTATTATCATTATTATAAAATTATTTCACTCAGATTATGGTAAACAAAGGACAAATTTTAAATTGAGTGCAGAGATGACTATGTAAAACCATGACCCTATTAGCTATATTCACTTCTGACAGGTTTCTCTAAGGCACGGGATAGAGCTGTTCTGTGTAAGAAGTGAATTATTTCAATTATTGAAATAAACTTAGTGGAACACATTAACCACTAAATGGAAAAGTCAGCTAACTAGTTTCCATTACATTACTTGCAGTATACTCACACACAAACACACACGCGCGTGTGTGTGCACACACATGCACACACTTACACACACTTCTCTCTTGTCCTAGAATGATCTTTGATTTTAATTGAGTTCCTAAATATGACTCTAGCAATTTAGCAATTAAGTAAAACAAGTCAATTCATTTGAAAATAGAGCTTTCAAAATTACATGAACTAATTTAGTTATTGAAGAAAACATGTGAAAAAGAAGTGTATTAAAGTCTCCTACAACAACAGCGCCTGGTTATATATCTTTATCTATAATTATAATAAAAATGGGATCATACCTATGCATTATTTGGCATCTGCTCTTCTCACTTTTTTTTTTTTTTTTAAAGATTTTATTTATTTATTTGAGAGAGAGAGAATGAGAGAGAGAGAGCATGAGGAGGGGAGGGTCAGAGGGAGAAGCAGACTCCCCACTGAGCAGGGAGCCTGATGTGGGACTCGATCCCGGGACTCCAGGATCATGACCTGAGCTGAAGGCAGTCACTTAACCAACTGAGCCACCCAGGCGCCCATCTTCTCACTTTTTTTTTTTAAGATTTTATTTATTTCTCAGAGAGAGGGCGAGAAAGAGAACACAAGCAGAGGGAGTGGCCGGCAGAGGGAGAAGCAGGCTCCCCACTGAGCAAGGAGCCTGATGCGGGGCTCGATGAGGGGCTCGATGTGGGGCTCGATGTGGGGCTTGATCCCAGGACCCTGGGATCATGACCTGAGCTGAAGGCAGATGCTTAACTGACTGAGCCACCCAGGCATCCCTGCTCTTTTCACTTCTTTCCAAGCCACCAAATACTACAACACAGCATAATCTTAAGAGCCTGAGCCTTGGCATTTGATAGACCTGGTTTTGAATTTTGGGACATGAAGTTTATTCTGATTATCAATTTTTTCATTTGCAATATGGGGAACTAAGTAGTCCCTAGTGTTGTAGTGAAGAGTCGATGAAATAATGCAAATAAGATAAGTAGTATATAATAAAAAATCAATAAATGATGTAGTATTTCTTGGCATATAGCACATCTCAATGTATTTAATTAGTTCAAAGCCAATCAAACCAACATCTAAATCACTTTTGGGTTCTCAATATTAGAAGCAACTTATATGATAAATATCCTTGCATGTTTATAGGTGCCTACTTGCCCAATTATTTTATAGGGTATATTCCTAGAAGTAGACTTGCTGAGTCAAAGGGTATAAACATTTTCTAGACATTCTGTTTTGCTAAATGGCTCTGCAGACTGGAGTACAAATTCACACTACCACCAGCAGGGTGTGAGAGGGCTCATTTCTCACAATTTTGTCAGCTGAATACTTATCATTAAAAACCCTGCCAGTTCCCAGGGGTGGGGGGTGTATCTCTTATTTTAATTTGCATTTTTATTACGAGTGAGATTTATTGAGACCATTTGTGTTTCTTATTTTATATCTGCCTGTTATATCTTTTGCCCATTTTTCTCTTTATGTGTGCTTTCTTTCCCTACACATACCTTTTATGTATTAAGGTTGTGTGCTTTTGACTTTAAATACATTGCAAGATTTCTCTAAACTTGTTTTACTTGTATGTGTGGTGTTTTTCATTGACAGAAATGTTAATACATTTGAGTGAATTTTAAAAATCTCTTCAGATAATTGTATTGCTATCAGAAAGAAACAGTCTAACGGTTTCTATTTACTATAATTTTCAATATCTGTAGAATCAGACTGTAAATACAGAGAACAAACATGGCTGCCAGAGAGGCAGGAGTAGGGGTTTGGGCAAAATGGGTGAAAGGGAGTAGGAGAGACAGGCTTCCAGTTGTGGAATGAGTCAGTCACAGGAATAAAAGGCAAAAATTTTCCCCTATGTGATGGCAATACTGTAAAGCAGAACAGAACCTACATAATATGCTTGTATTGCCTTCCATCTGTTACATTTTTTTCTAATGATAAAATGAACAATTTAATTCTAACATGGCTGCTAGCTCATCATTCTTGATATTAACACATCATCAGGTTAAGTTAAATACCAAGGAGTAGTCTTCCAAAGAACAAGGTATTTATCACAAAACTCATCAGGATCGAATTGGCCCTGCCAACACTGACACTTTATTCTTTACTATAGTGAAAATAATTTCACTCCCCATCTACAATGGTATTGCCCTTTAGTACATCTAAAATCATAATTTTTCAACCATGATCCACTCAATCATTCTTTTAGCTAATATACTGAGCTCCTACTGTCCTAAACACCATGCGAGACACTGAATTCAAGTAACAAACAAGACAAAATCTCTAACCTTATAGAGCTTACAGTGCTGTACAAGTATATAAATTATGTAGAATAGACTTTGAAGATTAAAAACAAAAACAAAAGAAAATGTGAAACAGCTCTTGTTTAATAAAAGGCCTCATTTAAATTGTGCTCACTATATGCCAAGTGATATTCTACTTGGTTTATATGTGTATGTATTAACTCATTTCATCTTCCCAACAACCCTAAGAGGTGGGTAGTATTTTTTAAAGTTTTCGTATTTGAGCATAGTTGACACGCAGTGTTTCATCAGTTTCAGATGTACAACATAGTGTTTCAACAAGTTTATACGTTATGCTGTGCTCTTCATAAGTGTAGCGACCATCTGTCACCACACGACGCTATTACAGTATCATTGTTTTCCTCATGCCGTGCCTTTCATTCCTGGGACTGACTCATTCCACAACTGGAAGCTTGTCTCTCCCACTCTCTTTCACCCATTTTGCCTAAACCCCCACTCCTGCTCCCACCCCGGCAGCCATGTTTGTTCTCTGTATTTACAATCTGATTCTGCTTCTGGTTTTTGTTTTGAGATTCCTCATATGAGTGAAATCCTAAGGTATTTGCCTTTCTCAGTCTGACTCATTTCCCTTAGAATAATACAGAGGTAGGTAGTGTGAACTCACCTCCACTTTACAGATGTAGAAACGAAAGCATGGAGCTGGGAAGGGAATTCTTCAGTGTCATCCTGCTAGAAAGCAGAGAAACTGAGTTTCAGACCCAGGGAATCTGGCTCCTGAGTTCATACTCCTAACCACTGTACTAGACTACCTCTGGAATATGGTGAAATGTTTTCCTATTTTCATACAATATATTTTACATATTTGTTTTGTGGCTTTTAAACATTTTAAGATTTAAAATTTTAAAACACAACTTTCTAATACCTCACAGTTGGTTTAATATGGAACACACATAAATAAAATATTAATTCTCTTCATTTCCTGTGCTTTGATTGAAAGGATTTGCTGCTAGAGCTCTTCTTAAAAGTACCTTTAAGGATTCTACTTTTGAATACCTCTTGCCATCTCTCCTTATCCAGCTCTCATGTCCACAGCTTCCTTAAGTATTCAGAACACATATGAAAACCAGGATATAAACAAACAAACAAACGTCTTCAGCAGCCAAAATAGATGTCATAAGTTTATTCATGAGGGAACATTCCAGGCTCTCACTCAGAGGTAGTTTAACTTTAGACAGAATTATAATAAGCTTTAATAAGCTGCAGCAGATCGAAAGTAGAAGGGGGTTATAAAGAGAGGATTTTGACAGCCTGACTAGAATGAATAATGCAGGAAAACCATAAATATGTCATGCAAAAGCAGTCAAAAATATTTTCTGAGGCTACTTAGTATAGGGATAAACCATCATTGTATGATAACCAAGAAAAGTGATCAAAGTTTAGAACGATAACCCACATCATTAAAAAATGTTTGGGTTCAGTCGATTTTGTTGAAAAAGTCAGTGGACTTCCAGTAAGAATGACATGTGATTAAAACCCAGAGTTGATGATGATGTGACAAAAGGAGTAGTGTCATAGAAAGTACAACATTCATATAAGGCAGTTTGGCAATACTTAGCAGAAGCATTAGCATTCTCTTACCCACTTTTCTGTATCATGAAAATTATTACACAGTAAAATTCAATTTTTTTCTTAACAATTTTAGTGCTTTCTATCTAGGTTTCTCTGATTTTACCTGATACTGTTTTTTGTTCACTTCACTTCATGGCTCAAAGAGTCATCTTTTATGAAAAAGATAGAGCAATAAGCCTCATCTACTGTCTTGAAGTTATTTGATATGACAAGATCTGAAGCTGTAGACTCATGTATAAGACTGTGGTTGACAAGGGCTAGTTAAATATAGCTTGCCAGTAATCTCAGGCTCATGACTGAAAATACCTTGTTGCTAACTAATTTCCTGGAAGTGTCGCTACAGAGTCATATGATGCACCATCTCCTGATGGCACCTTTTTGCCTGGGGTGCTCTCAATCTGGGATGGTCTCTCTGAACTTCCATCTCCATACATCTCCATCTATCAAAATCCTGCTCATTATTGTTCAAAGAACCAGCTCAAATACCATTTTCTCGATGTAGCCTTTCCCCGCCCATCCAGTGAGAGGCAAAATTAGGTAATGACTGTGGGCTCTGCACTCACACACACCTGGTTTCAAATGCTGGCTCTGCCACCTACCAGTTGGGTGACTAAAGGAAGCAATTTTGAGATCCAGCTTCTGACACTTGTGTCAAAGAAATACAGACAAGGAGGTTGGGACCTGGGTGACACCATTACACACATTTGGTGAATGTCCCTGGATGAGTTTTCATCAGAAAATTCTAGGGCAGAATTACAAGGTAGGAGGCCTTTTCATTGCACCTTGGTCTACATGTTTACAAAGGATGATGGAGATCATGCAAATAATGGATGAGAAGGAGAAAAAAACCTTGAAACTGCAGTCCTTTCACACTCAACCTTAGTACTGGTCACCATTTGTGTTGACTCCATGAAATGACATATAATTCAGCTGACTAAAGAATCCAATCATGTGCAATGTTTAAAACCAAAGGTAGCTCGCTTACTTCTTTGGGGGTGGAAAAAGTTGTTCTTGTAAAAGATGCCTGAAGAATGCTGAAAATTGTCTTTGGCCAAATATCCTGCCTGCCTTTTTACTTCTCTCTCTCTCTCTCTTTGTTTTAAGATTTATTTATTTATTTGAGAGAGAGAGAGAGCACGCACTCGTGAGCGCACACACGCACAAGCGGGGTGGGGGGAGGGGGAGGAGCAGAGGGAGAGGGAGAGAGAGAATCTCAAGCAGATTCCCTGCTGAGCTCGGAGAACAACGTGAGGCTGGATCCTATGACCCTGAGATCATGACCTGAGCTGAAACCAAGAGTTGAAAGCTTAACCGACTGAGCCACCTAGGTGCCCCTGGCCTTTTTACTTTTTACTGCTACTTTCTGCCCACCCACACCCCCCCGCCCAACCTCACACACCCTTCCCCAGGCTTGCCTACTCCGGGCTGAGGATGAGTCGAAAGTAGAACTAAATTGCTCTGCCTAAGATAGGAATGGTGATTTGGGGAATGAAAAACTGTGTAGGTAAGGGAAAGAAGACACCGAGGACAAGACAGAGGGAAGGCTGGTAATACGATCAGAACCTGTATTCCAAAAATAAACAAATAAAAAGAGCCTTTGGAAATTCTATTGGAGAAACTAATCAGAGGACTTTTATGAGTAGAGGGCATTAATTTTAAATAGTATATATTTTATTGTTTTCCTCCGGCATGTACCTTCTCTCTATGGTCCCAGATTTTGACAGTCAGCCATGCACATTACCTTTGTTCAGTGATACTTAAAGAAGTAAAAGGATCTGAATAGTATCCATCAGAATACGATTATAGGAGGATGAACTCAAAAGACCAACCACCCTGGACACCTAGGTGCAGGGACATGAGATCATGTTCTCAGATTTGTGAAGCAGTAGAGCCCTAACTTAATCTCAGATATCTAGACTCAAGATTCCTTTCTCTTTACTACCGCACATTGGCTGATTAGGGAAGTGTCCTTCCTGTGACCTCTAGCAGTGTCTCTTACCTGGACTGCCCATTTTTCCCTTGGCATTTATAGCCATACTAATAGTTACCTTTGCATGGATAGGAAGTAGATTGCTCCAATTAGATTATAATCCTCATGAAGCCTTCCTTTCTCTCACAATGCACCCTCCTGTACTAAAGTCAAATTAAATATTAGCTGAATGAAAACAACTTTTTACGCACCTATCTACTTTTGTGCCTGAAGGTCACCATTATATTGAAAATGTGGATATAGTTAGAAGATGCATTCGGTGTTAGAAAAATCTCACTTTGAATTCAAAGGCATTTTAACGAGTATTGTCAGCTTTACAAGGAAACAATTTTCTTGCATGTGCAAACTAGAGAAGCTCTGGGTTTTCCCTATCATTGAGAGCGTGGTTCTTGGCTCATCACAACATAAAAAGTACATGATACACTGGGGTGTCACCATAAAAATAATGTTATTCTTCCAATTTTATCCTGGCAACACTCGGGAATCCTATCAATGAATACAGATGCACACAGCTAAAGTAAGATAATGCCCATAAACCAATTTCTGAACCAATTTTTCAACAAACCCTTCAGATCTGTTTGGTTATATTATTTAGGGCAAACTGGGATGGCTTTGAAATGTAAAGTTTCCTAAGAGCTCAATCCTACATTTTAATCCAAGCTTAGTAATTATTGCCATGCCCCACTCAGCAGGTATTTCCAGCTAGAAAGAACAAAATAGATAAAATTGAAAGGCCAAATCCACAATGAAGATGTCAAAATAAACCGGCTACTAAAGAATCAAATGAGCTGGTTTATTTTCAGCTCCTGCCTCTTTGATTCACCTATAACATACCCTTGAATCACGAAGTTTCCATAAACACAAGTTCTTCTCAAATGATTGCTTTTGACTTCAGAAAATGGCCATTTTCCAATGTGCATTCCCCTGGTTAAACCCATGTTGCTATAGAACATGCTATATTTTGCCCTGAGGGTGTAACACTTGAACTGAAATAGGACAATGTGCAGCAGGGTCCAATTCCCATCTTTATCTTACATCAATGCTGTCCAATAGAATTATCATGCAAGGTGCAAATGTGAGCCACCTATGCAATTTTAAATTTTCTGGTGGCCACATTACAAAAGAAAATGAAACAAGTGAAATTAATTCCATCAAATTTATTATATTAAAAATGTGATCACTTCAATATATTACCAATAGAAAAACATTAATGAGAGATTTAAAATTCTCATTCCTATGCTACTCCCTCAACATCTGATGAATACTTCCAGCTCATCTTAATTTTGACTAGCCACATTTCAAGTGCTCAATAGCCACATGCTCTAGTGGCCACCATACCCGGCAGCGCAATTCTACACAAAAGCATTTAGGAACTATGATCAGAAGGGAGAGAATCCTTACCATCACCTCCCAATGGAAATAAATCCCTACCAGACACGAGAGCCTGCAGCCCCATGACCAAGATGTGGGAATGGTAGTTGAGAATCAGCTAAGAGTGACTATCCAATGGAAAAAAAAAACTTACCAGGGACCATGCCTCCACATAACCATCAATTCCTTATTCTGTACAATGCATCAATTAAAAAAAAAATATTTCTACAAATATAAGTGGAAATGCTCCACATGTTTTAATGCTTTTTGTCTCGCTCTTTCCTCAGTATATAAGTCTCTGGATCATTTTCGCTTTGTCTAATGCTTTATTTCAGTTTTCCTCTTCACAATGTATAAATGTGTTCATTTGTTCTTTTTTTTTTCCTACTTGAGTTTCTCCATCAGCTCTGACTGTATGTTATAAAATATTTACATAGTTCCAAAAGCCTTTTGCCTCTCCTGCCAAATCTGACATTCCTCTGCTCCCTCAATTCTTTCTTCAGTCTTATCTTTTTGTATCCTTTCCCCTGGCAAACTTCATCTAGCACAGGATTGTTGCTTTGTCACCTTCCCAAACTCTTCCCTGCTTCTTGTCTTCCCTTCTTCCCTCACTGGGACAACGAAAGAGTGCTACCTATTGAAATTTCCACAAATGTTCCAAATTCCCAAAAGTGATGGTATGAGCTTGGCCTCATTGGCAGTAAGTGTTCGTGCTCAGTGACTGAATTTTGTGTCACACCCAGCTTACATTGCAGTGCATAACAAGGACAATTTAAAAACAATAACATGATTTTCCCCAAGGCAGTTTCATTCCAACTTTCCCGGGATCTAGAGGCTTCTTCCGTCACACATTTTGTCTTGTGATTCTGTTTGGCTTCTCCCAGATGGGAAGAACCGCCCTTGCAGCCTACCTCCCAAGCTGTGGCTGGCAAGAGCCATCCTGAGTCTATGCTTTCTGTTTAAAGACAGAAAATAAAGATGGAGTTGGTTGGTGACATTACAGCTGGTGTTCGTGAAGATTTTTGTGAAAGTCTATTTAAATTCTAAACTTGACAGCACAGTTGTTGGTTTGTCAAAGCACTGCGAAATGAAAAGAGTGAAGAGAATCTAAAGACCAGAATCATAGCAGTTTTTTGTTGTTGTTGTTTTGTTTTAATGGAGCTATGGATCTAAAAGTATATATTTGATTTAGTCACTTTGCCCAGGGGAAGAAACACATTAACAAAAGGATAATACCAAAATGACCTTGGGATAAATATACTTTTGAGCCTTCTAAGCAACAGGAAGTTACAGCTTGCCTTTGCCCAAAAAGTGGTATTATAATTTCAGCAATCTCCATTTGTGAAAAGTCATCTCTCCCATTAATAATTCAATAGCTGAATTAGGTAGGGTAATATTTTCATATTTGCTCTACATGCTATTGCTTTTGTGTGACGTCCAGTTGCTAGGAAGCCTGATCAGAGTCTCCTGGCTGGTCTAGGCTCTGCAGTTTTCTCTGGAGTGGAGGTCTCTAAACACATAACCTTCTTAATCCTATTAATCAAGAAAAGCATCATGTCTTCTTGACAAGATGTTAGAGGCATTTCACAGTTGCTGAATTCTCTTAGGGTTTGTCAGAGAAGGGGAGCAATTTGTTTCCAAGGTACTGAAGCTCTGCCACAGTTGGAGGAGGTCACCCAAAAGAAATGGACAAGGTGTTTTGCTGGCATGTTGACTTTGGGTCCATGAATATTTCATGAGTAGAACAAAAATTCACAAAACACATTACATCTGCTTCATTTAGGCATTCTTCAGTTTTTTTTTTTCAGATCACAAGTCTTCAGGAAAATACTCCAGCTGCCCAGCTGTTCTATTGTGGAGGCTAAATCAAAAGGCCACTCAACTATGGCTATAGTTTTCGAATGAAATGCATTTAAGTATAAATGCGTTTCAATAGAAATATAAAATGCATTTAAATAGAGGTCGTTTTGTTTCGTTCTTAACAACAGTCCAAAGTTGATTTGATTATAGTCACATATATTAGTTTAATATATTTTATAACATATTAATTTACTCTTATTTGCATTTGTGGCATTTCTGAAAGTCAAAGATTTTGAGAAAAAAAATTGGCAACTGGAACTTAACTTATTTTCCACTCTCAGTCAGTGAATTTTTATTGAGGGTTACTATATGCCATGTGTAATCTCTACGGAATGGCTCCTGCGACTTAGCTCACAGGATCCCAGGAGTCTAAGCTAGAGAAAAAGCCTAAGAGTTTCTTCGTATTGTTGGGGAGCTTGAAGCTCAGGAAGAGTTTCATCCTGGCTCCCAGGTCAACCCAAAGTAAAGGATATGGCACAGGACAACCCAATCTCTATATGGCAAAATAATTCTACATGGAAGTATTTAGGAACTATGATCAGAAGGGAAACAATCACTACCATCACCTCCCAATGGAAATAAATCCCTACCAGACCGAGAGCCTGCAGCCCCATGATAAGATGATGGTTGGGGACACCTATACAAAGCGATCTGTTTGACCTGGGGAAAGTTAAGAAACATTCAGTGGCTGTTTTATGAGTTGAAAAACAGCTCACCAGATCACTGAGGCAAGAATACAAATAAGTGATACCTGTGGCCGTAGGTGTGGCTGGGTGGGAATAAAAATAAAACAAAGTAGGGGTGCCTGGGTGGCTCAGTCAGTGAAGCGTCTGCCTTTGGCTCAGGTCATGATCCCGGGGTCCTGGGATCAAGCCCCACGTGGGGTTCCCTGCTCCGCGGGGAGTCTGCTTCTCCCTCTGCCTCTGCCCCTCCCCCGCCACCCTGCTCATGTTCTTTCTCTGTCTCAGATAAAATCTTTAAATAAAGTACAATAAAATAGGCAAGAAGGCAGTGTTTGACTGATGCCAATTGCAAAGTAATAGGTTCATGGTGTCCTCATAGTTTGCACACATTTTACTTTAGGATTCTAATAAAGCAAATGCCATTTTTGGACAATTAACAGTAGACACAATCAATCACAACAACAGTGGTTGCAGTGCAAACCTTGGCAGTTGTTGTGGGGTTATTTCTTTTTTTGGAATGCAAATGCCTGACTTAAGCTTGGATTGCAGAGGCATCCCGGTCAAAGGCAGCACTAGATGAAGAGCCAGGCAGCCTCCCCTAACCCAGGCTCCTTTGTTTTCAGAAATCTTGGCTGATTTTGGTAACTGACCATTTGGGCCACTTGTTTTTTTCTCCTCCCATACTTTAAATTCCCACTGTATTTTAAATTCACCAACAAAGGGTGAACCCATGCATGAAATCCTGGGCACCCACCCTCAACCCCAATAAAAGCACAAACCGCTGGCCTGCATGTCCCCACACTCTCTCTCTACCTCCAACCTTGCTAAGTGGCCCCAAATGTGCTGCATAATTTCTAGGTTCCATAATAAACCTTTATTTTTCCAAAGTTTCTTGATGGTTGTTGCTGAAGTGTGTCTTGCAATCATAATAAGAACCACAAGGCCTGGTCCAACCACGATATTGCTTAATAAGACTGAGATTGGCACAAAGCAGCATTAAATCTGGTTGTTGTCTCTGAAGGTTTTCTGTCTATCTATCTATCTATCTATCATCTATCTATCTATCTATCATCTATTTATTTTAGAGGGAAAGAGAGAGAGTGTGAGTGGGGGTGGGCCAGAGGGAGAGGAAGAATACTCAAGCAGACTCCCTGATGAGCGTGGAGCCAGACAAGGGGCTCAATCCCACTATCCATGAGATCATAACCTGAGCTGAAACCAAGAGCCGGGCGCTTAACCAACTGAGCCACCCAGGCATCCCTCTGAAGGTTTTCTAATACCTTTGAATATCACTTTCCCATTCTTTGTGCATCATACAATTTGCAACGTTTGAGACCTATCAGATTGAGGCCCATGATCAAAAGCCCATTTGAGTACAGCACACATATACATATAAACGTAAGTGTGCACAGATATGCACACACACATACACACTCTGTCCCCATTCATCTCAAGTGACTATTTCTCACTTTAATTAAACATAATTTCTTATTTTTGCTCCAGTCTTCATATAACTGGAAAATATTTAACCTTTTATGAAAACTACCTCACAGAACTATTGTGAAGGTTAACTCTCTGTAAAGTGCCTGTCACAGAGTAGGTATTTTATCAGTGTTGGTTCCTTTCTTGTTCTTACTCCTCAGATTCTGAAAGTCAGTTGCCAATAACATACTAAGGGTTTAAGAGACTAGTCACTCATTAAGCACATGTTATAGTGGAGGGGTGGGGAAGGACGACAAGACAGATGAAAATAAGTAAAAAACAAAACTTAATAAGACCTGCTTTCCCAAAGGTTATAGTCTCATGGTAAACACGTGACAGAGGGTATGTTGGCAATTGCCAAGCATCTGAACTTCATCTGATACATCTGTGGATTTAAACACTTGATATTCAGAACAAACTTTGACTTTTTAAAAAAATTATTTAGGCGTTTACATTGTTTCAACAGAAATGTAGCTATATACATTTTTAAGAAATCTATACTATTTATAAATAACTGCTAACCAGTGGAGGTGATACTAATCAGTTGAAGTGTTTCTCTGATAGCTTCTCCCTGTCAGTCTCCCTGTATATCAGAAAATTTGTTTGAGCTCCACATCTGGCTCATTGCTCAGCGGGGAGCTTGTTTCTCCCTCTTCCTCTACCTGCTACTCCTCCTGCTTGTGCTCTCTCTCTCTGTCAAATAAATGAATAAAAATTCTTTAAAAAAAACTTATAAAAAAAATTTGTGCAAGAAGCTTCCCTTCATCAGCATTCGGCACTATTTATTAAACACCTACTATATGTGCTACCCATATGCCAGGGGCTGGGGATCTAGTATTGAACAAAATGCCCTGCTCTCCAGTATCCCATTCATTTGTGACACGTATTTGTCATGGATGTATTTGACAAGTATTCGACATGTATTTGATAAGTCATGGATGGTTCTCCTGTGTAGCTACAGTGTGACCAGAACCTTCCTTTGTGGGAATGCTGTGATCATCACAGCCACTCGCTGCCTCCCTAATGTGTGTGTGTCATTACACTATACACACAAATTTCACAGAATCTTCCAAACAATCCTTTGAGTTGAATGTAGCATTATAATCCCCATTTTAAAGATAAGGAAGTGAGGTTTCGAGACACATTGTATATCAGGTATACTCAAATAAAATTAAAAAAAAAAAAGACATTCCATGATATGCACAAAGCCACAAGGCTCGTAACTGATACATCTTGTATTTAAACTCTGGTCTTTTAAATTAACTCTTTGAACTATAGCTTGTTTTTTAAGGGGGAATCCAGGTTTTGTAGGGCCTGAATCTTACAAATTGGTGGCTCTCTTTAGAAAACAAACAAACATGAACACGAATAGAAAATTAGGTATGAACATGGCTATGTATTTTATTTTATTAACATAGAATGTATTATTAGTTTCAGGGGTAGAATTTAGTGTTTTGTCAGTTTCACATAACACCCAGTGAGTGCTCATCACATCACGTGCCCTCCTTAATGTCCATCACCCCAGTTACCCCATCCCCCTACCCACCACCCCTCCAGCAACCCTCAGTTTGTTTCCTAGAGTTAAGAGTCTCTTATGGTTTGCCTCCCTCTCTGTTTTTATCTAATTTTATTTTTCCTTTCCTTCCCCTTGTTCATCAGTTTTGTTTCTTAAATTCCACATATGAGTGAAATCATATGGTATTTGTCTTTCTCTGACCGACTTATTTCGCTTAGCATAATACCCTCTAGTTCCATCCATGTTGTTGCAAATGGCAAGATTTCATTTTTTTGATGGTTGAGTAGTATTCCATTGTGTGTGTGTGTGTGTGTGTGTGTGTGTGTGTGTATGTATATAACCACTGTGTGTGTGTGTGTGTGTATATATATATATATATCATGTCTTCTTTATCCATTCGATGGATATCTGAGCTCTTTCCATAGTTTGGCTATTGTGGACATTGCTGATATAAACATTGGGGTGCAGGTGCCCCTTGGGATCACTACATTTGTATATTTGGGGTAAAGACCCAGTAGTGCAATTGCTGGGTCATAGGGTAGCTCTATTTTTAGCTTTTTGAGAAACCTCCATACTGTTTTCCAGAGTGGCTGCACCAGTCTGCATTCCCACCAAAAGTGCAAGACGGTTCCCCTTTCTCCGCATCCTCGCCAACTTCTGTCATTTCCTGCGTTGTTAATTTTAGCCATTCTGGCAGGTGTGAGGTGGTATCTCATTGTGGTCTTGATTTGTATTTCCCTGATGATGAGTGATGTTGAAAATCTTTTCATGTGTCTGTTGGCCATTCGTATGTCTTCTTTGGAGAAATGTTCATGTCTTCTGCCCATTTCTTGACTGCATTTTTTGTGTTTCGGGTGTTGAGTTTGATAAGTTCTTTAGAGTGAACATGGCTACTTATCAAGAATTAGAAACTCACTGAAGCTCAAAAATTTGGAAATCTCTTTAGGCTATTTACCAGAAGTGCTTACATGAAAATGCTTCTTGATTGCAACTTGAATTCCTCTTGCAAGGCTGAACGCTGTACAACAAACACACCCGGAGCTCGCAGGGTCCAGTCCAAGGGAGAGGCTCTGAAGCTTAAGCTGCATGAGCTTCAGAGTAAACCCACTCTGTTCTCACTTAGGATGCTGATGATTCAGAGAGGATATTGATTCTGCATCTAATCCATCCTCAGCATGCAGATACTCTTGATAAAGCTCATAGAATCCTATGAACACTAGCAGCCACTTCCTAACCCACAGCTAACTGGAACATTCATGATACACATGGAACCTCTGGAAATCCCTACTTCACTTTCTAGACAAAGATCATACCACTTTCTCCCATCATACACGTGCATGCACGCATGCACACATGTACTACACAGGCCAAATCACATGGGGCCTGCATGCTTTAGCCTAACCCTGTTATTAGCCTGTGAGTCTATTTTGATTATGGAAACAACAATATTAACAGCATATATGGAGACTGAAAATCAAGTGAAAGCTAGATTCATTATACACACAACAGGATTGCTCTGACAAAATTTTTGTTGCATTCTGACCTCTTTGATCTTAGAGGTCATGTGCATATGTTGCATTTTACCTGCTAACACTATTTTGGTCTGGGTTCACAAGAATTCTTGTGAGGGTAGGCTTGATAGGATTATTTAACACTGGAAGATCTGTAAAAGGATCCTCTAACAGTATCATAAGAAAACTTTTGAAAAATCCCTAAAGCTATAGGGAATGTCAATTATATAACCAGAGCCAACTGTATACTTTGGAGGGTATGGGCAGGGAAAGACTTAAGGCTGGCTCGCTATTTTTCATGGGAATAATTCATTCCACACTGAAGTTCAGGTTTCTCTCAAAGTTGCACAGATCTCCCTTGGAAAAAAAAAAAAAAGGCTCCATAAAGTGTCCCTGAAAATAACTTTTTTGTTGCAAAACTAATCTGATTTAAATGTGGTTCTCTGATTTAGATGTGGTTTTCAAATATAATCATACCTCAGAATGACCTGGAGAGCTAGTCTGAGGAAGGACCCAGGAATCTGCATTTTTAATAACTCCCCTCAGGCCACTATAATGCAGGTAGTCAGGGATCACACTTCTAGAAGCACTGCTTGACTAGAGGATCTCTCTATTTGAGAGTCCTACAGTGAATCCTTTTTTTGGTATAGTCTCATCATACACCCCACTCCTCTCCACAAAACATGTCTTCTTTCGTATCTATGTTCTGTGTAGTTTGGTTTCCATATATATTATTCTTGAGCCAATTCTTTGCATACCGGTTCAGCCACTGACAGGACCATCTGGAAGTTTGAAGTAGATGATCAGTCTAACTGCATCTAGATATGAGCCTCTGAGAATTGGGCCCAGAAATATGAAGTGATTTATTATTGATGTTTCTTATAAAATCTAGCAAAAATAAAACAAAACAAAACAATATGACTGGATTTCTACAGAAAACACAGGGTATGGTCCAAATGCTTTTGATCAGCACCACTGCCAAGGAAAGAGATGTACTGAGTGGTATTTGTTATGTATATATGCATCTGCCAGCGGCATTTGATCAATATTGTAGATTCTACCAGATTTGCCTACAACACAATAAACTGCTTTGTCTCGACCAAAATGAATAAGTCATGCTCCTTGAAAGTAGTGTTCTTGAGGGGCTCTGCACCGATTCCACTGTGCTGAACTACACACAGTGGTTTTGTAATTCTGTTTTTCAGTGACAAATGGCATGCTTTGAGGAGAGTGGTTGGGCCCAGGAAGATGAAGATGAAACAGTGAGATGTTGAAGAAGTGGGCACAAAGTCTTCCAGGCTAACCATGCTGAAATACCAGCAACTGGGCAGCACGCCACCTGCTGGGATTTTACAAATGGAGGACTGTATGTTCAGTAACTTCAGAGGCCGTTAGATGGAGCGTCTAAGCATTTCTACCACTGACTACAGGTGACTAGAGTTGACTCAAAGAATCTGCAAAATAGGAGAAGAGTATCTGACAGGATTATTGTGAAAGTTAAAGGTGATGTTGTATGTGAGGCTCTTATCAAAGGGCCTGGCACAGAATAAGTGTCTCCTTGATATCAGCTATCATTATCAACATCATGTGAGCGAGGTTTGCTTTGAAACTGTACGTAACGTACTATTTTATCTACTATGAAAATTCTTCTATTTTAGGTTATCAGTGTAAGGCCTTGGCAATATCCTATGAGTTTTAGGGATGAACCACATTGCATTCCTTGAGAAACTGATGTCACTCATAATATAAAGGCCATTGAAGGCATTTCTGAGATGGGAGAGGAACGAAGGTGAGAGACTTCTCGTACCATCCATCCAGACTTATCATATAACTACAATAAGTAAGACTGTGAAACCAATAGAAGATAGATAAAATAGATAAATAGAACAGAAGAGAAAGCCCAGAACCAGATCCAGACATATTTGTGCACTTGGTGGAAAAACAACTGGTTTTCCGCACTGGAAAAAATTTTTTTCACCCCTCATGCAAAGAATAAATTATAGAGAGGTAAAAGACCACACAGGAAGAAAACAAGAGTTTGAACAAATAAGTGAGCATATATAACATATGTCCTTAGAATAATAAAGAAGTTCTTAAAACAAGACCACCCCCCAAAAATATACCATAAATGAAATTAAAGATGACCACAGAGTGGGAGGTATTTGTAATATGTCACCAAATTATTAGTATTTCAAGTATATGAAGAATACATATGAATCAAAAAAAGGACAAACAATATAAATCGACCACAGATATAAACAACTGAAAATAGAAGAAATAAAAATCACTTAATATATAAAAGATCAGTCTTCTAATAATTAAGTAAATGTGAAGTAAAAAATAAAAATGAGAAGCTTTTATACTCATTAGATTAGCTAACATTAATATTGGACTCCAGTAATTTTTGGAAGGTGTTTAAAAATGGTCACTGTCAAATGATGATGTTAGGAATGTAAATTGGTGAAGACCATTTGGAAAATAATTTCCAGGAGCTAGTAACATTTAAAGTACATATGCTCTGTGATTCAAGGACTCCACATCTAATTATATACTCCAAAGAAACCAAACTCTTATACAACTCATATGCACAACAGGAGATGAAGGAGATGGTACAAAGATAAGTTATTGCAGTCTGGTTTGTGTTAGCAAAAAAATGGAAACCATTGATAGGAGAATGGATAATTCAACTATCATGTGTTTGTACAATTAAAATGAATGAATGAGGCCTGTATGTATTAACAAAAACCAATGGTAAAAACAATGATGCACAAAAAGGCAAATTTCAGAAAGATAAATTGTTCGATACCATTTCTGTAAGTGGAAAAACTAAAACACCCAACACAAGAACATCCTACATGGATAAATCATGATCTTGGCTATCTTTGGGAAGGAAAGGAAGGAAAAGAGAGAGACTGGGGCAGAAAATAAATAAGACTTCTTTATCTTTCTTTCTTTTCAAGTGAATTCTTCTCCTTCCTTTACATATTCCTTAAATGCTGGAGTTATTTTAGGTCTCACTCTGGGACCCTCTTCTGTTTATTCTCTTTCTACATAGTGCCTAAATGATGCCACACCCTTCAATAGCTTTGGTTACCAAATACATTATGGTTCTTCTCAAATGTTTGTGTGCAGTCCAGCTCCCTGCCTTAACCTCAAGACTCCTGAACACTTACGGAGTTAACTTATTTCCATTTGAATGTCTCATGCACCTTAAACTCAAAGTGCCTAAAACCAAGCTCATCATCTCTTCATTATAAAACTGGTCTTGCTCCTGTGTTCTCAAAACTGGTGAATGGAAAGACTATGTATCCAGTAACCCATGTGAAAAATCTGGACTTCATCAGAGGTACTCTCTTCTTCTCACTTCCAACATCTAACATATAGATATACCCTTTGAACTTAATATATCTTGAATATACCCCATATTCTCCACTCTTAGTATGCTTTTGTCTATTCAGCCAACATCATTTCTATTCAGCCCTTAAAAGACTTTATGTCATTCATGTCCCACTACAACTCATCTACCAAAGAGCTTCCGACATGATCTCTCTACAATTTCTCAACAAGTCACTTCCCTTCTGAAAATCACACTATGTTCCCCATTGCCTGTATAAAAAAACCCAAACTCCTTCATTGGCATAAAGAGCCATCCATGATTTAGATCTGGACACTTTTCAACATCATGCCCCATCATTTTTCAATCACAATATACATGCTCTTCCACAGGCTAACACTTGCATTTCCCTAAGCATGTTTGATGTTATACACTTTCAGGACATTGGACATGCTGTTCACTATGCCTGAAACATTTTCACTTCCTGTCTCTAATATTCTTTGACTTACAGCACCTTCCTATCTTTCAGATCTCAGATCAGCTGTCACCTTCTATAGGAAATCTCTGATTTCCTAAATTTGCAGTGGTTTTTCTCTTCACTGGTCTCCAGTGCTTCCCATATTCAATCACAATTGACTTGTCTTTTATCATTTATCCATCTGACATTCCCTACTAGATCCTGTAAAGCCTGTGAAAACAGGGATTGTGATTTATGTACTAAGATGTCCCCAGTGTTTAGCACAGTACCTGCCACATAGTGAGGACTCAGTTAAAATATGTCAAATGAAAGAATAATATGGATTGTGTTCTATTAGGTACATCATTGGCTTTTAAGAAAAATCTTAAAGGAGGGCACTTGTGATGAGCACTGGATGATGTACGGAAGTGTTGAATCACTATATTGTACACCTGAAACTCATATTACACTGTATGTTCACTAACTGGAATTTAAATAAAACCTTAAAAAAAAAGAAAAATCTTAAATAAAAAGATCTTGCCTTTACAGTTAGCATGCACTTTGAGGGTGTTAAAACACAAAATCCAACAGAGTAAATTTAAAGATTGAATTGGCTTTATCCAACAATTTATGAATCAGGAAGCATCCCATCTAGCAAGTAGAGAGGAGCTCCAAGGAGCTGTACAAAATGGAAGGATTTTATAGGCAGAAATGGGGAGGGACAAGGAAGCTATTAACAAAAGAAAAGAAAGGATTGTTCCGGGTATAGTGGCTTTCCTCCCTGAGGGGAAGAGCAGGGGGTCTCATCATGCAGATTACCTCACTAGTGCTGACCAGAAAATTCCAGACTGATTGGTTTAAAATTCCACTTCTGGGAGAGGTTGAAACTGCAATTAAGTCTTGGTTTGCTGTCTTGGGGGCAAGCGACTCCACCTTGGGCCTGTTATTTTTTTTTTTCAACAAGGGGAAACATTTTTTTCTATGCGTAATTTCTGGTTGGCTTCCAGAATAACCAGTCTCATTTCTTCCCAGACAATTTGTATTTCTGATGAGAGCAAAATTGCTGTGAGGATGCTGTAAAAAGTGTGAGTGTCTACAGCTGCCAGAAAACTGTCTTTTGAAAAAGTAATCACCACAGCAAATGTGTTTTCTCATAATATGGATTTTTGATGTGTGTGTGCCCAATATGTTTCAAATTCCCTAAAAGATAAGAAAAATGCAGTCTGGCAAAAGTTACTATTGCATTTTAATTAGGTTTTTCATGTTATAAGCCTCAAGAAGGTTTGTACTTAAAATGAAGCAAAGAGTAGCAAAAATCGAGGCCAAAGTTTAGACGTGGCAATTGAAATGTAGTCAGGTGTTCATCAAAACAAAAAAGATTTGAGTGATTCAACATAATTCTTTTTAAAATAGTAACATTTTTATAAATCTCTCCAAGAAGTTCCAAAAATGAAATACTATTTACTTATTTCAAGCTGAACCTGTTGGTGATATGAATATATTAATTGTATATTGAAAATGTGTCCACTAGAAAAGCAATGGGTCAAAAGACCTCATGTTTTCTAAGCTATCATAAAATTTTCAGATGTATTTCAAATATTTACAGGTATAATTTTATATGTATGTATATTGTGTGTGCATATATATATACATATGCAGATATATGTATATATATATACAGCCTACTCTCTTTCAGATATTGTGTCATGACTCAGTATCATTAAGATGTCAATTACCCCCAAACTGATCTATGGACTTAAAGCAATCTCAATCAAAAATCTAGCATTTATTTTGTAGAAACTCGCTATTTCTGCAATTCATATGGGAATATGAAGTATGTGTAAATACAAAAACAACTTCGAAAAAATAAATGCACACTGTATGATCTACTTCTCTCTTGCATATTTTAGAGAGTTTGTCTCACCCCTAGTACAAGAATGTAAGCTCTAAGAAGACAAAGATTTGTGCCTATTTTGTTCAGTGCTATATCCCAAGCAACAATTGTGCTGCCATATAGTAGTTTCCTAGTATTTGGTGAACAAATGAATGAGCAAACGAACAAATGAAAGGGTAACAGAGAGAGCCCTAAGAACATGTCTATTAGCACTCGCTCTATGAGAAGGGGGCCACTAAAGAGCAGCAGAGAGAGGAAGGATGGGCACCAGTAAATGGTGCTGTGAAAATTGGTTCTTCAAATGGGAAAACTACAAAATTGGATTCACACCATGCATAAGAACCAGTTCCACATGAGTTATGGAAGTAAAGGGAAAAACAAAACTTTGAAATTCTTAGAATAGATTATATTAGAATATCCTTAGGACCTCAAGACAGAGAATGATTTCTTAGATAAGACACATGCAAAAATACAAACTGTAAAGGAGAAGAATGATCATTTTGACAAAATTCAAGTAAAAACACATCAAAGAGAGAGTAAAGTGAGAGCAGTGTGTACTAAGGGTTACTATGATCACAGCAGCTTCTGTCCCAAATATAGGCTCTAGGTGCTGGGTGCCAGGGACGGGGTTCTAATGCCTGCATGAAAACAGGAGAATTGGCACATAAGGTTGGCATTTTTTTAAAAAAAGGTTATCCCGATTTTGTTGAGGATTCATAAAAAATAACTCCCTTAGAATGTCAGTGTCACTGCAAATTGGTGTAATCACCCCGGAAGATAATTGGCAGTATCTAGCATAGAGGATGACCCAGCAATTCCATTTCTAGGTAGAGATCATAGAGAAATTCTTGCACACATGACCAAGGAGACATGGAGTTGGCTCTCCGTTTCAAATGGGGAAAATCCAAAGTCTACTGGTAAGAGAGTTGATGAGACACATTGATTCGTGGAAAGAACTTACAAGTTTCTGACACAGAGCATTAGGTAAGTGTTGTCTATTATTCCTATTTGTAATGTTTGAAAGATGTCATAATACATAAAAGGAGAGAGCATGAAAAACAGCTTGGCAGTCAAATGGATGGTCTGTTAGTTACAGTTTCAAAGAATTAAGCAAAGACTGAGCTACAGTAATAAAGTGCTAATTGTCATGATTGAGGCTGGGCTCCGTGGGGGACAGAGAAGCATGAAAGCATAAAGAAGGCCTGCAGGGGGTTAAAAGTTGAGGGAAGTCCTTCTAAAGGAATTGATTACATTGTTGAGGCTTGAAAGCCACAAATGTGAGCATTACCCTGCTAAGGGACTTAGTGGAGAAATTTCTTGCATACTTTTCATTTACTTTAAGCTCATTGATACAACATCAAAATGCATTTATTATTTTCAACACAACTTTATTTGTCCACCTTGAAGTCTAAAAGTGACGTCTGCCACACCCTTGTCTCAAAATGTTTCCTAAGAGGAAATGAAAGGAAAGATGTGAAATAGAGATGTCACCACAAGAACTCACAGGCTGTCCAGGCAGAGGTAAACTATTGGAAGAACATTCAGGAAGGCCTCCATCCCTTCAGTGAAAGGACCTCAGCTGGAAACTTACTAAAAACCATTAAGAAATGATCAAAGCAACCATGTGAACAGGATGACATTCATTTAAAAGGGGAATTACAAACACATAATCTTGAGCTGTTTGCAACAGATGAGGGTCCTGATCAAAATGCTCAAAGTGATGAGCATTCCACTGACTTCCCTGGCTCAGAGAACAGGGAACGGATTTGCAGCAAGGAAAACTAGAGCCCAGCTGCTAACCTTATTCTTTATTCCTCTTGATTCCACAATTCGTGGTCCTCAAATTTAATTTATGCTTCGAAAAGAAATTGAATGAAGCAAAACCAAACCAAAACAAAAAAACAGTCCATTTTTCGAAAGCAGTGACTAGCGACTACAAAGCTAGAGGATCCAAGTCTTTGGATGTATGTGTACACAAGGGGGCATCAATTGGTATGTGTGAGAGATGTGCTTCTTCATCACACAGGCAGCATCCCATTGTCTTCCAAGAGTTGGTTTATGACTGCAAAATGTAAGTTGCCATAGAAAGAATGTTCCAGATGAAGGATGGGCTCCCAAGCCAGCCAACAAAAGCCAAATAGCCTCTTTTATGAATGCAAGAAACCCTAATTTGTAAACTTCTTGAAGGTGGGATGTTGTAATAGAAAGGACATTGCACTGGGAGTCAGGAGACCAGTATTTGAATCCTGAATCTTTACAGTACAGATGGTCATCAATTCCTTTTTTTGAAAAAGAAGCCAGGAAATCATGCATGCCCAGCTTTCTCCTCCCATTGTTTGTAAATGCGGTCAAGACCTGAAAAGAATTTAGCATAGCATTAGTGACTGGCTGGGAGCAAGAGGTAAGTGGGAAAAAAAAAGGGGGGGGGGGCGCCTGGGTGCCTCAGTCTGTTAAGAGTCTGCCTGCCTTCGGCTCAGGTCATGATCCCAGGGTCCTAGGATCGAGCCCCGCATTGGGCTCCCTGCTCAGCAGGAAGTCTGCTTCTCCTTCTGCTCCTTCCTCCAACTCATGTGCTCTCTCCTTCTCTCAAAAATAAATAAATAAAATCTTAAAAAAAAAAAAAAAAAGAGGGAGGTTGGCAGCTATGTCTGAGCAATACCAAGGCAATAGCAGGGTTTAAATCATGACCCCACCACTAACCAGCCCAGTGACCTTGGACTAGTCACTGAATGTTCCAAAGCTTCAATTTCCTCATGTAAAATGGGCATTATAATAGTGTCTATCTCAAAGAGTTGGATTAAGTGAGAAAAGGCATGTAAACTGCTTTAGCATAGTGCCTGGAAAATACTAATTGTCAGGACATGTTATCTATTATTACCAAATAATCCATATTATATTCTATTAATACTAATGGGAATGTTTTAATAAAAATTTTACCATATTCAAAAGGAAATAACTATACCAAATCCTTCCGTTTTGGACAGGTTGTCTGCCGAAATTTTTATCTCCCTTCAACTAGTCCCTAGGGAAATCAATCAAATAGCTATTCCCTGACAAACAGATACAGCATGATTATCTAAATAACATATCTCCCAAGATTTGATAAGCATTTTACCCTTACATGTCCCTGGGCCTTGGAAGTCTCCAAGGCTCCCAGAATTCATAGTCCTAGAATTAAGGGGTCAAAAGGACACAGATCTCACTATAAAATGTCAGGGTCAGCAAGAAATTTTAGATCAATGTTATTAGCTGATTGGTCAATTTCTAGTGTAACACCGCCCTTGGAGAGAGGTTGATATTTTCATGATTTGAAAAGAATATCAAGGGCTTCAGTTTTAAAATGGTGTCTGTTTAGCAGCCCATGATGCAGCTTTTCTAACATCTCACAAAAAGACAGAAAAAGATAAAATCACAATATCATTAAATTCTAGGAATTACACTTAACATTTGTAGAAGATCCAGGAAATGATTCCAGTAATTCCTAAACTAAACTGAAGAAAGCAACTGTGAAGCTCAACAGATAACCCCTACAATCTCCTGATAAACTGGTCCTCCTGTTATCTTCTTTTTTTTTTTTAAAGATTTTATTTATTTATTTTTGAGAGAGAGACAACAAGCACAAGTACAAGGAGGGGGAGGGGTAGAGGGAGAAGCAGGCTCCCAGCTGAGCAAGGAGCCCAATGTGGGACTCAATCCCAGGACCCTGGGGTCATGATCTGAGCCGAAGGCAGCCGCTTAACCGACTGAGCCACCCAGATGTCCCCTGTTATCTCTTTTTTTAACAATAAACAGAGGGGCAGAGAGGTGAAATAACTTGCCCAAAGTCACACAGCCACTAGATGGCAGAACCCACCTTTTCCAGTCCTGAAACATTCACTGAGTTCTAAACGATTATAATGAACTTCCAACGTGGATATCTAATGGTATCTTAAACTTAATATGACCACATTAAAAGTCCTGATCCTGCCACTCTACTCACTATGGCTGAAGCCTACTTCAGACCCAGTCTTACGTATCTCTGTAAATGGTGTCTCATCATCCATCCAGTAGACTGAGCCAAACAAACAAACAAAATGCACAAAAAAAGCTAGAACTCAGTCTTGACTCATGTTTCTTCTTCACCCTGGTCATCCAGTATGTTAGATGTTTGTGTCTGTTAGCTCTACCTTCGAAATATATCCTAAACCTGACCAGTTTTCACCATTTCTTTTTCTGTTTTCAAAGATTTTATTTATTTATTTGACACAGAGAGAGAGAGCACAAGCAGGGAGAGTGGAGCAGGGAGCCCGATGTGGGGCTCGATCCCAGGACCCTGGGATCATGACCTGAGCCGAAGGCAGACACTTAACACACTGAGCCACCCAGGCACCCCAGTTTTTTCCATTTCTAATAGCTACCACACTAGTCTGAGCCACCACCATCATTTCTTTCCTGAATTATTGTGAACGCCTCCCAAATGGTCTCCCTCTACACACAGCTTTAATTATGTTTTACAAATACAAATCATATCATATTCTTCCCATGCGCATAACCCTGGAGTGATTTTCCACAGTTCTCACAAGAAAACCCAAAGTCATTAAGGGGCCTGTCGACAGGCCCATTCTATGACCTGGTTCCCAAATACGTCTCTGACTTCATCTCTCTCTCGTTAATTTTATTTAAATTCAATTAACTAACATATAGTATATTATTAGTTTTAGAGGTAGAGTTGCATAGAACACCCAGTGCTCATTTCATGACGTTCCCTCCTTAATGCCCATCACCCAGTGACCCCAACCCCCTACCCCTCTCCCCTCCAGCAACCCTTAGTTTGTTTCCTATGATTTAGAGTCTCTTATGGTTTTCTGACTTCATCTCTTCTGTTTTCCTCATTCAGCAGGTTATGGCAACACTGACCCTCTTCTGGTTTCTTTCTTTTTTTTTTTTTAAAGATTTTTTTTTTTTTATTTATTCATTTGACAGAGATAGACACAGCGAGAGAGGGAACACAAGCAGGGGGAGTGGGAGAGGGGGAAGCAGGCCTCCCGCAGAGTGAGGAGCCCGATGCGGGGCTCGATCCCAGGACCCTGGGATCATGACCTGAGCCGAAGGCAGACGCTTAACGACTGAGCCACCCAGGCGCCCCCCTCTTCTGGTTTCTTAAGCATGCCAACTTGTTCCTGCTTTGTGGGCTTTGAATATGCTATTACCTCTGCCAGGAAGTTTCTGAATCAGATCTTCACACAGTTCTTTCATTATTGACATTCAGATCAGCTCAAACCCCATCTCAAGGAATCATTCCCTGACCCCCCATTACTTTATGACATCATCCAAATGTGTTTTCTTCAAAGGAGTTATCATTATGGAATCGTCCTGATCACTTACTTGTTTTGAGGAAATAAATGAAGACCAACCAAATAAGAAAAGGAAAGGCTATTTATTTAGAGTTTTCTATAGCAAAGATGTCAGCTACCATCCCTTGTGTTTGGCAGAGACTCAAAGGCAGAGAGAGAAATGGGAAAGCTTTATAATGGAAAAATCCAAAGGCTTTAGGTATGACCAGATTGGAGTCTGTTGGCATGGGGAAGCTGCTGGACAGTCACCTAAAGCCAGGCATCCTATGTGACTGGTGATGGGTGCATCTTCGTTTATTTTCTGGTTGGTCCTTAGTTGGAAGTGGGGGCAAAATTAGGGAAGTTGCCAGTTATTAGTCAAGTCCTGGCCATTTGGGGCCAATTATTAGAGACAGCAGTCTGACCTCCTACAAGTCTGACAGCAGGCTGGCTTTCTGGGCTGTTCATTGTAGGTAAGAAGCTGATTGCCTAGGCAAGTTGGTACATGTTATGGGTCAAAATTCTATTTTTATATATGATTACCTGTTTGTCTACTTAGTCTTTCAATTTGCTGGTCATATATGTCTCCGAAATGGAATCTAAACTCCAGGAAAGAAGTCCCTTGTCTGTCTTCTACAATGTGGGCTCCCTAGTGACTAAAACACTGCCTGACACATAGTAGTTGATACATATTTGATAAATGAATGATTGAAAGGTCAACTGAGTGCTTAAATTCTTTACTACTGTATATTTATTGTGTGTGAAAGCTAAAAGCAGAATGAAAAGATATAAGTACAGAGATTTCTCTTTGGTCAGCATGATTGACTGATTTTATTGATATATTGATCTGATAGAACTCAAGCACACTAATTCGGTCCCAGTGGAATAAGCTCCTTACCTTTAAAATGGACACTAAATTCTATCATAAATTATTCATCAAGGCAGAAGATGTGTAGTATTAATGGCAACTCTTAACAGTAAATGGGTACTTTGGCACAGACTAGGGTAGGGCACTTTTGTCAATGGCTCTGGAAGGAGTCAAACTAGTCATGACAGGTTCATTCATAATTTGATAGACTTGAAAGAGGAAGAGAAGCCAGGCTTAAAAAAAAAGTTGCAGATAAAGAGCTGGTTATAGTAAATTTTTTTTATTTTTCACATAAAGGGAGTTTAAGTACAAAAGAACAATGTAGCATTGAATGCTAGAAATGAGCCTCCTCAACTCTTAGTTCAAAATCTCCTTCGGGAGCTTCCCGTGGGAAGTCTGCAGCTGACCCCCTTACGTGGAGGGCAGGGGGAGACTGAAGAAAGAGGCAGCCACTCCAGATTGGTAGGTGGCAGTTTTAATAAGCAAAAAAACCTACATACAAGGCTTGACTTGGTTGAACACAAAACGAATCCATCTCTGTACCTGCCTGTGAAATCTTAAAAGTTGGTAGAGACACCTTAACCGGGTTCTGTTATGTATACCATCCCGATGGTCTCAACACATCACTATCTCAAGGCTATGTCCTCGGGGTAGCTTCTGGGAATGGGAAAGGCAAGTGTAATGCACATTCCCAGGACAGAGGAGTGGGTGAGAAGCCTCTGATTGCTGGGGTCCAGTTTGCAGGTCTTCGGTGGTCACATCCTCTCAATGACCTCCCCCAACATCAATTCCATCCCTGGAGTCCCCAGAGCATTTAAATATAGGTTCTCTTAGTTACTTGCTATGGCTGGTCTACACGGCTGCCTTCTTCACTGGAGCATGAATTCTTTAAGGGGAACTCCGTATAAGAACTGTGACCCGTAGTTATATCCCCATCCCCTAGCACAGGGTAAGTATTCAGTCTATGTTTCTAAGAGCAAGAAATGAATACTGCTCACACTCTGTGTGGTATAGCCATTCCCAGCACAGTTCTATCAGGCTCCCCGCTCAGGTCCATCAGGATAAGCTGGTAAAAGAAGGGAAAGATCCCAGAGAACATCTTTCTGTCCTATCAGCTAATATCATAGGACAGCATTTGCTGTGATTTTTCAGAGGTGCTGAATGTGGCTTCACAGCTTCAGTAGAAGGATTGGGCCTAGAAGCCAGGGCTAAGATGATTTCAATGATGTCTCTTTGGAAAGTTTTGGGAATAGATGAAATGGTGTAATACTTTAGCCTTGTGAAGGAGGCTGCTTTTCTTCTAGAACTCCTAGCTTTTTAAAACATTATTTCAGTTAATGGGACTAAAGAAGGTTCACAATTTCAAAGCCTTTTGGTTTAGATATAATTTAGTGAAATGCTTCTGAGGGACAATTTGTCAAAGTATACCGAAAGCTCTAAGAACCCGACATAGCACTTTTAGGAGTTGATCCCAAGAAAATAAAAAAATAACATATGGCCTCTATATGATGGAATACTAGACAACTGTTCAAATTCTTGCTTTGAGGGAATATTTAAGCATATGAACATATGTTCATGCTGTGGTGCTAAGTGTTAAAAAGCTAAAGGATGGCATGTAAATTTCAGATGTATTAAGAATATTGATAGCTGCAAGTTTCCAAGGCAGCCACAGGGAGAGGAAAGAAAAGAACGTGAAAGGAATGAACGAAGAAAGGAAAAGCACGGCCGTGTCAGACGTGCACGGCTCAGAGGCCGCTTGCGAGTCCGCCATGCTTTTCTCTCCTGAACTAAGGACTCCAGCCCGCAGCCTATCAGCTTGGTCTGTAATGCCACCTTAGTCATGTTAACATGGGCATCGCCAAGCGAGCAGCCCTATCTCAGCATGCTGTGTTCCCTGGCCCGAGACTAAGGTGGCATTACAGATTCGGAAGCCAAGTATCTATTGAGTTGTTTTAAAGTGCTCATTTAGTTTAGACTGCAGTGATTTATAAAATGTGCCATCACACAATAGCGGTCCATTCATTTCCAAAATACCCATGCATTAATGGGCATTAATGAATTGCAGGATGGTAAGCAGTGTGGAATATGGTTACATGTGGGCCTGCTCTTGTAGTCTTACATCCATCTAGTCACAAAATACACTCTAATTTCATTGCTGAAACCAAGCTGATAGGATATGGTAATAAGCTGACATAATTAATGGACATACTAGCTTAAAAATTGTATCAAATAGATTCCTTATGATGAAATGGCATAATTATTGCATCAAAGGCCAACAATCTCTCACTAAAACAAATTACTTTGGGGGGCATAATTCATTGATGATTAAATAACAATCAATGTGGAAATATGTAACAGTGTCTATAAAAGACATTTTACTGGTGATATGTATGTTGCAAAGTCTATTGGCTCAGGGCAGATGCTCTGTAATAATTGGAATTTTTTATCTTCTACAGTGAATATTTTCTAGGTAATCTATGAAATTAGATCTGAATTTTAAATACACATAATGAATTTATAGTTGCTTCAGCTTGACTACCAAAAATAAGTTCCTGATCTTAAAAAAAGATGTGTTTTTACTACCCAAGGTCCCTTATACGCCAAAACACAGCATAAGCATTTGTAAATAGCAGATAAGGGAGGGTTTTCAGATCATGATGATAAAAAGCCACACTTCTGTAGAAGAGATAAAGTACTGGATGATTGGGGTGAGGGAGAAAGTCCCTAAAAGAGCTATATGTATGAACCTTGCAAGGAAAAAAAATCAAGGAAATGACAGTTTTCCTGGCAGAATGACCTTCAAGGCCAGAGAGTAAAGGTGTTCTATAGGAGTCTATAAGCCATATAGTTTGAGAAAATAATGGATGCAAAAGAAGAATCTAGTCAGTTCAGAAATAATATGGGGGGGGGTGCCTGGGTGGCTCAGTCAGTTAAGCATCCGACTCTTGATTTTGGCTCAGGTCATGATCTCAGGGTCGTGATATTAAGATTCTCTCCTTCTCCCTCTGCCCATCCCTCTCTCCCTAATAAAAAAAGAGAGAGAGAGAGAGAGAAAGAATATGGGGGGGGGTCATCCTGAAAATTAACTGTATATTGATGGTTGTATATTTCTAGAAAAAGGATAATAATTCGTTTTCTTCAAGACTGAATGGAAAGAGTGCTCATTGGAGGCTGGAGAGACAACAAAGGAAGAGACTTTACTATTTACCGAGACACTCCTGTGTCCTAGGCACACCGTGAAGCCTCTTCACACAAGCTCACCATTCTAAGTAAAAAGTATGATAAAATAATTTCCTGGTAAGCAGAAAAATAGCATGCTTTCTCAGAGCAAATCAATTTAGACCAGCCAAACCAATTGGACCTGAAAAAGGATTTTGAATAGGCAAATACTCTGAGAGCACCTATCTGAAAGCCAAAAGAAATTTGAGACATTTTGTTAATTTTTCTTAATCCAATTAGTTTACAATTATTTATAGATACCCTGCAATTTGTCTTGTCCCAGAAAGACAACCAAATTTTATTTTTATTTTTTTATTATTTTAATTCCAGTAAAGTTAGCATACATTGTAATATTAGTTTCAGGTGTACAATATAGTGACTCAACGCTTCCATACATCATCTGGTGCTCATCACGAGTGCACTCCTTAATCCCCATCACCTATTTTACCCGTCCTCCCACCTCCTCCCCTCTGGTAACCATCATATGGTTCTCTAGAATTAAGAGTCTGTTTCTTGGTTTGTCTCTCTCTCTTTTTTTCCCTTTTCTCATTTGTTTTGTTTCTTAAATTCCACCTATGAGTGAAGTTGTGTGGTATGTGTCTTTCTCTGACTGGCTTATTTCACTTAGCATTATACCCTCTAGCTCCATCCATATCATTGCAAATGGCAAGACTGCATTCTTTTTATGGCTGAATAATATTCCACTGTATAAATATACCACCTCTTCTTTATCCATTCATCTGTTAATGGATTCTTGGGCTGCTTCCATAATTTGGTTATAAATAATGCTTCTATAATCATAGGGGTACATGTGTCCCCTCAAATTAGTGTTTTTGTATTTTGTGGGTAAATACCCAGTAGTGCAATTACTAGATTGTACTCCATACTGTTTTCCACAGTGGCTGCATCAGTTTGCATTCCCACCAACACTGCAGGTGGGTTCCTTTTTTCTACACCTTCACCAACACCTGTTGTTTCTTGTGTTGTTGATTTTAGCCATTCTGACAGCTGTGAGGTGATTCTTCATTGTGGTTTTGATTTGCGCTTCCCTGATGATCAGTGATGTTGAGCATCTTTTCGTGTGTCTGGTGGCCATCTGGATGTCTTCTTTGGAGAGATGTCTGTTCAGGTCCTCTGCTCAGTTTTTAATTGGATTACTCATTTTCTGGTGTTAAGTTTTATAAGTTCTTTATATGCTTAAGACAACCAAATTTTAAAGCAAGGCAACGATAATGATGAGGATGGGGAAGAGGAGAATGATAATATCATCTCATATTTTGTTTTATGATACAGATGATGAAACACATCCCTATTGGTTATTTTGCCTAATCCCCAAAGATACGTCTTGGTGTCTGATGTCACTTCTTCACCCAGCTGTCCAAGGCTGCTAAGGCAGTCACCTTGTACAGGTATATGTAATCTGATAGCATCTCAGCTCAGCAGCACCTGCCCCTGTACCGTGAGCCTCTTGCTTTCTGCAGTGGAGTATCTCCGATGCTGCAGCACAAGACATCTGCCCCCACATATGCATAATGGGAAATATGAGAGGGTTAACATCTCATGGGGAGAGCGGCTACATTTCACAGACAGAAATACATGAGGCCCAGTTAAATTTGAATTTCTGATAAACCAGGAATAACTATTTAGGATAAGTATGTTCCATATAATATTTGGGACATACTTATATGAAAAAACAGTTGTTTATCTGAAATTCAAATTTAAGTGGGGGTCCTATAGTTTATATGCCCGTCTTACCTGTGGGGTAGCACTTGGCTGGTGCAAGGATAGAACCCCCATCCCTGGTGGGATGAAGCTACACTTGCTCACAAGCATAACCAGCTCAATGTCATATGCATGCATTATTTTTCCCTCTTTTCCCATTTAACCCTCATTGAATGCCCATTCTTTTCCCTCTTTTCCCGTTTAACCCTCATTGAATGCCCATTCTTTTTCCCTCTTTCTCCAAATAAACTGTCTGCATGAAAGCCTTCTTCTCATACTCTTTTTTTTTTTTTTTTTTTCTGGAAGAACTCAGGCTAAAAAGGTACTGGCAAATTATATGGAATTATTGTAACGTTAGAGCTAGAAGGAACCACTTTATAAATGTGAAAACTCATTTCTATAAAGTTCAGTTGCATTGCCTAAGGTCACACTGCTCAGTAGAGGAAGATCTGAAACTTAAACTGGGTGTCCTGACTTCCATTCAATGTCCTTCAACTAGAAGACTATATGCTTATGTTTATTGCACACTGCGGGCTTTTTTTAACATATTTTTAAACAAGATTGATTTATTTATTTGAGGAGGGGGAAGGGCAGAGGGAGACACTCTCCAAGCAGACTCCCCACTGAGCCCAACTTGGGGCTCGATGAGGGGCTCTATCCCACGACCCATGAGATCATGACCTGAGCTAAAACCAAGAGTTAGTCACTCAACCGACTGAGTCACCCAGTGCCCCGGCACACTACTGTTTCTAAGAAAAATCAATTTAATATTTCTGTAAATGTGGCATAGTAACACCATTAAGAATGAAAAGCACAGATGCTTTTATTTTCTACCAAAAAACAAAAAACAAAAAACAAACAACTCTCCAAACCCACCGAACAAAAGAACTGACATTGGCAAGTAGAAATTTATTATACCAAACATCTTTCTACACATCTATAGCAAGATACCAATACATGGACTAAGAAAATTTTATAGTGGGGCACCTGGGTGGCTCAGTCACTAAGTGTCTGCCTTCGGCTCAGGTCATGATCCCAGGGCCCTGGGATCGAGCATCCTGGGATCCAGCCCCACCTGCTCAGTGGGGAGCCTGCTTCTCCCTCTCTAGCTCCCCACTGCTTGTGTTCCCTCTCTCGCTGCCTCTCTCTCTGTTAAATAAATAAATAAAATCTTTAAAAAAAAGAAAAAGAAAATTCTATAGTATATATATAAAATGTAATTGCATTTCATTTTATAAGTATAATTTTACTTGAACTTAAAAGGAAAAGAAACGGAAGAAAATGTTTTACTTCAGATACATGCTTCTTTACTACAAGAGATAGTATTTCTTAAAATATCCCTCTAAGAGTGATAAAATAGATCATAACCCTACGAAGAAATTGGAGTCATTATTAGTTTTAATTAAATGTTTCCTTTTTGTATAGTATTCATTGATTGTTCACTGCAAAAGATGAGGGCATTAGCTCTCTTACATTTTTTCCCATCTCCTTGGCTCCCCACCTCCCAGTTTTTGTGAATTATGTTATTAATTTTACATTGCCAAGTTTTCTAATATGTACATCTTATTTCATGACAATCATTTCCACATTTGTTTTGTTATTAGTTCTAGGTTTCAATGGACTCAAATCTAACTGACCCTCCCCCCATCCACCCCCTTCTCCATTTCTAAGGTCCTTATTTTGAACCATCTCTTAATTAGCTACAGATTTCTTCATGAAACAAAAATTTTATTTGCTTGCTTGTTTTAAAGAAGAGCTTTTGGATTCTGAGGGGTTTTTTTTGTTTTTTTTTTTTTTTTAGTTCTTTCGACTTTTGAGAATGTCTGCTTTCTGTCCCTGTATGTGAATGATATTTTTTTTGATATAATATTCTTGAGTCTCATCTTCTTTCCCTTGGGAACTTAGAAGTATGTTTTCATGATCTTTGGAAATCGTGTCGGAAAACACAGTAGGCAATCGGATTTATTCATTTCATAGGTGATTTGCTTTTCTGGCCTGGATACCTATAAAATTATTTTTTTTTTATTCTAGAAATCCGATAACTGAACTAGGATAAATCTTTAAGCATCTTGTATGAAAATTTTATACAACAGTCTGTGTATTTCAGTCTACAGATAAGACATTATACTTTTTATATGTTTACTTGTTTATTCACTGTTTCCCTTAGGAGAAGGTAAGCTTCATGAATCCAGGAGCCTTTGACCTACTAGCTATCGTTATGATTCCCCAGCCTCTAGAATGGGGCCTGGCATATTGTAGGTACTTAATAGTTATTGAATGAACACTTTTGAATGAATGATTTTTCTTATTTCAGATAACTTCTCTTGAAATATATTTTTCTGCTAATTTTCAGTGCCAGTTTGCTGTTCACTTATAGGAGCACGAGCTATGACTTAAGTATCTGTAGGCTAATGTTTTATGGTTTCATTTTCTAAAGGTTTTCTGCAGCTAGAATGTATCTGGAATAAGGAATGGAGTAGAGGCCCACATTTGCATTTTCACAAACAGCTGGCCATTCGATCCAGAGCATATCTCTTATATATTATCTATCATATCTATTACATAATCATTCTTTTCCCCACTTACGTTTCAAGCCATCCTTAAATATAAGCAACCTTCACATGGATTTGGGCCCATTTCTGAGCTCCCCAGTTTATTCTGTTAAATGGATGATTTTCTTCTATCCTGAACTCTTTGAAATATATTTCCATGTAATTTGTACATACCGTCTCTGCCCTCCGTATCTATTGGCTCCTTTCTTAGCATGCTGATCGCTTTCTTTTTGTCACCCACGTTCATGGACATTATCGCAAGCCTTTGCAAAGATGGGTTGCCTATTCTGCTATTCCAGTATTTGAGCTGTTCTCTTTCTGGATTCAGGTTCTCATGAAATTGTTTTAAAATGCAAAATGCTTGTGAGAAATTTTCTTTCATTCCTTAGATTGTTTTCATCTAGATTGAAAGCTTTGGTTTCCACATGCTAGCTCCACCTTTTTTTGTTTGTTTGTTTTGACAGAAGAATGCCTATTATGGTCCATTGACCTATTTGTCCCATGATTTCTGTTCACCTTGTTCATTCCTAAGTGGCTCTATTTAGAATTCTCCTACAGTATTAGGATTAGGCTTTTTGATTTCTTTCCTGTCGAATCTGGACCTGCATTGCTGTCCTTTCAAGCACCAGTTTGAGAGCTAGGCTTTGGTATTTTACCCCCTTTTCTGTACCAGGAGGACATGGGGAGAGTGAGGAATACAAGTGAGGCAAAACTGACATGCTCCTGGGGTGGAATCCCTGGATTTTTAATTCTTTTAGATTTTTGTGTCTGTTGGTTTAATATTTAGTACAGGATTCACTCTACATAGTTGGGAGGTATTTCATATTCTCAACATAAGCTATTTTGGGGTTCCAATCATAAGCCCAATTTAGGGCAACTGTCAACTGTCTTTCACTTTCCCCATTTTGCCTGTTTCTCCCCAGCAGTCATGTTTTTTTTGCTTTTTACTATATCCTAGTCAAAAGAGGGATGAGATAGGGATATCTTCTGAGTAATCTTTTCTTTCTTTCTTTCTTTTTTTTTTAAAGATTTTATTTATTTATTTCACAGAGAGAGACAGAGAGGGAACACAAGCAGGGGGAGTGGGAGAGGGAGAAGCAGGCTCCTGGCTGAGCAGGGAGCCTGAGGTGGGGCTTGATCCCAGGACCCCGGGATCATGACCTGAGCCAAAGGCAGACGCCTAATGACTGAGCCACCCAGGCACCCCCGAGTAATCTTTTCTTGTCCAAATTTTGGGAAATTGAGAAGTTTTAGAATTTTACAGTGTTACGTGGAAGTCCCCTATACTACCTTTTTCAGAATAATTACAGAATGCCATGGATAACTGCACCTTTTGAAAGTAAAACACAATGCTTGTTTATTTTCTAATTGACTCAATTGAAACGTATTAGTGGACATCATTGGGCTCTGTAATGATTAACAAAAATCTTTCTTAAAATCTTAGCAGCTGTGTTGGGTGGCAGGTGAGGGGGTGGGTGAAATAGGTGAAGGGCATGAAGAGTACACATCATGATGAGCACTGAGTAATGTATAGAGAGCACTGAATCACTATATCATACACCCAAAACTAATGTAACACTCTGCTATCTATACTGGAATTAAGAAACTGAATAAAAAAATCCTAGCAACTATGTTAAAATTTAATACAGGAAATTTTTTACTTGAATAGAAATCCACTGGCATCATTATTCACAATCAGAGACTTAAATCAATCTATTCAATAAGGGAGAACTGGTTAATTGCTATTGAATGGTCATGACTAGTTATAATATTTTGCGGAGGAGGGGTTAATATTTTATTCTAACCTGCAGCTTTCTCCTAGGCCATATTTACCAAACTGATAAAATAAAATGGATGCAAAATGAAAAGGATTACTCAATTCAGAAGAGCAAAAATATCTAAATTTACTTAGACTAGTTCGATAAATAAAAGTGTGTTTTATTGCTCTAGTATATTTAATTTTGTTCCCTTTTATTAATTTCTGATGTAGGAGATCACTAGTGACCATTATATTTCTCAACTGTTCAATATATCAAATAAAAATCCAGAGCCATGTCCAACTTTCACTGCTTTCTGGAAAATGATATTGAACCACTGATACATATATGAAGGAAGTACGGAGGTATGCAAATTCTAACTTTAAGAGTGGTCAATGTTAAGACATTTTAACACTCTCAAAACAGTTCTTCATGAAATTCAGGATCTTTTTTTTGTGTTTATTCTAGCACTGGCCTCTTTACTATTTTCTCTCTTAGCCTGTACTGACATCAGGAACAATTCAATTGATTAGTCAATCATGTCCAGCCAATGGCCAATATAAAATCAGAACATTTGAGAGCTGGCAGGGTCTTTAGAAACCAGCTAATCCTATTCGCCCTGTTAGAGATGAAAAAACAGAGGCCAAAGGTGGAAAAAGTAATAGCTCAGTTATGGCATAGTGCAAGATCCAGAATCAGAATCAGGACCTTCTGATTCTCAGATTTTGCATTCTTTCCCCTGTGATTCACCACCTCCTGAATTTGATTAGTAATTTTCTGGTTTGTTTGTGTCTTTATTTGAACTAAATTATAAAACCTTTTCTAGAATTGAATTAGCCAAGCAATGATTTTGACATCATGTGGATAGAGTCATTATTTAGCAAATACTTAGCATTTATGAGGTTTGTCTACGGCATGCCCCACCACCCCGCCCCGCCCCATCCCCCTTGGTCCTTTTGCTCTGTGCTGGTCCTTCTCTACTGATTTTTATTCTTTCAGAGACAACAAAGACTTGCTTTCAGCAGGCTTTTTAATAGCCCCAATAAAGTTTTACCGGTGACAGCTCCCAGGACATTTGCTTTTTAACAGATGCCGGGCATTCAATTCACTCTCACAGAGAAGGTTTCTCTGAGGCATCTTAACACTTATTCTCACATCCACCAACCCCTACCACATCCAGGGCAATATCTACTCTTCCCATCAAAGGCAATGACCAAGTACTTATTTGTCCCTCCACCTGTCGGCAAACATGGATTGTGTGCTTGCCCTCTACCATGCACGGAGCCAGTTACCAGCGACAGGACGAGAAACGAGGTCCAGTGCCTGTCCTCAAAGCATTCACTGTCTAGGTCTCCAACAACAAAAATACTGTTTGCCACAAAAATAAATACAAGGAAACAGTGCTTCATCTTGAAAAGTTTTTCATTTCCTGGTTTTGAAACAAATGTAACAATGGGCCCTTAATTAGTTCTCTAGGATCAAAAGTGTTACTCGACAATATCTTTGCTCTGTGGATTGAAGAGCAATATTTTACACCATGACCTCATTAAAACTACCGTGGTTTCTATAAATAAAAGCCCTTGGATGATTAGTATGAGAACTGACATTCGCATCATTCATTAAAAAAACAAAAGGCAGTTGTTGCTACAAGTGTGTCTGCAGCACAGATATATTGATTTGTTCATTTCCTTTGGGGGGGGGGACAAAAAGGGATACACGAACTACACCATCCTAACTGTTTTTCATAATGAATACCTGTGGTTAGGGAAATAATTTAGGAGGAACTGAAATGTCAACTAGATGTTCTCCTCTCATCAAGGTATTATCCAGTACATTATTTCTCAGTGCCAGGAGGGTAAACATAAAGGATCACATTTTCAAATAGCTTAGCTAATGTTAAGACATATCAATCTTCATGTGTGAAATGAGTACAGTAATTGTTTGGGTGTATGACAGCAGATGCATGAAAATATAGATACACATTTGTGGTATGGATTTAAGATGGATGTTAGAAAATTTAGCAGAACCTTACACATTTCCATTAACCATTTGAAAAACATGCGGACTTATATCCCCCACAAAGAAACACCAGCACTAAGATAGAGTGGAGATTTTATATATTAACCTGTAAACATCTATAGGATTTTCACATTGTTTCAGAATTCCTTCCCAAACTGATGAATATTAAAGCTTAGCCATATTTATGGATATGTTAGGTACAAGTAGATGACTATATACAGAGAGTGAAAAGTTCAGAAATGCTGAGCTACGAGCAGCAGTGGCAGGTAACATGGGATATGCACAATAGAGGAGAAAAGACTTGGAAGGGACACACAGTTGGCTTCTAATATCTGAAAGGGTGATTAAGACAACAAGCAGTGTACTGATTCTACATAGATCCTGAGGGCAGAACAGATCAAAAAGGTTTTGTTACAGAGATCGGAGCAGTTTGATAAAAGGAAGGGTCAAAGAAGTTTCTACCAATCAGAGGTGTCTGAAAATGGAGTGTAAAGCAATCTCTCTCCTGGATCAGAAGTGGTCAAGCAAAAAGACAGGTTGGCTAATCATCAAGTTTGCTGCATAATGCGTTAATATTTTTTGATGTTTTGTGCTTTTAAAAATTATTAATCAATGTTATATGTCAATTATACTTCATTATGTGTCAATTATGCTTCATTAAAAATAAAATAAAGTTGGTGAACTAAAAAATATATTAATATATTGTGTAGTTGCTTGTTATGCTGGCTGCAATTTTTTGTTATTGAAATAGATGTCTTTGCAAGAGTCATTGAGTATTACTTATAAATTTTAGTTGCAAATAACAAACAAATTCCAAGCAGTTAAATAAAGAAAGGAAAATGTGAGGGGACCAGTATAATATAAATGTGTATTAGTCACTTCTTACTTTCCGGATTAGGACTCTCTGGTGTGCATAGTTCAAATCTTTCACCCTCCACTGACAGTCTAGGTATAGTTTATAATCACCTTTCTCCTTCTTCAAAAGAGAAAGACAAATAGGAACAGCTATAATCTGCAGAAGGAGTCAGAGCAGTTTCATGGAAACTAAGAGCAAAACACAATGGCGGAGGTCTTAGAAAGGACTTGGTCTATGTGATAGAGACAGACATTGCATGAGTCACAACTTATTCATGTCCTTCCCACTTAATAGACCAGACCAAATGTGAATTTTCTCTAACCAAATTTGAATATCAGAGGATAATCTGATTGGCCCTGCTGGGTCAGATGGCTCTTCCAGGCCTAAACAGCAATGGCTGGAGGTTGGGCACTTATGGTATAGATCTGGTGGAAGAGCGCTGATCCCTCTGGATCAAGTGGCTTTTGAAGAGGAGATGATGGTTTGGAACTTGTATACCACATGTGTTCTCAAGGGAACACCATATATCAGCGACAAACAAAGCATGGATATTTTTCTTTGAAAAGACCTTAAAACATGATAAAAACAGCATTGACTTCATATCTATTTTCAAACATTAAACGTTATTTGAACACTATCAACAATGTTTAGGCATGGTAATTGCTTATCTTAGAAATGTTTTAAAATGTAAGGGTTGGATGAATTTGGAAGTGTGTAAAGCAAAGTGACAAGCTTGATTCCTATCAACAGGGACAGAACTGGGCTATCATTGATCTTTCTACTTATGCTATTTCCCCCTAATATGGAAGGAAACAAGACGGTAATGTCCTTTATGCTAAGACCATTTTATAACCATTTTAAAAATACCTTTAGAATTGGCAAGTTAATAGCCATGAGACAACAGACATGAAATGTTAGCAAGTAACAAGACTTGGCTTTTAACATATATTAGAATGCTGGCATATAAGTAGACAGTTGCACTTCCCAGTTTAAAATCCATTCTGGAAATCATACCTATTATTTTATAGCCAACATATTTTCCTACTAACACAAAAGGCACAGCAACACTAGATTTTTTTACACATCTCATTCCTGGTATTTGGCCCTAAATGGTTGAGTATTTTCCAAAGTAAAACTAACACACAAAGCACAACAACCTAGAAATTTGGTCAAGATTGCAAAGACCACTTGCAAATGTCAGAAAAGTTTGGAATAAAAGCTGTGTCTTAGTCACTGCTGCACAAGCATAAGAAATCGCAATGTCTTGCCATTTACCAGAACTGGACTTCTGCTGCACTGTGCCCTGTCTCCTGGGGCCACATTGCCATGGCCCCGTGCCCTTGCTGCAACCTGTCATCCCTAGTTCTGAGCTCAGGACCTTGGTCCTGCTGTCGCTTGGAGTGCCTGTGCCCCAAATACTGACACCACAGCACCACAAGCACGCCAGTGCCAAGGATCTTGGCACCGCGGTGCTGTGTGCATACCAGCATGCCAACCCAACAAAATGGGAAGGCAGCCTATGGAATGGGAGAATATATTCGCAAACCATCTACTGATAAGGGCCTTATACCCAAGATATGGAAGGAACTCATACAATTCAATAGCAAAAAATGAAATTATAAAATGGACAAAGGAAGAGTATGGACGCTTTCCCAAGGAAGATCTACAAATGGCCAACAGGTACATGAAAAGGTGCTCAACATAACTCATCATCAGGGAAATGTAACCCAATACCACAAGAGATAACACCTTACACTTGTTAGGATGGCTGTTTTTAAGAAGACAAGAGATAATAGATGTTGGCAAGGTTGCAGAGAAAAGGAAACCCTTGCATACTAGTGGTGAGCATGGAAGTTGGTGCAGCCGCTGTGGAAAACAGTATGGAAGTTCCTGAAAAAATTATAAGTAGAACTACCATATGATCCAGCAATCCCACTTCTGGGTATATATACCAAGGAAATGAAATCAGGATCTCAAGGACATATCCACATCTGCATGTTCATTGCAGCATTATTCACAATTGCCAAGACACAGAAACAACCTTAAGTGTCCATGCATGGATGGATGGATAAAGAAATTGTAAAATATATACATACATAGCATGTGTGTGTATATAATTATATATTATGTACAATGTGTACAATGTATATATGCATATTATATGTAACATATACAATGTATACATGTCATTTATAATGTATATATAACATGTGTTCTATATATACACACATATCATACACACATCATGTATATGTATATATACATACCATATATATATGTGTGTATATATATGTATATATACACATACCATACACACACACACATATACATACATATATATATATATATATATATATATATATATATATATATATACCAGACCCAGAAAGAGAAATATTGCATGATATCACTTATATGTACAATCTAAGAAAGTCGAACTTAGGAGAATGATGGTTGCCAGTGTCCATGGAGTGGAGAAAATGGGGAGATGTGAGTCACAGGGCACAAAATTTCAGTTAGAAGATGAGTAAGTTCTAGAGATCTAACATACAACATGGTAACTATAGCTAACAATAATGTATTGTATACTTGAAATTTGCTAAGAGACTAGGTCTTAAGTGTTCTCACCACACACACACACAAAATGGTAATTATGTAAGGTGATGGATGTTAATTACCTTAGTTGTGGTAATCATTACACAAGGTATATTTATATTAAAACACCATACTAGGGGCGCTTGGGTGGCTCAGTTGGTTAAGCATCTGCCTTCAGCTCAGGTCATGATCCCAGAGTCCTGGGATTGAGCCCCACATCGGGCTCCCCACTCAGTGGGGAGTCTGCTTCTCTTTCTGCCCCTCCCTCTCCCACCCCCCACTCATGCTCTCTCTCTCTCCTCAAATAAACTTTGAAACACCATACTGTAAACCTTAAATATACACAATACTTTGTCAAAATGTTTTTTAAAATGTTGCAGTAAAAAAATTTTTTTTAATATGGAAAGAGTCCAGATGTCAATCGACAGATGAATGGATAGAGATGTGCACACACACACACACACACACACACACACACACACAAATGGAATAGTACTCAGCCATCAAAAAGAATGAAATCTTGCCATTTGCAATGATGTGGATGGAACTAGAGGGTTTTATGCTAAGTGAAATAAGTCAAAGAAAGGCAAATACCATATGATCTCAATCATATGTGGAATTTAAGAAACAAAACAGATGAACATAGGGGAAGGGAACGAAAAATAAAATAAGATGAAAATAGAGAGGGAGGCAAATCATAAGAGATGCTGAACTCTAGGAAGCAAACCGAGGGTTGCTGGAGGGGAGGCGGGTGGGAAGATGGGGTAACTGAGTGATGGGCATTTAAGGAGGGTGCGTGATGTAATGAGCACTGCGTGTTACATGCAACTGATGAATCACTAAATTCTACCCCTGAAACTAATAATACACTATGCGTTAACTACATTGAATTTAAATAAAAATTAAAAAAATTTTTTAAAGCTGCATCTGTGGTCAAGTTCCCAAGAAGCAGTCTGAGGTGAGTATTCTTGTTCAAGTGACTGATTGAGGGGTGAGGTGCTCTCAGAAAAAGTGATGTGAGGGAAGCAAAATAATGGAGCTGAGGGACCTTTAGCAAGAATGTAGTCTCATCTGGAGATGGGCCCCATCTGACAACTTGGAGAAGCTCTGGAGCACAAATTTCATCACAAATTTGGTCCCATGGGGCAGAAATCTTCAATATATCATAAACAGAAAATCACCCAATTTCAATTTTTTAAAAGTATTTGAAATGAATTTAAAAATCTTTAAGATGACACGGCTTCTCCTGACTCCATCACATTCCCCTCCACCCATTCAACCTATAAACAGCTCAAGGAGAATGTGGCCGATATCAAACATGCTTTGCTATTACTCAGACAACATCTGGAAGAGCCCTCCAGAGATATTTTTTAAGTTAACCTCTTACCAACTAGAGCTATTTACATATATCTGCAATCTACTCTCAGACATTAAATGTGAGCAAACACTGCTTAATGAAAACTCTAATATAATTACTTTCACTCTACCCTCAAATCAATTAACTGCCTATAGAGAAAAATCCACCTAGTAGAGTTTTAGTAGATAAAAGAAGAGAATAAAAAGAGAAAATCATTATCTATGAAAAAGAAAGGAAAATACGTTAATATTTACTGAGCACCAACTCCGCATGTCCCAGGTGCTAACTTAGGTCCTTTGCATATCTCGTTCCATTCAAACCTTGCAGCGATCCTTTGAGGTAGATATTACCATCATCTTAATTTTGCAGATGTGTAAACAATCTCAGAGAGAATAGATAATTGTGGAAACTTACAAGCAGCAGAGCCCAAAATTGTATCCAGATGTGTCTCATTCCAAAGATTTGCCCTTTCCATTAAACTCCCAGCTCTTAAAGACAGTTCCCAAACCAGCAGCAACAGCCTCATCGGAACCTGCAGAATCAGAAATGTGGGATAAGGGGACCATCAATCACTAACTATTCATTAAGTAATTACTGAGTGCCCACTCCATGCCAAACACTGTTCTAGGTGTTAGGTGCTGGGTGTATTCTCTTGAATAAGGCAAGGTTTGGGGGTGCCTGGGTGGTTCAGTCGGTTAAGCATCTGCCTTCAGCTCAGGTCATGATTCCAGGGTCCTGGGATTGAGCCCAGTGTCAGGCTGCGTGCTCAGCGGGGAGCCTGCTTCTCTCTCTCCCTCTGCCACTCCCCCTGCTGCTGCTCTCTCTCTCCCTCAAATAAATAAATAAAATCTTTTCGAGGAAGAGAGACAGAGATAGCGACAGAGATTATGACAGAGAGCACAAGTGGGGAGGAGAGGGAGAAACAGGCTCCCGGCTGAGCAAGGAACCCGACACGGGGCTCGATCCCAGGACCCTGGGATCAGGACCTGAGTCGAAGGCGGATGCTTAACCAACTAAGCCACCCAGGCACCCCAAATAAATAAAAGCTTTAAAAAAAAAAAGAAAAAGGCAAGGTTTCTGTCCTCATGAGGCTTACATTTTGCAGCTGTAATATATGCAAGGTGTGTCTATATACTTATGTGTGTATACCTATATACACAAATATGTATAATTGTTCTCCTAAGGAGAGCACTGTACAATTCTCAAGATTCCAAAAGCATATTTACATCAGTCAACTCACTAGTCACAATAACTCTGCAAATTAGATTGAATAGGTATTGTCATCACCACTTTACTGGTAAGAAGAGGTGCTTAGATTGTTACGGAACCTGGACTGGATCGCCCAACGGAAGAACCAAGCGGCACCTGGAGATCTTGGAGGATAGGAAGTTTACTTAACACCGGCGGGCTCAGAGGAGAGTGGTCTCCAAAGGTCTGAGCCCCGAGCACAAAGGGGGCAATTTATACACTTCCACTTCCGCATATTTGGCACTTTTGGTGCATGCGCAAAGCGGGGCAGGGAGAAGGACCCGGATTGGTGCGAGCGGAAAGCAGAGCAGGGAGAAGAACCCAGAAGAGCCCTGGGGCAAGGACTGGGACTCTCTCGCTGGCTCAGTCGGCCATCTTACAACATAGATTTTCCTTATCCCCAAGATCATAATAGTACTTTCTTTTGAGCACTTCCTATATGTATCAGGCACTGTGCTAAGCACTTTATATGTATTAACTACTTTGTTCCTCACAACAACCTCATGAAGTAACTACAGTTATCATCTTCCTTTTAGAGTGCAGAATTTCTGAGACAGAGAGAGGTTAAGTAACTAACCCAAGATCACACAGCTGGTAAGTAGATGAGCCAGGCTCAGAACCCAGGCATTTTAGACTCATGAGCCTATGCTGCCATGATAAACTCTCTCCGGAGGAGTTACTTGCTTGCTCAGGACTAAAATCTGTGTATGTATTTACCTACATCTAATCTTAAATGAGAAATAATTTAAGCCAGTTTGGAAGGAAACACAAAGTGTAACAAGAAAGCATATATTGAAAGCATGAAGGAAAGATGAGAGGATATCTAGAATAAGGATGTAAAGTGGGTTAAGGGTTAGAATAAGAAGTGCATATCATCATGGGCTTCATTTTTGCCTTATGTGGGTCATCACTTTTACTCTAAGCTCTTTAGAAGTCAGTGTAAAAAAGAGAAATCTGGCCAGTGTTAAAGTTCATAGTACCCAGATCAATTGTTCAGAGCTACAACTGTACTTGGCACTGAGATCAGATAAGAATTTCTCTGCAGAGTCTTCCCATAGATGACACCTTGCAATGTAATGAACATCCTCGCAACAGAGGAAACAAGAGTTTCAAAGAGCTGTGTCTTTGGTGCCCCTCCTGTAAAATGAAATCCCCAAAGGGAAGCTCAGTGGAAACAGTTCTGTGGAGGGCTCTGACAAAATGAGCAGGTCATTAGCTCTTTGCTAGTTTAATTTAATTATAGTAACTTCTTTAGTATATCTTGAACAATAAATGGAATACATATCCTCAAAACAAGTCTCAAGTAATGCTCCTCTCAGCTCATTTTCTGGTGTGTATTGGGAAGCAATAATTTTAAGATTATATTCCTTGACATGTGTTCTGAATGCAGCTCTTTTAAATTGCTAGTTAATTACCTCATTTGCTGTAACCAATAGTTGAGCACAGAATTGACATCCTGTGAGGCCTATCAGTTTCCTAATAAATACTCACTCCTAAGTGGATATTTCCCCTGGCTTGACCCAAGATCTTAGGGGAAAAATAGATACCTATGACCATGTTTGTTTACACAACTTTTTTGGAAGGTGTTTCCTATATGAAAACACTCTTCCTTAGCACCTCCAGGTAAGGCATCATCAGATGCTACCACCAAATGTGGGGGTCAAGTTCCCCAAAACATTTAACTCCTCCATGAGGTATATGGAATAATGAACCATTTTGAAAGAACTCAGAACATGGCACCCCAAAATATGTGACTTTGCTGATATTGACATGCAATATTGATTATCTTGAGTTAAAGGCACTTGAATAATAACAAATGCAAAGAGGACTCTCTGGCCATCCTTCTTTTTCTTTCCTTTTTTTTTAAGATTTTATTTAGGGCACCTGGGTGGCTCAGTCGTTAAGCATCTGGCTTCGGCTCAGGTCATGATCCCAGGGTCCTGGGATCGAGTCCCACATCGGGCTCCCTGCTCGGCGGGAAGCCTGCTTCTCCCCCTCCCACTCCCCCTGCTTGTGTTACTGCTCTCACTATCTTTAAAGATTTTATTTATTTATTTGACAGAGAGAGCGAGAGAGGGAACACAAGCAGGGGGAGTGGAAGAGGGGGAGAAGCAGGCTTCCCGCCGAGCAGGGAGCCCGATGTGGGACTCGATCCCAGGACCCTGGGATCATGACCTGAGCCGAAGCCAGATGCTTAACGACTGAGCCACCCAGGCACCCCCATCCTTCTTTTTCTTAAAAGCAGGAGATGAAACTCCCTTGTAAAAGATGTCCTCCTGATACCAGAGGGAAAGTAACATTTTTATCACCAAGCATCAGAAGTTGAGGTCAAGAGAAATTTGTAAACACACCTTGTTAAGCTAACCCTTTTCTTCCTAATCACTTCTCCACCAAACTGACTACCCTAGCCCAAGCCCCTCTGCCTCATCATGTTTCACAATTTATTCTCTTTGTCCAACTCAGCACATAAGCGTTCAATTTCAACTGCTTCTTCAGGTCTTCATTTTTTCTGGCAAAGACTCCCATGTACATGTAAAAAAATAATTAAAACTTTTGTGTTTTCTCCTGTTTGTCTTATGTCAGTTTAATTCTTGGGCCCAGCCAGAGACCCTGAGAGGATATGGAAGTTTTTCCTCCCCTTTAATTTAAAGACCTTAAAAATGAAACCATATGTCCAAATATGTCATTTGTACCTTAGCAAGGAAAATGTAAAGGTTAAGACAAGCATGTCCAGCTTGCAAAGGTTTAAGATCACAGAGTTATTAAGATATAGAGCCAAGACTTGAATCCTGTTCTTCTGGTTCAAGAGCGAATGCACTTTCTATTATATTACTACTGATTTACTTGTGTAACCAAAGTCCAAGAGAATGAATGTGAATGCATAGCATATGAAAATTCTAGCCTTCCTGGGGAACTCAGTGAGGAAAAGTTGCTAGTACTATTTATTGAATTCTCACTACATAACAAAATCTATTTCAAGCTATTCACATTATTTGCTTCATTTTAATCTTACAACTCTGAAAAGCAGGTGTTACTGTTTACCCTGTTCCACAGATGAGAAAATTGAATAGCAGGCAGGTGAAGTGACTTGCCCAGGTCAAGTAGTAAGAAACAAAATTCAACATCTGATCTCCAAACCTGTGCTTTCAAACATTACAGAGCTTGTTTCGAGTAAAGATTCCATATAAAGCATTTAGCTAAATAATTCACAGATTAAACATAATGACTGAAAGTCTAAGGTATGGGAAAACATACCCATCAGCCAACAGTGAACTCCAAAACCATAAGACATACAGGCTTTAACTAAAGAGCCACCACAAAACCATAAAATATACAGGCATTTAACTGAAGACCCACTGCTACACCTTCCTACTCTGAACTAATTATTAATGCAATGTGTTCGTTTTAGCTGGTCACTGGAAGCACAATTCAAACTGCTCTCATAGGCAATGTGTACACAGAACATTCTGAAGGAATTTGAATTTCCTGAGGAAGATATTTTATCCTCTTGAGAGGCAGCCAATTTAACTTGAAAAGAGATTATAGAGCTTTCCCTGCACCTGTCCCCAAGGTTACTCACCCTTCATAGTTAATAGGAATTCCATCGTTTGCAGAATACATATTCACACGTAAGCATTTTAGGCTAAAACCAGAATGCTTTCTTTATGAATTACCCATTTAATTTGCATTTTTATCGACGCAAAATCTATCAATCTATCTCTAATTAGAATATAGAGGTTAGGGGTATGAGGTGTGGAGTTCTACCTCTTGGGTTCAAATTCCATTTCCATCGCTTATTAGCTCTAAGATCTTGGAAAAGCTATCTTTAACATCTCTGAGCTCTGGTTTCCTTATTTGTGAAATGAGGACATAAACAGCACTTCATGAAGTTCTTACGCAGATTAAAAGAGAAGATGTTTGTAAGACATTTAGCACATGTTCTAATATGGAGTAAATGCCCATTCATTTATTAAAAAACATTTGCTGATTCTATACTCTGTACTGGACACTGCTCTAGGCATTTGGGGCATATGACTGAAGGAAGCAGTCAAAAATCCTTGCTCCCACAGAGCTTACCTTCTAGTGAGCAATAAATGTTCATTATCAGCATCGTCCTTGTGGTTGTCACCATCATCGTCACCATCGTGAAAATCATCAATGGGTGTCCAAAAACTGTTTAGGGATTTTACAGTGTGTAAAGATACAGATGCCCTTCAAGGCAGCATTACTAGGTGGCTCATTAGGCTCAGTGGAACAATTCAGGTCGTGACTAATCAACTCTCAATTTCACATCAGGGTCTTATTGTATCAAAGGCTGCTATACTAATTTTTCAAGCTCTAAGGATTATATAGTGGATAGATTTCTGTGCAGTCATAAATCTGGAGAAGAAAAGAGTTAAAAGGTAGCTGCTTCCCAGAACCCTAAGCCACAGCTGCAATCGCTCGGGCAGAGTAGCCCTTTGATCGTGCTTTTCCCTGCAGAAAGAGAACCAGGAAATAAAACATGAAAATCTTTGTTTTGAATTTCCAAATGGACCCCTTGGAAGCACAACTTCCAGAGAAGACAGGGGTCCCTCCAGAAGGCAGATAAACCATGTCTTCTTTTACCATTAAGAGGAGAGAGGGCCATTTCTATTTATCAGTAGGAGTCCTGCTGGCGACACACAGAGTGTGCAGGTGTAAAGACAAGTAATGAGATCAAAGAGACCAGAAAGTAATGCCGTTAAGGGGACCCGCATCAGTTATTTGTGTGTTTGGGAAAAGTCCTTCTGTTCTCACATCTGGATGATTCTTTTTTTTTTTTTTTTTTAAAGATTTTACTTATTTATTTGAGAGAGAGAGCATATGAGAGGGGGGAGGGTCAGAGGGAGAAGCAGACTCCCTGCCGAGCAGGGAGCCCGATGCGGGACTCCATCCAAGGACTCCAGGATCATGACCTGAGCCGAAGGCAGTCGCTTAACCAACTGAGCCACCCAGGCGCCCCGCTTTTTTTTTTTTTAAGATTATTTATTTGAGAGAGAGAGAGAGAAAGAGAGAGAGGAGGGGAGAAACTCAAGCAGACTCCATGCTGAGCACAGAGCCCGATGCAGGGCTCGATCTCACGACCTGAGCCAAATCCAAGAGGCGGATGCTTAACCGACTGCACCACCCAGATGTGCCTCACATCTGGACGATTCTAACACACCACAAAAAGAGGAGCCCATACAGGACTCTATAAGCTAACCCAGGTCTGAAGCAAAGAGAATGATACCCTTGGCAAGTCAAGTGGCTATAGGTACAGTAATGAAAACCTGACCCTACCCTAGGCAGGACAGCCCAAACCCATTCCTACTGAGAAAGACTGGAGATTTGAGTGAGCTCTGTATCCACATGATACAGATGCCAGCAATCTTTCTCTATGTGTGTAACCCAAGTCTCCCCAAAATGTGACATCTAAGCTGGAAACTGGAAGATGACTAAAAATTAGTCAGTTCGAGGAGGCGTGAAGACAGGGAAGTGAGAGTGTTCCGTGAAGAGAGACAGGCTGTGGGAAAGATGCAAGGAGGCATCCTGGAGGAGCTCATTGTTTGGGGTGGCCAGAAAGCCAGACAGAAGCCAGATAGCAGTGTATTTTAGTACTCTGAGATCAAAGGTATCCACACGGCACCGAAATTCATAGCTATCCCATGAGTTCTCACCCCCTTCATTTATAAGCTAATTTTAATCAATTATACTTAATTAGTATAACTCATAAATGATCAAGATTATAATTATATTACATATCTGTATTATGTAATTAGATAACACATAAGAGAACATGTTTGATATATTTATCTCCTATAGTATAGCATAAACGTATACTTATAAAAGAATTATTAATTATAAGTAATTATTAAGTATTTATTGAGTGCCTGCTCCTTGTCAAACACTGTCCTAAGTGCTGGGGGTACTCTCTCGAACAGGTCAGGCAAGATCCCTGCCCTCATTAAGCTTACTTTTGGGGAGAGGGAAGCAGACCATAAGCAGGTAACAACACAATTTTAAATTTCATGTAATAAAACATGTTATAAAATAAAACCTGAAAATATAATAGAGATTAACTGCCGAGTGAGGAGGGAGGCACTTCAGATACAGTGTTTAGGTCTTTTTATAGTGGCAACATCTGAGATGAGATGCGAGTGACAAGGGCACAGCCAGAGGAGAATTTCAAGCGTATCAACTGAGATTTGAAGGCCATGGGTACAAAGGAACTTAATGTGTTCAAGGAACATAAAGAAGGGCGATGTGAATGGGATGTTATGAGGGGAGAAAAAAGTTGCATGAGACAAGCGTGGTGAGGTAAGTGCAGGTTAGATCATGCAGATCCTGGGAAGTAAGGGGAAAGGAATGTAGATTTCATTTTAAAATCAATGGAAAGCCAAGGTCACTTTCGCTCTTTCTCAAATTCCTAGTAGAGAGTTGTAGGAAATGTCAAGGGATGCGTTTGGTGCATGCTTGTCAATGAGGTCTCTTGGCTACCATTTGCTCTTGTCCTTTCCTGCTCCAGCTGCTATAGTGTCCCTGACAACTGAGATGCCACAGTGATACCTCCATGTCGCAAAAACAAGGCTTCCCTGAGGCTACAAACTTGACGAGAGAGCACTAAAGGCTGATGGCTTCTTGGCACTGCAAATGGAGATTGATCTGGTTCTGACTCACACAGTGTATTTGTTCTGCGCTCCAAAGTCACCCCACATGAGGAACGTGCCCTAACTTATCCTTATAGGTGCTGCCCCCTAGCCTTAAGTGTTACTCTCTTGCACATGTACAGGCTAGAAAACAGCCCAGGTTTATGCTCTTCAAATCCTACACAGGCTTGAGTGATATGTTTTTCATATCACTATTTTTATCTTTATCATATTGTGATGATTTTCCCGTGCCAAGACTCAGGTCTTTGAGACCTAGGCTTGAGGACAATCTGAGTGATAGACATTATGATGTTCTCAGAATTATTCCTTCATTTCCTCCTTTCCTCTCCCAATATGACATTGGAGAACATTCGAGAAGACTAGCTCAGCCCGGAAGAGTTCTTTTCCAAGATGCTACACAGTCTTACGTAAATAGACCCTTGGTGGACCTGGCCCTGTTGGTCCTCTACACTGGTTAAAGTTGCCAAGGGCGGAACTTTGAGGTCACTGGTGATCCTGATAAGATACATGTCACCAGAATGGTGGATATGGAAGCCTATTGGAGTGTGCCGAGAGACAACAGGAGGTAAGGAAGTAATGACGAACTCTAGGCAACTCTTTCTGGAAATTTTGCTACGAAGAGGAGCAGAGAAATGGTGGTGATGCTAGAGTAGGACAAGTATTAATAATATCCCATATTATATATGTAGAAGTGAAGCTTGGGGGTACGATGCCAGTGTCAGACAGTTAGTAAGCCATAGCCTTGGGACTCAACTCCAAGGTCTTCTGGATCTCAAGCCTCCTGTTCTTTCCACTACACCAGGATGCAATATGTGCCTAAAGAATTCAGCCTGAAAACCTGTCTTAATTCTGCAAGAGTATTTCCTTTTACCTAGTACTCTGGGAAGGTCAACTGGTTTCATCGCTCATCAAGGCATGGTTTCTCTAATAAACAGAGCTGAGAAAACACAGATACAGAAGAAATAACTAGTGAACGTGCTGAATTTGAAAGAGCTGCACTGCATTTGGTTTATCAACAAAATCTCAACGAAATCTTTCGGTTGACTTAAAAACAGTAGGGGAGTGGAACTTAACATTCTTATCTCTTGTTTGATTTAATTCATATATCATGCTAGGACTTTTATTTATTTATTTATTTTAAAGATTTTATTTATTTATTTGAGAGAGAGAGAGCACATGAGAGGGGGGAGGGTCAGAGGGAGAAGCAGACTCCCTGCCGAGCAGGGAGCCTGATGCGGGACTCGATCCCGGGACTCCAGGATCATGACCTGAGCCGAAGGCAGTCGCTTAACCAACTGAGCCACCCAGGCGCCCCATGCTAGGACTTTTAGATCCATTTGTATGGTCTCCGTGGAAGACGATGCATGATAAATGACCCTTAACAGATTCATTTTCTGAGTGTCAGCCACAATAGCCAACAAAACTTGCCACTTTTCAAACCCTCAGATTATTTTTGTACTTTCTTGATTTTGCGTTAAGTGCAGTCCACAGCGGAAAATCAATACTGATGGGTAAGCACAGCATGCTCACTGCCCTCGAAGAGTTTCTGTTCCTGGGATAAGTGCCATACAGAAATGGACCGGAAGCATGGATGAGACACATATGCATAATGAATGTGCTAACTCTCCATTGTAAGAACTGTTTATAATGGAGAAAATCTGGAAAACAACAATATTGAGGGCTGAGTATTTCCAATGATCTCATTTTTGCTTGTAAAATATCTGTGATTTGGCTTCTAATTAGAAGACAATGCCACACACCACTTGGATGCAGCTCCAGAGAATCACGATGAGTGAAAAAAGCCAATTCCACCAGGTTACATCCCATATGATTGCATTTACATAGCAATCTTGAAATGCCAAAATTCTAGAAATAGAAACAGCTCAGAGGTTGCTAGAGATTAGGGATGGAGATTGAAGTGAGGTGAATGTGGTTATAAATGGGCACCAACAACGGATCCTTGTGATGGAATTGTTCTGTATCTTTTTTTTTTTTTTTTTTTTTAAGATTTTATCTATTTGTCAGAGGGAGAGAGAGAGAGAGAGCACAAGCAGAGGGAGTGGCAGGCAGAAGGAGAAGCAGACTCCCCACCGAGCAGGGAGCTCAATGTGGGACTCGATCCCAGGACCCTGAGATCATGACCTGAGCCGAAGGCAGACGCTTAACCGACTGAGCCACCCAGGCGTCCCAATTGTTCTGTATCTTGACTGTATCAATGTCTGTATCCTGGTGGGGACATTGTGCTATCATCTTCCAAGCCACTGGGGAAACTTCGTGAAGGGTAGACTGGGTCTATTTGTATTATTTCTTATAATTGCACATGAGTCTATAGTTATCTCAAAATAAAAACTTGCATTTAAGTAAAAGGTAAGGCCGTTTTACGTGTACATAGTATGGATGGGCATAAACAACTAGCCATGCCTAAAACAGGTGATAATTGTCCCTTTCCCCAAGCCTGTACATAAACAGTAGAAAACCATTTAAAATTATAACCCCAGGTTTTATTTCCATTTTTCCTGGAATTAAATGTAACTACAGCTGAATTTCCCTTCTTAGTATCATAAAACAAAACAGAAAGTGCCAGATTTGAAATAATGCCCCAAAGAGCAGATGTTCTAAGAGTTTAGTGCACTGAGTTTCTGTTGTCATATCAGTAAAGGTTTAATTAGATTTCTAATAAAAATAGAGACATCATTAAGAAAGCTTCCTGAGACACGCTGCATGTAGGCAATATAAAATTAATGTTCATTTCGACAGAAGCATGAAAAAGCAGGAATTATCTATTTGGACTTTCCTTAGTTTTAACCAGAGAAGTCAGTCATTAAAGATTAAATGTCATGCATTTGATTGCTTTGGAAGTAGTGTCAAAAAAGCACCTCCCACACTGTGAATCCAAAACAAAAAACAAAAAACCAACACTCTCACACCTGTACTAACAAATCAGACTGACTTTGACTTCAAGCAAGGGAGGCGCTTCTCTAATCTTCTCACCAGCCCATAGAAACCTGTCCCTCAGAACCAGTTTCTGTCCAAGCAACAGCTCAGCTAAGAAAAGAAGTTACTGGGCAAAACCATTTGTTTCCCCGTCTGAAAGTCCATTCTCTAGTCCTGGTGGCCAAGCTGGTAATGGGCTGTTCACACACAGTGTAGCTGGTCAGCTTCACTCCAAACACCTAATCTCCTCTGCATTTAGCCTGAAAGTGTGATAATGAGGAAATAAATTGTAGGAGCCAATTTGAAGTGACATGGACCCCGAAGAGAGAGGGTCTGGCAAGCCTGTGCTAGCTGCCATCTCTCAGACTGACACCTGGTAAAAGCTGCAAAAAGGTATTTTATGAAGGTAAATCAAATCATAAATAACTAGATTAAGGAGAAAATAAGTTGCCTGGTCAGTGTCCTCTCTATAACCATTCATTGATTCATTCATCAAATATATAGTGGGCACACAATGCAAAACAGCAGAACGCAGTAGGTAAGGGAATGGACTCTAGATTTCAGGAGAATTGAAATAAGATCCAGGCTTCTCAGACACAAAAGGTCACATCTTGTATGATCCCATTTGTATGAAACGTCCAGAAGAGGGACATCCATTGAGACAGAAAGCAGATTAGTGGTGGCTGGGGTTGGGGGAAGGGAATGAGGAGTGGCTGCTCAGTGGGTACGGTTTCTTCTTGTGGTGATGAGAGTGTTTTGAAACCACCTAGAGGGGATGGTTGCACGACATTGTGAATGAACTAAATGTCACTGAAATGTTTGCTTTTAACTGGTTATGTTCAGTAAATTTTCTTTCAAAACATTTTTTTCAATTTAAAACCCAGACTTCTCAACTATGTAGGTGCATGATCTCAGGCAAGTTCCATAAGCCTTCCTGTACTCTCGGTTTCCTCAGAGTATAAACTGGGATAACATTACTTGCCTCCTAGATCAATCTCTACTGGGTCTCTAACGTGGCATCTGGCACTCAGTATGGTGAGGGAAGGAGTGGTGATGTCCTGGGCACCGTGGGAAGCAGAAAGAAGTCAGAAATGGGTCCTGACCTCAAGTTGCTCATGGTCAAGATGTGGATATAGAGAAGTGAACACTGAGGTTTATGGAATCTAGCAGTGTAGAGTAAAGGAATGAATAAAATGTTATGAAAACATGGGAGAGGAAAAGGATAATTCTGCTGGTAGGAATCAAGGAGCTTCACTGAGGAAGTGAATTCTAGCACAGGTCATGAGGATGATTTAGACATTACTAGATGAAAAGGAAAGCCATTCCTGGCAGAAAAAAAGAGCAGGTACAAAAAGGATAGGATCACGAAAAGTTTGTTTTTTCTTCATCCATGAGCTTTAGGAAAATAATATACCTCAGAGAAGGCCATCAGCATTGGGAATTCTTCAGCTCGAAAAAGCTGTCTTCAGACAGGGGACCCTAAACCATCCCCGACAAGGGATTTACTAGGAAGATTCTCTTTTGCAAGCCTATAAAAATGAGAACTAGTAAAAAAGTAAGTACGTAATAAATAATAAAAAGGTAATAAAGTTGGACTGTGGGAAAGTTTTTGTTTCTCAACAATTAAAGGCAATACTTAAGGTACCATCTACTGGAATCTTAGAGAAGCCTTTCCAATCGAAAAGCCAGTAGGAAACATGACTAATTAAAGTGGAATTCCTCGTTGCCTTCTACCGTGTGACCTGGTGTTTTCGGCTCTCCTTCAAATGCCAAATAAACATGCCCCTTACTTGCTGGAACTGAAGGCTGTTGAATGATGATGTTTGACTGATGTTTTTTTCAAATAACAAAGAAGGGTGCTTCATTAGGTTGTCAAATCTAATTTTGTCTGTGCTTTATCTTCACTCTGTTGTTTTAAAGTGTTAGAGTTATATTATATAGCTGCTGGGGAAAGGTGATTTTTGGGAGGAGACAATTTTCCTTTTGAGCCTGGTACATAATAGGCAGAGATATGTGGATTACAATGGTAGCCTAGTTTAGTGGAAAGGTCATAGAGTCCCTGAATGACCTTGAGCAAGTCACTGACACATCTTACTGAGCTCTTAGAAGAATCAGCTGAGATAAAGCAGGTGAAAGTGTTTGCTACACTTCAAGTGTGAAGTCATTTAGTGTGAGCCTGCATTTTCAGTGGTGACTGATGACTATATGCTTCTGAATTAATGAGATTTCAGTGAGCAAACATCTCCGCCATCTAGCACACATCATGTCCAGGAACAGTCTTCCGAGATTAAAGTGACCCATACCACTCCCAGCGGCAGCGCTAAAAATCCAAATGTTTCTCATCCACTGAAACTGTTGGTTGAGTCCCAGGATGTAGAAGCCATTATTAGATCATAATGGATACAGAGAAAACTGAATGGCCGGCTGCTAACTCAGTCATTCTTTCTAGAAGGCACAGATGTTGTGCGCCACACCTCAGGTTTTTTGCCAACTGTGTTACTCTCATGGATTTATGGGGCATCAATGTGCTTAGAACTGCCGATAAATGTTACGACGGTCACAAATTAAGAATGGCATGATTTTCACTTCACAAGTAGGGAGAATATTGTTGAGAAACCGAGACCGTTCTTTACATGTGTTCGATAATGATTTTAAGTCCTTGCTCTGTTCACGTCCCTGTGCTTGGAGCATAGAATGCACAGATGAACCATTCATTCTATTTGTATAAAATAGTGCTAAACTGAACATAACTGAGTGACAAAATGGCTGCTAGAGCCCCAAAGAATACTGTTCTATCAGGAAGAGAACAGAAGAGTTCTGTGTTGGGCTGCTGAGGAATACTTCATGGAGGAAGAGAGATTTGAGCTGGGCCTTGCTGGATGGCATGATTTAAATTGAAGGGATGAGGGAGAAAGAACTACATAGGCATTTGTTCTGGGGATATTCATTTAGAATCACAGATCTGCATCAACTCTGGCCAGGGACTTTTCTGGCTGCTCTGGTTATTAATTATCTGTATAGACTAAAACCTAAATGACAGTCAAATGAAGAGTGATTAAGTGAGCATATGGGATCAACAAGCAACTAACCCAGATGAGGATGCAGATGGTGAAAATGATCAGGGTTGTCATCTGGGGATGGTTTCTCTCTCCCAGTATTCCTCTGCTCCCTTCCATGAAAATAATAAGGAAGAAGGCCCCTCATGACATACAGTGAAGATAGGTGGGATGTAAGGACAAAAGTTAACCCAGAGTCCTTGGGTTATAATGATTTTGTTTCTCTCCCTGTATCCTGGTGGGAAAATGGATAAAAGTGATAAACCCTCTAAACTAGAAAAAAATGCAAACTTGTGCCCAGACATTCTTGCATCCAGTTTTATGGGAATCAGGATCCCTTAAGGCTCATATACACAGCCCCTAGGGGTCCATGGACCCTAGTTACAAATATCTTAAAATGAGCCAAAAAGGAGAGGGGAAAGATGGCGGAGGAGTAGGGGACCCTATTTCAACTGGTCCCTGGAATTGAGCTGGATAACTACCAGACCACTCTGAGCACCCACGAAACCAGCCTGAGATATAAGAAGATCTGGATCTCTACAAACAGAATATCGCAGGCAGTTGGTTTTGAGGTACAAAGCGGGGAGCTGTGATTCCGCGGGCAGATATCGGAGGAAAAACGGCGGGAGGGTGCCTGGCCGTGGGGATCCTACACCGCCGGTGAGTGACAGCCTCGCGCGCTGCGGACGGGCACAGATTTGCAGACCAGTAGCGCCGGGAAAGAACTTTAGGGCGGCCCCTGGGGTGGAAAACCAGACCGGAGGGGTCGCGTGCTCGCGAACTGCAGCCCCCCCGACAGAAACCGGAGCGACAGTCGCGCACACGCAAACTGCAGCCTCCGAGAGGGAAACCCGGTGCGCCGGGGTGGAACCGGTGAATTGCAACCCCCGGGGGTGGAAACCCCAAGCGGCGGAGTCACGCGCGCGAACTGGGAGCGGCTGGCGGTTTTAGAAGCACAAAGGGCAGAGACGTGCCCCGACCTGGAGGCAGGACTGGGGGCCCTGCAGAGGGGCGCACAGCCCAGGCCGCTGCAGTTTATAGCAGCACGGACAGAAACGGAGACGGTGTGGCCTGGAGAGCTCACTGAAGAACAGACTGCGGTCTCTCTGCTCTGAGGCAGAGGGTTGGAAACGGTCTCTTCTGCTCTGACTCGCGGAAGAGACGCGGAAAGCCGCCAGGGAAAGGTGCCAGAGAACAAAAGCCCCAAAGACTGATTCCCACTGAGCCCATTCCCCACCACAGGGGCGCAGGGCAACTCCGCCCAAACAGGGTTGCCCGAGTAACAGCGCGGCAGGCCCCTCCCGCAGAAGACAGGCTGGGAAAACAAGAGGCCGGCAACCCTAAGGTCCCAAGAAAACAGGTGCATCTTGCTTGGGTTCTGCTCAATAATTTGGACTCTATACATTCCCTCAAACACCCATCAACAGAATGACTAGGACGAGGAGCCCCCAAAACAGAAAAGACTCAAAGATTATGACTTATGCTGCAGATTTACAAATGGATGCAGACATAACCACGATGTCAGAGATAGAATTCAGGCTTGCAATTGTGAAGACAATGGCTAGAATGGAGAAATCAATTAATGGCAACATAGAGTCTCTAAGGGCAGAAATAAAAGGTGAATTGGCAGAACTTAAAAATGCTATCAATGAGATCCAATCCAATCTAGATAATCTAACAGCTAGGGTAACTGAGACAGAAGAGAGAATAAGCGAACTGGAAGACAGTATAATAGATAAAAAGGGAAAAGAGGAGGCCAGGGAAAAAAAACTCAGAATCCATGAAAATAGAATCAGAGAAATAAGTGACACCATGATGCATTCCAATGTCAGAATAATTGGAATCCCGGAGGGAATGGAGAGAGAGAGAGGGCTAGAAGATGTATTTGAGCAAATCGTAGCTGAGAACTTCCCTAATCTGGGGAATGAAACAAACATTCGAGTCCTAGAGGCAGAGAGGACCCCTCCCAAGATCAAGGAAAACAGGCCAACACCCCGGCATGGAATAGTAAAACTTGCAAATCTTAGAACCAAGGAAACCATCTTAAGGACAGTTAGGGGGAAGAGATTCCTTACGTACAGAGGGAGGAACATCAGAATAACGTCAGACCTATCCACAGAGACCTGGCAAGCCAGAAAGGCCTGGCAAGACATATTCAGGGTACTAAATGAGAAGAACATGCAGCCAAGAATACTTTATCCGGCAAGGCTTTCATTTAGAATGGATGGAGAGATGCAGAGCTTCCACGACCAGCAGAAGTTGAAAGAATATGTGACCACTAGGCCGGCCCTGCAAGAAATATGAAGGGGGGTTCTATAAAAGGAGAAAGACCCCAAGAGTGATTTACAACAGAAATTTACAGGGACAATCTATAAAAACAACGTCTTCACAGGCAACATGATGACAATTAATTCATATCTTTCAATAATCACTCTCAATGTGAATGGCCTAAACGCTCCCATAAAACGGCACAGGGTTGCAGACTGGATAAAAAGACAGGACCCATCCATATGCTGCCTACAAGAGACTCATTTTGAACCTAAAGATACATCCAGACTGAAAGTGAAGGGATGGAGATCCATCTTCCATGCCAGCAGACCTCAAAAGAAAGCTGGGGTAGCAATTCTTATATCAGACAAATTAGATTTTAAACTAAAGTCTGTAATTAGAGACACAGAAGGACACTATATCATTCTTAAAGGGTCTATCCAACAAGAAGATCTAACAATTGTAAATATCTATGCCCCCAACATGGGAGCAGCCATCTACATAAGCCAACTGTTAACCAAAATAAAGAGTCATATTGATAACAATACGTTAATTGTAGACCTCAATACTCCACTCTCAGCAATGGACAGATCATCTAAGCAGAAAATCAACAAGGAAACAAGAGCTTTGAATGATACATTGGACCAGATGGACCTCTTAGATATTTACAAAACATTCCACCGTAAAACAACAGAATACTCATTCTTCTCAAGTGCGCATGGAACTTTCTACAGAATAGACCACATACTGGGTCACAAATCAGGTCTCAACCGATACCAAAAGATTGAGATTATTCCCTGCATATTCTCAGACCACAACGCTCTAAAACTGGAACTCAATCACAAGAAAATATTTGGCAGAAATTCAAACACTTGGAAGCTAAAGACCACTCTGCTCAAGAATGTTTGGGTCAACCAGGAAATCAAAGAAGAACTCAAACAATTCATGGAAATCAATGAGAGTGAAAACACATCGGTCCAAAACCTATGGGATACTGTAAAGGCGGTCCTAAGGGGGAAATACATAGCCATCCAAGCCTCACTCAAAAAAATAGAAAAATCCTGAATTCACCAACTACACCTTAAAGAACTAGAGAAAAAGCAACAAACGACGCATAAGCCACGCATTAGAAGAGAAATAATTAAAATTAGAGCAGAAATCAATGAATTAGAAACCAGAAACACACTAAATCAGATCAACGGAACTAGAAGTTGGTTCTTTGAAAGAATTAATAAGATTGATAAACCACTGGCCAGACTTATCCAAAAGAAGAGAGAAAGGACCCAAATTAATAAAATTATGAATGAAAGGGGAGAGATCATGACTAACACCAAGGAAATAGAAACAATTATTAGAAATTATTATCAACAACTATATGCCAATAGACTGAGCAATCTGGATGAAATGGAGGCCTTCCTGGAAACCGATAAGCTGCCAAGACTGAAACAGGAAGAAACTGACAACCTGAATAGGCCAATAACCAGTAACGAGATTGAAGCAGTGATCAAAAACCTCCCAAAAAAACAAGAGTCCAGGGCCTGATGGATTCCCTGGAGAATTCTACCAAACATTCAAAGAAGAAATAATACCTATTCTACTGAAGCTGTTTCAAAAAATAGAAACAGAAGGAAAACTTCCAAACTCATTCTGAGGCCAGCATTACCTTAATCCCCAAACCAGGCAGAGACCCCATCAAAAAGGAGAATTTCAGACTGATATCCCTGATGAATATGGATTCCAAAATCCTCAACAAAATCCTAGCTAATAGGATCCAACAATACATTAAAAGGATCATCCACCACGACCAAGTGGGATTTATCCCCGGGATGCAAGGGTGGTTCAACATTCGCAAATCAATCAATGTGATAGAACACATTAATAAGAGGAGGGAGAAGAACCATATGGTCCTCTCAATTGATGCAGAAAAAGCATTTGACAAAATACAACATCCTTTCCTGATTAAAACTCTCCAGAATATAGGGATAGAGGGAACATTCCTCAAGTTCATAAAATCCATCTATGAAAAACCCACAGCGAATATCATCCTCAATGGGGAAAAGCTGAGAGCCTTTCCCTTAAGAACAGGAACAGGTCAAGGGTGCCCACTCTCACCACTGTTGTTCAACATAGTACTAGAAGTCCTAGCAACAGCAATCAGACAACAAAAAGAAATAAAAGGTATTCAAATTGGCAAAGAAGAAGTCAAACTCTCTTTTCGCAGATGACATGATACTTTATGTGGAAAACCCAAAAGACTCCACTCCCAAATTACTAGAACTCATCCAGCAATTCAGTAATGTGGCAGGATACAAAATCAATGCACAGAAATCAGTTGCTTTCTTATACACTAACAACGTAACTGTAGAAAGAGAAATTAAAGAAACGATTCCATTTACAATAGCACTGAAACCCATAAGATACCTTGGAGTAAACCTAACCAAAGAGGTAAAGGATCTATACTCTAGGAACTACAAAACACTCATGAAAGAAATTGAAGAAGACACAAAAAGATGGAAAAATATTCCATGCTCATGGATCGGAAGAATAAACATTGTTAAAATGTCTATGCTACCCAGAGCAATCTATACCTTCAATGCCATCCCGATCAAAATTCCAATGACGTTTTTCAAAGTGCTGGAACAAACAATACTAAAATTTGTATGGAATCAGAAAAGACCCCGAATCGCCAAGGAAGTGTTGAAAAAGAAAAACAAAGCTGGGGGCATCACGTTGCCCAATTTCAAGCTATATTACAAAGCTGTGATCACCAAGACAGCATGGTACTGGCACAAAAACAGACATACAGACCAATGGAACAGAATAGAGAACCCAGATATGGACCCTCAACTCTATGGTCAAATAATCTTTGACAAAGCAGGAAAAAGCATGCAATGGAAAAAAGACAGTCTCTTCAATAAATGGTGCTGGGACAATTGGACAGCCACATGCAGAAGAATGAAACTCGACCGTTCTCTAACACCACTCACAAAGATAAACTCAAAGTGGATGAAAGACCTCAATGTGAGACAGGAATCCATCCAAATCCTAGACATCGGCCACAGCAACTTCTTTCAAGATACATCTCCAAAAGCTAGTGAAACAAAAGCAAAAATGAACTTTTGGGACTTCATCAAGATAAAAAGCTTCTGCACAGCAAAGGAAACAGTCAACAAAACAAAGAGGCAACCCACAGAATGGGAGAAGATATTTGCAAATGACACTACAGATAAAGGGCTGGTATCCAAAATCTATAAAGAACTTCTCAAACTCAACACCCAAAAAACAAATAATCAAGTCAAAAAGTGGGCAGAAGAGATGAAAAGACACTTCTCTGAAGAAGACATACAAATGGCTAACAGACACATGAAAAAATGTTCATCATCATTAGCCATCAGGGAAATCCAAATCAAAACCACATTGAGATACCACCTTACACCAGTTAGAATGGCCAAAATGGACAGGGAAAGAAACAGCAAATGTTGGAGAGGTTGTGGAGAAAGGGGAACCCTCTTACACTGTTGGTGGGAATGCAAGTTGGTACAGCCACTTTGGAAAACAGTGTGGAGGTTCCTCAAAAGTTTAAAAATAGAGCTACCCTATGACCCAGGAATTGCACTACTGGGTATTTACCCCAAAGACACAGATGTAGTGAAAAGAAGGGCCATACGCACCCCAATGTTCGTAGCAGCAATGTCCACAATAGCCAAACTGTGCAAAGAGCCGAGATGCCCTTCAACAGATGAATGGATAAAGAAGATGTGGTCCGGGGCGCCTAGGTGGCTCAGTCGTTGAGCATCTGCCTTCGGCTCAGGTCATGATCCCAGGGTCCTGGAATCGAGCCCCACATCGGGCTCCCTGCTCGGCGGAGAGCCTGCTTCTCCCTCTCCCACTCCCCCTGCTTGTGTTCCCTCTCCCGCTGTCTCTCTCTCCATCAAATAAATAAATAAAATCTTTAAAAAAAAAAAAAAAGAAGATGTGGTCCATATATACAATGGAATATTACTCAGCCATCAGAAAAGATGAATACCGAACTTTTACATCAACATGGATGGGACTGGAGGAGATTATGCTAAGCGAAATAAGTCAAGCAGAGAAAGTCAATTATATGGTTTCACTTATTTGTGGAACATAAGGAATAACATGGAGGACATTAGGAGAAGGAAGGGAAAAATGGGGGGGGGGAATTGGAGGGAGAGATGAACCATGAGAGACTATGGACTCTGAGAAACAAACAGGGTTCTAGAGGGGAAGGGGGAGGGGGGATTGGTTAGCCCAGTGATGGGTATTAAGGAGGGCACGTACTGCATGGAGCACTGGGTGTTATACGAAAACAATGGATCATGGATCACTACATCAAAAACTAATATGTATTGTATGGTGACTAACATAATATAATAAAATTAAAAACTACAAAAAAATAATATAAAAAAAAATGAGCCAAAAAGACTCCTGGCTAAAATCATGAAGTTGCTTTGTGTATTAGTCATTGGTTTCCCCATGTTTGGAATTAGTTCCACTTCTGCCAAATGAATTGGCAGAAATTCCAGCATATAGAGTGTCTTTTCCCACTTACAAAGATTGTTAATTATTTCCTTAGGCTTCAAGCACCATTGTAATTAATAATAGTTCAGATGAAAAATAAATTAGAAAAAACATCCCAGATGTTCTCTTATAGCATAGATTATATTAAAAACAATATTTAGCATTTCAGGAGTTACTTATATGTTCCCAAAGTTGTCAGAAGTGTGTTGATAGTTAACAGAAGCTGGTCAATAGAATTACCTCTGGAGCACGTGTACAATTATTTTGACTCTTCCTCAATCCCACCACTTCTGAAATCATAGCTCATGCTGGTCCCTCCTAGAAGTGGACTCTTCCTCTTGCCCGGGGTCACAGGGCCACCTTTAGGACAGGCACTGGGTTTTCTCCACCTGAGGATCACCAGTAGCGCCGCGTACTGTGTCTTAGGTACTCAGAAACTCTCTTGTGAACCAAAGGAAAATGCTTTCAAGGTAAGCCTAGTTCCATGTAGTGTCATGTTCTTTGTACATTGTAAGAAGTACAGATTACACAGGGCCCTCTTGGATCATGTTTGGTTTTAAGAGGAAGAGAAAAAAGAATCCATAATAACTCTAGCTCAGTTTCTCTCAAAATATGGTCTCCGGACCAGAGGCATCAGCATTACCTGGGAATTTGTTAGAAATGTAGACTTTTGAGCCCCACCTAGACCTACTACGTCAGAAACTCTGGGGGTGGGGCATTCAATTCTGTGTTTTAACAAGCCTTCCAGATGATTCTGAGGTCGAGCTAACATGAGAAAACTAGCAATCTAGACAATGATCCTACTAAGAGGAGATTTGTTTGCCGAAATACTGACACACGATGATATTCTACAATTTCCAATCCATTGAAGTCACCATGTCAAGAAAAAGAGCATTGAGTAATGCAAGGGGCACTGGCATGGGAAGCAGCCAGACCGGGAACGAAATGCTAAGCTCCACCGCTTGTTAGCTGTGTAACATTGGGCAATGTTTGCAACATCTACAAGATCCCGTTTTCTCATTCGCGAAATGAAGTTATTGTACAAGTTGATTTTAAAATTCCCTAAAAGCCTATAATTCTGTGTGTTTCACTGTAGGCAGGTACTCGTACATATTTATTGAGTGTCTATCACAATTGCAGCAAATCTGGAGGATATGAAAAAAGAAAAGATAGCTCCTACTTTCGAGAGGCTAAAAATCCAACCAGGAAATCATGTCACTTACACATAAAGGGAAGAGTAAGGAGTGACATAAAAATATGAGCCTAATCATGGCAAGCTCAACTCAGAATTAAGGAAGCCTGCTCTTTCTCTAGAGCTGATTTGAAGGACATCCAGAGGATAAGTCTGAGGAGAGCCTTTTTCCCACCAGGCTATGTCACTGTCTCCAGAAAAATCTAACCAGCCATATCTGGGTAATAGGCAGAAGTTTAACAGTTTTTGAGCACTTTCTATATACCAGGTATTGTATGTGCTGATTTACATACACATTTTATTTTATTTATTATTATTTTTTAAAGATTTTATTTATTTATTTGTTAGAGAGAGCGCAAGCACACAAGCAGGGGGAGCAGCTGTGGGAGAGGGAGAAGCAGGCTCCCTGCTGAGCAAGGATCCCAATGCGGGACTAGATCCCAGGACCCCGGGATCACGACCTGAGCTGAAGGTAGACACTTAACTGACTGAGCCACCCAGGCGTCCCTACAAATTTTATTTTAAAGGTGCATGAGAACCCAAGAGTCGGATCCTAAAATCATACCCATTTTATAAATGAGGAAGCCAAGGTTCAGGATTTAAATAACTTACCTAAATGTGCACATCCCGGAGATCCATTTGGGATTTAATCCCAGGTCTACGGACTTTCAAAGTCCCTTCTTTTCTACTATGTAAGTGTTCCACTAGAGAGATGAGGTTAGGTAAGTGTGGTGAGGCTAGTTATTAAATGAGTGGATACTTCATATAGACAAAAAAGCTATTAATACGTGTGAGAACAATAGAATAGGAATAAAATAGTGTCAGTAAAGCCCTCTGAGTTCTAACAGAACTCAAATTGAGAATAGAGCTTGTTCACACTTTTTGCATATGAAAACTGAGCGTGCTCGCTATAGTTAGCTATGGGAATTCTTTCATGTGAGTTTAAGATACTTTCGTTTTGTATTTATGATGTTTTCACAAAAAAGGATCTATTTTATAAAAGTTAAATTAGCGGGCTTAAGCATTCATGCTCTGAGATCTTTCAGACCTTCTGTAAAACAAATAACTATTAAATATGGTCCACTAGAGTCCAAAGATCCTGGAAAGAGGATGTATAAGGTTAGACCAATTTAAGATACTTTAGGGCTTATAAGTGGTTCTCATAGGAATTAAACATTTTATATTCTAAAAGGAATATAGACCTTTTTGCTTCCCAAAGATTCAAGGCATTGGTTATTTGGTTGCTGGGCAATCTCACCAGCAACCAGTTCTTCAAGTAAGTTAATTACTAATGAAGTAAGCTCTGGGAACCCTGAAAAACAGCTTAGCTTTTACTCAAATAAGGTCTTTGGACCAAAACCCATGGGCCATTTTTTTTTTTAATAAAAGGAGGGAGGATCTTATTAAAAACAGTATTTAATCAACCCTTATCATTCAAGATTTTCCTGACACATTGGGTCATCCTGGACCTTCCATGATGATTTTAAAGCATTTATCTTTAACCTGCCCTGATAAATTTAGGTACTTCTTCAAATGCCTGTTCTGCTTCATGACTAGATAATTGTCATCACATCAATGGCTGTCTTCTATTTAATTTGGCTAGTGACATCTATTGTTAGGGAAGCGAATTCCTCTCAGCATGAGTATTTCCCAGCAGTTTAGAAGACATTCAGTTCTGTTCCAGTTGCATTCAGTTCTGTTCCGGTTGCAGACCTGAAGCAGGGGTTCTCATCCCAACTGCACATTGAGTCGTCAAGGTAATTTTTGAAATATACTGATTTCCAGGTTCAATCACTAGAGATTCCGATTCAGTTGGTCCTCAGTGTGTCCTAGGCAATGGTACTTTTAAAAAGCTGCTCCGGTGATTAAAACATATATGGTCTCAGTTGAGAAGTCTTGAGACTGTGTTGTCATATAAGAAGAAAACTCAGCTCATTAATTCCACAAGGATTCCTTTAATTGGGAAGATGCTGGGGACAGAAATTTACCTATGAGCCTTCATGTAACCTTGACGTCTCTTTGAGAAAGGATATTGTTTATAGGAGCAAAGTGTTGGAATCAGCTGAAAAGCCTCCTAAAAAGTGAGAAATTAATAATGTATTCTATTATTTAATCGGGAAATTCCCCTCTCATTAGTGTTTATTTTTTGTTCCTCCCAATATTTTCTTGGATGTTCACATTCCACCGTAATAGACTTTAGAAACATTTTTGTTAAGTTCTTCCCTTCACCCCCCACCAAATATTATTTCCATTGGTACTTTGGTTAAGATAGTATTAAATTTCTAAATTAAATTGGTAGAGAATTGACATCTTTTTTTAAAGATTTTATTTATTTATATGGGGGGCAGAGGGAGAGAGAGAAGAAGACTCCCCGCTGAGCAGGGAACCCAATATGGGGCTGGATCCCAGAACCCCAGGATCATGACCTGAGCTGAAGGCAGACGCTTAACCAACTGAGCCACCCAGGCGCCCCGACAATTGATATCTTTAAAATGATTGATCTGTAAACCTCTCTTGTTTAGTCCTTGTTGGTGCTACCCTCCTGTCCCATACTCTACCCATTTCTATACTGCTTTCTGCCAAAAGACTGTGTGGTCCAGGCAGCCTTACCATCTGGCTTCTGGTTGGGTTCGGCCAAGGGGAAGAACTGACCAAAAAATGCAAGACAGCAAAGCATTTTTCCTTCTAGCTTCCACTTGATTCAGTGTCAAGGCTTTAGTGGTTGGGTGTGGCCAGGAAAGCAGAAGTTCCAACTTAACCATTTTCCATATATAGGTCACTGTCTGCCCTGCATATTTTCCAACAATTTGAGTTACATCTGTCTTCAATGGTCAGTTTTAAAATAGTGGATATTTCTATTTTAAAATCACCCAGGATCTAACTATTAAAAGCTGTTTTTTCAAATGTTGGTGATTTTTTTTCCTTGGGATTGTATTTTATGTTATATATGTTTACATAGTTTGTAATTCTCTTTTATTCTGGCTTTGCATTATACTGTGAACATTTCTCAATGTCATTACATCTATTCAAGGCTATATGCCAAATATAATCAGTTAAAAAATGCAATAGAGAGCACCTGGGTGGCTCAGTTGGTTAAGCATCTGCCTTCGGCTGGGGTCATGATCCCAGAGTCCTGGGACTCTGGGATCAAGTTCTGTGTTGGGCTCCTTGCTTGGCAAGGAGTCTGCTTCTCCTTGGGTCTGCTCTGCCTGCCACTCCCCCTGCTTGTGCTCTCTCCCTCTGTCTTTCAAATAAAATCTTAAAAAAAAAAAAGAAAATACAATAGAAAAGTATTCCATTGGGAGGGGGGAAAGATGGCAGAGGAGTAGGGGACCCTATTTCAACTGGTCCCCGGAATTGAGCTGGATATCTACCAGACCACTCTGAGCACCCACAAAACCAGCCTGAGATGTAAGAAGATCTGAATCTCTACAAACAGAATATCGCGGGTGCTTGGTTTCGAGGTACGAAGCGGGGAGCCGTGATTCCACGGGCAGATATTGGAGGATAAATGGCAGTGGAAGGGTGCCTGGCCGTGGGGATCCTACACCGCCGGTGAGCGACAGCCTCGCGCGCTGCGGACGGGGCACAGACTCGCAGACCGGTAGCAGTGGGGAAAGGACTTTAGGGCAGCCCCCCGGGCGGAAACCTGGAGCAGTGGGTCACGCGGGCAAACGGGGAGAGGCTGGCGGTTTTAGAAGCACAAAGGGCAGAGACGTGCCCCGACCTGGAGGCAGGACTGGGAGTGCTGCGGAGGGGCGCACAACCCGGGACGCTGCAGTTTATAGCAGCACAGACAGAAACGGAGACGGTGTAGCCTGGAAAGCTCACTGAAGAACAGACTGCGGTCTCTCTGCTCTGAGGCAGAGGGTTGGAAACGGTCTCTTCTGCTCTGACTCTCAGAAGAGACGCGGAAAGCCACCAGGGAAAGGCGCCAGAGAACAAAAGCCCCCAAAAACTGATTCCCGTGGAGCCCATTCCCCGCCACAGGGGGGGGCAGGGCAACTCCGCCCAAACAGGGTTGCCTGAGTAACAGTGTGACAGGCCCCTCCCGCAGAAGACAGGCTGGGAAAACAAGAGGCCGGCAACCCTAAGGTCCCAAGGAAACAGGTGCATCTTGCTTGGGTTCTGCTCAATAATTTCGACTCTATACATTCCCTCAAACACCCATCAACAGAATGACTAGGACGAGGAGCCCCCAAAATAGAAAAGACTCAAAGATTATGACTTATGCTGCAGATTTACAAATGGATGCAGATATAACCAAGATGTCGGAGTTGGAATTCAGGCTTGCAATTGTGAAGACAATGGCTAGAATGGAGAAATCAATTAATGGCAACATAGAGTCTCTAAGGGCAGAAATGAAAGCTGAATTGGCAGAACTTAAAAATGCTGTCAATGACATCCAATCCAATTTAGATAATCTAACAGGTAGGGTAACTGAGGCAGAAGAGCGAATAAGCAACCTGGAAGACAATATAATAGATAAAAAGGGAAAAGAGGAGGCCAGGGAAAAACAACTCAGAATCCATGAAAATAGAATCAGAGAAATAAGTAACACCATGAAGCGTTCCAATGTCAGAATAACTGGAATCCCGGAGGGGGTGGAGAGAGAGAGAGGACTAGAAGATGTATTTGAGCAAATCGTAGCTGAGAACTTCCCTAATCTGGGGAATGAAACAAACATTCGCGTCCTAGAGGCAGAGAGGACCCCTCCCAAGATCAAGGAAAACAGGCCAACAGCCCAGCATGTAATAGTAAAACTTGCAAATCTTAGAACCAAGGAAACCATCTTAAGGGCAGTTAGGGGGAAGAGATTCCTTACGTACAGAGGGAGGAACATCAGAATAACGTCAGACCTATCCACAGAGACCTGGCAAGCCAGAAAGGCCTGGCAAGACATATTCAGGGTACTAAATGAGAAGAACATGCAGCCAAGAATACTTTATCCGGCAAGGCTTTCATTTAGAATGGATGGAGAGATGCAGAGCTTCCACGACCGGCAGAAACTGAAAGAATATGTGACCACTAGGCCGGCCCTGCAAGAAATATGAAGGGGGGTTCTATAAAAGGAGAAAGACCCCAAGAGTGATCTACAACAGAAATTTACAGGGACAATCTATAAAAACAACGTCTTCACAGGCAACATGATGACAATTAATTCATATCTTTCAATAATCACTCTCAACGTGAATGGCCTAAACGCTCCCATAAAACGGCACAGGGTTGCAGACTGGATAAAAAGACAGGACCCATCCATATGCTGCCTACAAGAGACTCATTTTGAACCTAAAGATACATCCAGACTGAAAGTGAAGGGATGGAGATCCATCTTCCATGCCAGCGGACCTCAAAAGAAAGCTGGGGTAGCAATTCTTATATCAGACAAATTAGATTTTAAACTAAAGTCTGTAATTAGAGACACAGAAGGACACTATATCATTCTTAAAGGGTCTATCCAACAAGAAGATCTAACAATTGTAAATATCTATGCCCCCAACGTGGGAGCAGCCATCTACATAAGCCAACTCTTAACCAAAATAAAGAGTCATATTGATAACAATACGTTAATTGTAGGAGACCTCAATACTCCACTCTCAGCAATGGACAGATCATCTAAGCAGAAAATCAACAAGGAAACAAGAGCTTTGAATGATACATTGGACCAGATGGACCTCATAGATATTTACAGAGCATTCCACCCTAAAACAACAGAATACTCATTCTTCTGGAGCGCGCATGGAACTTTCTCCAGAACAGACCACATACTGGGTCACAAATCAGGTCTCAACTGATACCAAAAGATTGAGATTATTCCCTGCATATTCTCAGACCACAATGCTCTAAAACTGGAACTCAATCACAAGAAAAAATTTGGCAGAAATTCAAACACTTGGAAGATAAAGACCACTCTGCTCAAGAATGTTTGGGTCAACCAGGAAATCAAAGAAGAACTTAAACAATTCATGGAAATCAATGAGAATGAAAACACATCGGTCCAAAACCTATGGGATACTGCAAAGGCGGTCCTAAGGGGGAAATACATAGCCATCCAAGCCTCACTCAGAAATATAGAAAAATCCCGAATTCACCAAGTAACTCTACACGTTAAAGAACTAGAGAAAAAGCAACAAATGATGCCTAAGCCACGCATTAGAAGAGAAATAATTAAAATTAGAGCAGAAATCAATGAACTAGAAACCAGAAACCCAGTAGATCAGATCAACGAAAGTAGAAGTTGGTTCTTTGAAAGAATTAATAAGATCGATAAACCACTGGCCAGACTTATCCAAAAGAAAAGAGAAAGGACCCAAATTAATAAAATTATGAATGAGAGAGGAGAGATCACGACTAACACCAAGGAAATAGAAACAATTATTAGAAATTATTATCAACAACTATATACCAATAAACTGAGCAATCTGGATGAAATGGAGGCCTTCCTGGAAACCGATAAGCTGCCAAGACTGAAACAGGAAGAAATTGACAACCTGAATAGGCCAATAACCGGTAACGAGATTGAAGCAGTGATCAAAAACCTCCTAAAAAACAAGAGTCCAGGGCCTGATGGATTCCCTGGGGAATTCTACCAAACATTCAAAGAAGAAATAATACCTATGCTACTGAAGCTGTTTCAAAAAATAGAAACAGAAGGAAATCTTCCAAACTCATTCTATGAGGCCAGCATTACTTTAATCCCCAAACCAGGCAAAGACCCCATCAAAAAGGAGAATTTCAGACTGATATCCCTGATGAATATGGATTCCAAAATCCTCAACAAAATCCTAGCTAATAGGATCCAACAATACATTAAAAGGATCATCCATCATGACCAAGTGGGATTTATCCCCAGGATGCACGGGTGGTTCAACATTCGCAAATCAATCAATGTGATGGAACACATTAATAAGAGGAGGGAGAAGAACCATATGGTCCTCTCAATTGATGCAGAAAAAGCATTCGACAAAATACAACATCCTTTCCTGATTAAAACTCTTCAGAGTATAGGGATAAAGGGAACATTCCTCAAGTTCATAAAATCCATCTATGAAAAACCCACAGCGAATATCATCCTCAATGGGGAAAAGCTGAGAGCCTTTCCCTTAAGATCAGGAACACGTCAAGGATGCCCACTCTCGCCACTGTTGTTCAACATAGTACTAGAAGTCCTAGCAACAGCAATCAGACAACAAAAAGAAATAAAAGGTATTCAAATTGGCAAAGAAGAAGTCAAAGTCTCTCTTTTTGCAGATGACATGATACTTTATGTGGAAAACCCAAAAGACTGCACCCCCAAATTACTAGAATTCGTCCAGCAATTCAGTAATGTGGCACGATACAAAATCAATGCACAGAAATCAGTTGCTTTCTTATACACTAACAACGCAACTGTAGAAAGAGAAATTAGAGAAACGATTCCATTTACAATAGCACCAAAAACCATAAGATACCTCGGAATAAACCTAACCAAAGAGGTCAAGGATCTATACTCTAGGAACTACAGAACACTCATGAAAGAAATTGAAGAAGACACAAAAAGATGGAAAAATATTCCATGCTCATGGATCGGAAGAATCAACATTGTTAAAATGTCTATGCTACCCAGAGCAATCTATACCTTCAATGCCATCCCGATCAAAATTCCAATGACGTTTTTCAAAGTGCTGGAACAAACAATCCTAAAATTTGTATGGAATCAGAAAAGACCCCGAATCTCCAAGGAAATGTTGAAAAAGAAAAACAAAGCTGGGGGCATCACGTTGCCCGATTTCAAGCTATATTACGGAGCTGTGATCACCAAGACAGCATGGTACTGGCACAAAAACAGACATACAGACCAATGGAACAGAATAGAGAACCCAGATACGGACCCTCAACTCTATGGTCAAATAATCTTTGACAAAGCAGGAAAAAGCATGCAATGGAAAAAAGACAGTCTCTTCAATAAATGGTGCTGGGAAAATTGGACAGCCACATGCAGAAGAATGAAACTCGACCGTTCTCTAACACCATTCACAAAGATAAACTCAAAGTGGATGAAAGACCTCAATGTGAGACAGGAATCCATCCAAATCTTAGAGGAGAACAAAGGCAGTAACCTCTTGGACATTGGCCACAGCAACTTCTTTCAAGATACATCTCCAAAAGCTAGTGAAACAAAAGCAAAAATGAACTTTTGGGACTTCATCAAGATAAAAAGCTTCTGCAAAGCAAAGGAAACAGTCAAGAAAACAAAGAGGCAACCCACAGAATGGGAGAAGATATTTGCAAATGACACTACAGATAAAGGGCTGGTATCCAAGATCTATAAAGAACTTCTCAAACTCAACACCCAAAAAACAAATAATCAAGTCAGAAAGTGGGCAGAAGAGATGAAAAGACACTTCTCTGAAGAAGACATACAAATGGCTAACAGACACATGAAAAAATGTTCATCATCATTAGTCATCAGGGAAATCCAAATCAAAACCACATTGAGATACCACCTTACACCAGTTAGAATGGCCAAAATGGACAGCGAAAGAAACAACAAATGTTGGAGAGGTTGTGGAGAAAGGGAAACCCTCTTACACTGTTGGTGGGAATGCAAGGTGGTACAGCCACTTTGGAAAACAGTGTGGAGGTTCCTCAAAAGTTTAAAAATAGAGCTACCCTATGACCCAGGAATTGCACTACTGGGTATTTACCCCAAAGATGCAGATGTAGTGAAAAGAAGGGCCATAGGCACCCCAATGTTCATAGCAGCAATGTCCGCAATAGCCAAACTGTGGAAAGAGCTGAGATGCCCTTCAACAGATGAATGGATCAAGAAGATGTGGTCCATATATACGATGGAATATTACTCAGCCATCAGAAAGGATGAATACTCAACTTTTACATCAACATGGATGGGAGTGGAGGAGATTATGCTAAGTGAAATAAGTCAAGCAGAGAAAGTCAATTATCATATGGTTTCACTTATTTGTGGAACATAAGGAATAGCATTCAGGACATTAGGAGAAGGAAGGGGAAAATCAGGGGGGGAATTGGAGGGAGAGATGAACCATGAGAGACTATGGACTCTGAGAAGCAAACAGGGTTTTAGGGGGGAGGGGGGAGGGGGGATTGGTTAGCCCGGTGATGGGTATTAAGGAGGGCACGTACTGCATGGAGCACTGGGTGTTATATGAAAGCAATGCATCGTGGATCACCACATCAAAAACCAATGATGTATTGTGTGGTGACTAACATAACACAATAAAATTTAAAAAAAATAATAAATAATATTATAAATGCATAAAAAAACAAAAGTATTCCATCAATTAAAATAAAATTATAAAAAACATAGAATTTAATCTAAGATAAAGTGTGCAATCTTTTATTTAAGACCTTTACCATGGGATGTAAAAGGAGCTTAACTAAATGGACTGGAATACCATAGTCAGGGTACCAGTAAGAAACACAAGGCAGAGTCAAAGATAATCTAATCAAAGGACTAGTCAGAGTTGTGCACAGGGTTAAAGGAAGCAACAATGAATGTCAATGTACCCAGGGACTAGCAAAAGTGGGAAGCCATTACCCTTTCTAGACCTGAGGAAAGAGAGACAAGAACTGTTTTCTTAGAGCCTGGTAAGAGATGGAGCTGAGGAAGTCAGGATGTGGTTGTGGAGGAGGGGAAATTCAGCCACTTCCAGAGACATGAGTTGAATAGAGCTGGTAAAATTATCCAGGATGGCAGCTGACTTTTTGGAGGCTGAGATCATAACTCACCGCTGGGTATTGTCCACATTGCAGACGGTCAGCATCATGACTATTCACTATGGCTATTTTGGGGGTAGGATGACATGTTTCATTAATCAATGCCACAGAAGGGTCAATAATAGTGTAGCTAAAATGTTAGGCAACTCCAATTGCTTTCTATGTCAATACATGTATAATTGGTCAAAAATTTAGGATTCTGAATATTTATAATCTTGGGTTTTCAATCACAACTTATGATGCAGATTCTTCTGTAACTGAATTCAGAGAAGTAGTGTAGAGTGGAAATAATGCAGGACTCGGACTTCATGTGCCCTTTTTACAATGGGTATGATAATATCCAGCGTTCATCCCTCAGAGAGGGATTGTGAGAGTACAATAGGCAGCATGTGTGCCGCTGCTTTCTAAAGTGCTATGCAAATGTGTTTTCTAAAGTGCTGCACAAATGTGGGTAGTAATGACCACACATGAATATTCAAACCACGGTCTACTTGTATGTTGTCAATTGCTTTATGAATTGCTGGTATGAATGCATTCCAGGAGATGATGTTTGGTATGTCTACACTCGAGTCACAGATTCTTTTGAGGCTATAAAGAAATGTCGTACATGTCCATGTTACTGGTAGAAGTACGCATTGTGGCACAGTCAAAAGTTTTACTTTGCAACATGTTGCTAATTACTTTTTCATACTAAATCCCTATGTAAAAAAGGCAGTTATGTATCCTCGTATCTGATGACTGTGTTAATAACTCGCTTTAAAAATATCTAGGGGTGCCTGGGTGGTTCGGTTGGTTAAGTGTCTGACTCTTGATTTCGGCTCAGGTCATGATCTCAGGGTCGTGAGATTGAGCCCCTCGTCGAGCTCTGCACTGGGCGTGGAGCCTGCTTAAGATTCTCTCTCCCTCTCTCTCTGCCCCTCCCCCCACTCTCTCTCAAAAAAATAAAATAAAATAAAATATAGAACGATTGCTTTAAACAATAAATAAAAATATCTAAATAGTAAGACGAATAACAAACGTAATGTCTTCTTGTCTGCATTAGCAAAATAAAGACAGCACTCAAGCACAATGGGCATAGATGCTGCAGAGACCCTGGACGCAGGTAAATACAGACATAAACTACATCTTAAATTGCCTAAATCAGCCACCATTCATCATAACGGCGATTGGCAAGGTGAACTGATGACAGAATGTTTTCCCCTCCCCAGTGCCTACATTTTTTTGGACTTACCTAAAGTTAAAAAAAAAAAAAAAAATCCTGGGAGACAGGCTCATAATAACCACCTTTTTGTTCATTTCACATTTAGGATTTCCATTTTAGATTACACATGGCTTGACAAATTGCACTAATTGCGCTCCTCTCAAATGGACAATCAATAGTTGTCAACGATTCACCAAGCCTAAACTAGCACCATCTATTTCGGTGAGGCTCCGATCAAAATGCCCGGCTTAAGAGCCTTCAATTCCACCTCAAGACTATGTGCTTTTCAAAATGCACAGCATCCATTATGTGACAGGTTGACTGAGGTGGGTAATGAAAACATTCCAGAGAATGGGGAAGCTTCTCTCTGTTTTGAGCGCAGTCGTGAGCTCAGGAAAAGCTTTTAAGTCTCACCATGTCATTTTCATGACTTACAATTTGAGGTTTTCAACAGTCAAACACAGACAAGCATATGTCTGGGTATGGAGCACATATAAGTCTGGCCAAAAGCATCTTTTGATTTGTCATAGCATTGCAATCATTCTTTTGTGCAGCTGACAAACTCTTCTCAAATAGAAACGCAGCATCTTTTAATTGAGTTGGCAGTGGAGACACTCAAATTTCTTTTGTCATCTAAATCACTCTGTTTAGCTAGAACCTTTATTGCTACTTCAGAACATCTGGTGCAATTAAAGGATAGCTGTGTCTCCCCTCATTTGAATGGCAGAGGAAGGTTAATTTTAACAGGCCCCATAGGCAAAAATCTGTTCTGTGCTGGATTTGAGAGAGCTTCATGTTCTAAAGACAGCCTTAAGAACTGATGGAAAACTATATGGATTAGGACCCATCCTTGCAGCTTACATATGCACGTAACTGCAAGTAGACTGACGTGTAATACCAAGACATGTGGTCAAAATCAAGCCAAACCACAGTGAGCGGTTAGACATGTTGGGCTGTGAGGGAACAGAGGTCATGCGGGGTTGGAATATTCATTGGGAACATACACCCCCAAAGGAGGCCAGAAGCATCCATCAGACCATCGAATGAAGAGGAGAAAAGTGAAGGGGAAGACCATCAGAGACAGATCCTTCCCCATAAATCCTGGAGGATGAGGAGGAAATTTGGCAGCTGAGGAACTTGGAGAGAGGTCCTCGGGCACAGACCCTTGTAGCTGCAGTATTAACTGGATATTGACTGCCGTTGACTGGAATTTGGGGGTCCTGGGGCAGGTACGTCAAATTTCATGGGAGTATTGAGATTTTTTACACACGATTTCCTGTCAAATAAGCATCGATTCTGATAAGCTTGTGCAAAGCATGTCCGCCAAAAGGCTAGCAATACTTTCTGTGCCACATTTGGGGTATTTCGATAGTGATTACAGAGGAGGCATCTGCGATACAAAAGACAGTATTCCACAAAAACCAGTTGCAGGGGGAGGGATGAAAGAGTACAATAACCTCGGTGTTATGTATGTAAATGTTGACAACTCATGACTAAGTCAGGGCAGCTATAGCCCCAAGCCAATACATGTCCTCAGTACAAACACTGTTCTACTTGCTCTACGCTCAAGAGCTAATAACCTCCTGTAAGAATGCCTCTTAATTGTGTAGCAATGTCAAAGCTTTCAAAGTACCTCCAGATATGATCTCATTCAGTCCTCTCGCAAACTCCCCATTCGTGCTCCAGAGAGATCATTATTCCCATTTTACAGATAAAGCAACTGAGCCTCAAAGAATTTAAATATGTTACTGAAGGTTATCCAGATCGTTAATGAGGGAATGAGGCATTGAAATCAGTTGTCCCAGTGATCAGCCCCTTTAATTGCAGAGAACGTACCGTTGCAAGCTGACAGTCCAACACCTCTCCCAGACAGGGGAAGATGATGGGGCAAGAAGTTTCATGTTTATTATAAACCATTCAGCATTCTAGTCTTTTTCTTCGGGGTTTTATTGATTTGGTAAAATCATCTCTTTTGGAAACAAATGTGGGATGCCATTTTTGGTTGTACACTCCCAAGTTGAGGCAGACAATGACAGGATCACTTTGGAATATGGTTTCTTATGTGTAGCATACAATCTTTATTACCAAATTGCTCTTTAAATTTTCTATGTGCTGCCAGCCTACAAAATTCCTCTGATATTGGAAATACTAATCTCAGTTATGTGTTTCCACTGATTACTTTGGGACTCCTTTCATACATCTGAAATATAAACCTCTTGACTTTAACTGCAAAATTTTTCTTTTGTTTCACTCTTTGGATCCCAGGAGATAGAATTCTGAGCAAGGTTATTTAAAAACAAAATAAACTTTAGAGGTAACCAGCTGACTTCTAGGTAGGTATGTTTTGGGGGAGGGGTTGTAAGAAATATTGGGATTATAGAAATGATTCCATCATCCACTTAACTGTAATAGGGGAGTTGTTTTTCTGCTCGATGGTGAAGTTAAAAGTAACTCATCAAAAGCCTCTGGAGGACATTCTATGAACAAAGGACTAGCAGACCCAACCCTGGTTTCATCCTCAGACAACTCAGAGCCTAAGAGTTCATATGATCACACCAGAAAAGTCTATGTTTTCAAAATAATCAGCCGTTTTAATCGATCTAATGCTATTTTAAGCAGCAGGTCAGTAACTTCTTCAATCCGGAGGGAAAGAGGCACTGCCTAGGATGGCACCTGGTAGCCAGCGTGAGGCCTAAAAGAAACAATGGAAAACCGTAAGAAGAGAGAGAGAGGAGGGGAGGAAACCAGGAGGGGTGAGGGAAGGCGAGAGACGGGAGAGAAAAGGACACTTAAAGGTGCAGATTCGAAGAAGGAGGGCGCATCCTGGGAGCCTGTTGTTCTCAGCTATCTGCAGGAGTCACTCCCTCAACCTCCTCCAAGCCTTGGCAGGAATGTCCCCTTATCATCGAAGCCTGCCAGGCCCCCGTGAGTGAAAACCACAATATCTGCACTCTCTCCAAACTTGGCATCCCTGTCACTCTCACCCCCTTGTCTCTTTTTTGTTTTCCACAACACTTATCACTTTCCCACAGACGGTGTGTTTTCCTCATTCTTCACATTTACTTTCTGTGACACACGTCTCCCCGCTAGAGTGAGGGTGAGGATTTCTGTCAGTTTGTTAACTGTGTATACGAGGGGCGCCGAACAATGCCTGGCAGGAAGGGGCTACTCCGCGGGAGAGGAAATAATGTGGTTCCGAGCTTGCTCTTCCGTCTGGAATCACCAACAAAGCGACCCCTTAACATGCAGACTCCTGCCCTTGCATCGCCCGCCGAATCCAATACCGGGAGCGCTACTGTTACCAGGAGCAGCGTTTTCTTAACCAGAACACAACACTCTTGGCAAAGTATCAGCTTCCCTTGATTTACACAGTGGTTGCGTGTAATGGCAACATATATTATATCCACGCAGAAGCACTCAGAGTCCATATGTAAAATGGAATCAGCTTCTAGATTCTGATGATTCTGAGAAGATTATAAAGGTGCAGTAGGGATATTTGACGTCAATCTTTTCCCGTGGCTCTTGTCCACTGAAAGGCGAGTAGCACATCCCCACCATCAGTGAGGGAACCACCCCCCCCCAAAAAACAAAAACAACCAAGTTGTCATATTTGCCGAAGTACACCCTATGGGAGGTTACCCTTCCTCCACTGAGAACCACTGACCTAAACTGTCCCCAGCAGGGTCTGCGCCCAGAAACTCAGTAAATGGTCCTTGACACTTCAGCAGAGGATACACAGAGTTGAGCACTGTGATAGTCTGACCTGCCTTAAAAACAGCATAAGGACAGCGTGACTGCAAAACCAGTGCCTGCTTAAAAACAAGTATGTAATAAGCAACATTTTCATGAATTTAATCAATGTAGATAAGCAATCATAGGAATTTTGTTCCCAGTCTTACTTTTTTTTTTGCTTCCAAACACTATTTTTCCTGATCTGAATTGACCAGAAAAGTATCTCAAGTGACGACCTCACTTTATCAATAATTTGATTATTTAAAATCAGAGCCATCATTACAAATGCCCAGAAAACAGTACTTTTTCTTATGTAATGATTATATAGCCAGCCTGATACATCACACTTCCTATTTAAGAAAACAAACAAAGAAAAAATGTATCCATATACACACCTCATCATGGGTAGAAATTCACTAAAGGCTTTGTTTTGCACACAGTTAAAAAGTTATGAGCTCTGAGCATTAGCATTGCAAATACATGTACATTGTTTCCAATTTCGTTCTAAGGAGAATGACTTTGTCTGAGGCAGGCACTCCCCTCCACCCTCTCCTCCTGTCCCTGAAGAAAATTTCAAATTTGTTCTGCATTATCATTACCTGATGATGATCAGCTTCCCTCCTATTCTTGAGTTTTAAACTGCATTTTTCAGTGACACACAACATTGAGACATGAGCAATAAATCTGCAGTTATGAACAGCTTGCTTTTATGGAAATATGTCAAACTGAATATATTACAATGATAACTTTCACATCAGCTTGTCACAGCTTACTTTTTTTCATTTTTGGTGCTGACAAATACGCATTCAAATAAAATATCCCATGTGATATTTAATGTAGTTTTAAAAATATTATAACTTCTACAGACAAGTTAAACTAAGCCTTGCAGTGACCTCACAGACAAGAGCTATGAATTTTCTATTTTTTCTGTTAGTGTTGGGCACTGGGCACTGAACGAAGGCTCAGATGACTGGTCCCAGCTTCTCCAATGGGCCTCAGTTCCCTCATCTATAAAACAGATACCCCTAGATGATCTCCAACGTGTTCTACCTATTAGACTTTGAAATATCTGTCAGTGAACAGTTCCAGAAGTCAGGGCATTTCGGGAAGTTGATCTTTAGCTTAGAGTCTTATTATTTGCAAGGACAAAAAAAAAAAAACAAAAAAAACCCCAAATCTAAATATTAGTGGAATGTTCCTTAGGACTGAAAAGTGTGTGGAATTACAGTGCGTTTGATTCTTAGGTCAGAATATATTTGGATTCTGCCTGTCCATCTCCTTTATTCACCCACCTCCTTGCCAGTTTCTCTGCCTCACTCCCTGGGAGCTGTTCTACTTCAGTGCTAAGCTCTGCCCTCTCAGGTCACAACGGATTGACCTTGCTTCGATTTCAGCTCTTTTTTTTTTTTTTTTTTGGCAGTTTCCAACATCTTTTTTCTTACCTGATTGTAGGGCAGAAGACTTGCAGAGTCATGGTGTTCGCAGATTTCTAATCCTCTGCTTTAGCACTTAGCCAGGGCCTAAATCACGCTTTAGGAATGGGTTCTTTAGGGATTCGATGATAGCAATATTTAATGTTTAATCAAAATGGGTAGGTAATGATCACAAGTTGCAAAGATCACTTAAAAGATGAAGGACAGTGAATTTGTGTATACAAATGCCTTTATCCTCCTTCCCCCCCTTTAATCCATCCTCCTAATGAGCAGGGGATAAGGTTCTATCTCAAACCTTGTTTCTCTATTCTCAAACTTTGTTTCTTCTTTTTCTTTTTTTTTTTTTAGGATTTTTATTTATTATTTATTTGAGAGAGAGAGAGAGAGAGAGAGAGTACGCACAAGCAGGGGGAGCTGCAGAGGGAGAGGGAGAAGCAGACTCCCTGCTGGGCAGGGAGCCCAATGTGGGGCTTGATACCAGGACCCTGAGATCATGACCTTGAGCTGAAAGCAGACGCTTAACCGACTGAGCCACCCAGGCGCCCCTCCAAGTATGGTCTTTGGGCCAGCCACATTGGTATGACCTAGAAGGTTATTAAAAATGCAGAATTGCAGGCCCCATCCCAGTTCTACTGAATCAAAATCTGTGTTTTAGCCAGCGCTCAGGTGATTGGTATGCACATTAAAGTTTAAGAAGCTAAAGGGCTAAAACAGGAATCTCTTTGTCACTGCCCAGACTAAAGCCCCTCACAGACCAGTTGCATGGATAACATCCAAAACCTTAGGGCGACTACCTCTCCAATCCCCCTCTTTCCACCACAGGGCCACCTGTGACCCCAGAGAGGGAAATTTGTCCTCCAATTCTCATTTCTTCACCCCCGCCCCTTCATTTATCTTAGGCTAAGCACATGCCTGGGCACATGAGGAATGCTCAGCAGCACCTTGTTTGATGGAACTGAGAACCCAATGGGGCATGTGTAAAGTAAATGCATCTCCAAGTCTATTTGGATGACATCTCTGACATGATAAACTTCCTACTGCTTCTTCAATTGGCACCCAGTGTGGGGGGGGGCACATGTTTCTTTTCGCTTATTTCCTTCTTGTGAAAATCAATAAATGGCGTGTGATATCTTTCCTAGAGAACAAATTAACTGAATATTGTTGCGGACTTTATTATGAAGTTAATATTTCAATATTCCGCCCCCCAAAGTGACACTAGAATGAACTAGGGCATCTAAGGGAGACATCAAATTTTACTCGCGGAAAAGGAAAATCCAGGCTATTCTTGCTTAATCAAATAAGACAATATATATTCAATATATTCTCAGCTTTGTGGACCAGGCAATTGATTTTATATGTTGGAATCCTTTTTTGCCTAAGATTTTCTTGTATTATTGGCAAGTTAGGATTCCAATTTTACTCATTCAATGATAAACCTCATTAAATGGTGGTAGATGGTATTTAATGTTTCCAATGATACATCCTTACCTTTTGCCCCGTGACTTGCAGAGTCCACCTGTGGCAGGGGTAGTACGCTTTCCTGTCCCACCGCCGCCAGACTTGGTCATAAGACTTGCTTTGGCCAGTGAAATGTGAGCCAAGGTGATGTGTCCCTCTTCAGAGCCAAAACTGTAACAGGCATCTGGAGCTTTTGCCAGCTCTATTTCTTTTTCCTTTGGCAAGAGAACGGCATATCTCAGATGGTGTTTGCTCCTTGCAGCCTGATCCTGGAATGAAAAAACATGTGAAACTGTCAGTTAGCTTGACCTGTACCCAACATGCAAAGAGAGGGAGAAAAAAAATTCCTTTTTTTAAGCCCTTGAGATTTGAAGTTATTGATTCCCTAAGCAGGGAAGTAGAAAAAGCTAACGTGACTTATTTTATAATCACCATCTAATTTTATTCAATAATATATATTTCTGATTGTGGCAGATAGTATAAAATGGCCACCCATAATCACTTGATATTTACGCCTTGGCACAATTCCTTCCCCTTGAGTGTGCCCAGGACTTGTCATTTGCATCTAAGCAACCAAATATGGGAAATGTGATGAACTGTCCTTCCCACGATTATGTTACTTTGTATAAGATTTGCCATAGAGACTTCCCTTGCTGGTTGGCTATAGTAAGTGATCAATTTGGGGAAGCCCACGTATCAAAGAATGGTGGGCAACTTCTAGAAACTGCAAGCAGCCTCTAGTAGCTGAAGGTGGTCTCTAGTTGTTAAGGGCCTTCCAGCCAACAGTCTGTAAAAAGCCAGGCCAGTCAGTACTACAGATGTAAGGAAATTAATTCTTCATACAACATAGGCATGGGATGTGCTCGGAAGCAGATTCTTCCCCATTTGTGCCTCTAGATAAGAATGCCACTGACCTGACACCTTGATTACAACCTTGTGAGACCCGAGCAGAAGAGCTAGCTAAGCCAGGCCTGGACTCCTCACCCTTCCAAATGGTGATATAATAAATGCCCTTCTTTAAGCTACTGATTTTGTGGCAATTTGTTACACAACCATAGAAAATTAATGCACCAAATATAGAAGTAGTATCTGTTGAAAATTCAGAAAAGTTTAAGTAAGAAAATAAATAATTCTGCTATGCTAAAAATACCCATTATTTTTATCATTTTAGTACAACTTCTCTAAGTCTTCCCTATACATACTCTCTATCTATTCTAGTCTATCTTAGAAAGTGCCTTTGCAAGTTTGCATCCTGTTTTTCTCACTGATGATCATAGAATAAGCTTTCTAACCCTAGGAGGTGAGTTCCTTGAGAGCGGGCACTGGAGTAGTGCCTGACGCATGATAGCATCTAAACGCATATTTGTTGAATGGATGGATGAATGACTTGATGTTTTACATCTGTAATAGTTCATAAACTTTCTTCTAGTGGTCACATAAAATCCCATAAATGGAGTGACTATAATCTACCTAACCGTTCCTCTGTTTTCGATTTGTAGTTGACACTGACAAATATATATTTTTAAATTATTCTATTATGCATACCTTCTTCTAAGCCAAACATGTTTTTCTCCCCTCTCCCTGCATTCCACCCAATACTGCAAAATAGGAGCATGCCATGCATATCCGGGAAGAGGAAAACACAATGCTGAGACAGCATCCCCCATTGCTAATATATAAAAATGAGAGACTGTCCCAGTTGGGAGAGACCTGAAAGTGAAGGTCACACAGCCAGTGAGCAGAGGAGTTCAGGTCCTTATTATTTTCCATCTGGACTATTTCAAAAGGCTCATAATGTACATCTTGTTTCTTTAATACAATCCTGGCCTTATTGTTAGATTAATCTTCCTATTATACAGATGGAATCATGCCTATCTCCTTCCTGTAAAATCCAATAATGGATACCCAGTGCCTATAAAATAATGGCCAAGCTCCTAAGAAGTCATATAGGGCCCTCCCCCGTATCACCTCATCTGTACTTTCAGCATTGTTTTCCCTAAGTTCTTCTGTATTTATTTATGACGTGCCAGTCTACCACCCCTGAACATACGATATGTTAATGGATTCTTGTACTCTATTCTCCTGTTGTTGTTTCTTTGACCTGGGCTGTCTTTGCCATCATTCTCTAGCTATCAGAATGATTAATATCCTTCAAAGCTATGATGTCATGCCATTTCATGACATTTTCCCTGAGAATCCTAGTCAGAATGAAGAATTCCCGCTTCTGTAATTCCATCCTGTCTTGTATTACAAGATCTATGATGAGCTCTTCCATTTGATGGATTTCCCTGTGAAAGCAAACACTTGATTAAACAAAACTGAGAAAAAAAACCCTACTTTCATGAAGCTTACATTCCAGGAAGGGAAGAAAGACATGAACAACTACACAAACAGCTTGGGGATAGATTCTCAGAAGATAAACTAAATCAAGGTAAAGGGATGATGAGTAACCAGTGTATGTGTGCTATTTTTATAGTCTGATCAAGGTAGGCATCTCTGATAACATGACACTTGAGCAGAAACGAAAGGAAGTGAGGGGGTGAGCCATGTCAATATCTAGAAGAACATTCTTGAATTTTGAGTGTAGAAGTGAAAGTATCTGACTCATGTTATTACAGGATTATTCTGGCTACTTTGTTGAGAATAGATGGTAGAAGGTCAAGGGCAGAAGCAGGGGGACCAGTTAGAGAGCCATTACAGGAATCTGGGTAAGAGGTGATAGTGAGTCACACTAGGGAGGTAGTGGCAGAAGTGGGATGAAGTAGTTTCTGAATACATTTTGAAGAGAGAGACACTCAACTAACTATAAGCTACCCACTAGAATGTCAGCTCCATGAGAGCTGAAAAATTTGTCCTTTTTAGTACAGCCTTATCTCCAGGAAGTAAAACAGTGCCTGGCACTTAGTAAGTACTCAATAAATATATGTTCATTGAATGAAGAGCCTAAATGATACGCTAATAGATTAAATATGAATTTCCTGTGAATGTGAAGAGTAAAATATAGCTCTCATTATTAACTAGAGCAAGTAGAATAAAGCTGCCATTTACAGAGATGAGAAACTGAAGTTATTGCCTGCCTTGGCGGGGGGTGTTGGAAATTAGAATTTCTGCCTTATACATGTGAAATTTGAAGTGTCTATTAGAAGTTAAAATGGAGTATCAAGGAGACAGACATATTTCAGGGGAGAGGTCTATGCTGAAGGTATATATCAAGGAGTTGTCAGCAGCATCTAGATGACATTTAAAGTCATAGAATTGGATTAGCTCATGTAGGGATTATATACAAATTGAAAAAAAAAATAAAGAAATCTGAGGACCGAGCCCTGGCATCCCAATATTAAGAGGTTGGGGAGAAGAGGATTCAGAAAAGGAGACAGAAGGCACGGCCAGTGAGGTAGGAAGGGGACCACAAGAGGGGTCTTGGGAGCCAAAGAAAGAAAGCGTAAGAAGGAAGAGAAAGTGAGATGAAGACCAAGAATTGGAAGTCAGTGAGTATTGATAACTGAAGGAGTTTTGTAAAAGGCAGCAGAGAAATGGGGATAAACATATTAAGATTTATTTTATTTTTATTAAAATTTTTTTATTTGGGGTGGGCAGGGCAGAGGGAGAGGGAGAGAGAGAGAGAGAGAATCCCATGCAGACTCCCTGCTAAGCACAGAGCCCGATGGGGAACTCGATCTCATGGCCCTGAGATCACGACCTGAGCCAAAGCCAAGAGTCAGATGCTTAATCAACTGAGCCACCCAGATGCCCCTAAGATTTGTAAGACTCCAATTTGAAAATGCTTGGTTAAATCTCAAGTATTAATTAGTAATACTATATGGAGCAATACTACATGGAGCAATTCTCAAAATCAATCTACATGGATATTAAATGTTCTACTAACAACTAGACACCATACTATTATTTCCAAATTAGCTCAAAATAAGTTTCGCTTGGTCCTCTACTTATCAAGCTATTGTGGTTTTCTGTATAAAGACTTGCCTCCTCAGGCAGATTGCGTGCTCCTTAAGGGGAGGAACTGAGCTTGATTCATGTACCGTCCCACAGCCTAGTACAAGACTAGGTAGAGAATAAATCTGCAAAAATGATTTATTGGGTAAATAACTGAATGATGAAATGAATCTTAATATGAATATAAAAGAAATGCAAAAGACTAAAGATTAGGTAGGCACTTTGATATTTTTTCTAAGTTATAAAGTAAGCTTATTTCCCGTGGTGGTTGGACATGCCTGTTGGCATCTTAGACAGCCTGCCAATACAACCAAGTTATGCTTGTGAGGTTTCTATTTGTAATAGTCTCAGATGCACACGCAACCCACAGTGCCACCCCAAATCAATGAAGTCTGCCACAACAAAAATTACTCTGCCCTTTCTTTGTATAACACAAGGCGAGTTCAAATAACCTTTAAGGAAATATGCTATTACATCAAGAAATAATGTCAAACTTTTCCCCAAAACATCACCCAGGTGCCACTGCCATTACCACCGGCCTCTCTTCAAGGAGGTGAACACTAGGAAAAATGGAGCAGTCAGGATATTGCCTGTGATTAGGACAAGATTGCTACAGTGATTGTTGCTAACCCCCACATCTCTTCCATATGACTCGTGCAATCTTGGCACTAAAGGAAATAGAGCCCAATAAACAACAGAAACCTACTTTTTATGAAAAAGAGAGAACTTGGTGGATAATAATTATCAGGAATAATTTGAGACACTTTTATTGCTTTTATACTAAATGACTGATACCACCTGGAACATCCGTAACCTCTCTCTTGGCTCACGGCTGTATGGTAAATCGCTGCTTCATCTGCCATAAACGCCTATAAATTAATTTAGCCCTTATACTGCTGGGCAAATTCCATATTCTTTCTCTGCAAATGCAGGGAAAGCAGCTAATTCCTTTCAATCTAAGAAAGAAAAACTTATCATTGTACTGTATGTGTCATTTTCAGAAAGGCTCTAAACCCTAACCACTTGTCCCTTGTTTGCCGATCGAGCCTCAGTTATCTTCCCTGAGGGACAAAAGCAGCAGTGGAAAATCCATATTTTCTCTTAAGCTTTGGAAATGCTTTCTGTGATCATAGCAGTAGATATCACTTCACAATTCTATTTTGTTTATGCTCCTTTTCAAATGTCTTTGTGTCTCCCGAGTGTGCCAGCTGGGAAGGCCAGCAGACTTGATTGCAGCAAGGATTAAAAACGAACTCAATTTGCTTCAAGAAAGATGGGAAGGGGGAGTGCTTAGGAGGATACAGGAAGCAAAATGACCTGTGAATTGGCGAAGTGGGGTGATGGAAACGTGGAGGTCCCCTGTACTATTCTCTTTACACCTTTTTTTTTTTTTACACTTTTATGCATTCAAAACTTTCCATACTAGTCACATCCTTTCAAAGCACGAATCACCCACAGTCTCCAGTACATCAAAGCATGATATTTGTTGAGCATTTAAAGTGTCTCAGACCATATTCTGCGCACTGAGGAAAAGATAAATAAGCCACTGTACCAGTCTGGAAAGAGCTAATAACTTAGTGGATTTAATTAAAACAATAATAATTTATAAAATATTGACTGATTACTTGTGTGCCAGGACAGACTATTATATTATCTCATTTAAACCTCTTTCTGACTGTTATCCCAATAACGGAGGCTCAGAAAAGTTAACTGACTTGAATAATGCCACACGAATTGAAAGTGACTGAGCGTGGATTCAAGCCTGGGTCTGCTAAATTCCCAAACACTAAGATATATACCGAATCCACAGTTACTGCATCACTAGAAGAAATCTTTGTCAAGGAAGCATATCTTTGTGTAACAAAAGAGCCCTCCTGGTTTTTCTGGTCCAAAGCCACAAAAAGTAACATTGTTGACCAACAGAGAAAGCATTCCAGTTCTCTAATAGCCTTACAGACATTAAGCTCAAACATATCATGTAGATGAGGCATTGTCTATAGGATGCAATGGAAGCCAATGATCTTTGATTCAGCAAACAATTTATGTGTGTCATGTGCCTCAAACAAGTAAATCAGGCTTGTACATCTGAAATAAAAAAGATGAAATTCATTAATAATACCATTATTAATCATAATATTTTTCTGATGCTTTTATTTTTATTGAGACTGAAAACACATCTTGGCCCATTTTAATTTATAGTTACTTTCTGAAAATATCTCATTTATGGACAGCAGGTCTCCTTGTTTCAAAGTCTGTTTGATTTTGAACTTGAAGTGAACAGTAAGAGACAATTCACTTCCAGAGAATGTTCTGTTCAAACTAATTCCAAGCATAATTTTAGCAAAGCAATAAAATCATATGAGTTTTTTCCAGCCTCAAGTACAATTAGAGGCACTATTTTAAAAAGGCTTTAATTCTTCTTTTGAAAATACTGGATCCAATTTTTTTAAAAAAATCAACAAACAAAGCTTTGCAATTGTTACTTGCTCAAAGTGTAGTAATATAAATAGCAACACTGCTTTGGTTAAATGTTTCCTAATCATCCCGCTTTGTGCAATTAAAAAAAAGAATTCATACACTCACACACTCACCCGTGACAATAATTTAATATGTTGCAAAGAAGGTCTATCAGTTTAGAGATAAAACACCTATTTCTTAAAAAAAAAAAAGAATGAAAATAAAGATAACTGAAGGAGAAAGGAGGAAAAGGTAATTTAAAACTAGTCTCATACTTCTTTTACTTGAACAAAACACAATCCTGGTTTGAATACAAATGTGATATTTGGCCCAAAATAAACCATGTAAGAACCGAAAGGCAGAGATATCATTTGTCCATCTATGGTGAAAAGAATTTAGGACATATTGAAATTTTCGAGTTGGTAAACAGTCATGATGTATTCAATATTAGAAATCTTAAGTGAACAATTCAATAAATAGCTTACAACTTTACACAATCTGGTGATGTGCTGAAAAACAGTTCTCTTAAAAAAAAAAAAAAGCCTCAATATGTAGCATTTGCTGATTTCCATGGTGAAAAGACTGCCACCGATGGCCTACTCCAAGCTACTGACATGATAACATTGAAAGCAGAGGTGGGAAAGGAGGCACATACAGTAGTCTCTCCTTATTCACGGGGGATTCGTTCCAAGACTCTCCCCAGCCCAGTGGATGCCTGAGACTGCACATAGTACCGAACCCTATATAGACTCTGGTTTTTCCTATACAAACATACCTTTGATAGTGTTTAATTTATAAATTAGGCACGGGAAGAGATTAACAACAATAACTAATAATAAAATAGAATGATTATGACAAGATACTGCATTAGAAGTTACAAAATATCTCTCAAAATATCTTACTGTAGCGTACTCACCCTTCTTCTTCTGATGGCGTGAGAAGATAAAATGTCTCCCTGACGAGACCCCCTGAGGTGAATGACGTAGGCATCGCGACGCAGCCTCAGGCTGTCGACCTTCTGACACTGCATCAGAAGAAGGATCATCTGCTTCCGGAGCATCACTGACCGTGGGGAAACTGAAAGGGTGGAAAGCAAAACTGTGGATAAGGGGGAGCCACTGTAATTGGTTTTCTATAGCTAATAAGAGCCAACACCAGCACACCCTTATATACACCCATGTAACCAAATACTAATGAACCCATAAAATATGTCTATCATCCTAGAAAGTTTCCTAATGCCCACTCTAGCCAAATCACCCCCGTCTCTCTATATTTCCATATATAATCCCTGTTCTGATTTCTATAACTATAGGTTAGTGTTCCCTGTTTTTGAAGTACATAAGAACATCTTCACACTATATACACTCTATTGTCAACGTCTATACTCAAGATATTTTCAAAATTTATCCAGCCATTGTACATATCAGTAGCTACCTCTTTCTACATTGCTGAATGTTATTTCATTTCATTATTTGAATATGCAGCAATTTGTTCATCCAATTTCCTGTTGATAGACATTTGTTTATTTTCCAATTTTTTTTCAACTTTGGAATATTATGAATAAAGCTTCTAGAAATCATACTTATAAAAGTCTCTTTCTGAACAGATATTTTCATGAAGAATTCCAGGATCCTGTATAAAGTGCACGTTTAACTTTGCGAGAAAATGCCAGTTTCCCCAAGTGACTCTAACATTCTGCATTCCCACCAGCAATGTAGGAAACATGTGGATGCTTCATATCCTTGCCAGCATTCAGAGTTGTCACTCTTTTTTAATTTTAGCCATTCTAGTGGGTGTGAAGTGGTATTTCATTACATTTTGAATTTGCATTCCCTGATGACTAATGATGTTGAGCAACTTTTCATGAACTTATTGCCAATTTATATATCATTTTTAGTGAAGTGTGTCTTCAAGTATTCTGTCTTTTTTCAATGTAGAGTTGTGTGTCTTTTCTTATTTAAGTGAGGAATACTTTATATGTTAGAGTTGTGAATACTTTATTAGGTACATATTTTAAAAACATCTCCTCCCACTCTGCAGATTAACTTTTCTTTTTCTTAATTATGACTTTTGATAAAGAGAAGTTCTTAATTTAATGGAGTTCATTTTATTATTACTTTTTCTTTTATGGAAAATGTTTGTGTATTCTAGAAATCTTTGCCTAACTCATGAAGATGCATTCCTATGTATTTACCACAAACTATAGTTTTAGTTCTTATAATTAAGTCCATGATTAATCTCAAATTAATTTTTGTCTAAGGTGAAATGTATAGTTTAAAGTCCCCCCGCCCACACACACATGAATATATAGTTTCTCTAGCACCAACTGTTGAAAATACTTTACTTTTCTAACCAAAGTGCCTGGGAAATTTTGACAAAATCAATTCACCATATGAATAAGAGTATATTTCTGTACTCTATTCTTGTTTTACATCCATAGGACAATGCCATCCTGTCTTAATTACTTATAATTTTATGGTAAGCATTGAAGTCAGGAGTGTGAATTTTCAAACTTTCTTCTTGAAATTGTTCTCATTACTCTAGATCCATTGCATTTCTACATACATTTTAAAATTATTTTTCCAATTGGAACTGAAATCTTGCTGGGCTTTTGATTAAGATGGTGAAAGATATATAGATCAATGTGAGGATAACTGGCACCTTACCAATACTGAATCTTCCAAAACTTGAACAGGTCTTGACTCTCCCTTTTTTTGATTCTTCTCTTTCTCAGCAATGGTTCATGGTTTTCAAGCTAGGGTCTTTGATGCCTTCTACTAGGTTTAGTCCTAAGTACTTTATCTTTTTTTATTTGATGCTATTGTAAATGCTAGTTGTTGTAGTTTTTCAACTGTCTTCTGCTGGAATAAAAAATACGAATATTTGTGCATTGCACTCATATCCTGAAAATGTAATATATTCCATTGTTAGTTCTAATTTTTTGTAGATTTCTTAAGATTTTATAGGCCACCAATAATTTTATCTATAAATAAAGGCAATTTTATTTCTTCCTTTTCAATCTGCACTCCTTAGCATTCTGTTTCTTGGTATATTGCATTGGCTAGGATATCCGGCAAAATGTTGAACAAAATTGGTGAGAGCATTTTTGTCTTGTCCTTGGTCTCAGGGGGAAAGCGTTAAACACTAGCCATTAAGTGTGAAGTTAGCACTAGAATTTCTGTAAATGCCTTTTATCAGGAAAAATAAGTCCCTTTATGTTCATAGTTTGAGTTTTTATCGCAGCTTGTTGAATTTTTTCAAATTTTTTTCTCCATCTTTTAAGATAATATCGGTTTTCTCCTTTGTTCTGTTAATGTGGGCAATTACAATGATTGCTCTTCCAATATTGAATCAAAATTGTATTCATGGGACAAATCTCACTGGGACATGAAAAATTATCATTTTAAGTTTGATAGCATTTTATTAAGGATTTTTGCTTCTATGTTCATGAGAGATAGTGGTCTGTAATTTTCTTTTCCTGACATGTCTATCAGATCTGGGTACCAGGATTATGTTGTCCTCATAAAATAAGTTAAGATGTATTAACTATTCTATCTTCAGAAATATTTTGCGTAAGACTGGTATTACTTCTATATTCTGTGTCTCATAATATTCACTATTAAAACCATCTGGACCTGGAGTTGTTGTTTTTTCTGAGAAGATTTTTAATAACGAATTCAATCTCTCTATTAGATACAGCATTATTGGAATTTCTCTTTCATCTTGAGTCAGTTCTGGTAAATTGTGTTTTCCAAGGACTTTGTTCATTTCACATAATTGCTAAATTTATTCGTGTAAAGTTGTGCATAAAATCCCCTTACCATCAGTTTAATGTATATAGAATTGATAGTGATGCTCCCTCCTTCATTCCTGATATTTGTAATTAGTGTTTTCTCTCTACCATTGTTGTCCAATATTGCTAGGGGGTTAAGTATTTTGTTAATTTTTTTCAAAGAACCAAGTGTGCATTTATTTTATCTACTTTTAGTTTGCTATTTCTTTGATTTATGCTTAGTAATTTACTTCTTTTTATATACTTTGGTTTTGACTTGCTTTTCTTTCTCTACTGTCTTAATGTGAAAGTTTAAATCAATGATTTAAAATCTCTTCCTATTCTAGTGTAAGCATTTAATGCAGTGGTTTTCTTTTTCTTTCTTTTTTAATTTAAATTCAATTAGCCAACATATAGTACATCATTAATTTCAGACGTAGTGTTCAATAATTAGTCAGTTGCATATAACACCCAGTGGTTTTCAACTGGGTGTTGACTTTGCCCCTGAGGGAAATTTGGCAATGTCTAGAGACATTTTTGGTTGCTGCACCTGGAGTCTTCTCTATCAAGTTAGCAAGGAGAAGCTCTTGCTCCAGGCTGCTAAGATGGACTCTTCTATAATATAATCATGAGATTGATATTCCATCACCTTTACCAGATTGTATTGGTTAGAATCAATTCATAATCCCACCCACAGTCAAGTGGAGGGGATTATAAAGGGCATGGCCATCAGTAGGTGAAAATCATAAGGAGTTACCCTATGCTCTGTCTGGTACAGTTGACATTCAATCTACCAATTTGCTATTTGTTTTCCATTTTCCTATGTGTGTGTGTGTGTGTGTGTGTGTGTGTATTCCTATGTTCCTATGTTTATATGCATCTATATATTTAACTAGGCCCAATGCTATTCCAATCTGATCCCATTCCCCTTGTGTCTGAAGAAGATTCTTCAATATTTCTTGTAGTACAGGTCTTCTCGTGATAAATTCTTTCAAATTTTAGTTTTCTTAAAATGTATTCTTGACCCTCATTTTCCAAAGCTATTTTCACTGGATATGGAATTGTGGGTTGGATTTTTTTTCTCTTGGCACTTTAAACATTTGCAATTTTCTTAGGGCCTCCATTATTTCTGATGAAAATGCAGCTGATATTCACACTATTGTTCCCTTGTATGTAGTTTGCCACTTTTCTCTGGCTGCTTTGAAAATTTTCTACTTATCATTCATGTTACACAGTTTAACAAAGATGTGCCTAAGTGTAGTTTTCTTTGTATTTATCCAGCTTGTATTCACTGAATTTCTTACATATGTAGTTTGATGTTTATCAACCAATATGGGAAAGTTTCAGCCATTAATTTTTTCAGACATTTTTTCCCTGATCTATTCTCTCTCTCCCCTCTCTCTCCCTATACATATGCTAGATGATTATTATCTCACAAATCACTGAAGTTTTCTTTGTTTTGTTTTTCAATTTTTTCTCTGTTCTTTAGATTCTTAAATTTTTATTGATTTCTCTTCCTTTCCACAGACCCTTTCTTCTGCCATCTTCATTCTGTTGTTAAGCCTATGCAGTGCTTTATTTTTATTTCACATATTCAACTTTTCAGTTCTTGAATTTCCATTTATTCTTTTTTTTTATAGTTCTCATTTCCCTACTGAGATTCCCCATGCATTTTTTCATTATGCCCATCTTTTTCTTTAAGCACTTGGACATATTTATAATAGGTGTTTTATTTTTCTTAAAGTTTTTATTTACATTCCAGTATAGTTAGCATACAGTGTAGTATTAGTTTCAGGTGTACAATATACTGATTCAACACTTACATACATCATCCGGAGCTCACCACGAGTGCACTCCTTAATCCCCATCATCTATTTCATCCATCCCCACACCTGCCTCCCCTCTGGTAACCATCAGTTTGTTCTCTATAGTTAAGAGTCTGTTTCTCGCTTTGCCTCTCTCTCTTTTTTTTTTCCCCTATACTCATTTGTTTTCCTTAAATTCCACATATGAGTGAAATCATATGGTATTTACCTTTCTCTGACTTACTTATTTCACTTAGCATTATACTCTCTAGTTCCATCCATGTCATTGCAAATGGCAAGATTTCATTCTTTTTGATGGTTGAGTAATATTCCATTTTGTGTGTGTGTGTGTGTGTGTGTGTGTGTGTGTGTGTGTGTGTGTGTATCATGTCTTCTTTATCCATTCATCTATTGATGGGACACTTGGGCTGCTTCCATATCTTGGCTAGTGTAAACAATGCTGCCATAAACATAAGGTTGCACGTATCCCTTTGAATTAGTGTTTTTGTATTTTTTGGGTAAATACCCAGTAGTACGATTGCTGGATCGTAGGGTAGCTCTATTTTTAACTTTTTGAGGACCCTCCATACTGTTTTCCACAGTGGCTGCACCAGTTTGCATTCCCACCAACAGTGCAAGAAGGTTCCTTTTTCTCCACATCCTCACCAATACCTGTTGTTTCTTGTGTTGTTGATTTCAGCCATTCTGACAGGTGTGAGGTGGTAAGTCACTGTGGTTTTGATTTGCATCTCCCTGATGATCAGAGATGTTGACCATACTTTTATGTGTCTGTTGGCCATCTGGATGTCATGTCTTCTTTGGAAAAATGTCTATTCATGTCTTCTGCCCATTCTTTAATTGGATTATTTGTTTTTTTGGGGTGTTGGGTTTTATAAGTTCTTTATATCTTTTGGATACTAACCCTTTATCAGATATGTCATCTGCAAATATCTTCTCCCATTCTGTAAGTTACCTTTTAGTTTTGTTGGTTGTTTCCTTTGCTGTGCAGAAGCTTTTTATTTTGATGTAGTCCAAATAGTTTATTTTTACTGTTTCCCTTGCTTCAGGAGACATATCTACTAAGAAGTTGCTATAGCTGATGCCAAAGAGGATACTGCCTGGGCTCTCCTCTAGGATTTTAATGGTTTCAGGTCTCACATTTAGGTCTTTCATCCATTTTGATTTTATTTTTGTGTACAGTGTAAGTAAGTGGTCCAGTTTCATTCTTTTGCCTGTTGCTGTCCAGTTATCCCCACACCATTTGTTGAAGAGACTTTTTCCCATCAGATATTCTTTCCTGCATTATAGATTAATTGACTATATAGTAATGTTTTTCTCTGGGTTTTCTATTCTGTTCCATTGATATATGTGTCTTTTTTGCAGTACCATACTGTTTTGATCACTATAGATTTGTAGCATAATTTGAAGTCCAGAACTGTGATGCTTCCAGCTTTGCTTTTCTTTTTCAAGGTTGCTTTGGTTATTTGGGGTCTTTTGTGGTTCCATACAGGTTTTAGGATTGTTTGTTCTAGTTCTGTGAAAAATGCTGTTGGTCTTTTGGTGGGGATTGCATTAAATCTGTAGATTTCTTTGGGTAGTATAGACAGTTTAACAATAATTGGTCTTCTGATTCATGAGCATGGAATGTGTTTCCATTTCTTTGTGTCCTTATAATTGGTGTTTTAAAGTATCCATCTTACAAGCTACCATGGGAAATGTTTCAATTGACTGCTCCCCCCCATAATGGGTCACATTTTCTTACCTTGTTTCATGTCTAGTTATTTTCTCTTCTATGTTTTTACTGCAATAAAATACATATAACATAAAATTCACCATTTTAACCATTTTAGAGAGTACAATTCAGTGGCATTTAGTACATTCACAGTGTTGGCTTCTTTTATCTTCAGGTCAGCAACTGTGCATTGAACCCCGTTGTGCTTTGAATCTTTCTGACTTCCCCTTTTATCACCATTCAGAGAAAAACACTCACTTTTAAGCATCCATGTGATTAGATCAGATCCACTGAGGTGATATCCCTATTTGAAAGTCAACTGTGCCATATAACACAGTACAGTAAAACCTCATCATATGCACAGATTACATTAGGGTGGAGGGCCATTTTAGAAATCCTGCCTACCATACCATTTATTGATAATCTATTGTGTACTTGGCACCTTAAATGTTAAACTTTAATTCATGACAATCCTAAAGATATCTACTACAATTCTTACCTAATATGTGAGAAGAAAATGAGGCATACAGATTAAAAGTACTTGTCTTTATTTACCATATGTTAGAGCTGTGTTTCAACTCTGGTCTGGATGACTCCAATGCACATGCCAGGAATAACCATAGTGTCTTGTTTCCCAATATTTAGGTGGTGATGTGTCAGGAGCCAATTCTAGGTAATTGTATGGTAGCATTTTATAGAGGATAAAATGTGCAAAGATCACCAAAGTTAAGATTTATTAAGCAAAAAATTACTATGAAAATCTAAGCAACTCGATTAATGCTTCATTTTGCTAATTTTTAAGTGCACTTGGTTGTTATTAACTTGAATGATATTTCAATTGATTTAGCATAGTAATAAAGTCTTAGGATTAATATAATTTTTCATCAAAAGTAGTTTTTTAATGAAACTATACTAGAAAGTAGACAAAGAGGAGATTAGAGTTTTAGGGTGCAGGTAGAGAGAATTCTTGCCTTGTGGTTCTGGGCAGTGAGAATAACCTAGGATATGAATGCCCAGCACAACTGACCACTTTCCATTGAGTTCAATGTATAGGTGAATGTGATGATGTTCTTAAATCAGGGTGGATAGAGTGTAAATTTATATTTGCAAATGACTTCATTTTTCAAAATGTGGGTTAATTAGCATATAAAGCAAGCTGTTTTTATAATTGGCCTGCTCAATTTATATTTATAGTAACCACGAAGACTAAAAGAAAATAAAGGAAGCCTAAATGACTTATCCAGGAGATAAAATCAAATTTCCCACGAAGATTACAACTGAGCAGTTCTAAAAGAAACAGTTCCTTTAAGAAAAAGCAGGCATTACTTGGGAAAATGTCGGGAGCAGAAAAAGTGAATGTACCAGGACTTCCAGTTTCAGTTCTAGTGTTTGAAAGTTGTCACTCCTGTTCTTAGAGTGAGAAAAAGCTGGATAAACGTAAAATCAATGACTTTCAGAGAAAAATCAGAGAATTGAGGTCTCAAGACGAGATGTCACTGTGACGTTTAGAAAGACAGGAATATCCAGAGAGAGACAGGACCCAAGATTTCCTTGCCTGCAGAAAAAGCCACTGAAATCCATAAGCTGTAAACACATTTAAATGGTAGTTTTGAAGAATTGCTGGAAGCTGAGTGAGGACTAGAATGAGAGTGAAAAATTTCTGGGGGCCACCATCTTAGGCGGTACCCTCATGCTTCATGGGCTTTTGCTACAGGAACTCCACCAATTTCTCATGATAAGGATCTGAAGAAGAGCCCCTCTTGGCTCTGGCTTGGAGAGAGGAAGAGTAATCACTGTGAAATATGCCCATAGTCTTTTCCATAACAAAAGACACCTCTCCTGGAGAAATCACTTCACCAGAGCTTCATCCTAGAGGGAGAAGATAATTCCTCCCATGCCAGCTTCTTCCAATCTTCCTACCTCACTGAAGGGAACAAAGAAACACCATAAGAGGGGTCAGAATTTCAAGGAAATACCTGGGAATGCTGCAGCCAGGGAATGGAGAAGAAAACAGGGAGACAAAGAACCTATTCGCCTGGAGAAATACTTGTAAAGGTCACAGCCCAGAGACACAGGCCATTCGTCTCTGGGGGCTCCAGTATAACAGCAGTAGATGGCAGCTGAAAGAGCTGCAAGACACAGACTCTCTCTGAGGAGGAGTAGTTAGGGAAGCCCGAAGTCAAGAGGGGAGATCAAAATAAGCACACTGGAGGACACTGAAGTCTCTGCCAATCATCGCGATAGCAGACACTAAACAGAGGCAAACTCCTAGCTAGACACATCTAAAAGTTCACACAAAAGGCCCATTTATTTCAATCTTTATTGCCCAATGTATCATGTTCAACACTTAACTGAAACTTGCAACGCATGCCTAAAAGGAAAAAAATAATCATAAAAACACAGTCTGAAGGAACAAAACAATCATCAGAGCCAGATATGGCATGAATTTTGTTATTATCAGATGGCGAATTTTCAGTAACTATAATTAATATATTAAGGCCTCTAATGAAAAAGGAGGACAACGTGCAAGAACAGATGAGTAAGGCAAGCAGAGAAATGGGAACTCTAAGAATCAAAAGGAAATGCTAAAAATAATAATAAAAAAAACTGTAGTAAGAATAAGAAATGCCTCTGATTGGCTCATCAATAGACTTGACATGGCCAAGGGAAGAAGCGGTGAGTTTAAAGATAGGTCAATAGAAACTTCCCAAACTGTAATGCAAAGCAGAAAAAAATAATGGAAAAACAGAACAGAACATCTAAGAACTGTGGGATCATCCCAAAAGGTGTAAAATATGTATAAATGGAACACCAGAAGGGGAATAAAGAGGATAGGACAGAAAAAAATATTTGAAGTAAAACTGGATGAACATTTTGCATAATTAATTATAGGCACTAAACCACAGATCCAGGAAGCTCAGATCAGTCAGGAAAAATACATAACAAATAAGCCAATAAATTTTTAAAAAAACTATAACGAGCCATATCACATTCAAATTAGAGAAAACCAAAGACAAAGAAAAAATCCCGAAAGAAAATATTGGCAGAAAGAATCCCATAGCACTTTAGAAGGATAATACTGTTAAGAACATGCATGTTACCTCCAAACATCCATGGGAAGCTTCAATGTTAGGAAATTTATATACATAATTTACTATACTAATTTAGGGAATTTATATACATAATTTACTATACTAATAAGTCAAAGAAGTAAAAACAAATAACAAAATCAGGCACTTAATAAAATTTAGAAAACATTTTTATATAAGCTCTTAATAAAATTGGAATCAATGGATACTTTGCTAGAGGAATGATAATTTAAAAAAACTATCTAATGCAAATCAGAACACCACCCCCATTTGTGGTGGAAGAGAAATACTAGAATAATGGCTCTCAAAACTTAGTATTTATAAGAATCAGATGAAACACTTAATGAAAGAAGGATTTTAGGCCACATTCCCAGTATTTGAGGGTACTCCATACAGAGGAGGCACCCAGGAATCTGCATTTTTTACAACTCCAGGTGATACTGATATAGATGGTCTATGGATTGCACTTTAAGGCTCCACATTAGCTGCACTGATTTAAGTAATTATTAAGAGAAGGAATATTGTTTGTGCCAAAAAGGAGGATCTCTGAAATCAGATCGTCTCATTAGAATTCTTAGAAGATTGTTCTGAGGATTGACTAAACTAATCCAGTAAAGCACTTAGGATAGTTTCTTGCAGGGGCACCTGGGTGGTGCAGTTGGTTAAGCATCTGACTCTTGGTTTCGGCTCAGGTTGTGATCTCAGGGTCGTGATCTTAGGGTGGTGAGATCAAGCCCCACATGGGGCTCCACGCTCAAGCATGGAGTCTGCTTAAGTTTCTCTCTCCATCTCCTTCTGCCCCTCCCCACCCAGCTCTTTCTCTCAAATACATAAATAAATCTTAAAAAAAAAAAAAAGAGGGGCACCTGGATGGCTCAGCCGGTTAAGCCTCTGCCTTTGGTTCAGGTCATGATCTCAGGTCCTGGGATGGAGCCCCAAGTTGAGCTCCCTGCTCAGCAGGGAGTCTGCTTCTCCCTCTCCCTCTGCCCCTCTGCCCCCCAGCCCCACTCATGTGCATGCAAGTGTGCTCTTTCTCTCTCAAATAAATAAATAAAATCCTTTTAAAAAAGAATATTGCCTTGCAAAAGACATACTCCTGAAAAAAATGGTGTTGTTATTAGTGAGGTCTCTAGCACCACTGTCATTTAACATTGCCCCAAAAGAACCAGACAATGTAATTATATAAGTCAATGAAATAAAAGAATAAATATTAGAAAGGATGAGACAGTATCAGCATTAGCATTATTTGAATATCATATAATGTTGCAGCTGAAAAAACTCAAAATAATCAACAGAAAAGTCATTAGAAATCATTTCGGTATGTGTCTAATTATAAAGTTAATATACATAAATAGATGCCTTACCTACAAACAATAATCAGAAAATATAATGACATAATATACCATTTACAATAGCAGTAAGAAGACAAAACAACCAGAAATTAACTTTACAAGAAACGTGCAGGATTATTTCAGAGAAAACTTTAAAACTCTAATGAGAGACATAAACCATACTTAAATAAATGGAAAGACAAATCTTGTCCTTGGTTAGGAAGACGCTGTCATATTGTAACGCTGTCAATGTTCTTAAATTAATCTATAAATACAATTTCATCCTAATCAAAATGACAATGTGACTTTTTTTTAAATTTTGCAAACTGATTTTAAGATGTGAGCATATAGCTGGGTGGGGATGGGGGACAAAACTGAAATGAGAATGGAAGCAAAAGAGCTAGTCATAGTAGATACTAAATTTGATAAGTTAGAGTGGATGGAGCAGTATAATAATCATGTCAAAATAGATCAAATTTAGGATAATAGCCAAAAATAGAACCCCAAATGTGTACGAATTTATAATAAAAGTGGAGTGTGCTCTGCACACACACACACACACACACACACCATGCATTCAGAGTCCAATTGGACTTATCAGGATATAGATGTTGGTCAGAGCTATGTTTATCACCTGACCTTTATAAGCTCCAATAACTAGTAAAGTATAATTGTGTTCTAGGTCCCCAGAAACCAGAATTAGTTGCATGCCAGCTGCAACGTTATAAGATATTCAAAGCATGTCCATTTGTGCTTGAAATTTCTGATTGTCACCTTTTCCCAGTGCATTGTTACCCCAATAAATAGCTCTAAGCGTTCTTTGGGGAAGGCTCTCAGGAGAAAGCTCACAATATATTTGTGTGTTGCCTTAGCAATGCCAGGTTATTCCTTCATTCATGGGACTCTGGATCTACAAAATAATTCAGATTTGGGGACAAAGTTCCCACCCCTCTTGTGTCTGCTCAAGTTTGGCCTCTGTTGACAAGATCCAGTTATACAAATCAGTTAGCTTCTAAGTAAGGCATGTGTTGATTTTGTTCTCTGGAACTCCATGACTAATGAACCACAGCCAGAAACCTCTGTATGTCAGGCCACATCTGGTCATGATTCCCACAGGGGTCCTGTGGCTTATTATCATATCCATCCTGCTCTGTTTCTGATAGTTTACTCATGTCATCTGGACCCAGCACCTTGGCTCCTTCCATCCACATTGCAATCGTGGAACTCCTTTCACAGGCAGTCCCTCTTGCTAGCAGTGTTGGGAGATTGCCTAGTGCTAACAACAAAATCTCAACTGAGTAAAATTTGAAGATCTAATTGGCTTTATTCAACACTTCATGAATCGGGCAGCATCCCTTCTAGTAAATACACAGGTGCTCTGAGGAGTTTTACAAAATGGAAGGTTTTTATAGGCAGAAGGAGGATGGAACAAAAAAGTTATCGACAAAAGAAAGGATTGTTTTAAGTCAGAACATCTTTTAGGGGGAAGGGAAGGGCAGGGGTCTTGCTATGCAGCTGACCTCACTAGTGCTGATCAGGAAAATTAATGGATTTTGAGGGGGGTTCTCTCTACCTCTTGGACTTGAACGCCTGTTTCCTTCCCCAGATTAGGGAAGTTCTCCAGTATGATTTGTTCAAATATAACTTCTGCCCTGGTCTCTCTCTTTCTTCTTCCTCTGGGACCCCAATAATTCTAATATTGTTTCGCTTCATGGTATTGCTGATTTCTCGAAGCCTCCCCTCATGGTCCATTAGTTGTTTTTCTCTTTTTTCCTCAGCTTCCTTCCTTTCCATCGTCTTGTCTTCTATGTCCCTGACTCTCTCTTCTGCCTCATTTACCCTAGCTATGAGAGCATCCATTTTAGACTGCATCTCAGTTAAAGCATTTTTAATTTTGGCCTAATCAGATTTTATTCCTGCACTAAGAGATTCTCTAGGGTCTTTTATGCTTTTTTTCAAGTCCAGCTAGTAACTTAGTAATTGTTATTCTGAATTTAATTTCTGACATTTTACTTACATCCATATCGATTAGATCTATGGCAGAGAGTATTACCTTTGGTTCTTTCTTTTGCGGTGAATTCCTCCTTCTAGTCATTTTGTCCGGAGAAGAATAGATGAACGAGAGAACAAAATAAAAAATATCAACCACGACCCCAGCGAAATACACACTAGACACATCTGAAGAGGTCAGAAACCAAAAAAGAAAAGAAAAAAAAAAAAGGGAATAAAAGAGAGAATATAATCTCCCAGGTGGACAAAACAGAGTGATCCACTTGGTCCTGGGTGTATTTTGGTCTGTTTGTCAGAAGACACTAAATCCCAAAACCGTAAAGAAAGAAAATATACATATATATATATACATATATATATGTATATATATATAATTGAATACAGTGAAAGAAGAATGAAGAATATATTGTCTATATAGAATATATTGTCAAAATGAAGAATATATTGTCTATAAAATGTAAATGTAAAAATGAAAATTAAAAGAAGACTTAAAAACAAAGAGTTGATAAAATGAGAAACTAGTTGAAAAGGAAAAAAAAAAGGAAAAAGAAAAAGAAAATTTTAAACTGAAAGGCTAAAGAGTCATTAGAAAAAAACCCTTGAATTCTATATATTATTTTCCCCTAGCTCAGGACTTTTTCAGTTCTGAGTGATCCATAAACCTGGTATTTGACTGATATTCCTGCTGGTCTTCCAGGGGAGGGGCCTGCTGCATTGAATCTCAGGTGTCTTTGCCTGGGCGGAGTTGCACCACCCCTTGCTGGGGGGGTGGGCTCAGGGTAGGCTACTTCGGGTTGCTCTAGGTGGCTTTTGTTCCCTAAAGGCTTTTTGCACTGCTTGCAAAAAGTGGTCGATTTTCTGTTTGTAAAATTGCAGCCATTCTTTTCTTAGATCTCAGGTCGAATTCACAAGTGTTCAGAATGATTTGATAGATATCTAGCTGAATTCAAGGAACCAGATGAAACGAGGGTCCCCTACTCTTCTGCCATCTTCCCTCCCAACCCGATCAGGATAATTCAGATTGACTGTTTAAAGGTCACATTTCTGGGAGAGATTGAAACTGCATTTAAGTCTTGGTTTGCTGTCATGGGGGCAAATGACTCCACTTGGGGCTGCCTGTTTCTCTTCTACCAGTATGAAGCTTTATAAAAGATTTTGGTGCCTCTCTCACCAATTTATTCTCATAAGAATGGTAAAGGGAAATTCTTCTGGGCTCTCCTCATGAAGATCATGACATAAGTTAGGCAAGAGGTATATGGCAGCATTCACATCTCGAAGGTGACTGATTTCTTTTCTTTACAAAATACCAAAAGACTCTGGGCCTTTCCATGCCATTTAGTGTGAGTCACCATTTGGTCCAGTTATGTATTAGATGACTTAGGAGATGTATCACCCAAGTCCCCCTTCAAGGAAGGACTTGCTGTCCAATGGGGGGAGGGGGGATGCAATCAGTGGATGGCCTCTGTCAGTACTTTCAGTGAACCTCAGCTGTGGAGAGCTACCTAGACCACGGTAACACACTTACTGCGTCAGCCTGCTTATGTCAACTGAGGCAAAACTATAAAAGCTAGGTCATCTGAGCCCTTCACAGGACACTCCGATAGATGCAATTCGTTTTAGAGCTGGCCAGGTAGAAGAAAACAGTTGAAAGTTTGAGGGCAAGGAGGTCTGGGGTAGATGGACAAACGGGAGTGAGAAAGAAGTATAAAGATTTTTGTTTTACAGGTTAATGCCCATCAGAGAGCATGAACCATGGGAGAGGTACTGTGATGGTTAATTTTATGTGTCAGCTTCACTGGGCCAAGGGTTAAACATTATTTCTGCACGTGTCTGGGGGGGTGTTTCTGGAAAAGATTAGCATTTGAATTTGTACACTGAGTAAAGCAGAGGGCTCTCCCCAGTGTGGATGGACATCATCCAATTCCTTGAGTATAACAAATTCATCCCCCAGATGCAGTCCCTTGAATACAACAAAAAGACAAAGGAAGGTTGAATTTGCTCTCTGCCTGACTGATTGAGCTGTGACATCAATTTTCTGCCCTCAGCACTCCCTGCTCCCAAGTCTTCATGCCTGGACTCTCAGGCCTTTGAACTATGCCTTTAGGATTTGCCTCAAGTACAGAAACCTGACTCCCTCAAAGTCACACATTTCCCAGGGAAGACTGCATGTGGTGACTAATTAAGGTGAAGCAATAAAGTCCCGTTAATTCTGACCCAATGGAATGTACCCCTAGTGGCCAATATTTAATCCAGAGCTTCCAGAAGGGCTGGTCAAGGCTTTATCAATTCCGGATCACAGTTTAACTTCTAACCTGCTACCCCCCTCCTTCATTACATAGGTGTTGATCCCCAATTAAACGTCTTGCACCCCAAACTCTGTCTCAGCATCTGCTTCCAGAGAACCTAATCTGTGAATCCAGTAACCTTTTAGAACCACAGCAGGCTGCTCAAGCTAACACATACATACAGAAATCTCTGGTGGTGATGAAAGACATCAGAAGAGTTTCTTCTCAGAAGAGAAAAGTTTAATAAATTTGGCACTCCCTAAGGAACCTCAAAGAGAGAGTTCTTGGTTCTCAGGCTTTTCCGTAGGTATGTATGGCAATTGTGATCTAATAAAAAGTAAGTATTTGGTCTTTGTCTCCAGTTCCTGGCACACTGTTAGAATCTCCAGGGTGATGAGAGTGTTTTTGGTAAGCTAATAAAATAATTGGTGACTAGGGTCCCCTAGATAGCTTCAGGATTGGGGCTGGTCACCAGAAAGACCAAGGCATGATTAGAGGGTTAGAACTTTCAGCCCCATCCCCAGCCTCACAGGAGGGGAGAGGAGCTAGAGATTGAGTTAATTATCAATGGCCACTGATTTGATCAATCATACCTATATAATAAGACTTTCATAAATATCACTAATAGATAGGGTTTGGAGAGCTTCCAAGTTGGTGACCACATTGAAGTGCTGGGAGGGTAGTGTGCTTGGAGAGGGCATGGAAGCTCCATGCCCTTTCTCCCATATTTTGCCCTATGTATCTCTTCCACATGGCTGTTCCTGAGTTGTATCTTTTATAATAAACCACTAATAGTAAGTACAGTGCTATCCTGAGTTCTATGAGCTGTTCTAGCCAATCATCAAACCTGAGGGAGTGGTTCTGAGGAGGTAATCATGGGATCCCCCATGATCAGCTGACTGGGATCATCTGACACCATGGGATTCAAGGTCTTCATCCCATGTTCAGCCAGAAAGCTACCAGGCCCTGGCTCCTCTCTTGGTATAGTTAACACTTCCTCCCTACCTGGACGCCTTCTCCCTGAATACCACAGAAACTGGAAATATTTGACATCTTCTTAAAGTTCTTACAACAGGCTGGGCTTTTCTGTTTACTTCGGACATTGAGTAAAGAGCTAAGCAGAAGAGAAGGTCATGAATATGAATTCATATTGCAGTCTTCTGAAGCCTAGATAAAGTTTCTAGTTATGGAATAAATACCAGAAACACTGAGGGTACCTAGGAACTCAGAGATGAGCCCATGAAAATACATTTTATTCTATTATTTAAGAAAAATTAAAGTACCATCTCTAAGTAGATCAAAGTCTCCCTAAAACTACCATGGCCTCCAAAAGTGCTTATTCATTAAGAGAATAACAACTGAATTTATAAGTAATATTTTCATAGCAGTTAATGACTAAGTTATATCATACCAAAAACCAACTAATAAGCTGGTATTGAAACATCTGGTTAGTGTGAGCTCATTAGAACTGTACATTCTGAAAGAGATAGAAGAACACAGAGAGCTGCAGCCTTCAATTATATTTGATGATGACAATGGTGATGAGGTCAAGCGTAAAAATAGTAACAGTAAGGATTACCTTACTTACCTTACTGCATTTTTAAAGAAATGCCTCACTTTTTTTTTTTTTTTGCTTCAAGGCCACATATCCAGTGAACTGGAAGTTTTTTACCCAAGTAGCATGGCATGCTGGTTGAGGCATGTGCTTTGGACTAAGTCTAGAAGAAGTGAGTTCATAGATCTGGTTTTGTCACTTAATAGTTGCATGACCCTTACTAACCTTTCTAAGACTCTGAATTATCATTTGTGAAATTTTTGTGTGTGTGAAATTAAGCTAATATCTATACCCCAGGATTATCCCAGGCTTAAATTAGGTGGTTTTATAATGTACCTGGAATTGGCCTGTGAAAAGATTTTTGTAAATATAGGCAGGTAATGTTATATGGTCCCCAACCACCTTTCCTCCATTTGACATTATATGGGATCAATAGTTCATCATTTGATTCGTACTTCCATTTACGTTTTTATGGAAAGAGGAAGACTAAAAGTTGCTTTATTCCAAGTTTTGAAGGTATTTATGATCTGCTGGTGGGTTTCCCCAGAGTGGGAATATTTCAAGGTGCATGCTCTGGGTTTAGATACATGTACTGTTTAGGAAAGTTGAAAGTTAAAGGACCAAATGCAAGAGGAAATGACTCCCTGATATTTTTTTCTTTAAAATTATAAGGCCTAATCAACTTGTAAGGAAAAAAAAAACCCTTTGTAAAATTTTAATGCACTTGCATAAATGAATAAACCCAAATGGTAAATAAATGTGCCACTGCATCTCATTAAGTCATAATAACCAAAATTGTAGGAAATAAGCAGGGCTGGAAGTAATTCAGAGGGTTCCTAATATTCTTTCTGCAATGCAATTCTTCAAGATTTAGAGAGTCCCTTGACATTTACTAACATCAACACATGTAGGAAGATGAAAATACAAAGTCGATGAGGACATTGAATAGGAAATATTCATTTAATTAATGAGAAACGCAACTGAATCAGTGTGTTATACTAAAAACTTCAGATTTTATGGAGTGATGTCACAAAAATGGTGACATAGAAGATATCAGCCTCCATCCCCTCATAAAGATCAAGAATGAGACAGCTATCCGTGAACAGAAACAGCTCTGGAAGAGTGCTCCGGATGCACTTAAGAAATTGTAGCAGCTGAGTAGAACAGAATGCCTGGAAATAACTGTACAAGAAGCATCCAGATAATCTAGGATTCTTTCCCCATCTCAAAATCCTTCATTTAACAATGTCTGCAAAATTCCTTTTAGCCATGTAAAGTAACATATTCACCAGTTTCAGGGGCTAGAAGTGGTTATTTCAGTAAGGCAACCCATGTGCGTTTTGGGGGCAGAGGGCAGGGTGAGAAGGAGACTTTTAAATTTGAATGTTTCAAATTTTGTATCAGGGCCATATATTACCTAATCAAAAATAAGCACAATTTCAGCACGTGATCAAAGTCAACAGCAACAGTGATAAGTCAGATTGACAGTATGTGCCCTTGATATGATGTGCCCTTGAATGGCACTTGGACCCTATTGTCTTCCTCCCCAAAACACATTACTCCAAGTCTAATCATGAGGAAAACATCAGACACATCCGGATTAAGGAGCATACAGCAGAATACCTGCCCGGTGCTCCTCACAACTATCTGATGACTGTCAAGGTCATCAAGAAAATGGAAAGTCTGAGGAAATGTCACACCCAAGCCTAAGGAGATACCACTTTGAATGTAATATGGGGTCCTGGAACAGGAAAATAAAAAAAAAGATATTAGGAAAAAATTGAAGAAATCTGAGCAGAGTATGGAATTTAATAATAATGTATCAATATTGGCTCCATAACTATGACAAATGAACCATACTAATGTAAGATGTTAGTAATAGAGGAATCTGGGTATGGGGTATAAGTGAACTCTCTGCACTACTTTTGCAATAATTCTGAAAATCTAGAAATGAACCATACTAATGTAAGATGTTAGTAATAGAGGAATCTGGGTATGGGGTATAAGTGAACTCAGTACACTACTTTTGCAATAATTCTGTAAATCTAGAACTATTCTAAAATTTAACAAAGTCTTTAAAATAACATAATTGCATAGTTTACCTATTAACAAAACATATACATTTAAAAATAAAAAATACCAACAATCTCACAAAATGGGATTGAAATCACTATGATCCATGCAGTATATTTCCCCAAAGGATAGTATCAATATTATTTATACAAATCAAGACAAAACCAACCAACAAAAACCAGAAATAAGATCAGTTATTTTTTCCTACAGGCCAAAGAACTGGTTTGTTTGAGAAACAAATCTGCTATTAGAGAGAATTCAGGCTACATTGAGATTAGTGATCTTTAAATAAAGAGAATGTAGAGCGTCCTGAAGACCATGCTGCGACAGGAAATACTGTGCTGTTTCTCAACATTTTGATTGCATAGCCTCTTCGTGGATCTTCCTTCCTCTAACAAGTGCTATAAATAGAGGTTTTTCTTGCTGTTTAAAACAAGTCCGTGTAAACTTTTTTTTTTGCGTTGCTGAGAAGAGGCTATTTAGGAAGGGGACGCATACCTTCTGCCGGAAGAAGGAGCATGAAAGGAGGAACAACTTGACCAGTTGAGGGACTACTGATTGGGGGAATCTGGGCATAGAAGCCTAGGCAGTGGTTGGGAGACCAAACAAGCTCACCATCTTTCTCCCAAACCTGATCCCCCTTCCAGTGTTTCCTATTTTGCTTCAGTTTTGACTGTCCCCATGTCCCAGATTGACCTGGATTCCTGGGTTGTACCTGTTGTTGTCAAGTGTAATTATTAACGGTTCCTCCATTCACTCTCAAAAGTGTCCAGCTTTGGGTGATGAATTATATGATCACCCTATGTTTAATTGTCCCACCACCTCTTAGTTGCACAGAAACCTGAGCATCATACTGATCTAGGACAATATTTTTTTTCTTTTGCCTTATCACCCCCAACATCCATTCAGTCATGGTCCTATAGATTCTGCCTTATCAGTCCCTCTGGTGTCTGCCTCCTCAACCTCCTGTCCACCATGGCCCTAAATCAAGCACCATCCTTGTTCTTATATTACTAGATTTACTGTACTAGCCTCTTAACTGGTTCCCTGCCTCCAATTTCCATATCCTTCCCCCACTTCAATCCATTCACCTCATAGCACTCTACACTTTGATTTAAAAAGAATCTGACATCACCTCTGTACTTCGAAGCTTTCTATGATTTCCCATTGCTTTCATAATAGAAGGTATATGCCAGAGCGTGGTATACAGGGCCCTTGTTTTCCCATTTCCACTTGGCTCAGTCACTTCAAGTCTCTTCATTTCCCACATTCATTGGCCTACATCCTCTCCACTCTCCTCTCAATTGTGTATTCCATCCTTCAGCCACACCAGACTCCTTGCAGGTCCCTCTTGGCACCGTACTTCTCTTGCTACTGCGCCTTCACACATGTTCCTCTGCCTGGCACGCACTTTCGACCGCCATCCCCCATCCATTCAACTCATATAGCATTTGGGTCTTAACTTGGGTTTCATTTCCTTCAGGAAGCCTTCCTTTGCCCCCCAAGCCTAGGGTAGATGACCGACCTCCAGGCTTCCATAACACCCTTACCTTTCCCATTATAGTTTTTACACCATACTATCCTTATTTTCCTCATAAGGAATTAGACATGTGAATATGTTAGATAAATTCTCCAAGCTCAGAAAACTGGTAAGGGACGAAGGCAGAATTTAGACTAAAATCTGCTTTGCTCCAAAACACCATAGCAAACAGCCTTTCTTTCACTCATCAAAATACACCTGTGGGTGCCAAAAAGCTGTTCGACGTAATTTGAATAACTTTATAAATGTACTTTTTGAAAAAAACCAAGCAGATGCCCCCAGTGCTCAGGTAAGTGCCCAGAGTCAGTATATCTGGAGTGGGGCCTGAGACTCTGTATTTCTAACGAACTCCCAGGGATCACACTTTGAGAGACGAGGATCTAGGGCACCCTGGCTCATGTGTCACTTTTATTTATCCCCAAGACTTTCCATATATATTTTCAAGTTCCACGTTCTCTTTTGATACTCTCACAAGCCATCTTAATTTTCTCTGAAGGCTAGTGCTTACAAAAGCATATGTATGTCTCTGCACAGGATTACGAATGACTCATTTACATGTTTCTCACTTTCTAATAACAATATTGTTATCACAAGGACAGGTTCTCAAAATGGGGAATATGGGAGAAAGGTTATGATTTATTTGGGTCCTCCGCTCCATTCAGTAAAATTCTAGTTCTTGGCTTGCCTCATTCTTTGGATCACAAACAAACAAACAAAAATCACAATTCTTTATCCTCTTCCATTCTTCATCTTACCTGTGTTTACATTTGTCTAACTGATCAAGGCAAATTCTCCTAAATCCATCAATGTAATACATTCTATTTGAGCTAATGGAACACACAAAATGTTTCTGAGCATGTATAATTACATAATTATATCTTGCCATCACCTTTAACCAAATACATTCCATGTACTTACTATGTAAACTAATACAGTTTACTTCTCCAATATAATATCTTTTGCTTTCATAGGAAGGGGAAAATAATCCCTGGAAGAGTATAAGATATACTGGAATCATTCCGAAAGCAGTACCTTAGGGGTAATTATGTGTCCTGGAAAGAAGAGATTGCTTCCATTTGTCTATCGCGGCATACAAACTAGCCTATAAATCAGTGGCATAAAACAAAATTAATCCTTATCTCCAGTAGTTCTACAGTTTAATGGGCTCAGCTGAGTGGTTCTCACTGGGGTGTCCTAGAAGGCTGCTTCCTCAGTCCTGCATTTGGTGCCTGAGCTGGGAGAGCTGGAAGCTAGCTGGAAATCTCTTTCTGCATGGTGCCAATCCACATGGCTAGTATAGGCTTCCGCAGAGCACGGTTGTCTCAGGGAAATCGGGCTTCTTACATGGCTATCGGCTTCCCTCAGACAGAGTTCCAAAACACCAGGCAGAAGCGGAATGTTTACTTATGGTTTAGCCTCAGAAGTTACGTAGCATTGCTTCTGCCATATTCTATTAGTCAAAGCAGTCACAGGCTAACTGAAATTCAAGAAGGTGAAGGGATAGACTCCGTTTATTAATGGAGGAAAGGCATTTATAGATATACACTCAGAAGGAACTGATAGCACTCATCTTTGAGGTAAATTGCCACAAGAGCAATATGGCAAAAATGAATGAAGTATGTCATTACTGTTCTAATAAATTTCTCTAGGGTCCCCTTTACAACATATTAAAGCTGGGGGGTGAGGAAAGAATTACTAGAAGGCTTAGCAAAGGAATGACACATGAGAAAGGAAATGCATTTCTCTAATGGCCAGAAAGAGGCGAACAAGTAAGATAGTTCATAGACAGGGATGAAGCTCTAGGAACATCAGAGGTCACGGGCATGTCCAGCATCACCATAATGAAGTAGCTGAAATAGGATCCATGACAGAGGTTATCTTTTACAGATTAAAAGACCAGGTACTGAGGTAAAATGGATTTGTCCACGTTTGCAGTGGGTGATAGAGAGATGAACTCGATCTTAGACTCTATTTTTTTTCCAGCTTAGTGCTCTTTGAACTAGGTAACTCTCTTTGTTGCACTGAGATGCTGGTATGCTTAAGCAACAGAAAAGGAAGCCATAAGGCACTCGTAGAAGCTTGGCATTATTAATTATTTTCCTCTACTTTGTTTCATATATTTTTTTCAAGCTCTATGTCTCTGCTGATAATTATTTCCAGTATGCTAAGTTTATTATTCCTGGGTTTCCCACGTAGAAACTCATTTATGTAAGTGATATCATATACCGTATCTTGTGCTTTGTCTTCTTTGTAACTACTGTCATGGGAAAACTGACTTGTATAAAAGAAGACTTATAGATGTTGAGATTACATTTATCATAATTGTTTAATTCTAAGAGTGCCCTAGGTATTTTGTAGAATACGTATATGCTGATTTTTTAAAAAGTCATACATGCATTAAAACCACAATAAATTCACCCAATGCAGTGGCACAACAACTTCAAGACTGCTTGTTCCTGAAGGATATAAATGAACAAATAAAGACATAAACACATCTTATTACTACCGTGACTACTGGTAATCCCTATTTAGGAGTTATTCATAATTTTCAAAGCCTTCTTAAATGTATTTGATTCTCAGAACAATTGTGGGAAATAGAATCTGTTCTGCTCCAGCCCATTAAATGGAGATGAGAGTCTTAGGAATTTAGGCATGAGAGATGTGTAAAATGCTCAGGCACGAGTAGCAGCGTCTGACTCCAGTATTCGTTCAGATTATCTCTTGGCTTTTGCTCTTATCTCTGCAGCTCTTCGACCTCTTTGTTCTTATGCTCCAACTCTATCAACGTCATGATACCCATGAGGAGCCATCAGGAACCACTACTCTGGCTTATTAATGTTAGCCTCTCTCTTTCGACCTCTGAATCTGCTTGGCCACTCTGCTTGGACTCATGGACAGCTCTGAGTGAAAAATTCTCCCACCAATATCCCTAGCCTTGAGAAATCCATACTGGCGGAATTATCCCAGCAGCTGACCCAACAGAGAATAATTCAGGCAGATATTGTTGCCATTTTACGCATCATGAAACAGAGGTGCAACAAGATTAAGTAAAACTTTAAATGGTGCATGGCTTCTATGCGCTGCAGCTGGAATTTGATTCCTAGGGATCTCATTCTTTCGGTTTCTCCAAGCCACCTCGCTAACTGAAGTCTCAAAAAGGGAATTACAGAGGTCATAATTTGGCGGTATTTGTTGGAGAAAGTACAGGGAGATAACAGTAGAAGGAAGTCAGAAGCGGTCTAGGGCTGGAACCAAGGGCTCAGCCAGAGAGGCTCAGTGAGAAACCCGGGCCCTAGAGAGACGGCCAGAAATTCAGTCTTGAATGGGGACACCCAGCTGACATGCGCTGGCATCAGGGTCCCAATGCCATTATGCCTGCCTCCAAAGTCGGTGCTCTTTCTGCTACAGCAGGCTGCTGAAATGTGACCAGAGTGACTCAGTCCAGTAGGACTGCATCCACGATAGAGCACCAAGTCCCAGTGGAAAAATGTAGCTCTAGTTCACAGGCAGACCAATACAGTACCATAAATGATACTTTCTACCGACCATCTGTGGAGGGCCATACTAGATTGTCGTTGGGTGTCTCAAAACTATTTTCACTCCTTTTCATGCTCTTTCCTGTACCTTTGGGGCTGGAAGCCTGGAAGCCACCGTTCCTAGATTCTCTTGCTGGAGGATTCTAATTTAGAATCTATCAACGGGAGGACTTCGTGAAAGATTTAGAAGGCTGAAGAGAAAGAAAAGCCATTAAGTACTCTTTTCCAACAGAGGTAGAGAACCACAGGGATATGGAAGATGAGAAGATCTTGGTGGTCTCAGCAACAGCTCCTGTAGATCACCCATGTTAGTGTTGCAGGTCACTGAGATCATCAGATATCTTGAAAGCCAGCAGTGGTCCTCCCTGACCTTCACCCCCAAAACCTCCTCCAAACACTCTGTAAGCATCTAATTCCTAGTGTTAAATCCCTAGGGTGGGGCCTGGGAGAAATGGGTGAAGGGGGTCAAAAGGTAAAAAGAAAGAAAGAAAAAAAACAACAACGAATCCCTTTCCTGATAAAATGCCTAGAGTTTTTTTGGTTTTCCTGACTAAATTCTTGCTGATACAAAGACTCTGTGGGCATCTCCTTAGAGTTTTGTACACTTTCTCTCTTTCAGTCATCCCATTAAAGCCTATGACATTGGTGTTATTATTTCCATCTGAGAGATGAAGAAATTGAAGCTCAGAAAGCTTAATTGATTTGCCCCAGGTTACTCAACAGATAGATTTCTGAGCCTGGATTCAAATCTGCAGATTATACTCTTTACTACTATACAAAACTGCCCATGTGACTAATGGTGTGGGTGTGAGTGGCACAGGAGAGATTATAAGAGCTCTGTAGGAATTCTCACAGCACACCGATTGTTCTCTAGCTGCAGAGGGGCGAAGAGGGTCTTAATCACCCGAGGAGCATTTCCAAATTGACTTTTTAAAACTTCATTTCCCTCTTCAACGAGAGCATATCAGAGTCTCCCCCTGGGAGGGGATGGCAGGGAGTGGTTGAAGATGAAAAATTGTGGAGTGAGCTTTGATTTAAATGTTCTCTAGAAAGTTCTGATACAAAAGTCTGGTTGAAAACCAGGGCCATAGATCTTCCAAGTAGCGAGTTTATACTAGACCCAATGATTCTCCACCAGTCCCACCTCGGGTATGGTGACAATTCAATAAACTCTGCTCAAGTCTAGTTCAGATGCTGGGCAAGGAAGGTTAGGTTTTCAGGTAGAGAAAATCAGTGACCTGGTCTGAACGAGGCTAATGGTGAAGGATTCTCGCCCAGAAGGTTTTCAGTAAATGTTGTTGACATCTTATTTACTCTTGGAAAAGTGTCTGAGAAGATATGCCTTTGTCTCCTTCCCAGGAAGCACCGAAATCGTCTGAGCAGTAACTGTCAGTATAGTATCGCATTGCAGCAGGAGGAGTGTGGAAATTCAAGTTACATTTTATTGAATTGAAAATAAGGCCTAGAACTTTAATCAAATACTTCTCAAATGCTTTCCAGAGATGCAAGCTTAATGTGTCAAGTAACTCTCCAAATAGAGTCCCTGCTGCTGGATTTCCACAGTCAGGGCTAGACAGAAATATTTACCTTTGAACCTATCTTCATTTTGGTTTCTGCCAGATTTCTGATTCCCTATTAGCAACCTGCTTTGTATCCACAAAGCTCTATCTCTTTTTCATAGAGCAGTCTGTTAGGGAACATAAGGGAATTGGAAGAGAATCACTCTTTGGATTCCTAATCCTGCTTTTACATATTGCCTCAGACAATAGTATTGCCTCTCATCCTTAAAACACTTCTGTTGATTCATTTATTCAACACATATCTTATCAAATATTTATTCAGCCTGTAGTATTGTCAGACACAGTGTTAAAATCTGAGGCTACAGCAGTCAACCAAAGAGATCTGGCCCTCAGGAAGTTTTGTGTACTGTACATGTATGGGGGTGGCGGGGTGTAGGCATGAGAAGGGGGGGAGACTTGGAATTCACATGATTTGAATGGGAAAAGTATTGGTTCTAGTCTGATAAAGGAGTCTAGATTTCACCTGCGTAAACATTTAATTCATTTCAAAAGTGTTAATTTATTGGGGCGCCTGGGTGGCTCAGTTGGTTAAGTGTCCAACTCTTGATTTCGGCTCAGGTCATGATCTCAGAGTCATGAGATCGAGCCCCGCGTTGGGCTCCACGCCAGGCATGGAGCCTCTTTAAGATTCTCTCTCTCCCTCTGCCACTCTCCCCCCAACCCCCTCTAAAAAGGTGTTAATTTATTGAAAATATTTATAGAACATTTACTATGTGCATAGCATTGCACTAGAAGCTGGCATCAAACAAGATTAGTAAGAATCAGGCTCTGCCTTCCAAGAGTTCAGTCTGGGGTGAGTAACAATTGGATAAAATAAGACAGAGGGCAATATACACTCTGATACATAACATACTCACATCACCAGACGGGTCAGGGACAACTTGATCTGGGTCTTGAAGGATGAGGAGTTTGGCCAGACAGAGGAAGAGGAGAGTGCATGCCAGAAGAGGCAAGAGCCTGTGCAAAATCACTGAGGTAGGCTTTAGGATGAGGTAGGCTTTAGGATGAGGTAGGCTTTAGAATGAGGTAAGCTTTAAGATGGTGCTCGCTGCTTGAGCCTGGATCTCAATCTGCACCATGGTACAAGCATCAGAATTTGGAGAGCTAACCTAGTAGAACTTGACTGAGTGATGACAAGCAACATGACTTTACCTTTCATGACAAAGAAGCTGCCCTGCCCCAGGGTCCCCACCACCACCTGATCTTGAGTGTGAGAGGTCTACACTATCACCAAGGTGACTTTCCAAACATCCTTTAATTTGATCTAACTTTTTTTCCTACATCAGCCCTGGAATCAGGACTGTTCAGGACCCCTCCCTTCACAGGTTCCCTAATGAATTCATGCTCAAACTTCCTACCACATTTTTCTGATGGTGACATTTATAGATCTCACCCATAGATCAGATACTCACCATGATTCTTCTTTAAGAATAGCTCTGCTCTTTGCTCCCTTCCTGACAGGGAGTTGACACATTCTTATCCACTTTCTCTTGCTGTGTATTGAGAAGATGGGAGAGCCTTCCAGCCACAGAACTCAGGAAACTTGGCTAATATTCCCCCTGGCTGCTAAGCTCCTGTATTCCTCATTAGATTTTTCAAATGTGGCGGAAATAGCACTGGACTTCAGGTAAGACAGGTCTGGGTTCAAATATCAGCCCCCTTCACTGCCTAACTGTGCAACTTTGGGCAGATGAATACCCTAAGATCTTCGAGCTTTAGTTTCCAACTTTGTATAAAAGCGTTAATAACACCTACTACATGCAGTTATTGTGAGGGTTGAAATGAGATAACATAGGTTACAGTGCCCTAAAATAATTGAATTCAATTACTAATCCATTTTTTCCCATTTTGGTAACTAATAATTACTTTAGCTCTCTTCCTAGAAAAATGTCATCCTTGGTAGCTAAATTCATCTATTTGCTCCTAGAACAGGGGTTGGCAACTTTTTTCTGTAGGGCCATACAGTAAATATTTTCAGCTTTGCAGGCCATATGTTTTCTGTCACAACTTCTCCACCCTGTTGTGATAGCAAGAAAGCAGCCTATAGACAATACATAAATGAATGGGCATGGCTGTGTTCCAATAATACTTTATTTACCAAAAAGTGTCTGCAGGGCCATATTGACCTGTGGTCATAGTTCTCTGATCCCTGTCTTAGAACACAAAAGACAGCATTGCATGGAGAAAAGAAAATAGACTTTTTATAGTCACAGATTTAAATCTTAAATCTATTACCAGCTAGCTGCTCAATCTTTGGCCGTTTATTTAATCCCCTCCTGTGCCTCAGTTTCTTCATCTGTAGAATATACACAATAATAGTACCCACCTCATAGCAGTCTTAATAGAATTAAAAGAGATAACACTCACTCAGAAATGTGATCCAGGAGCGCCTGGGTGGTGCAGTCGGTTAAGTGACGGACTCTTAGTTTTGGTTCAGGTCGTGATCTCGGGGGTCGGGAGATGGAGCCCCACCCCCGTGGGGCTTCGTGCTCAGGGCGGAGTTTGCTTGAAATTCTCCTTCTCCTTTTGCCCCTCATGCTTGTGCTCGTGCTCTCTCTAAAATAAATAAATACATCTTAAAAAAAAAAAAGCAATGTGATCCAGAGTCACTGATATATGATCATTTATTTATTTATTTAGGAGAAGGATGGTTTTATTGCATTTGTTGGTTCCTCCTCTCCATTGCTTCCTCTTGCTTCCCTTCCTCATTCACTCATCCTGCTGGCCGTGATCCCACCCATGGAGCCTACGTGGCTTTCCTTCCTGCTCCCCACATGCAAGCTTAACGTTATTTTTCCTAGAAATTTTAAATACCAGAGAAGGGCAATATGTACATTGCTGTGACATATCTGTGTATGGGAGAACAGTAGATCATATCACTTAGGGTCACACAGTATCAAATGTGTTATTTGCAAATTCTCCGTTGAATTTGGAACAACAATAATCCCCTCGATTCAAGAAAAACAGAGACTAACAATGCTTCAACTAAATCACTCTCAAGTAGTATAAGGTCACCAAGATCAACTATTAATCTAGGTTTCTCTGGATGAATTTGGTCACGTAAATACTATTTTAAGAGCCAAATGATAAATTGAGTATAAAGCTCATCAGCATGGTGGCCCAAATTGAATGTAAAACGTTTCAATCCCGTTAAGCTTATGTCCATAGACACCCAATGGGCTAAGGAAAGGAGAATGGGAAGCCTGATTTTTATTGAGTATCTGCATGCGCCAGGTGATCCGCTAAGATCTTTGTGTATGTTATCTCATTTAGCCCTCACACTTAAAAGAGACTATCATTAATACCTGAAAGGCGGGGAAGCTGAGACTCAGAGTTGAAAGTCAATTACACATAGCAATATCACATGGCGAGTAAGCAGTGGAAGTAATAATAAACCCAGGTATGTACCACCATGTACCACACCACTTGCCTTCTCATTTTCACTGGCTTGATCATTTAGTAAAAAAGACCAAAATTAATGAATGCCCTGTCAGTCAAACCAGTCAAATCAGTCTAAGTATGATGCATGCTCTTCTCTGAAAACTAACAATTGTTGCTTTTGCACAGCCTGGATGTTGAAACCTGTTATGGATTGATCTATCACAGCTGCTAACTTGGGAAATGAATGGGTGAGCCCAGGCATACTGCTTGGGCCAACTTCTCTGGCCCGGGGAATCCCAAGGGGGCTGGACAAATCAAAAGCATGGCTCCTGGCTGGGTTTGCCAACACTGTTGCTGAACAAACTCAGATAAACTCGTCGCAAGGGAAGCCAATAACTCAGGAGAGGAGGGTTTGGAAAAGAGAAAGGGAGAGATTTATTTTGGGTGCTGGCAGCCAGGGGAGGTGGCAGGCTCAAAGCTTAACAACCGACCTCTCCCCAGCAGGATGGACCTAGACTTTTAGAGGAGAGGTTTGTGGGGTACGCGCAAGAGAGCAGGCAGGGAGCGTGTGACTGTGAGCGGGGAGTCTGTGTGTGTTCAGCCCGTGATCGTCGGCAGGGAAGGGGCCGAGTTGGGTGTGGTCTTCAAGACATTCCATTGCCATCAGGGCTTTTCTGGTCTGGTGGTTGGAATGTTCCGGTCATTGTCAATGTCTCAAGAAAGTGCAATAAGAAATAAGCACAATGGGTTTTAGTTCGAGCCTGAGTTAAGTGGTCTTGTCTATTTCTCGTTGTAACTGTTGGGGTCTATAGTTGAGCAAGAGGGCTCACTAAGAATTGCATTCTATGAAGTGTCTCTCTTTTTTTTTTTTTTTTTAGATTTTATTTATTTATTTGAGAGAGAGAGAATGAGAGAGAGCGAGCACATGAGAGGGGGGAGGGTCAGAGGGAGAAGCAGACTCCCTGCCGAGCAGGGAGCCCGATGCGGGACTCGATCCAGGGACTCCAGGATCATGACCTGAGCCGAAGGCAGTTGCTTAACCAACTGAGCCACCCAGGCGCCCCTGAAGTGTCTCTTAAAACATTTTTCTTGTTCCTTAAGCTGTTAGGGTGGATTAGACTTGGAAGATGTACCCCCAGATCTCAGAATGTAGCTCCTTGAAGGACTTTTGTCACTTTCTCTGGAGAGTAAATGTTGACACTTGAAAGAAAGTCACCTCCTCCTGTGGTTTTGTTGCTCAACGAAGGACCCACACCCACATTTTCCTCAGATCTCTTGGAACTCTGCTGGTAACTTCCTGCCTGCTCTACCTTCTTGCCCCAAGTCTTTCCCAAGAGGAGACGAGTTATGAATAAGCGTTTGATTTGCATGAATAATGTTAGTAAAGTGAAAAGGTGACAAGATGTTATCTTAAACCTACTTCAATGTGGAAACCACAGGGAAGGGAACAAACTAAAAAAAAAAAATCCAAAATTATCTTAATTTGGAATAATTTTAAAAAGCATTCCTCCTGCAAGTGTCAGAAAGATTATCATGCTCCTCTTTCCCGTGGGGATCCCCCTTGGCATCTAAATGAAGCTGTCTTTGCGGAAAGGAAAAGGACAGGTGTAATCCCAGTTAAATAGTGGATCCACAATTGCATATACTTAGACATACCTGTACTCATAATTATGTGCTAAAAGCCTTTTTTCCTGCTGCCTGATTAATCAGTATCAGTCTGGATGGTGGATTCAGAGGCTTTTTTTTGGGGGTCTGTTTTTGTTTCCCCTTTGTAGCTAATCAAGTGGGTCTACCTTTGTGCTTATGCCTGCTTATCGGCTGTAACTAATTAGCAATCACCTAAGTGTGACTAAGTGATCGATTAGTGTTACTGAGCATTACAACCCTCAATTTGCTAAGTGTTCTCATAGGATTGCAGATACATAATAATTGGTTCTGAAAAGATACCTGCCCTCTGTTTCTCCATTTTACTAGTCAAACTAAACCATACCTGCCTTACATTTGTGGCGATCGTATAAATAATGAATTTTCATGAAAGTTAGGGAAGGCATTTAATAATTGTTCAAGGAAAGTATAGTATATTAAGAAATGACGCATCCTTTGGAATGAAAGTATAATTTTTCTTCCTAAGCATATTTTTTTTCACATTCACAGAAGAAATGTTTGTTCTGTCAGTGTGCTGTGTTTTCTATCTTCACAACTGCCCAAAAGGACTATTACTTCAGGAATAGGCTTTAGAAACCACAGGATGCGAGTTTAAGTGCAGAAACAAACAACCAGACAAAAGTGTCATAAAGAAAAACACTGTATTTGACCTGAGTTATAAAATTCAGTGCTCAATCCCACTTGGCTTCCTTATTTAGAGATTATCATTTGGGAAACAAATGGCACAAAAGAAACCTTTGAAAAACATGCTGCCTTTTTTACACTGTAGGCTTATAATTTAATGGAGGCTCGTAATTTCATATCCGAGGCACAAAAGTGGGATATCAACTGCTCAAACAGCTGTGGGTGAGTCCACGTGGAAGATATGGAGAATATATTTTTTTAAAAAGAAAATACCATTTCTCAGAAAGCTGTTTTAATGTAGTGAAATTTCCAGAATAAGGGTGTGGTGGCATGAGGTGAGGAACAAAAGCAAACATTCATCTAGAAAACCTAAACCTAGTGCCTATCACCTGCCATATGTGGATTCTAGCTTCAAAGAATCAAGAGTTTCACAGTGGGGAGGAGGGTAGAGAAGTAATTTCACAAGCACAGGAGAGAATAAGATACTTGGGATCAGGTTGAATCCTTGCTTATCTATTTCCTTCAAGGTTCCACATACTCTGCTAGGTGCTATGATACAGAAAAGTCCTTATTTTCGGGGAACTTAGACTCTATTGAAACGAGGCAGACATGTAGACATAGCATAGAATATTTGAGACTTTGAGGGACCACCAACAGGTACAAAAGGGTCACGTTCCCCTCCCTTACCAAACTCATCCCAGTACGTGTCTACCTTTAGAGTGCACAGTGCATTATCTGTGCTCAACGGAGTTTTCGCTTTTTCAGTTATGGACCTTAGAACCAGTTTGGGCTGCACACATGTCTAGTACCTTATGATGATGCCTTGTTTTGTTTTGTTGTTAATGTTTACCAAAAGTAGTTTCATCATCTACCCGATTCTTCAGAGCTGAGTTTTGAATAAAATTCTACCCTTAACAAAGAAATACAACCATTAAGTGTTATATAAAATACTGTGCAAAGTAACGCCCCGTAGGTGCTGAGAGGCAGCATATCATACTGGAAAGTAGAAGGACGTTAGAATAAAATAAGCTTCGATTTAATTCTAGATCTGCCACTATCCTGCACTGGGCTATCGTGCAATACTTTTGTGACAGTTTTCTTTTTTCTTTTTCTTTTTTAAAGATTTTATTTATTTATTTGAGAGAGAGTAAGTGAGAGGGAGCAGGAGAGAGAATCTCAAGCAGACTCTCTGCTGAGCACAGAGCCTGAAGTGGGGTTCGATCCCAGGACCCTGAGATCATGACCTGAGCCGAGACCAAGAGTCAGATGCTTAAATGACTGCTCCACCCAGGTGTCCCTTGTGACAGTTTTCTGCACCTCAGTCCCTCCATCTGTGAAATCATTACAATAAAAGTACCTGGGGTTGTTGAGACCACTGACTGAGTCAATGCATGTAAAGTGTTTGGTGAAATCAAAAAAGAGATGTTTACTCCAATATTTACTGGACTTCTGGAAGAGCTCTAGTAATACTAGAGCATCTGTTCTGCTTGTGTGTCTGAGGTCCTCCCACTCCACTGCCATAAATTGAAGCAGTTAGATCTTTTCTCTTTCCCCCCGATATGTTCTCTTAGCTGCATTCTGTACCACCGCTCCAGGCAAGGCTCTGCCCAAGCCCTACGGCAACATAGTCTATGTGTGCTAGAGCCTCTAGTCATAAACCTTCACTGCTGCTCTCTCTCCACAGAATCTGGGAAAACCCAGCTCAAGAAAGCCTTATTACATCAAGCGAAAATCTTTCCCCAAACCACCTGTTTCCCTCATATTATGTTGCTGGTCCTATTGATGTTATAGCCATAGATTTCATATCTAATTATCAACCATCTATTAGATGGTAAAACACATGGTGTCTAGGAATGCGTTTTTTTTTTTTAAAACATATTGCCACTCAGATGAATAGGTGGGTCCCCTGTAACATGTACAGACAGGTCCGTGTTCCCCACACGGACAGTGAGTTGCACTTGAGTCAGAAAAAAAGTGTAAACATTTTGTAATGTGATGAGATATGACATGCAGATTCTATATGGAACTCATTTATAATATATGAAGAAGTTAAAAAATGGTACTGTCATTCTGAGTTATGTTCAAATACAAAATCTGGCTCCAGATAGTACCTTGGAGGAAAAAAAAATTCTCATTGCAAGTTGGGACACATTATCCTTGAACCTAATTTTTTAGCCAAATAATGATCCCTATGTTTCTTTTTTAGATCATATTACTCATCAAGTTATTTATGATCTGGGTAAGATGCTAAAATGATTTTGGCATACCAGAGGAACATCAGTTGTGAATTGCTGGTCCTAGTTAAAATGGCATGCTGTCTTTGACCTTCTTCATGTTTAGAGATAACTTTAGATAGTTAACTCAGTTTTTGAAATCTTTGATAAGTTTATTTAGAGAACTCAATGCATGTCTTGATATGGTAATCCCAGGAGAGAAACCACCTCAAAACATTCATCTCCTGGACCAAGTTAAGCAGTCAGAATGACACACTACCATCCCCAAAGGATAACCATACAAACAACAGAAGTCCCAGCTATCTTTCATAAATTACAGACTAAAATTATAGATATTGCTATATCTCAACAAGGCTAGACAATAAGCATCTGGATAATAGGAGTTAACGCATAATCAGTCATTTTTATCTCCCTTCTCGATGAGTTCCTATAGTGGGGTCTGGCAAAATAGCAGGTGTTCAAAAATTCCTCCTGCTCTGTGTTAGCGTCTTACACTTACAGTAGAAATGTCATGCTCAGAAGTGCAGGCTACCAGAGGGACAGCCTGATGTTCTTTCCCTTATGTTTTGAAATGTAGTCTCCAGGGACACCTGGGTGGCTCAGTCCGTTAAGCATCTGCCTTCAGCTCCGGTCATGATCTCAGGGTCCTGGGATCAAGTCCCGTGTCAGGCTCCCTGCTCAGTGGGGAGCCTGCTTCTCCCTCTGCCTGCCGCTACCCCTGCTTGTGCTCTTTCTCTCTCTCTGGCAAATAAATAAATAAAATATTAAAAAAAAAAGAAATGTAGTCTCCAGAAGATAATAGTAAACTCAGAAAGGATCAAACATCTTTGGGTATGGAAATGTCTCTCACTCACCTGTGGATGGTGGAAAAGGGTGGTGTATGTGTGTGTGTGTGTGTGTGTGAATAGGAGAGTGAGGTTGATAGTGGAAGGACACACAGCACATAACCTCATGAATATCAAGTTTCTCTCTTCCTATAAAATTACAGATCCATTTTGCTATAGCCTTGACAAAAGTTAGTTTATGTAGGAGAGCTACTTACTGGAAATGGAGTCTCGGCTAGATAATTACCAGTACTGCACTCTTTTAGCCACTTTACTGATGATATCTGTGTGTGTGTCTGTTGGAAGGACTGGATAATTTATCTTGTTCTATCTAGCCAGCCAATGGATAGCATTTCAACAGAAAGCAGTCACTTTCAGGAGGAAACAAAAAGCCTTTCAAAAGAAAAAAAAAATTGTTCCTTTGTTCTCATAGCCTCAGAGTAGCACAAATTATTTTACACTGAAAGTAATAAAACTTATCCTTGCTAAGATAAAAAGATCAGTAATAGAGGGCACTGATATTTACAATAAATCATGCCAATTCAGCCAATTATTTTTGCTTTTACTTTGTATTCCCTTGTTTGGAGAGTAAGTATTTCCTCACATATTTTTTTAAAAATTTTATTATGTTACGTTAGTCACCATACAATACATCATTAGTTTTTGATGTGGTGATCCACGATCCATTGTTTTCGTATAACACCCAGTGTTCCATGCAGTACGTGCCCTCCTTAATACCATCACTGGACTAACCCATCCCCCCACCCCCTCCCCTCTAAAACCCTGTTTGTTTCTGAGTCCATAGTCTCTCATGGTTTGTCTCCCCTTCTGATTTCCACCCCCTTCATTTTTCCCTTCCTTCTCCTAATGTCCTCCATGCTATTCCTTATGTTCCACAAATAAGTGAAACCATATGATAATTGACTTTCTCTGCTTGACTTATTTCACTTAGCATCATCTCCTCCAGTCCCATCCATGTTGATGGGAAAATTGGGTATTCATCCTTTCTGATGGCTGAGTAATATTCCATTGTATATATGGACCACATCTTCTTTATCCATTCATCTGTTGAAGGGCATTTCGACTCTTTCCACAGTTTGGCTATTGCGGACATTGCTGCTATGAACATTGGGGTGCCTATTACCCTTCTTTTCACCACATCTGTGTCTTTGGGGTAAATACCCAGGAGTGCAATTGCTGGGTCATAGGGTAGCTCTATTTTTAACTTTTTGAGGAACCTCCACACTGTTTTCCAAAGTGGCTGTACTCACATATTTTTTGATGAGAATTGTGCTATGCATAGCTTGTCCACGAGGTTGAAAGAGGACATCAGTGATTGCCATTAAGGGACTAACAATCCAGTGATGGAGCTAAGAATAGATTTTAAAACTGTAATACGCAATATTAAAAAAATACCTAAATAGCAATAGAGAATCTGTTTTCTGAAACTTCGAGGGACCTTCCACTTGTAGAGAGGCTCTGGAAAGGGCTCATGGAGGTAGCCTTGAGCACAGCACCAATTCATGGGTCAGATATATGCATATCAAGCCTGGGGCAGGCTCTGCAGACAGTGGTTGGTTACTATGAGGAGATGTGATTAAATGAGTTTAAGGCAACTTAAGTTGGAAGCCTGTTGTGGACGTTCTTGAATGTCAGTCTAAGGAAATAAGAGTTACAAATATTTAATATATTTCCCATCATAATAAATATAATTTAGATGCGACAGATAGACCCCAAGTCATTCTCCCTGCAGCTGGAAGGATCTTTTAGACACAAAGACCTGATCATGTCACTCTTCTGCTTATTTTTCCCTCTGATCTTTAGCAAAAAGTCCCCAGATCTTTTTTTTAAAGTTTTTTATTCATTCCAGAGACAGAGAGAGAGGACAAGTGGGGGGAGGAACAGAGGGAGAGAGAGAGAGGGAGAGAGAAAGAGAAGCAGATTCTACACCGAGTGCGGAGCCGGATGCAGGGCTCGATCCCACGACCTGAACTGAGCCGAAATCAAGAGTCGGATGCTTAACTGACTGAGCCACCCAGGCACCCCCAAGAAGGTCCCCAAATCTTAACATGCCTACAAGGCCCTGCTTGACCTGAGCCTTTCCTCCGTTTCCTGCTTTGTTCTATAGAACTTCCCCCACGGAGTGGTTCTTGCCATGACCGGAAATATACCTTGATATTTCCCACATCCAGATCTTCACATATCCTTTCTTTCTGCTTGGGAAATTCTTCGCACTAAGCTTTGGCTCACTCTTACTCATGCTTTAAAGCTCGGCTAAAATATCACTTTCCTGATCCTCCTGTCTAGGTCAGGAATAAACCCTGTCACCTACTCTCTTAGCAAATGCCCTTCGTAATACTTAACACAGTTTGTAATAATAAAATGATCCCACAATAACGACTAATATTTACTGAACAATCATTATGCACCAGGTGCTATACTAACTGCTTAATGAATGTTTGTTGAACGGATACATGAATGAAGAAATAAATAAATCAATGGAGTTAACCCCAAAGTATAAATTAATCACTCAGATTTCATCAGGTGTTAAGTTCACACTTCCTCTTAATTCCCAAATTAAAATAGTATCTGTCCATGTGACAGCTGGACGT